>NC_080435.1:34808219-35408219 GCF_028018845.1 Melospiza georgiana
ATGCCAGAAGATGACCAGCGTCATAAAAGCATACGTTTAAAAATGTTATATTAGATCAAATTGCACCTTCAGCTTTTATACTGACTGTCTTAGATTTGGCTTTGTAATAACCAGAAATAAATACCACAGTCAAAAACTGTCACTAAGAGAAGTGCTTTAGATTCAATGCCCAAGTAGTGGTTAAGCCAGAAACAGCAAAAGACCCAGTTATGATCATAAACCATGAGGACTGTGTCTGACACTAATGTAAAAAGAAGTTTTCCACAGAGAACAAGAGACTTTCTCCATAGCTTCCATACCAGAATGAGCCTATTGACAAACGGCCTTATAGTATTCTGCAGTGCCTCTGTAGAAGCACTATAGTAGTTTATTAGCCCATATGCCACCTCAAGATGGGACATGGTTGAAGCTTTAAAAGAAAAAGACCAAAATTCTGAAAAATTTAAATACATATCTCTATTTTCCCATTAGAACAACTAGGTTGTCTCTATTCTCAACTGTACCAGATTTTATAGAATAATAAAATGAATATAGCACTGCCATATATAAACCAACCCTTTAATTGGCTGCATTGAAAAATAGTTTCTAAATAATTATACCATGATATCATGGCATATCTGACATACACAGATGCAAAAGTTATCTTGACTGAAAATTTAGACTCCTTTATTGGTTTCCACCACAAATTCAGTAATTATCAACTTTCTGCCAAGCCATCTTTGGAATGTGTCTGCATAAATATTATTTTCCTTAGATGTTATCATCAGTTACCTGACTGTTATGTAAAAACTTTGACGTATATATATAAAAACCATGAGTCCACCTATTTCCATAAAACAAAAATCTGTGCCAAACTGTTAAAAGATGCAATATACAATCAGACCCTTATATAAAACATTTGTTCTAAGCAGAACACATGACATGCTTGTCTAAGTCATCTAAAATGAGTTTTTAATCAATAGAACCTCTCCTGTGAAAAAAATCACACAAATATAGTATTAGTAAATTATTTGTTGTCATCGTCTGTCTATTGAATTTTTAGAACTTCATTACATGTTTATAGTTATAACAGAAAAAAGATCCTGCTTTGGGAAAAAAGAAATCTTTCTAGGAAAATCTTCTTAGAACCATCCACCCTGGTGTTCAAACAGCTCTCTAGCCTTGCTGAGCTTGTCAGTAGAAACAAATGGTGTGCAACACCAAATATGCTTAATGAGTAAAGAGTGTGCCTGAGCATGAAATGAAAAACTTGCCAAGACATCTCTAAAGTAAATAATCCCTGCAACAGACATATTAAATGTCTTTGTATTCTATACCAGCACTTCCAGGATTGTAATATATTGCCAGTGTTTTCATGGTAACTTTGCAAGTGAAACTGAGCCACCAGTATGCTCCAGATTGAGTTGTACAGGAAGTCTTTAGAGAACAAAAAATTACCCAGGTAAGCATTTATAATAATACAATCATTTTGTAATCTATCAGTATTGATTCTTAAGAGAAATTCATAAAAATATATTCAGAAGGTAAGAATAAGGACTCAAATCAGTAATTCTACTCTAATTTTGAAAAAGTAATTCTACTATAAAGATGCTGTTGTTGACACTATTATCTTTCTTAAATTCTATGTGCTTAGAGGCTATAACCTACCAGTTTTGGTGTCTCTCCTAAGTAGTATTTTCTCTTTTCCTCCTTTGCCTTCTCTCCTAAAATGTCCTCTTCTTCATAGTTTTCACTGTTCTTGTAAAGACAGTACAACTGGTACCTTGGTAGGTGTACTTACCTCATATTTAGCTTCAAAAGCTATTGCATTTTTTTCAGACCAGTCACCCACATTGTTTCCTAACAACATGCACATTATTCATACTTTTTCATGTTCTGTTTCACTGTGTTTTACAGGAATGGTCCTAGTTGGAGTTCAGACATCTTTTTTGAGATTTTGTATTTACTATTGGCAAATTTACTTGAGTCAATTACATTATCTTGGCATTTTGGCACCACATATCTTTCCATCCCCCACCCCAGTTTGTTTTCGTCTGTGAATTTGATGCATGAGAGCCTGAGGGTTGAGCTCAGTAACTGAAACATTGTCTCTTTCTCTAGAGGTTCAGTTATGTGATTATTGTGACAGGTTTGAAGTGCTCATGTTCCTTCCCTTAGAATTTTCACTAGGTTAACTGTTTGTGAGCCATGCCCTGGATAATTCATCCCTAGACATTCATTAACATATGCAGAAACAATGACATGGTTTCTTGTGTAGCTGATATTTCTGCTGGCTTAGGTTTGCCCAAATTCTACTTGAAAGGATGCCTTGTGTTGCTCTGTACTACTGGACACTCACATCAATCCTTCTTTACTCCTCAATTTTTTCCTACAGTTCATAATAGATACTTTCTATCGTAACCCAGATTTATGGTTATATGAGAAGATATTAAAAACTTACTAGATGATTCAAGGCATCAATTTAGGCATTTCTGTACCTTTACTTCTGTGGAGAAACTCTCTTTCACTGAGACACCAACATCTCCAGATTAAGCATAGCTTAATTTTTATTGTAGTACTGAAAATAAGTTCAAGGTGAACTGATTGTGATAAATTAGTACCCTGCATATCATTACACACTGAAATACTGTTGAACCTCAAAAATGTGTCAAGCTCTTTTTTTTCCAACCAGGTTTTGGTCTGTGTTCTGTCATTTATTTTAAATATGAAAGCTTATTTCTTTTAGCTGGTTTTGCTGCTGAAACCACAGACTGTTGAGTTGGGGAATTGAAGCACTGTGCTCTTCAGACTGTTCCCCTACTTGAATTTCTTCAGTGCAAATAAACTGCATGGGATCTATCTCCCACAGGCAGCACAATTAAGTTGAGTGGTTGTCTTGAAAGTAGGGGATTTTTTTCCATGGATCTTGAAGAGACATCTACTCTTTAAGGTAGAATATTAGTTGCTTTCCCATTTCCCCACCCTTTCCTTTTGAATCCAAGGGATCACAAATAATTTTCATCCTTCTATTTCTGTTGACTAAGTTTCCTTTTACCACCATAAAGACTTGGAAAAAGTTATTCTTTTAAGCCATCATTATCTTATGCTTTCTACTGTTGGAGAGGAACAGCTTTCATCTCAATTCTAAGTAACATTTCAGGGATTGAACACATTTTATCTCTGAATTCAACTGTACTCTTTCTCAGCACAAACTCTCTCAACTTAACAAAAAAAGTCAACCTTGAAATCCTGTGATAGAATCCTGTTTCAGAACATTCTCTTAGTAGGTCTTTGTAATGAGACAGGACAACGTTTTCAATACAAGGGAATATCTCTTAGTCAACCTGACTGTTGCATTTTAGGGTAGTTGAAGATGGAAAAACCAAACTTACATGCATACCTATGCCCAGATTCTTGTTTTAGGCTTAAACAGCCAGGATTTGATATCTGCACCACAAAATAATTTTTGACATCCCTTTCTTTTTTTTTTTTTCATTTGTTTTCAAGGCCAACTAAGGTCTTTTCAAAGGTTTATATGTTTTTCCTGCATGGTTATTTCTTGTTTGAAATTCTTTCTGGTTGTCTTCCATTGTACCTCCAAATTACAACTGTATATGTATTCTGAATTTGTGGCGGTTTATTCGTACAGATTCTGGCATGTTAACCTATGGAAGTGTGTAATATATTGTATATTGCCATGCATTGCTTCTTGAAACACGTCTTTGTTTTCAGTAAGCACACTGAGCTAATGTTGAGAGGTTTTGTATTTTGCAATTACAATACAATCAGGGTTAATTATGAGTGTTAGCTCCAAGGTTCTGATCAAGTCTGTGTTTTATAAATAGATACACATTTTTAGAGAAAGTTCCATATTCACTGTCTTCTAGGTAAGATTATATTTTTAGTACACAGTGTTAGTGTTTTCTCTCTGCAGTTAGAGCTTTATATCAGTGTTGAATTTATTTTCCCCTAAATATCCCCAAAACTGTAATTTATTTTGTGGTCCTAGGGGATGAGAAGTATGACTTGCTTATATTAGGCAGAAAGATATAATATTTTTAGGTTTTTTCATATTTCTTGCACTATGATTTTTTGCACTTATATTTGGCCAGGAAGGTTTGGGGTTTTTTGTACTGCTATGCTTTATTTCCTTCCTTCCTTCTTTCCTTCCTGGATATTGAAAATAGTTCCAGTTTAGAAACATCTTAATTATTAAATATTTCAGTTTCTAATATGTGCATTTTGTAGTTTTGTCTTCAGTTCTTAAAATTGCTTTAAGAACACTCCTATATACTTTTGTTAAAGCCTAATTCATTTCTGTGAAAAGATTTGTTATAATTTCCCAAAAGGATGTCTTACATAGTTCTTACATAGTTATATAAATTCTGTAACTTTTCAGAATTTCATGATATTAAATATTTGTGTCTATCATTCCTATGTTTATGATAATTATTTCCAAGCCATCCACTAACATATCATTAAAACTGGAGATTATAAATGAAAAATATTGTTTCATTGTGTAGGAAATATTTTATAAATATTTGCAAAACAGAATAATAATCCTGAAGCAATTGTTTGCAAAGAATTTTGATAGGAGGTCATGGTATTTGCAGGAAAGAAAAAGAAGTACAAAAAGGTACAGAACAATTAGAATATTATTTAAATGTCTGTCCTGATCTCTTGATTCTACTTTATGAAGTACTGCAATATACTTTAATATCTGTTTTTTAAATGTTGCTCCGATAATACCCTCCATCTTTTTTTTTAATGTCAAATCTCTTACTAAAGAAGGGTAGGATAATCACTGGCATATCTGTAGGGACATCACAATTTTAAGGATGGAATTTTAATGCTAATCTGAATCCAAATCTTAAAGTTGATCTGGGTTACCCACATGCATAACTTTTAATTTAATGTTTATTCTCAGCATATATTCCAAGAGTTACATATAACTTTCATTTGTACATACTTACCACAACCCAAAATAATCAATAGACGTAGATGAAATATGTGAGGTCACTGCTGTATCCATTATATTTCTGCTTCATCTTCCTCATAATGCACCGTGGACCTGTAATTGTAGTACAGTGCAGTCCCATAATTTATACATCATTCCATCATAGAAATACCACTAATACTGATCATGTAAACACCAACAATCGCTGCTTATGCTGGATACACTGAGGTTGGTAGTATATCAGGGCTAAATATTGGCATTAGAGCATACTCATATTGTAGTCAATGGAATTTTTCTCGTAACTTCGGTTCGAAGAGGAACTGGCAAAGGTGCAAAAGTGAAGGAGAGAATGAAATGAAAAAGAGCAAAGAATAAAATTAAAAGAGATAAGGTTGAAAAGAAAAAAAAAAGGAATTAAATAAGTAGATACTGAAAAGGTTAAAACTGTGGGTTGAAAAGGGAATGTTTGCAAAGGTCGGTTAAGAAGAGGTTAGCTGTAGAATCATAAACAAAAAAAAGAAATGAAGAAAAAAAAAAGAGAAACTAAAATGAGTCAGACAGAAAGTAGGCAAAGTGTAGAGAAATGAAGAGAGAGAAGGAAATTCATCCTGCTGGAGATAGTTTCTCCTGTCAGTCACAGATAAGTATTGCCTCTAGAAAGGTCAGTTCAGGCATAGCCAAATGACAGAAGTGATAGGGGAGAACCACATCATCTGATGTAAGGTGAATAAAATAGGGCTCAAGAAGTCATTTTTATCATTGATAGGACAGTGTTTACTTTGACAAATCAATGAATTCCCCCTTGAAATATTTGGGGAATTCTGGTGAATATGACTAACCTTTTTTTAATCCTGCCATTTCTGAAGTCAAATTTCTCACACACATATATGCATGGTATAGCATATTCTTATGTGGACAGAATGTTGAAGCCTTAGAAAGAAGCTGATCTTGAAAGAGGTAGTGAATACCAGGACCATACTTTAAGAAATTCAGTAATGTAATTAAGAAAATGGTTTGTGAAATCCAAACGTATTTGAAAACTCTTCTTTGAGAAGCAGATCAGGTCTTCTGTAAAGAAAACACATCTTGTTTCAGTACCTCCAATTTTAATACTGTGACTAAAATACAACTGCTGTTTCAGGTTCTTTTTTCTAAATTTATGTTTCCTTTCATCCTGTAATTGAGTATTAGGAATTTAGAATCTGTAGGTTTTTATAAAAATCAGTAATGCTGACTTCTAATTTTAATTTAGTAACAACGGGAAAAACAACCAAGTACCAAATTATCTATAAATCTTCAGGATTTCATTTTCATGGTGTAAAAGTTACCATATATATATTTAATCCAGTAGATGATGTTATAAGTAAGATGAATATTTATCTCATGTTCAAGCATATTCCTTGTGTAATTGGCAGAATAGTTAGTGAATCCCTCAGACCAGTTTGGTTTGCTCTTTTTGTGGTTGTTATTAGTAACTTGAGGTAATGTTGCATTTATAGTTAATTTCCTTTTAGTTGAACAGAACTGTTTTACAGAATAATTTCAGATTATATTAACAAATAAAAAGGGCATGACAGAAAGAAAAGAAAGCAGCATGATAAACGTTGTGACCTTCTAGTGAGAAACAGTATGGCATGCATAAAGGACTGCTGCATTAAGTGGACAAGGGGGGAGAAGGAAGTGGGTAATTATTTGTAGCAGTGCTTTTACTGTTGTTGGAATGAGACAGACTAACAGTGGCAGCAGTCATTTTGCTGAATCAAAGTCCATGTTAGTCGCATTATACACTGCCACAAAAGGTTGTTAAGGCTGGTATTAGCATGTACCACTGAGGACATTGGAAGGACTCGATCTGTCACACTAAATCGCCTTCTTGCCCTCAACCATTGAAGTCTCCAGCTCCTCTGACATGTTCTTTCATTAATGGCCTGGCCTTGACAACTGATCCTAATTGCCTCTGAACCGCACTTCATGTATTATTGGTGTCTGCCTGCCCTGGTTCTTGTCAACAAGCCACAGCATGCACAGGGTGTGCCCGGTGCCTTTTGCTGAAATGATGCTCACATAGTCGTTTACCTCTGAGGGTTTGGGTCTCGCTGGGAATGAAGTATAAAGCGAAAGATCTTCCTGTCTCTTCTTAGTAATACTTTAATGTGGATCTGTGCTATGTACTTATTAGGCATGTATGAAGACTCAGTGTAGCATCAGGCCAATTATGCAAGATTCCATTAAAGCAGAGACTGTAATTGCAAAACAAAACTTGCCTGCATTTTGGCTACTGAATGTCTGTTTATTCCTTCTGAAAAGCTTATTGAAGTAGAAAATATGGCTTATACTACATTTTTCATAAATAAAAATTCTGGGTTTATTTGAAGTAACAATATAGAAGAAATATTATCTGTAATATTGACAGTTTCTGTTGATTGAAATGTTCTGACTATAGAAACAAATAGGAAGAGGATTCCATTAGTTGAAATGTTAAAGTAAGGAAAATAAAGGTAAAAACTATTCTAAAATCTTAATGTCCTTTCTTTTTCTACAAAACAGTTTCATAAACATATTTATTAATATTTCTGATGTTTACAAATGTACATTTTATTTCATAAAGCTTTTCCTGTTTCTCAACTCTTTTAACTTTCAGTCTTGCAGATTGTCAAAATTATATAGATTTTAATTCTACTTCTGAACTATGCATTGTGTTTTTACAGTGAAGTTTTATTTTTAAATCTGAAGTCCTGTATCTGCCTACCCAAAACATTTATATGTTTTAAGACTATGATTTAAGACTTTTATAATTTTTTATAAGATTTTTTATGATTACCTCAGTCATCAAGAAGACTGAATAATTTGAATGGGAAGCCTTTTAAACACGCAAGTTCTACCAGTGATAATAAAAAATAAATCACAGAAGCTCTTTGGTGCTAGGTATCATTTAGCCTAATCTAGACAGTGACATTTGGGCCACTAACAGCATAATCATAGTTATTGCTACAAATTGCTCCATGTTTGAGTTTTAATGTTATAAGTAAATTATGCCACAGGATAAAATATATGCTTCTTTGGGAATTAAACATGTTTATTTCAGCAATGTGGATGTGGAATACTAGAAAAAGGCAAATTTCTTTCATGTGGTAATGCTGCCACCTTCTGAGCCAGTGAAGAATGATTCAGAGATGCAGCAGTTTTCTGTCTTGCGGACTTTCTGAGGAATGTGCTGCAGGTTGGTGGTTTGCTTGGAGACAGCAGCCTAAGGTCCCAAAGACAAAAGTGCTCAAGACCGGAAATTGCCTGAAACCTATAGCTGAAATTGTTTCAAAATCCACTCTGGGAGACAGTTTAACTTGGAGATTGCCCTCCTACTGTGAAAGTCTGGCAGGCTAGAAGAAATAGGAAGAAGAGT
Source organism: Melospiza georgiana (assembly GCF_028018845.1). Classification (NCBI taxonomy): domain Eukaryota; kingdom Metazoa; phylum Chordata; class Aves; order Passeriformes; family Passerellidae; genus Melospiza; species Melospiza georgiana. The sequence goes on from NC_080435.1 coordinate 34,816,556, forward strand.
CTATGATTAAACTTTTAATAAAAATGCTTTTCTAAAGATCTACTGCCATTGAAGCCCAAAACCAATAATCATTCCCTGTACTTTGTAAAATGATTGATCCTGAGTTAATTCTGAATCAAGAATGACATAGAAAGTTCAGTGGTTTTAGGACAGAGGTGGCCACAGCTGGGATTGGAAGATGAAGAGGATTGTGGATGTTCTTTCACCATCATTCATTCAGACAACGTGCCCTTCAGCAGAACAGCAAGCCCTTCTGATTTTCTCGAATTAGGAAGATTAGCATGAAGCGCATAATGCGGGATGATGGAATTTGTCATAATTTGCATTGTCCTGGAAAGATTCAGTTTGATAGAGCGATGCATCTCAGAGCATGTCATGTCCCACGGGCAGGTCATGGAGGAAACTCGGCAGAAATAATTCCGCGATATGTGCATCAGTTGTAAATGCCTCATAACCAATTTGTCAAAAAAAAAAAAAAAAAAAAAAAGACGAAAAAAAGAAAGAGGGGAGGTCAGGAGAGTTGAAGGAGGTGGGCATTTGCCCAAACACACATGGAAGTTATATGTGGTAATGGTGAATTAGACTTGCGTCATTTTGGAACAAGACAGGATTACATGCAAGTGATGAACACATTGACTAGGTACTTGCCAAGTTACTGGTACAGTTTTTTTCTGTAGTATATAAGAAAGGTGGATCTTTCACCAATTGCATAGGGAATTTTATTTATGAAAATTCCTTACAGAAATTATCAGACACAAGAGCTTCAGGATCAGTTTTCTGAGCGATTGCTTCTGACCTTGGTAATGTTCCCAAACTGCAGATAGAAAAGGATAATCAGCATGTAGTTGACAAAACGGACATGACAGTGTTACTTACATGCTGCGGCATTTCTGGAAATAGGCATGTAGAATTCAGACAGGCAAGGGGAACACACTTATTTACAGTAGCATAGCAAGAAGAAAAGGTCCAATGTCATGAATTGACCATGGTTTATTTATGGACCATCTGACAATGAAGCAACAGTCTTTGATATTTAGAAATCTTTTTTTGCCCAAGAACATTATAACTAGCGCTCATAGGCTATGTTATTTATCATTTCAATATCTGGTTCTACTTGAGGAAGACATTTTGCAGTGTCTCCTGTGTTTGTCTTTCTTTATACATTTCAAACAACAGATTAATGCCGGTGGTTCAGTAACACTGATCATTTGTGACAGTTGAGCATTTGTGAGTTGAGGGTCTAATAAAAAAACAAAATAAAAGAGGGAAAAATAAATAGGAAATTGTCACTTCTAAGGACCTACTTTACTGTCTGTGTGATCCAAATAATTCTCCTTACCTGAGGTTGATTATCAGGCTGCTGTCTTTCAGATGGTTAATATTGTAGAATCCTAATTTTTGAAAACTGACTTACCTTAGGATACAACTCAACAGAAATAGATCTTTAAATACCCAGTACCTAAAATCAAGATGCATCTGAAACTAGTAGCACTGCACAGTTACAGTTTGATCAAATGTGTTGATCTGGGGGTTTGGAACAAAGTATTTATAGGGTTCTGTGTAAAAAGAAATGTGTTTTAATAATGTCAGGCCAAATCAGTCAAAATAATTTTTTTCTGCAAAATATTAGCTCCCTGTATAGATTCTGTGAGGTTTTGATCTCTTCTTCTTTTGCAGTTTACATCTTTAAGTTTGCAGACAAATTGCTATGCTAGTCATGGATCATAATTGATGTGTAGTACCAGTGAAGAAAAAATACAATTTCTGTAGCAAGTAAAGGCTCCTATATCTTGTCTGTAGATTGAATAAAATGGACTGTATCTTTTATTGCATCAAAACCTCAGATCCTGTATTATTTACTATTGTGCCCTACATGTGAAGAAAAAGAATGTTTAGAAGCCTGAGTGTGGTTTTATCTCTTTGCTGGGTTATACATACTGATTATATTTTTAAATGATAGAATAAATAATCTTTGCATTTCTGTATTTACCAGTTGATTGGTATTTTGTTCTTAAGATATGGTCTGGTAACTTCTGAGTGAAAAGCAACAAGTGTCTGGTTTTTCTGTAGCTCTTTGACTGATGTTTTTCTGAAAATATTTTGCACTGTCTGCTGGTCACTTCACTAATATAGCTTGATATTGAGTTTTGCAGCCTGATGATGGTGAGTAAATAATTTTGATTTAGTAAGTAATCTTTAAAAAATTCAGAGCAAGAGATCACTATTTTCCTGTGTGTCTTACCTATAGAATATAGAAATACAACATCTGGTGGTATGACAGCAGAGAACTGATTGAAAAGTATAGAAGCTTTGTAACTTTCTTTTTACAACTGCTACTTAGTACTTCTATTAACTTATCTTGATAAAGACCTTCCAATCAATATTTTTTTTTTCATTTAGCCTCTTTGTCAAGTTTACTGCTATCTAGTAATGTATTTAAAACATATCCATAGGATTCCGCTTTCTGATAATAGGAGCTATGTAAAATGCCTAAATTATGATAGGTTCTTCACATGACATTTTGTGGGAGTATACCCAGTGAATGATGAAGCTGTGGAAGTATACAGGAAACAGGTAATATTATTTTTTTGGTAAATTTTTCTCCTTGTTTGCCATATCTGATGGTGAGGGTTCATTTAGCACATTTTATAGGGTCCATGTGGTGTCACCATTCAGTAGCTTATTATGTTGGTAGAATTCACAAATTTCTTTTTTTTTAATCACCTTTGGAGAAAGGCAGTATGTAATATGAGATATTTGGTGCAATTTTCTTTTAAGTAGGGGACATTCTAAAATACATAAAAGGCTGAAATAAGGATAAATAGTGTTCAAAAGGAAGAATAAAAGCCCATAAAAAGAAAACTGCAAAATTTTTTTCTAAATTTATAAGGATTTCAGAGAGAAAAACAAACTGCTTCCACATCTGGAAGTCTTCAGAAAAATGAATGGAAAGAAGACTTTGCTCATGCACAGAAACTGTTGTTCTTTGAAAACTGCTTTGCTCTAAAGGAATTTCATCTACTGGTTTTTGGTGACTTTCAGTGTAGTTTATCAGCATGTATGAAAAAAAACCCCCAGTTTTGTTTTTCCAGTTACTCATGGCACAGGTTCAATCTAGAAATTGCTGGTTGATCTGTGCTCCTTCTATTCTTAGAATTCTTAAATTAAAAGATTCTTCAAAAAAAGATTCAATTCTTCTGTAATATAACGTATGTATTCCTGTCTCCTTCTGATTCCTTAGAGCTTCCAGAGTAGTTTTCAGCTTCTGAACGTCTGAAAATCCCTGTCTGCAGGCAGACATTGGAATAATCTGTGGTTTTAGCATCCTTAGTATGTTGAGACAGTCACCCAACTCAAGAGAAGGTAGAGAGAATGGAAGGCAAGAGAACGGCATGGATCTTTATTTTGATAACAGAACTGGAGATATAAATCTTAAACCTTATGATGCCATATAATAAGTAATTTTTACAGGGGAAAATTATATAAATAATAGCCCTGTAATTATATAACTATGAAACACCAAAGAGAACCTAAATATTTAAGTAATTTTCTTTGCTGGGAATTCATAACAAAGCATCTGCTTAAAATTGTTAGACTATTTATGAATTCTCTAGAAATTTAGAATAATATTTTATAGCATTTTATTACTGTAGCTCCTAGGCTTAGGAAGAAGGCGGGGCCATCATTCCTCTTCTGGTAGACAGGATAAAATACAATTAAGTCAGATAGTACTTTACAAAGAGTTTGTCCTCTGCATCTTCTTTTCAATTGGTCTGTAAAAATGGGAAAAGAATTGAGGGGAGAAAAATGGGAGTGCAGAAGTAATACCATTTGTATGTGAGACACAGTGAACATAGTGACTGCATTCCAGTAAAACTATTTAGAGAATCTGGGAGGGGAAAGACACAATCCATAGATTGAGACTTGAGTCTAGACTGCACTCACACAGCTAAATTGTATGGTACTCAGTCTGTTGGCATTTCAGCCACTTCTGTATTGCATTGTTCTGAAAAGGAAAAAGAAATGGAAAGTAAAACAGAAGATATTAGCATTGAGAGGAATAGCAAATAGATAAGGAAACAAGGGGAAAACTATTCTTAGTGACTAGGAATGTCTGAGGCATGTTCATTCAAATGTGTAATGGTGAGGGATGGAGCTGTGAATTACACAGGTGTCCTGCTCATCTGCCAGTCCATACAGACATTCCACAGAATCAGAGAATGGTTGGGGTTGGAATGGACCTCTAGAGGTCATTTTGTCCAACCTCCTGCTCAAGCTGGGCCACCCTGAGCAGATTGCTAAGGACAATGCCCAGATGCCTTTTAAACAATTTCAAGGACGTTTAAAAGTTACTCCACAACCTCTCTAAATGACCCCTGCCAGTGCTCAGTCCCACATAGTAAAAAAGTGTTTCCTGATGTTCAGAGGGAGCATCCTGTGTCTCATTTGGTGCCCATTGCCTCCAGTCCTGTCACTGGGCACCTCTGCTGATGCCTGGCACCATCTTCTCTGCAGTCTCCTTTCAATTATTTATATATACTAATGAGGGGCACTTCCTGAGCCTGCTTTTCCATAAACCAAAATAGTCCAAGTTCTCTCAGCCTTTCCTAATAGGTGAGATGCTTCAGTCTTTTAATCATTTGTGTGGCCCTTTTTTGTGCACTGTCTCTTGTACTGGGGAACCCAGAACCAAAGACAGCGCTCCAGGTGTGGCAACAGTACCGAGCAGAGGGGAAGGATCCACTCCCTCAACCTGCTGGCAATGTTCCTCTGAATGCAGCTCAAGATAACATCTCTCTATTACATCGCCATTGCTATTACTAGGCATTACTGCTATTGAAATTTGTGAAGTGAAAAGTAAGGACTTTGCTCTGACTCCTGAGCAATGAAAAATGTCCTTTTCCCACAGATCTTCCTGTGTCCTCAAACAAAATAGCAAAATGAAGTGGAACAGTGGAGCTCTGGGTTGTAGCAAGGAGCACATTTTCAACATTTATGCTTGTTTGAGTAAAGAGTATGTAATTTGTGCAAAAAAAAGTTAATTCGTTGAACTGACTTAGATGTATTTTTAATTTAGCTCTTGAGAGTTTGGAGAAAAGTAGCAAGTATTGCCAAGGTTTAATTTGGCATAATTTTTAAAAGCTGTTACTTTTTTTTTTTTTTCTGAACTAGAGTCTTTTCCTTAAACCTAAAAATTTGGAAGAAATTTCCAGAAAATAAATAGCTTTTGATTTATTCTTATAACATGGATACACCATAAAATAGTTATTTAAGTGTGAGTTTTCTCAGCAATCTTGCAGGAAATGAAGATGTCAACCATACTTGCAGACGTCTCATTTACTGGATCTGAAGTGTTATTCTGGGAAGTACTTGATGTAGGGCATGGAAAATTGTAAATTGAAAAAAGAGTAAGATGAGGAAGCAGAGAGAGCTATGGATGAGTAAGACCTCCAGTATGACTGGTGGTGTTTTCTTGTCCCAAGAGGGAAGACCAAAGCAGATTAAAGATGAGCAGGTTCCAAGTGATTAGTTCAGTTTATTACACTCTCAGCTGAATCCCTCTTTGTCTGTGTGCTTCCCCAGCCTTACCTCCTGTTCAGAGTATCAAAAAGTTAATTACTGTAATTTAAGAAACGTGCATACAGGGACTCAGTACGTGTAAATCATGGAGGAGGATCTGAAACGCTGCTTGCTTGCCTTGGCACCTCACCACCACTTTTGCCATTCTTCTTTAGTTTAGCTCTATGCAATATGTCTGATCACAATTCTGTTGTTTTCTATGCAAAGCAGGAAAGGTAGCCATTCATATTTGCTTCCTAGCCCTATACACAATTTTTATTCCTGCATCAATTCTTTTTCCCTTCCTTTTGATTATAGAAAAGGTTTCTCTGCAAAAAGAATTAAATACTTTCATCATTTAACTAGCATTCAGAAGGGCTCAGCGTGACAGTAATTTAAAACAAAAATCCGTTCTTTTCACCATACTGGTAATTAACTAACTGCATTTTCATATTAAGATTGCAGTTCTTAACATTTTCTATTTTTCTGAGCTCTCCATTTCTCCATGGGAGCTGCTAGCTGCTAAGCAACTTTGAAACTCTGGTTGTGTGTAAGAGAGGCTCAAAACTTTAGAAGTATGCATGTATAATACAGATACTGATATTTTCTAAAAAATGGGATTTCATGTGAAAGTTGAATAACTAATAGCAATTATTGTGGTCTCTATTTTTCATTTTGTTCATCAGTGTTGCATCTGCATTTTCTGCATATTGAATGTGATTTGATAAAAAAATTCTGCTCTAAGCTACCCTCATGTAAGTAAACTTAAGAGTGAAACTTGGGTCCATTTTATGCCAGTTCAGTCTTAAACAGCTGGTAGTGATAGGCTGGAAGTGGTTGGGAAAGAAATTTACCCAGGGTATAAGAATCTTTTTACTGACTGCAAGTCTTGTTTGCTATGAATGCTAAAAATATTAATGAAGTGTCAACCGGAAAAACACTGTTGTTTCATATACAACAGTTTCATATAGAGAATGCTGGAATACAAAAATTGAATGCAGCCTTTAAAAGGAGTTGGAGAGATAAAGATTCAGTGCAAAACCTAGAGATTTAATGCTAGGGTTTATTTGTTTCATACTCATGTTCTAGCTTTTCCAGGGTGCATTCTTGTACGATATGGTAATTTCATTTAAACTGAAAGTTTACAGCAGTAATTACAACAGCAGCCAATTAACTGAGATTTGTTTCAGTGTATTTATTTATTTATTTACTTAATTTTTATTTTCTGAACAGCTTTTTCAATTAATTGGTGTCCTTTAAGCACGTAAATATGCTTGAAGGTCAAGTTGAAGGCAACCCTGTTAAAAGAATTCAGAAGAACTTCAAACAAACCTGAGGGACTCCCATCATGGTCGGAGTTCTTACGTTCTAGGGAAGTCTTACAGTAAAAGTCTCCTCTGTGTGTGCATCGTAGGTTTGATTCATCCTTGTGTTGTGGGCATGTCTAAGATGTGAATAGTCACAAGTGCGTGTGAAGTTTCTGCTCTGGATGAGCTGACAGATGTCTGGAGATGTATAAATACAGAATAAAATTTATGGACAGAAGAAAGTGAAAAAAAAAAACCCAAAGTTAAAAAATGATAAGTCTGTTTATGTAACTTGATTTTTTTTTTCTGCTCCCATCCCATTCAAATGACTTGCATATTCTTCTGAAATTTATATCAGCCTGTGAATCACTGCAAGGGTTTGTCTAAAGACTTCTCTTCTAAAGATTCAGAGGAATTTCATAGGAAATGAACTCTTTCCTCAACAATTTAGTACCTAGGATTCTACTGAATTGTTTTTGGCAAGAGATTGTTTTCTCAGAAATAAATGCATTTAGCTTTTAGTGGTTTAATAATAGCTCAAAACCGAGAAATATCAATTACATTTTTTTTCAGGATTGTCTTTTCACATTTGTCTCACATTTCTCTCACGGGAAGATGTAAAATATTCCGTATTAATGTTGCAGGTTTTCTGATAGCTACATGTATGCTACCTGATTTAAGATTTTGATTATCCATATGTCTTGATGCAACTGTGGCCCTCAAAAAAAGTGATAAAATTATAGCCATTTAAGTGCTAAATAAAGATAGATATTCATTTCAGCTGTAGTGGTGTTAAAGATACTGCCTTCAAAATATATTCACAAAATAAGCAGTAGATGGAAGATCCATAAAGATACTGTTTTTAAGGTTCACTTTGAAAGGCCCATGGTTAGGCAAAACCATAAATTATATTCCATCTTTAACTCAGGCTTTCAGATGAAGGACCTATGTAGTTATAATAATTAGTTATAAAAAACTTTCAAAGTTTAGCATAATTGCAGTACTTTTCAGCAGTAGTATCCTGAAAGATTTGGGATGTTTTTGAATTATTTGAACTGTTATGAAGATATTTATTGTTTTGTAATGAGGACTGAGGCATACACTTGTGAGATTTACATATAATTAAAACCATAATTTTAACTCACACAGAGGCCAATTGATTGCTATGTTTAATTTTAAGAAGTCTGTGTTTGCAACTGAAAATATTTTATTAGTTTGACAGAGATTCCTCATAGCTCTCACTTAAAATTAGAAATTAATTTTCTGCTATACATACAGATATAAGGGAAACTTCCCCATGGCACTGTACTAGGTGATGCCACAGTTGTAATTTTCATTTCATTGTCTGTGTTTATTTCAGTTTTTTGTTCCAGTTGAAAAAGCAACTATACCAAAGACTGCATTGCTCTGTAGAATTGAACCATGGAACTGAGTTCAGAAAGTACACTTTAGGTCAGGTTTCTCCAGTTTGCTATCTTGTAGTAAGTTTTCGTAAGTCAGTTGAACAAAGACATTAATGTATTGTGAAATTATTGTGGCAGAAGACACAGAGAACTCATAGTTTGTTGATCAGGTCGCCACTTAGATATAGGGAGTGTCCAGAGATTTTTAGAATGCGTGGGCAGGTCTGAAGCATGTGCATATGAGTAAGGCCTGAGTACTGAGGGGAACTTACAATGAAACATCTGCAGTTTTAGGACTTCAGGCAGGAATTTCAGATGAGATAGTCTTTCGTTTAGAGATCTAGTTTCTGCTAAAGACACACATGAGATACACACTGGACAACAATATTTCAGAGGTTATTTTTATGTATTCTTTAGGTGATGGATTCTAAACCTCAGGTATCAGGATGATGAAACTAATACAAACTGATGTTACTTGTGGGCTTGCATTGTAGCACGTCATAGTGGTTTAGATTGTATGAGCAGTGAGACAGTATCTCACAGAGATCATGCTGTCAGATCCATGGATATTGCAAGGCTTGGGGTTTCATCATTATAGGATCTTTGTTTACTTCTACTGTGATTCTATAAAAAAGTTTAAACTACTATATTACGTCCTTTTTTCAAACTGGGTTACTGCTTTTATTATGCATAACAATTCTGACTTAACTGTGAGATTTCAGACTACACTGCAGTACTCTGTCAGCTGTGAAGCAAATGACTCAGCTGTCCTGGAGACTAAACTCTGGTGTCCCCCTAGAATAACTTTAAGCTTTACTGACAGAGTGACTTCAGGAGCTCTGGGTGATGCTGTATACGATTGTAAATAAACATTCTGTTTAAGTCTCCAGAGCTATTAGTCACGTAACCTTCAGGAAAAACTTCCTGACTATGAAATCCTTGCTATGAATTAAAATTTTTTAATTTTAATAAAAAGTTAAAAGTTTTTAATTTACTTGAATGAATTAGAACTAAATATCTTTTTGAGGACAAAAGAAGAAAGTAATCTGATTAGGACTGTCACCTGCCATGTTCCAAAACACATGATGTTACTGTTACTAGACTCATCTTAGACATCTATACATTGTTTTACTGCTAATTCAGACAGTCTGGGCTAAAAGATCTAACTGGGTAAGGTGGGACTTGAAAGGTTAAAAAATCTTGAGATGCTCACTGAAATCATCTGATCATCTGTTTTAAATACAAGACTTCCTTTCTGGACCTGGGCAAATTGTTTAATTGTACTGGTTCTTTTACTGCAAATTTCTATGTCACTATATTTCCCTCATGGTTATTTTTTTCTTTATATGGAGTCTCAGAACTCTAGAAAAATGGCCAATTTGTAATTATGGAGATGGATTAAAACCGCAATTAACCTTTTAGGACCACAGTTGCATCAAGTTTTAGAGTTGTTTGTGAGACACTGTAAATTCCCTGGCGTACTTATTTTGTGCAAGAAAGCAGACTAGTTCTGTTGAGGTCTAATATTTGCATTTTTTGCACCTGCAGGTAGTTATCTTTAGGTTCATTCCAATTTTTCCGTTTAGGACAGGCAAACCCAGTGCCTCTGTAATAGAAAGAAACTCTCTTAGCTTGTAGAGGAGAAAGAGTCCCTCTTCAATGTCTTAGCAATCCAAGGTCAAACAGAGCTGATACAGATGATCAGTATCACTTCGGGATCTCTAACATGCCAGATTTATACAACAGTCTAATTTCATGGCAATAAAAGTCATTAATATCTATATGAAGAAATACATAAAGAAATAAATATATAAGAAAGAAATTACAATTACATTCTTCTTGTAGAAAATTGGACATTAAAAGCCCTAAATTGTGGAGATTTTTCTCTGTTGGGGGTTGACCTGACAACTACTCTTATTAAGGTCAAATGTCCAGTGAGCAAGATTGGCAATGTTGAGACTAATCAATGACAGAAGAGGCTTCTGTTTACTTCTCTGCATACTTGCCAGTTCCCTGCCTCTGCAGAAAGGGGATTGTCATAATCATAATTGAACACAATGGGATTCCTGAGAAGGCTGGGATGAGGGCAGTAAATAATATATTAGCACTAAGGGCAACTGTATTACTGAGTAATGTTTGATTTACTCTTTGTCATGTCAGGGTCATACAGCTTGCAATTGTTGCAACTGTTCCTTGATACACACTCAGTTGAGATACTCTTGATTTTATTTTCTGCTGCTTTAACTTTGTTAAAATTTTATTAGTCATGCTAAATTGGACTTCGACAAATGTTATCAAATACATATAAATTCTGGAGTTTTTAGATTGATCTCAGTCCTTGGACAAAGGGCACATAAAGTTAAAAAAGGAGATGTATAAAATATGTTTATTTGGGACTTGGTCCTCTGGAGACAGTCACAGCAGACTTCTACTAGTGGGATGGAAAAGACTTGAGTATTCCTTAAATGAGTAGCTTACTAAACATTTGCCAAACATTTTCTTTCCAGGCCTTTCCCTCATGTGAAAGAATCTGTCAGATCTTGTTCTGTATTTGAGGAATTGCTTTAAGAATAAGTCAGCTCTGCCTGTGGCTCAGATTGTGCGAAGTTCCAGCTTTCTTTGTAACAGTGACATGTCTGCAAGGTTATTTTTTTCTCAAATTCTGAAAAGGTAGCAATAAATTTGAATTCAATAAATTAAATGTGAAATTAGATGAAGATAGGATGATGGTGAGTTTTCAGTGGTTACAAAAGATCCTTTGTCCCAACTTGATCCTATAAAATGCCTGATAAACCCTGCACTGAAATATGTTCTTTACTTATTTCCCATAATTGCTGAGTAAGTTTCAGAAAAAATTGTAAAAATCACTTACCTGTACAGTGAGCTGCAGAGCCTTCAGAAGAAAAGTGTTACAGATATATAGGTAATATGAATCACAGGTAGCTGCAGGCAGAAACCTCAAATTTGCCTTTTTGTAACTCATCTCAGGAAATATCCCTTATATATTAGGAAGATTAGGTGTAGCAATTGGAAAGCAATATCATAAAGTATCAGGATTTTTTTGGAGAAAAATAAAAGGTCTTCTAACATTTAAGTTAAGGAAGAAAACTTTGCAGAAGTTTTTTAATTTGATCGTTTTACTGTGCTTGTCCTAACTTTAAATGTCCTACTAATAAGTTTGGGTAACTCTTCCTTAATATGAGTGTGTACTTACAATGCAAATGCATTCATATTTCACATATCCAATCTACCTGAAGTTTCCATATGTACCCTGAATTTTTGGTGTTTTCTGATCAGTGCTATAGTTTTAATCTCAAATATATTAATATTATCGATGAGTGTTTACTTCTCTCCCTATGTGAAAATACTAAAATTGAAATTGAAATAATTGATAATTTAGTTTCCTGCTTATGCTACTCCTACTTTCTCAGTAATTAACTAGTATTAAAACTATGTTTTTAATATAAGGCATATTCTAGCTTTATGAGATTACTTCTTTATTCCTCCTGCACTCTCCTTGGCACCTGTATGTGAGAAGAAAGTATAAGCCAATGTGCTAATATTGTTGTAGTTTCACACCCAAAATGAGGACTGATATTGCACAACTGCTCAGGAATGTGGAAGACCTTATGCCTTTAATATTTTCTTATTTTAAATCAAACTGGGGGAACCATTTAATATAAATTTTTATTTACACTATTTTTAAGAGCTGCAACAGTGATTTAGTGTTTCTTCTGTGGAAGAGGGAAGAGGACTGTAATGTAAGCTAGAATATCTTTGTTAGGCATCAAATCCACTAAAATTTTCTAGTTCTTTATTTGTTATGATAAATTTGTTACAATCATTTTTTTACTTGTTCATTTTAAATTTTCTATTTAAAATGGCAAATACAGACAGGTTTATGTTAAGCTGCTTGTTGTTTTGTCACAAACTTGGAATAAGGTTACTTGGTTGAATCCCTCTACCTCTGCAGTACAGTATAATACAAGTCCTGATCTTGCTATTAATCACACAGCAACTGACAGTAATGCATTCAGCAAAAACCCTGGTTACACCTTTCTTGTACTTGCTATCCTCATACAAAACAAATGGTCTAGTGCAGATCAGTATTCATTTGACTTAAGCCTTTTTGTCCTATAAAATATCCATAATGTTTTCTGAGCTTTCTACAGACAGCTTAATTTGAGGAGCCTGCCATCTAATTAAAAGATGATTATGAGTTCTGTAATAATCAAGTTTTGTGTCCAAATTAGTTTTCTAGCCTCATGCTGATCTTCAAGAAAGCACCATTTCCCACATGGATGGGACTTCATCTGCATAATAGAAGGTTTTATTCTTCCCAAGAACAGGAGTTTTTATCCCACCTACCAAAGTTATGCTGGCTGCAGGCTATTTAGGGTCTCAGAGATTTCAGCTAATATGGTGAAGATTTCACTGAAAATGTTTACTTGGGTAAATTAGAATGTCACTATTTTAAATGTAAATTTTGAAGCACTGCAGACAAACTGTAGCTTCTTAGAATTAATCAAGTGTCTTTTTGAAACATGAACGTACATCACACCATTTCTGTTACAGTAATATTTATATGTGCATGTATTTTTGCTGTGTATATGTATATATTTTATGATCAAAGTTTATAAATCTTGGAGCATGAATTACTGAATTCACTGTAGTTGTGTATTACCATTAGCAGCAGTAATAAATGACCAGCTCCTTCAAATGTGGCTGGATTTATAGATGCTACATCCTTTGAGTAATAAGCTGTTCTTTACCTTGACACTTTTCATGTCTTAAATGCTTTTAATCACATACTGCTTATATTACATTGATTATCTGAAAGAATGTTGGAGCTTTAATGATCCTTGTTTTGTCAGTCTAAGAACTTAGCAGTACCCATCATATGATGTTATTCAGTATGACAGTTACTCAGCTTATACTTCAGGGAAAATATCAAAGCTAATATCTAGTTTGTAGTATAAGTAATCTTTCATGATTACCAGTTAGGATGATTTGGGACTGCCATCACCCCAGTGGCTCCTATATTCAGTTTTCCTAAAGATTTTATATTTCCATTTGTTAGTCTTTCTACTCTTCAATTGCAGTTGCTAGAACAATAAATGTGAATATTTTTTGCTTTTCAGTCTTACAAATAATAAAATCTAAAATATAGCAGCTCACCTAGGTAGCAGAGAAATTGTCCTCTGATATTGTTTATCTGAAAGGAAATGCAGGAGAAGATTGCCATGACTACAGATTTATTGGACGTTTATATCATATCTGTATGGTTATGCTGGTGTGTAGTGCTTGGCTCTTTCTTGCAATAACTTTAAAGCCAGGGAAGTGACTGTTGGATTGACAGGGTGAAAGTAGTAGTAATAAAAGAGGGGGAAAGAAGACAACGTGCATTTACAGTTGATATGTTTAAAACTTATACTACCTCCAGGTCATACAGATATAGAGGGAACGTGACTGACCTGACAGTTATGGAATTTTTGATCAATTACTACTTAGCTTTCAGTGGAACACTTTCAGACCCACAAGACTTAATCCTCATTTATGACATTTCTGTTTAGCTTTATTTCTCTGATTCTCAAAGTGACTGAGATATTACTATTTCTATATAAACAGTGACAAATATGCCAATAGCATTTCAAGAACAAATAAAAACAAATTTCTTCTTTCATATCTTCATTATATGGTTAAGGCATACAAATTGATATTCATGCATGCAGTCATTAATGACAGCATTTGAAGACTTCTCTGTTAGTTTAGATAGAACTGTGTTTTTCAATAAGCAGAAGTGCAAGCTATTAAGTGTTGCAGGATTGGATATTAACCAGAAAAATGAAAGGATTTCATTTGCCTCTGCCTTTTATTGGGAATTCTTTGTGTCATTTTCCTCCTATTATCAGCCTTGGTCATTTCTGCTGGATAAATATGTGCAGAAATACGGTAGCGCCACAAGCACTTTTGCTCTCAGTCCCTATGATTTGTGACACCTTTGCTCAGAGTATGTCTGACTAACCATTTGGCTAAAATGGCAGCACTATCACAGCCATTTCAGCTACTATCACTGTCAATCCCAATGAAACTGAATGGGTGTAATTATGAGATATTTTTAGGAAACATACTTTATATAGACAGGACCTCTGAGGGCGGTAAATTCTAGGACACAGGGAAGGATGTGCAAGAACAGTACTTTCCACTTTAAATTACATGTTTCAATGTCTAATTAGAAAGTTTCAGTGGTTTCACTGCTGTCATCTGCTTTGTGTCATAGCAAGGAAATAGTACATATTTTCATTCACTTTGGTTTTTTACAGATTTACTCTGTATTTTAATGATATTTACACTTCACAGAACCAAAGCAAGAAAAATTTTACATCACCTTGTGTGCCTCATATATTGTGGACCAGTTAAAAACAATGGTTGCAAACTAGGTTGCAAACAAATTTTGCCTAAGGCATCAACCATAAATTAAAGTAATAATCATCCCCGTAAGAGACAACTTTTTCCACTGTTCTTTTAAAATAAAAAAGAAAGTAGGTCAGAGAAATTTAGGATATTTTAGAGGATGTACAGTATTGTATTGTTTGCCAGCACCTAATTTACAATTACAGAGCTGCATGAATATTGAAATTATTCAGCTTCCCATTATAAATGTATGTGGCAGTTTGGTTGTTGATCAGTTTATGAAGTTAATGCAAATGAAACTGTCTTCCTGTCAGCATTTGAAATATATAATGCAGTCATGTTGTATATTCAGGGACAGGCCATTGACAGTCAATTAACAAGTTTGATTGGTATGTCAACTCATTCTTTTGAATTGTTAATAGTATGTTAATAGCATTCATTTCTTTGTGCAGTCCCATTTGCAGCTTCACAGTTACAGCTATTTTTTATGATTCTGAGTAACCTAAAATAGTGCCTTAATAATAGATTATTAAACACCTGTCTGGTGTAGCTTAGGGAGGTTTTTCTAGACTGGGAGTTTGCAGTGGATCCCTTTGATATTCAAATCAACAAATGATAGCCTTTTTATTCAAAACGTAAGTTCTTTTGATGGTTAGCTTGTTAAGAAATATTCAGCTCCAGTCTGACCTGATCTGGTTTCCCATGGAAAAGATCTGATGCTGTTTGAAGGTTCATAAATGGAATGCCAATGACAATTTGTTGTTGACGTTTTGCTGCCTCAGCCTTCAGATGCTGCTGGTTGATGTGCCGCTTTAGCTTCACCAAATAATGCTTGCAGGTAAATGATCTTCTGATTGATCAGATAGTTTCAAAGCAAAGAGTTCTCTTCTGTGGTCTGTAGTCATGGTTTTTAGGCTTGGAGGGGTACTTTAAAAGATGCATCAAAGTTGACAGATGAATCTTGAGGCAAGGAATTATGGGAGACAGCAGAATTATGGGAATATTTTTGAGAGAATAACATATTAGCAAGAGTTTTGAAGACCTTCAAAGGTCTATGAAAGCAGCTCCCTATAGCAGATTTATTCCTCCTTTAAAAAAAATTAAAATTGAGTACACTGGTTAACTCTCAGTTTCCTGTGTTGGGAAGGTGTTGAACTGATTTATTGTCTTCTAAGTATGTTTTAAATGGCATATTTCATTTGAATTTCACTATTATCTTGTTCTGCATTCAGAGCCTCATCCTGCAAGGTGCAATTTCTGCTTTTACTGAAGTGTGCATAAAATCAAAGCATTACATCACCTAACAAAGCCAGGGTATACAGTGAAAAACATTCCTTTACAGAAACATCTATGACATTTAGTTAGCGTTAAAATCAAGACATAAAAATAGCAGGTGGAATAACCCTTTTTCTCCACCTTTCCTCATATAGAGGCATTATTCTTTTATACCCTTCTCCATTCCCCATTAGTGCCCTTCCTGATTGTAACAGCTATCTTTCTGAAGAATCAGACTAGCTATTAGAAGTTTAAAACATACATTACAGAAACAGTTCATTTCTCTTTGGTTTGAACATTTAATTATTCACTATCAGCATGTGATAGATTTTCTGCAAAAACATGTAATTGTTTTTTGTTGGAGAGCTATATGAGTTAACTCATTGAGATCTGAATGTCAGAAGCTCTGAGGTTTGGAGTCAAATGATGTGATCAGTTACATTGCCAAATGTGAACCCTGGAATCACTCACTGAAAGATACTGTGTGTTAACTATGCCTCAGTGGACTTGGTAATAAATCATTTGTGCTGTTTGAACTTAGGCCAAACTTTTTTTAATAACAAAACCCAGTCTTTTTGCAAAATCCTAAAATGCAACTTTAAAAAGCTAGGTGAATGGTGAAGTCAGGCGACTTCAGTCTTTATGTCATATAAATAGAATGTAAAGTTTATATGAGATAGTTTCCATCACTGAAAATTTTGGCATTTTTGCATGCTTTTCGAATACTGTGCGTTGTTTAGCTGATAATTAGAAGCTCATTCTGTTGGGTTGAGCAAGCAAAATATTAGACATTTTATTGTCATACAAGGTTATGTTTTCAGTAACGTACCTATAATTTCCCTTAGCTCAAAATGCAATATTAGATACTTAAACTATTTTCTGTTTGTAGACTTCGATACAGCCTTACAGCCTCTGTTTTTGAAGAGATACTCTATAGGTTATTTGCAAAACTCAAATTAAAATTCAAAGCTTTTCTGATAATAATGTCATTGATATTGTTTCTAATTCATTATTTCTGTGCTTCAGTTTTAACCATTATACATCCAAGAGAACTTCTTGATCCCATTTCATGTTCAAATTAGACATGTGTAAGCCTTTTTTTTAATTTTCAAAAAATGTGGTAAAAACTCCCTCCCCAGCATGGTTTTTATTTTGTCATCTTGTGTCTTTTGAAGTAGCCTAAATATTTCACAAAATCTCTGTTCATATAGAATTATCTGCCTGAATATTCTGTAGTGTAAGGCTTATCTTGAGTGACTTTCACAGTGTTAAATGTTTATAATTTAAAAAACTGTAAGGTAACAATGACCAGCTCATAGCAGTTTGTAATGCTTGTTATTTCCTTTTTGGATAATGTTAGACTATCAAGATAGAAATCAGTTTTGATTTCATGTTCATTATAAAGATTTTGCCCATTGTAACCAATACTTTTCATCACAGAGCAGGATCATGCCATCCTATACTATCCAAGATCATGAATTTATTTAAACAAAACAGAACAGTTCCAGTAGAAGATATTAAGAGATGTGCTTCCTGGAGTGCCCATTGTCACAACACCTCTGTCATTACCAGGCAAAAGGAAAATACTAAAGAAGGGATTTGAGCCTGGGTCTCAGCAATACTGCAGCTTATTAACCTAATTGCTGGATTATTCTTTGCTGTAGTCTGCCCCTCCTTTCCTCTTATTTAGCCTCTTTTTGTTTCAACACTTGGCTTTCTACCCATTTTTCTATATCCGAGGGCTTGACTCTGCAGTTATAATTACTTTTATAATAATGCAAACAAAATAGCTAAGCACACAGTAAATTTGCAGGCACTGGTTCATGACGTTGCTTAGTGATATGAGATGGATACAAACCTGGCTGCAGCTTGAATGGACAATATGAGATACGTATTTTATTAGTAACTTCGTACTCACTATGTTGTCAGTATAGTGCAATTTCCATTCTCAACTTTTATCCTTTTAAAGCACTTAGAAAATTCCATGAAAATGAGTACCAAAAGGAACAAGTTGAATGTACGCAAAAACCAAAATCTACCACCCCCCCAAAAAAAAGAAAATATATAATGCAAAATAGTGACTCCATACCCAGATGAATGTGTATTCCTCTACAGAATATAATTACAATACAGTTAGAGTCTAGTTATGAATCAGAATTAAAATAAATTTTTTTTCAGAAATTTAATTTTTAAATGCAAGTTACCACTTTATCAATCGGTAAGTTCTTTCCTTGAACTGCTGCCAATCTAAGTGAGTGTCTGCCCACTGAAAGCTCCATAGTAAACTGCCTCATTGCATGGTTAGAAATTTAATGTTACTTTAAATAAGGATGTTGTCCTCACTGCAATTCTGATAAAAGGTCAGAATTTAAGCATACAACAAGTAAAAGAATATTAAGTATATATGTAGATCTTTGTTGAAACTTGCAGTTTCTGTAAGTATAATCAGAACTTGACTTGCAAATTTGCATTGAAAGATGTATCCCTAGAGAAAGATATTTGCTGTTTAAGGAAGTATTATCACTGAAATATGAATAAATAAGCAGAGGATTGTGGTAAGTACTGTATGTCGTGTAGGTTCTGTTGTATATATTGTACAGGTACATGTCTCCTTTCATTTCCACTGGGAAATGATGGTTGCATGTATTATAAATTGGACTTCTGCACTAAATAATCTTTGTCATACATTAAGCTGTTTTAGTGTGTTGGTTTTTGCTTAGGTACGCATGATGCAAGTAAAATCCATGTGAGAGTAGGTATACATGGAGAACGGGCAAAAGCAAAAAAAAAAAAAACAAAACCACACTCTATGGCTAGAATAAGAACTATTACATTTAGCTTACTGTAGTTACAGTTAACTTGTTTTAAGTTATCTGGTTCTTGGTTTTATGCAAGTGCTTCTTTCTCATCTCCCAGTTATCACAAACCCTCTTAAAGTAGCCAGTGACAATCATGCACAGCATATTTCAAGTGAGAATATTAAGCCAAGTGAAGGCTGGGAACAAAATCTTTTCTGTAAGAATAGAATGTCACGGTGTTAATGTGTTTCATACACTGTGAATTACTGTCGTGTGATGAACAGCTTTCACTTTTCAGTACAGAGTATTTTCTCTGCCTATCTGTCCCTCTTCTGTTTATAATCACATTAAGCTATTTGACAGTTGGCATGAATAAGGACTGTAGACAGGTAGAAAAGGGAAAAAAACAACTCACTCTTTATAGGATTTTATGACTGCAGTCTTGATTCTCCTTGGATGCTGAATTCCACAACAGTACTGCAGCCTTTAGCAGTGCCACCCTTATTGTTAATAGAAACTTAAATCTAGACATTTCTACTGGGCTTCCTTGTTTTATTTTATCACTGCAGTGATAGTTGAACTGGTGATTTCGTTTACTTTAAGTGGAAATTGTCAGTAGAAGCTTCAGTTAATGTGGGAAGGAAATCATGAGATCCCTTTCTAAGTAGATTGTATGTTTAAGAATAAAAGTAGAAGAGACAAAGTCTGTAATATAAACACCTATAGGAAGCTAAGGAAATCACATCACTTCATTTTTTGTCTCTCCTCCTTTAGATATTATGTGTATGGATAGAGTTATCCTATAACCTCTCTCCCTTATGTGCTATCCAGTTCCCTAGAACTGTAGAGAAACTGTAGAGAAGAGGAAAAAAGTAGAAATGAAGGAGGGAGGATTGTCTTATGTATATGCCAGCTCTATCTTTCTCTGGTGATATTTTATAAACCTTTTGTTATGAAAATACATTTAGGATTAAATAGTAAAACCAAAAACGAGCTGTGTGGGAACCCCAAATAAATTCTTAGGTAACCTCATGTAAGTTGTAGACATTTTCTGCTTAGCAGAGGAGGGTGAAAACAGAGGGGAGTTAATTTTACATATTTACCCTGGCAGATTAAGATGCTTATCATAATTTGAATGCTGCTATGCTGAGCTATAAACTGAAAAACAGTGTTAATGAAGAAATCTAAAAACTCTTTGAAAAAAGACTTAGCTCTGAAGAATCATCTAAAGCTTTGATATCATCTGAACTTTTACAGACTTCCCTTTGTACTATGGAAATCATATCTTACTTTTTGTAAAGGTTATGATACCAATTTGGGTAATTGTAACAAATTTTACTCTTTGATTAGACCAGTGTCATGGGAACAGAGACTGCAACTTCTTTTGTCCTATACTGAATGTGCTTTTAGTAAAAAGCAGTTATTTTTTAATATAAACTGTTCAGCAATTCCTCAGTCAAGTTTTCTCCCTTGTTCTGAATATCTGTATTTCAAAATATTTTTGCCATATGTTCTGGCATGAGTTTTCATTTTTCCTAAGCTGTCTCATTTTCTTATTTGCTGCATTTATTACAAACCTGTGTCCATTTTTATTATTTCTACTGGTGCACATTCCAATTTAGTATCCTCTGTGGGTTTCATTATCATGCTGTTAATCCCTTCTTCCACTGACTTAATGAAGATGTTAAACAAAATCAAGCCTAATACCAATCCCTACGGCACCCCACTTCAGTTACATTGGCATTTCCATTACTCTCTCCTCACAGACTATCAGCTAGTTAACAGCATTTATATTTGGGAGAGTTAAAAAATTGTTTTCAGATATGCCTTACCAGATATTTTAAGAATCCATATGAATTATAAACATTGTCCTCCCTTATCTCTGCATATAGAATTCACTAAAAAACACAATCACCTGCAGCAGACATAATATGCATTTTCTAAAAATGTGGTATCTATTGCTCGAGAGTTCATGTCCACATTGAGTCATTTCTCTCACTTTACACTGTTGGATACTAGTCTTTCTTACCTTGTTTGTCTGGACCCTGACAAGGCTTTTAGTTTCTCTAGTAAATACCAATTTAAGTGGCTCATTCGCAATCCCAACCCCAATTTTTAGGAATAGACTCATCTGAGTACATTTTTTAAAAATTTGTTGTGTTTGGCATCTTTATTTGAAGTGACATGAATAATAAATGAGGAAGTGTTAATCAGTTTGGAGGTTTTACTCCATCTTTTAGATAAGGTATGTTCATAAAGCTAAGTGTTCTGCAATTTTTCACAGTTGGCAGATTTGCTAATGTGCTTGTGTGAGAACTTGTGATTTTTTTCAAAAGCTTGAGAGGAATGGTAGGCTTTGTAAAAGGTGGCAGATTAATAGTCATGAAGACTAGAATTCCACTGTCCCAAGGAAGAAATGCATCAAAGATTAATACTCTTGTTAGCTTGCTCATTTTAAAATAGGGAGACTGCTCTTTTTATATTTAGGAAAAAGCACCTTGCAGAATGTGGAGAACAGTTTATCCTCTATGGCAATTAAGTGTTTAAGCTGTCTACTGTAATTTTCCAGGAAGGAACAATATGTACCCTGGGCACTAGCACAGCACACGGGCCAAAATATGCGAACTAAGGAAAGAATATTTTTACCTCCATTTTGTTCATTTCTTATCTCTCTCTCTATTGGAGATTCTAAGTCAACTAAAACAAGAATTTTGGAGATGATTTCAGACTGGCTGTCTGTCATGCCCACATGGATGTATTAGATGGGAAGCCTTTCTCACCCACTTTATTGGAATCTTTCTAAATGTTTATAACAACAGGTTCTGACTTTAAAACTGCATTTATTTTTGAGTTATGTCTAATAATACCTTGGAATATGAATGACAGTTTGTGAGGTGGGTTTTCTGTTGAAAATTTCAGTTTTTGAATCTTTGTCTTCTGTAAATCAAAAGTGTGGGGGTTTTTTTTCTGTCAGTTGTAGAGCAAAATAAAATTGATTTGACATTGATCAACATTTAAAAATAACCAACACACTGCCAAAAATATGTATGCACCTACTACAATTTTCTTTGATAGAACAGTTTTTGAAAGATTAGTTTCAAGCTAATACTTTGATCTTACCTTAAGTTTTTGTCATGATCATCCCTCTTAAGTCTCTACCTTTAGCATTTTTTTAATCTTCAAGGTACTACAGACCTTCAGAAATGTATTAGATGAGATTGCCTGCTGTAAATCCAGCACTGTCAAAAGGTTCATTTTGAGGTATTTGACTTTTAGAGGATTGCAGAGGTGTTTACAATTGGGAAGTATAGAGTAAAGGCAATATTCATTATGTTGGTTTAGTATTCATAGCAGTATTGTGGCTTCTTCAGATGCACTGTTGAGTTTAAAGGACTGCCAGATTTTGTGCTGCTTGGTGTTTGTATACTGTGTGACATGATGCTTCTCCTTGGTATAATTTAAATTAGGACATACACAAAAGTTTTAGATAACACCCTAGGTTAGCATTCATGAAATTGCAGTCACTTCTTGTTAAAAAAAAATGTTCTATGAATTTTCAATACCCAAATATATAAATTCAAAGAGAAAAGTTTAAAACACACATTGATAAAATACATTTTAATAGTGAAGAGCAATACAAAATGATTAGGGATTTGTAGATTTGTAGATCAGGTGATCAGATACATATTGAAACATCCATCCCAAAATGAAAATAACAAAATGGACTCACAGCATCTGATAAATGAATTATAAAACCTTTAAAACTGTGGGAATGTTACACCTAGTTCAATAAAATAGCCATAATATGCTACTGATTAATTGTTAACGGGTTTTTTTGACCTAACTAGGAAAAAAAAAATATCCAAAGGGAAGTTCTGAAGTTTTGAGTATGACGTGCAAACTAATTTGACTAAGCTATATGTGGAGTCTTTGCAATTTAAAAATTTTTAGTCAAAGGTAATAATAAATAGTAGTAATAGTAGTAGTAGTAGTAGTAGTAGTAGTAGTAGTAGTAGTAGTTAGGAATATATCCTTCATACTTTAGCTACTGATAAAGCTACTAATGCACATTTTTTTCTCAGAAGAAAGCCTGCATCAAACTCAACTATGTGTTGTGAACTCATTCCTGGAATTTTCAGACTATGAATTTTTACAGTTCAAGAAACACATGAATTATATTGAAGGTTGGGTATATTAGAATCGTGTTAGTTAGATACAATTTGTTTTCACAGTATGAACTTCAAGCTTTTCAATTGCTGTTGTCTAAATGCTGCCTTTAAAAAGTTTATTCATACTAGTCAGTTGAATAAAAGATGTCACATTACAAAAAGCAATTTTGCCATCATTATCTAAAACAAGAGGGGCCCTAGGAAGAAAGGATTATCATATATTGAATAAAAAGTTCACCACCTTGCAGCTTTAATCCCGTTAGAAAAGATTATTTCTATCTAACTTAATCAGTCAGAGGTCTTTATTGCCTGGAGTATTAATTGATTTAGGTCTTCATTAAGGTCAGAGGTAGCCGTGGCTGACCAGAGGCAGCCTATTAGTGTGTTGTCAGTTCTGCTTATTTACATTGACTCAGCCTAATAGTGGGTCGTGTCGCTGTTGGGTCAGGGGGTCACTGAACCTTTTGTGCGGCCTGACCTGTTAAAGGGCAGCAGTCACTCACACACCAAACTGCATTCATAACAAAGATTTGCCTGATTGCATATTGACTCCTGCCTTCCAAGAAACATGCATTTGTGGGGCAACTATTAGCATTTGCCTAAGTGTCTGTGGGTGTATATTTGAGATCCCTCTGTTAGAAGTTTCCAGCAAGTTTTATATTGTCAGCTAATCACAAGTTTTAATAATATCAGCAGGAACAGTTTCATCACATTTCCATAGTTGCTCTTGGCCTTTAATAAAAACTCAGTGCGTATCTATAGGTATCCTATCACTTCCTTCTTTTGTTTCTTTCTAGGCAATAATAGTTGCAGCTTTTCCTTTCTAATTAGCAGCTTAAGTTAGACCTCATACAATTGAGTCTGGTTTTCTCATTGTTTCTTTTCCTGATACATATATATGTGGGGGATATGTTGTGTACTTTTGGTAACTTAGAATACTGGTAAAAACTATTTCATGGTATAGAGCATTTCCAAGTGGCACTGAGTGAGTTCTTCTGACTGTTCCTTTCCATGATACCATAGAAGCTTTCCTTCTGTTTCCTAGTAAGTGGAAGCACCTTAGATAAAAAACCTACTATACAGCTTTCTATTGGTTCTATATAAGCCATGTCCTCAGCATAAATTATACTTATCCCTGCAAGACAGCCTCACTGTGAAAAGGAGTAATTCTCAAATAATCTCTTTGCTTTCTATCTGTGAGAGCATGCATTGCATCCTCTGAGGTTCTGATTGCCCACTGAACTCCCCTGATTATTTACAGTTGTGCTGACTGAGCAAAAGAGCTGCTAGACTATTATGTTAACTTGTAAGGACTCACCTTTCATTTAACTTGCACTGATACAAATGAAAATAAAAAGGGAAGAAATGTGGAATCACATGAGTCTCCATTTATAACCTGCTTGATGCTGTGAAACAATATTGGAAATACACTTGTACAAGTGAGCATCTCAGCAGTATGAAGCTTGAGTTTTCAGGGTTGTCTTTGGTTCAAGCCTTTATTTAAATTTTAGCACTGGAAATATGTGTATGGTCTACAGTGAAAATCAAAATACTAGTGAGACATCCACTGTATATATATGGATCCTCTAAGGATCAATATAGATCCTTTATAATGTAGTTTTGTTTCTATGCTGTTTCCTGTATAATGAAAGTCGGCCAGGCTGGATACACTGTGAATCTACACCCTGAAAGATCTTCTGTTATCCTCGTAAGTGCTCCAAAAAGATAAACTGTTGCAAGGTTCTAGCAGGGTTTTGCAGAACACTTTCACAACACAAGTACTGACACCATACATTGTGACAGCTCCTCTTGTAAGATTTCAGTACTGTGAACAAGATAGTATGATGACTTCCCTGTTTTAAATGCCTTTTACTCTGCTAACAATTTTCTGTATAATGCTTCAAACATTCCAGAGACAACGTCTTGAAATCTGCTAAAACAGTGTTTGTACTGGTTTGCTGCTTTGTCCTTGCTGATTATTTATGCTTGCTTTTCATGACTGAGTCACTGGGAAAGAGAAGAGAGATACCCCTCCTCCTTCCCTTATTCTAAATTATGTCCCCCTGCAATACAGTTGCTGCAAATCTGTGGCCATTTTTTTATCCTTTTCCCCTCTTTTCCCCTTGCATCCACCCTTCCATAACATGGTGGCTTGTTGGAAACATTGTTTTTCTATTAATTGCATCGTAAGATACAAACAAGTATGTTAGGAACAGAGGGATTTTTTCAATTGGTTTTTAAAAAACTGCAAAATTCCCACTGAATCTTAGCCAAAAGTGGTGCCAATTTTGCTCAAATCCTTCCGAGATTTTTTTATGACCTTGCTTATGACCAGTGGGGCTAATTGTATCAGAACTGTCCAGGATACTTTAAGAAAGTGCTATCTTGGTCTGTATTTCAAAACACTGACAGATATTTTATCGTTAATTAGTATTCATATTATGTCTCAAACAATCTGTTCAAGAATAGGGGAAGTGAACTGGTTGAACAGCTCTTCTGTCTACCTAATAATTAACATGGGTGATGCATGGAAAACCAGCAGCTCAACAGGGGATAAAAAGGAAGAAATACCATCAGTGTGATTTTTTTTTCCTGTAGGAATATAAACTACCTGCATTGGAGTTTTTGACTAATGCATGGATTTCACTTTGCAGAGGTGAAAATGAATGGTTTGCTTTAAAAACAAACCTGTGCCCCTCTGAATCATATCTTTCTGAATTTGTTTCTCATCTTGTCAGTATGCCACTTGGTAGCTGGCTGGACTCCCTTGTTCAGTGGCACATATTTTAAAATAGCACTGTAAAAAAAAAAAAGAAAGAAAAGAAAGACCATTTGTTCCTGTAAACCAAAATATTGGTTTCATATACTTTTTCCAAATTCAGGATTATATATAGCATTATCAAACAATATTGCAGGTATTTTAAACCATTTAAATAGTTGATGTGTGTCAGTTGATATATTGTTTCCTCTCTGCCTCCTCCCCCTCTTCAGCTGCTAATCATAGAACTTGTATGCCAAATTGTATAAGATACTCTTCCAATAGTTACATGTGTGAGTCTTTTGTGAGACACAGACAGTTATGAGGACAGATTTGGAGTTGCATATGGGTCTGTCACATGGTTTGATTGCCATGTCTTCTAGGACACAGATTTCTTTTTTAATTATTCTTAATTCTGAGGAATTTTTACAGTTTATACAGTAAGTTCTGCAAAATTCTTCCGAAATATTCCTTTCTCTGTCATTACTCCTAGCAAAATTCTTCCTGTGCTGACTTCAAAGCTGCTTACACCCACCTTACTTCCCACTTCTATACTTAGTTTTCTTTTGATAGTGAATAAAATTTACTGTTTCACTGATTAGGATATGCACAGACGTTCTAGAGAAGTGCAGCATAAGACGAAGAAAAGTTTTGATATTTACATTAAGATTTTATTAAAAAAATCTTTGAGATGTCTGAATAATAAGAATAAATGTTTCCTTTCCTGGCTGCTGTTAAAAAAAGTAGGTCTTCAGAGTGTTGCTGGGAAGATTTTGGAAAATAAGCGCAAAGTAACTGCATTGCAGTAGTAAGTCTGGCCACCCATTAAAGTCCATTTTCAAAAGGTGACCCATCTCTTTGTTCAAGTAGCATCTCTTTGTTCAAGTGGCATTCTTCAGCATTTTATTTTCAGTCTGAAATTTGCTTTTACCTTCTGGTAGAATAACATCACTTTTTGTTCATACACAGTCATTTAGGTGTTCTGCTAATATATTTTTGCAGTGTTTTTAAATTAATTTACTAAAGATGTTACAGGTCTCTACTGATAAATTTTTATATGGTTTTGTATAAAACAAAACTTAAGACATAGAAGATTAAAAAATAGTATCGAAGATAATATGTATCATCACTCAAAAGAAAAGAAAACAAGAGCATTTTTAACCATGGCATCAGTGTGATCCAGCAGCTGTAACAGTCCACAGCAGATTATTGTTCTGAACTGATACCAGCTAATCCATGCATTATCTTTAGCCTAGTTTGCTCTATTTGTAACAAGTTATGGCAAAGAACAGTACTATTGAAAGATACCAGCTGGAAGAGAGAAATGTGCTTCACTTGTCTTGTGTAAACTCCCAGAGTCTTATGTACTGGATCTGATTCTCTCCTAGGTTGGTGATGTTCTCTACTGTGCTGGACAGATTGCTCTGGTGGCCTGCACGATGCAGCTGGTGAGGGGTGGCATCCGCGCCGAGGCCAGCCTGTCGCTGCGGCACGTGGGGCGCGTCCTGGGAGCCATGAGCCAGGGGGCTGCGCTCCACCACGTCATCTCAGCCTGCTGCTACGTAACCGACAGCAAGAGCATTCCTATCGCTCGCTCCCTGTGGCAGAGGAAATTAGGAGAATGCAGAAAGGTAGCTGCCCTGTCCATTTTCTTCTTTCTCGGCTGTCTTTTTTTCCTTTCTAAGTCTTGTAGTAATATCAGAATTTCACAGTACATTTCAGAGGGGTTCCAGTAAAGGTTTGATTGAGCTGTTATGTTCTGGCTCATAAGTGGTTGTGCACAATTGAGAAAGAAAATTGCTTGATAGAAAGTTATATTCACCACTAACTTTGTCTTAATTCCTCAAAGCATTGTGTTAAAGAACTCTTAAAGAACAGTCGATTTCTCTAACAAAATTGTGAACAATACTTCATCTGAATTACTTCATTGCATAATGAGAAATGGGCATTTTAGTTCAACTTTTTGTCAGTTGTTCTGTTGAGAATTTTTTGCCCACTTGCTTGCAAACAGTATTGTTATGATAACTGAGTTTAGCAATTTACTGCTCATTATTGGTTTATATTCAGCCGGACTTCTAAGACCACATCTGGACATGCATATTTTTTGATTAGTAGGGGTTTATGCACAAAGCAAAGCAGAGAAAAATACTTACCAAATAGTTTTGTTACAAGGGAAGGGTGGGGGGAAATTACCCTGTCCTGAAAATACAGTTGTCCTGTTAATGACAAATTGTTAATGACAACAGAGATTTTATATTGAAAATTATAAACTGTTCTTCAGTTGTACTTCTGTCTCAGTTATTCTATAGTAATAGTGAAAACAAATAATGCAGTTTTTATTTTAGAGCAGCCTTCCAGATACTGTAAGATACTGCATTTCTCTGTGGAAGACAGAATTTGGTAGCCTTACTCTGAAGGCAGATTCCTTACCTGTGTGGTTTTGTCCAGGTTTTGGTATTCCAGTGCTGCTACAGACAGTTCTGTTAAATACCATGACATGACATAATGGTCAGTTTTCGCCAAGGGAACTGAATCAGCCAAACCAAAAGTATTTTATTATTCTTTATTTTAAGCAGTGGCCAAAGACCTCAACCAGTAGGAACCTACATATTACTTAATAAGAACAAATGGTTTGTCAGTTGAAACTGTTCTCCTTCTCTCATCCATGAAAAAAGGAGTTTGTGCAAATAAAACAGTTCAGCTCAGAACTCATTTTTGGTAAGCTATACATCATAAAACATATGATGGGATATATAATAAATCCAATTTAAAGGTGGGATTTAGACTGTATTTCTGTTCGTTGAATGTTCTATATTTAGTAGCAAAGTGATGGCATATTAAGATAATTGTATTTGAAATGGTGACTAAATCATATGCATCAGAACTGCCAAAGGTGTTTTTTCTTTAGAGCATGAGAAATTTAGCGTTCTGTCATGTGGTGATACCTGGTAAATATCTTCTACATAAATAATACTGTTCGGCAACTTCTCTTGAATCCTTCTACATGTTTGATGGCAGTAGTAAGTAAAGCACAAAAAAATTATATAAATTGTTAAGGACACCAATAAATTGGACCTAACAGCACATAATATAAAGAGAAATATGGGAATTGTTTTCTGGATGTGTTTGTATAGCCCAAAAGATTTACTTCTAAGAGCTGCATGTGGACATTCAGTTGCTCAAAGCTTCATTTGAGATAAGGCCACAGGGTCAGAGATTTTTAGCTGGACTTTAGAAGACTTCTTGTAATATTACTAGTGACAATTGTCTTTTAGGAGCTTCTGGAGTTACAATGAGAAAGATCAATTATATTTAAATAAATTGAAATATTTTTTTAAATTTAGATAACTTATAAAAAGTATATTTTGGAATAATCCATTTTTTTCCAGAGGAAATATTTCATATGTTATTAACAGAGAAGTGTTCTCGTGAGGATGGGAGGGGATTGTAAGAGAGGGAGCAAACAGTAACAGTAAGCAGGTTGGACCCCCTAGAAACTTCTAAGTTCTTTCAGTCACCCAGCCTCTGGTCCCTTCCTTATTCAAGCATGATTCCTTCCTTCTTACACAACTCCTTTCTACTCCTGTCATCCTGATTTCCCTCACTCCTTATGGCAGCTCAGTATCTGTGCTCCCAGCATCATTCCTGCAGCTTCAACCCTACAGTAGAACCGCCTGAGCCTCCCCGAGCTCCAGTTACCCACAGGCATCAAGGGTTGTGTCCTTAGAGCTGGAATCCAGGCCCTGTTCCTCTCTGTCCCTTTGGGTCGCAGTGTCATTGGAAAAGCCATTTGGGGTGACAGAGGAAACAAATCTGGTGCAGGGATCTAAGGCAGTAGTAGACAGGAAAAAATAGTGAGGAGGGAAGGATAAGAAAGCAGCCCTACCAAGGGTTTACTCAAAAGAACACCACCTAAATCACTGAGCTAAAGATCTTTGAATTGACATTTTGAATGTACGCAAGAGAGATTTCCTTTATTAAAACTTAAAAGGTATTGTAAAAATTGAGATCTAGAGTGAAGAAGCTGAAGTTGGCACTTAATTCCGTAGGTGCATAAAATTGCACTTTTATTGCTGGAGAAATTAAAATATAGTTAAGGGAAGCAGTGATTAAAATAAAAAAATAAAAAAGAAACAGAGGCTGCAAAAAATAGCATAAAGACAATTACGCAAATGAATAATCAAACTCAAAACATAGGAAGACTTATTGCAATTAACAAATACAAGTGCCAGCCATCATCATCTTTCTTCCACCCTATTTTTAAGTTACATTCCTTCCACAGTTTCTTTGTGAGTGCCAGGCATACTTAGTGACATTCTGATTCATGAGGAGATAAATTGAGGGACCTTCTCTAGCATACCTAATAGCAGTTGTGTGCTAGAACAATTTCAGTCTAATCCAGTAGTTAGCATTTAGGAGGTTTTTGGGCTTTGTGTCTTCTTGGTGCTTTTTTTAAGTGGCCAAAAAAAAAAAAAAAGAAAGAAGCTTATAGCATTGCTAAAACTTTCTGGAAGAAGGACTGACAGTTTTCCAATTAAGTCTCATCTTGTGTTTTTCTTTACTTCACATCTTTTAATGACAGTGTCATGTAATATGATGATTTTATAAGCGGTTTTGCTAACTCATTCAGCAGAGTAATCAATAGAAAAAAGTAAGCCAGATGGGTTGTAGTCCATTTGTATTGGGTGGGACAGATGGCATTATTGATAGATGGAAATATTCCAAATAATTATTGTATAATGATATAACAGTGATTGTGCCTGCAAAATTTTATTAATTTACTTTGTGAATGCACTTTATTCAGTAGGGCCTTAGTTGTACCATTTAGACAGTATTCCCAATATATTTAGCTGGGAGCTGAGTCTACACCCTAACTTCTCCTTCCCCTACCCATGGGCTTTCTGTGCAGAGACATCCCTGTAGTATTTTGTTAGACTCTTTCAACTGGTGCATTGTACTTCTGCCTATACAACAGATTCCCCTAGGCTAACTGAGATGGCAAGATCATGATTACATTTTTTTCTACCTCTGAATGCTTGTTTTTTACTTCCTTTTGTTATCCTCACCAATACAAAGAAGAGACATGCTGTGCTGTCTCAAGATTTCAGGCAATCCAGCTTGCTTAACTGCTGTGTTTTCTATTTTTTACATCTCACTAATCTGTGGCAAGGCTTAGTATAGCTAGACTAATAAAATATATAAATCCTGATAAACTGTGTAATAAATACTCATTTAGACTGTTGTTATTCGGTTGTATATTCCATGGAAAAGTACTGTGAATTAATCCTTTCTGTGAGATAAAAGCACATTAACTTCCTAGCTGAAAAATTTTTAGGCCATTTGCTGCTTTTGAAATAAATTTGTTTATAAAATGTCTGAATGCTAAAGATTAGTTTCAGTTATTTTAGTTGGATGAAATATATACAAAACTTGGAGGCAGATTTTCCAGAACTCTCTGAAAATCTATCTCTGATTTCTTTGTTATAAAAAGAAAAAAAATATAGGGAAATACTTT
The DNA here is from genome assembly GCF_028018845.1 of Melospiza georgiana. Taxonomy (NCBI): domain Eukaryota; kingdom Metazoa; phylum Chordata; class Aves; order Passeriformes; family Passerellidae; genus Melospiza; species Melospiza georgiana. Next base: position 34,847,754 of record NC_080435.1, read on the forward strand.
AGTGTATTTAGCACTCAATATTTTTTTATCAACAGAAAGTTTAAAATTGGTTGTTTGTAAGTGAACCCAAAACATTGGTGAAGGGAGATTTTGAGACAGTGGAAACAGTATATTTTGTTAAGATTAGAAGACCAAGTTGCAGAGAAAGATATTTAATGTAATAGCAAGATGTATTAATAGCACTAAGGTCCTTGTATTTTTTTCTTAAAATCTGATATTATAGATCAGTTCCCCTCTAGTTATTGTAATAGGCAGCTGCCAATGTATTTTCCATCCTCAGTAATGAAAAATCTACTTGGTGAATTACTTCCTGTGACATAAAAAAATAAATCATTTTCCTTTTATAGCACCACTTCCATTTGGGTATTAGCTGTCTGGTACTCTCCCACCAATGATTTTCCGAGCAAACATTCTGCAAACTTTAAAAGTTCACCAGCCCATCTTCTTCTGACAGAAGCTTTCTCTTTTTTTATGGTGAGAATTCAGGATGAGTGGCTGTGATCCCATGATTGTTTCAAATCCAGCAAAGAGTGCTGCAGTTGACTTTCATTCTGTCAGGAATGCCAGTCAGATTGTTGACAGTGTGTGTCTTAGTAGTGTGTAATGCAGAAGTGATGGAAAAAAGATTCACAGTGTTTTATCTGATATATATTGTGAATGGGTTCCACACTTATTTCAGCACTCGGATAACTTGATGCCAAATTTTAAAATCTAAATTAAAACCTTTTGGACCAGATTTAAAAACGGTTTAGAGTTCAAAAGATGTAAGTACACCCAAACTAGGATTTTTTAAAGTTATGTCTCTAAGAGCAGTTATCGAGGGCACTGGGCCCTTCCAGGGAGCCCCTGCATCGTACCTTCTTTGGCACTCCTGTAAATATCATTGGTACTTTCCTCTACCTTTCCACTTTGCTTTACAAATAATGTACAGGTCCCAAGTTATAAACAAGTTAAATCTTGAACAAGAATCTGTCTAGCTACATGCAGTTGTTTCCTGCAGTAATTAGTGTGTTTTCAGGGCAGTCATTTAGAATGGCATCATGCATCTGTAACAGCAGTCTGTGCATTGTTCAGACATTCCTGTGCTATTTGAAGTATACAGACTGTCATGAATTTAAATAAAATTCATGCATTCTCTAACACTTTATCCTAAGCACAACAGAAGTAGCTTATGCTCAAATAGTGGAAGTTGAAGATTTTTCTTGCTGCAAAGGATTGGACAAAGGTTTTAGATCCTATTTTGCCCATAGTGAAAATGACTTTAAAACTTAAAGTCGAATATTAAAAACTTTCGCAGATTTCTGTGAGAAAATACATATTTTTTCACCACTCTGAACAGATGTTTCTAAGCCAGTAACATTCAGGTACAGTTTTTGTCTAACTTATTATATATATTGGTTCATATCTTTATTTAATGCTATTGTTAGATTTCCAAAATTTGTTGCAAATTCTGTGTCCTATAGATAATACTATAAGTAATATTAACTTAATTGGTTTCCTTTTACTAGTTACTTGAACAAAATAGTCAAAATATGAGTAGTAGAAGTAAACAAGTATTATAAAGGTAAAATGGCAGATTAGAACACTGCTACATTTACATTGCAGTAAAGCCTCACATAGGTTAACTAATATGATGTGTAATATCACCAGAAGAAAAATAAATATTTTTGAAAACCATTGATGACAGCCAGCAGTTATACCTATCAGAAATTCAGTAGGAAGAATACGCATGTTACTGTTTCCCCTTTTTTGTCCCATCAGCTTTATAACATCTATTTTGCAACTAGATGCTATTTTGAATTTTCCACAGTTTGATATATAAACCCAGGCTTCTTTTATGGCCCATGTTCAGAACACACAGTGCATTAAATTGCACAGTGCTGGTGTGTCTTTCATCTCGTGTCTAGTGTATTTCATTTCCCCTGTGTTCAGATTAGGCAAAGCTTTTCTATTCATTTGAAGCAACCGTAATGAGAATATTTAACACAGATCAAATGCAGATAGTGGAAATCCAGAGGTCCTTGGAAGCAGTCTGCCATTTGACACTGGGCAACAATGGGAGGTGAAAGGTTTGCCACTTGAACTTTTTCTTAAAAGATTGTAATACTCTGTTTGTAACATTAGCAGAGCCTTTAAAATGTTTAAAATTAGTATAGCCAACTAAAAGAACATGACTTTAAGTAAAGCCATTTTTGGAAAGGAAATATATGTGTATAAAAATCATATGATTGAATAATAGTCTAAAGAGAACACATGAATTTAACTTGTAGAATATAAACAAAAATATGTACAATAGAAAATAAGAAAGGAGAGCATTTCTTTTGTGATCATTTGTGGAGATATCTACAGATACCATCAAATCCTCAACTGGTATAAGTCAGCATAATTCTGTGATTTCCATGAACTGATTTACACTAGCTTACTTGCCATTTACAGGTAATATATCCATGCATTTGAATGTTGTTTTTCAGGTAGACAGAGTGAAGAAATGCATGTCAGGTTATTCAGGGTGGTAAACAGCCTGGTTCATGCAGGCTGACTGATCTTCCCCTGCAGCAGTTCCCTTATAAGACTGGTTTTGAGTGATTCTTCATCTCCTTTGCTGAAAACATTAATTCTGTTTTGAGCCTGTCACTTCTGTGCTGAGTGCAAGAGTGCATATATGCATCCACTGTTTGCTTAGGCCAGAACCTCTGGTCAAAAGTCTGATGTGTGATGACTGTGAAAGCCATTAACAGAGCTGCATCCCTGAAGCAAGTACCTGTTGTCACTGCCCTCATTATAGAGGGAAAAATGCCATTTTGGTCTAAAAGTTATCAAGGTCCAACTTTCACTCAGGAAACTTCCCTATAAAATTGTAGTACAAAGTACGTGTAGGACCCTTTAAATTCCTACAATAAAGGATAGAACTTCAGAATTTCATCACCTTCAAAGATTTTTTGTTCTCCTTTGGATGATTTAATCCTGTTGATCAGGACTGAAAGAAGAGCCATATTACCACCTCAATCTACATAAACAGTCTTGTTAACTACTCCTCCTTCCTGAAACTGTAGTAGGTTAATCTCTTTCAGACCATAAACATCCCTTCCAATTTACTGCTTCCAGCAAGTAGTTTGATATTCAATACTAAGCAGCTACTCTAGATCTTGGTCTTTTCCAGGGGGGATACTTTAGTTTCTCTTATCATTTACTATTTTATTGTATGGTCCAAGGGATCTTACTTAATTTCAGTACTTGATTAGCCTCATTTCTGATTCTGTGTGCTGGTCATAATAACAATTTAATTTCCTCTTCTTCCTCCTCTTCTCTGAAGGATATAACATGGTCTTCAAAATTAATAAAATATCTTAATTTTCTTATTCATAAAAGCCAAAGTAACCCAAAAATTATTTATGCTTTCCTATACTCCACTTTCAAAAAAGCACATAAGATAGTGTGAAAGTGAGCTATCTTATTTTGATATTTTTGCATAGCAAAAAGGAGCAGTGCTCGCTGTTCAATGTCCAGTTACATGCATGCGACCTAGTAGCGAATAATCACTTTCAGCTTCCTCCCTGTTTTTATTCAGCTTCATTGATGAAAAATAAAAATGCATCCAGCCAATATGATACCTGTTCACTTCTCATCAGTCCTTTGGATGTTACCATCATAAACACAGGTGATAACACTTGAAATATAACTTTGATTTTATCTTGGACATTATTCAGTGTTAATATTTTGCAGGTCCTTATGCATCTCACTTATAAGCACCTTTGTGGAAACACCCTTGCCATCTTCTGTAGGTGACCAAAATAATTACTTTTGCACATATAGATATATATATATATATAAACAAAGGACCATGTCTGAAAGAGGATAATGTAACTGTTAGCTGAAGAAAATACTAATTGTCGACCATTTTTAATTAAAATGGTGATTTTGGTAAATGATTTTTGTAATTTGTCAAATGAGTTGCAGATAGCAACTCTGTAATGCATAGTCTCACAATCTCTCTGTGCATGTTCTGCAGAGCTACGTGGAGGAGACACACACGTCTAAAGATCTAAAGATTTTTCTCCCTCCCTCCTCTTATAGGAGTACATGCATATAGACATTATATATGTGTGTATATATATATACATTACAAGCATATCCATGAATAATTCATTAATATATATTTGTATTTTTTCTTAGTATAACAACTTGTAACAAGGATATATATTAATACATGTCACTTAAAGGCCATTTACTGACAACCTTCCGTTCTAATTTTCTGTTCATGGAGTCATCTGGTTTCAGAAGTGTGATTTAAGATCCCATTAGATATTTCAGTAGTAATCTGCAAGACGTATCTTCATGTTCAGAAGAACAAATTAGCTTTCCATGTAGCTCATTGCAGTGACTGCTGAGAATGGCTACACATTAACTAAAACTTGTCTTAGAACTTGAAGGTTATTGTGAACTTTCTCTCACAGTGAGTCTGGCTGGGGTGGAGTTAATTTTCTTTACACAGCCCCTATAGTAGATTTGTGGCTAACACTGTGTAGATAGCAGACCAATATTGGCTGTTGCTGGACAGTGCCTGCACAGCATCAAGACTTTCTCTTTCTCCTACTTTACCCAGCAAGAAGGTTGGGATTTGGCAGAGCTTGGAGGGGACGTAGTTGAGACACCAAAGTATTATATTGTTTTATATATCATATAGATTCATGATTGACAGTAAAAACTGGAGCACGGGTGAGGACTTTTTGGGCAGCTCAGTATAGTGGATTTTAACAAAGTCCCTGGATTGCAATCATCTGAGTTTGACTTCTGCAACACTGAACTGGGAGAAAACTGGTCCTGCAAAATCCAAGTTCCAAACTGTATGAAGGACATTATTGGTCAATGTAAATGGCTTGAGTTAAAATAAAAGACATGTGAAGCCCTAATAGTCATATGGTATGCCATTTAACCAACCTTGTTTTGCAGTCATACCATATTAAAAAATGAAAGTCACTGAGTAGTCTATTGAAAACAATATTTGCCTCAAAAATATTCATATACAAAAGATGGAATGAAAAAATTTGTTTTCCAGTAAAAATTTGCATACTAAAAAGCATCACATTCAAAATAAAATTGCTTGCCATAAAGCCAGTCATATCCTAAGCTGCATGAGAAGAAGTGTGGGCAGAAGGTTGAAGGAGGTAATTCTGCTCCTCTCCTCTGCTCTGGTGAGACCCTGGCATGAGGACTGTATCCAGCTCTGGAGTCCTCAGCACAGGAAGGACATGGACTTGTTGAAGCAAACTCAGAAAAGAGAGGGCTTCAGGGTGACCTAGTTGTAGCCTTCCAGTACCTTGAAAGAACTTACAGGAAAGATGGGGCAAGACTGTTTACATGAGTATGTAGTGACAGGGCAAGAGGAAGTGGCTTCTGATTGGAAGAGAGTGGGTTGAGATTAGATATTAGTAAATAATTCTTTAATGTGAGGTTGAGGAGGGACTGGCAAAGGCTCCCCATGGAAATTGTGGATGCTCTATCCCTAGAGGTCCCTTCAAGGCCTGGCTGAGCAAACTGCTCTGGTGGAAGGTGTCCCTGCCCATGGCAGGGTGTATGGATCAAGATCCCAACTCAAGCCATTCTGTGATTTTTATGAAATTATTTTCAATTGCACATCTTTATATCATCTTACTAATCAAGGTGGCCACTGCAATGAGGGAGACCCTGACAGTTGGTGGAAGTTTAGTAGTGCCACCAGAGTTTTCAAATTGTTTTTCTTCTGCCTCCTGCAGCATCAAAATTTTCTTCCTTGCATTCTACAAAATTTAGTTATAGGTTTGCCAAGAGTAGCTAGTCGTCCTGTATGTGTACAGATGAACAGATGATGTAATTAGAATATGTGAAGTGAAAGCAGATATTTCATTTGAAAATTGGTTCTAGAGCTCATTGTCAAAGTTCAGAAGAAAGCAGACTTTCAAAGAAAAGGTCTTTGCAGTCAGTATCCAAAATTCAAATACTGTCATAAAATCTGTTATCCATAGTGCCCACCAAGTAGATTTTGACCATTAACTTTGCTCATTTTCTGTCCCATTTGGGTACACACTCGCAGATGATTTTCAACTGAAATCTTTCCGTCTTGAACATCCTTACTTCAGTTCAACTCTTTTTCCTAAGTGCTTATTTTTGACACTACACATGAAGAATAAAAACCCTCAGAGTGACAGTCTGTGATCATGTTTCATGTGGCAGACTTCATTTGCTTTTAGTTTGTATTACTATCAATTTATGACTTTGTTCCTTAAATACTTATCTTTTTTTTTTCCACATTGTAACTGATATATTGAATGATGTATGTTTGAGAGGTATTTCAAGGATCTTAACTTCAGTCATTAACTGGTTATGTCTTGGCTCAGGAACCTCTAGTTCTTTGAGAGAAAGTTACTATTTTTTAAGAAAATAAAACAGCTTTTTAGTATGTAATTATTTTCTTATCAATTTTACATTTTCATGCCCTTTTGAGCATCTAGCATGCGGTGCTTGAATTTACATTTAGCTCTGCAGGAACTGCTTTAAATATTATTATTAAGAAGGAAGAAATCAAAAATCAAAGTGAATTTTTAGTACAATAGCAAGGTATGGAAAGGTACAATTGCAGCAACAGCAGCCTGGATTAGTGTATAGAACTAACTCACAGCTTGACAGAAAATCCCTGCTGGGGAGGAAATGTAGGGGAACTGGCAGAATTTTGCTACATCTGCTCCCTACTGCTAATAAGCTTTAACCCATTTCATTTTTATTATGCTTGGTGTTTAGATATTTTGCTTCCAAAATTATATCTGTAACTATGAGAACACATAAAAGGAAGCTCGACAGGTAGGGCTGTTTAAAAATTTAAAACTATCAGCAAGGGATGTTAAAGGCCATAATGAGTAAGATGGTTGCCTTCTCAGTGTGGGATTTTAGAGCTCTGGCACTTCAGTGCTGGTAGAAAGGCTGAGCAGAAGTATTGGGTAAAACTGATTTCATAGCTTGAGTGGCTTGTACAGCCAGAAGGCACCATTAGATTATTTATTCTGACCTGTATATCACAGACCATTACATTTCACCCAGAAATTCCCATTTTGAACTCTGTGAGTACACTTGCACTAAAATATATCAGACCTTAGGAGTTCCAAATACTTCATGCCCAAGGGTGAGAATGAAAAGGCTGAGCTTCACATGCAGTGGGAAGAGGGTTTGTCAGGTTGATATGTACACGTGGTAGCATGACAATTTCTGCAGAGTAGGGCAAACAAACAAAGGCTTGTATGGACTTTAAAAAAGTGAAATTCCTTCCTTGACCCCTTTGAATTAGGGAAAAAAGGCATAGGCATTCATATTGTATCAGAGCACTTGTATCAGAGTTCTGCTGAAACCTTAAGCAATTCTCTAAAATAAAATAAAAATTAAAAAATTAAACCTCTACTCCCTAAATCAGCTATAATAAACAAAAGTTAAGACTTTATCTGTCTCGTGAGACATCAGGGGAAGTAATTAAGAGGGAAAATCAGAGTCATGTCCATTTTAAAAATTATTAATAATTGTCTAATTCTGCATTTCAGGTATTTTACCCCTTTGGTAGCCCTGCTGGCAGTCCTGTGCTTCTCAGTTTCTCAGTCCAGACACTTCCACTGCAGTACTTTGAACATGCTTTTATCTCAATAATCAGTGCTATAACTAATGTCTGTATCTATAAAAGATGGGGAAATGGTATTGTATATTTTCCATTTGATATTATCACATGCTTACCATACCTGATTATAAATTTTAAAGTCTTTCTTTTACTCTGATTGTGGCATGATTGTCAAATACAGTTATGAAATGTATTTTGAGGAGAGATTGAAATGTATAAAACATTGAGTGGTTGAAAACTTGATGTCTGTGGGGCTGATGAGACCGTGCTTTTAGATAATGGATTAGAACAAGATTTTGATACTTACCTGAGGAATGATGCAAAAATGGAAGTCTCAGTCTTCCAGTAGGAGATGCGTCCCCATTACTATGCTTGCAGAAGCCTGTGTCTGTTTTTCAGCAGGCCAGTTTACATTTTCTGTTTTTCTTTCAATTTATTGCAACAAGAAATTATTTGAGCTTCCTTTGCAAGAAAAGTTCCAGGTGGATGAGTCCAGAAAACAGAGGTGTTAGCCTAGTTATTGCAGACTCTGTGTACATTTTTCAGGCTTTCAACTGTTTATTTGTTCTAGAGACTTGTTCAAAGCTGATTATGTCTTCATAGAAATGTGATACTGATTGCTCTTGTTTTGATCCTGTCAGAGCTTCTCAGTTTCTGAAATAAAAGGATGAAAACACAGTGATCCAACAATAGAAAAGAGAAACAAAATTAACAAGCAAATGATATCCTTCTGTACTAAATATAATCAAAAGAGAGCTTGTAAGGTTATGTCTTAAATTTCAACAGAACCCTTTTTTCTATCAACAGAAATGATGAAAATTTATACCACTTCTTGGCCTCTGTTGACAATCATGGTAAAAGATAGAATAGCAAGTTGTTAAATTATTCTGTTTGAGCAATATAAGCTATAGATCATGTAAAATTATTGAACTGGTTTCTTATGAACTCTCTATTTTCATGAGTTCTATATTTGCTTTGCTTTTTTATGTAATACTTACCTATTCTTCCAGTGGCACTATTCAGAGACCATTCATCATGAAATTTTTGATTCTGCAAGGATTTCAATATATCCTTTATGCACCAGAAAGCTGTCTCAACTTATAAATCAAATTTACTGTATGGGATTTGGGCCCTCAGAGTGTTGTTACTTAATTTTTCTGGTAGTTTCTTCTGACATACTTGGTTGACTACCATAAAATTTTAGCCCATCACCTTGTCTATTCCTATTAATAGCCATCAACGTATTGTAGAAATTTCAAATTTTCTTTACTCCCACTAAAATAACTTGGGATATGGTCATTTCATCCTCCTGCAAAATGCATCTCTGAGAAAAGTTAAGTTCTTATGCTTGGCATGTTAATTGCTGACCATTTCATATCTAATTATTAATTCTGCATCATTACTATAGCTACATGCAGATTTTTTTTCAAAACTATTAAGTTGAAAATTTAATTTGTATTTTTCTCTAATATGCACAGGCAGAATTATAATCATTATATCAAAAGAACACATTAATTAGAAATCCATTCAAATTACAAAAATTGATTGAATGCACCCTGAGAAATAGTACTACCTCTAAATTTCTGTACTCATATTTGTTCCCCTGTATCTGTTTTTCCTTTTTCATGTTTCTGTTTTCTAAAGATAGCTAAAGGCTGCATAAAAAAGAAATTACTCTCAAAAATGTGCTATCAGATGCTGCTACAAAAAATAAAGAACTACTTGATTTGCTCTAAATTTTCCATGGCTCAGTAACAACCAAAGTAAGTCCAGGTTCAGTTTCACATCTGACATGGTACAAAATAATTTCTACATGACTCAACGGTTACTGAACTACCTCCAGCTTTGTCCAACATGTTGAGGAGGATTTAGAGAAGACTAAAATTTCTGAAGAACTTGTTTCTTTTTATATTTACAGTATTTATTCTATGACAAATATTCAGTTTATAAGACTTCATTTTTAGTCTGACAGTTTTGTGATAATGTCTTTTTGACATACACCAAATAATTTGTTTTATTTCAGAAAGAAATACTAAATGTCTGACTTTCTCATTTTTGTAAGCTTTCCAAAAGGAACATTCTTAGCAATTTTATTGTTATAAAACACTGTGGTATTCATTATTTGAATTCAGATGTGTTATACCAGGAATGCATGTGGCCTATTTATTAGACAAACTAGGATGTTGAAAAGAATTGCTTCTATCGTACTTTCCTTAGGAACTGACATTTTTATTCTTATGCAGTTTTCCTTGTGGAATCTTTACTTTTTAAAGTCATAAACCTATTGTTGTAAGAGACTCTAGCAAAGCTTCAACTGGATCTCAAGAGTTTGATGCACTCTGTTTCATGCAGGCAGTGTAAAAGAAATTTTAAATGTATTATTTAAAGACACGTTAATCTTGCCACTGTAATGGTGTAATAATGCATACCATATAAGGTTTTCATAAACTCAGCTTCTAAAAGTAACATCACAGTATCTTTCTTTTTGTTCTCCAAGTCACTTCTTTGTAGAGATAGCAATTATGCATTCATCTCTGCCTCTTATAGCCTGATTCCATATTCAGCTGAGAGATAGATAGTCCTTAGTCCTTACTAACACAACAGAAAGAATATTTCTCATTTGGAACAAAGGGAGGATAGTCAAGCAAATTTATATAATAAACGTTAAAGGCCAAAGTTTGTGCCTTTTCAGTTTAATTAAGCAAAACAGTTAAATACTTATACAATGGACTGAAGATAGGTTTGTCTTTAAATCATTATTCCTTTGTTTTCATTGCATTTTAATAGTTCTGCCTTGGATTTTTTTTGTATTACAAAAAAAGAAAACCACTCTATTTATAAGGCTAGCACCTTTAAAACAAAACTCTGTGTTTTGTTTTAAACAATCCTAACAACCCTTACTGCCAAGTGTTTTTCATTTAACTCTTCTCATTCTACTGGATTCTGGTTTGGTTTGTAGCAGTATTGTAAATGCATCAGGCCTTCATTAGCATGAGAGTATTTTGTGGCTCTCTGAATATGGACAATGAAAATTGGGTGAATCTTTACCAAGAACTGAGTCACAGGAAATGCAAGGATTTGGTGATACTGTGATAATTTCTTGTATCAGTGTAATACTCAGGAGAGTATTATGCATGCAGCAGTTCAGATAACACTTTTGTACTTATGTAGGGTTAATTACAAGTTTAGAAACCCACTGACAACCTTTGCTTCTTGGGATATGAAAGAGCTATTTCTGAAGTAAACATATTGATAAAAGGGTTAGCTAAGGAATGTTTCTACCAAGCTGCCTTTTCACTTCGGTTTAGGCACAAATACAAAGTCCAGAAAGTTCCTATTCTCATTTCTCATTATTAAATTCTTTACTGAACTGTATGTTCCTTAATAACTGTAGTACTGTGGCCTTCAACGAGTATTCAGTCAAGCCTTTTGACCCTTTCTATTTCTAGCCAAACATCCTTACACTTTGGCAGATTTGGCTTGAGCATCCATCACAGAACTGCTTTAGAGGGGTTAACACAGAGCAGTCTGGCTGGGTGGCTCCAGTGTGAGGCAGCTCCAAACCCTGTTCCTGTGGCAGGTGCCTAAAGCAGACAAACCTCCTGCTTGGCACTGGCTGGGACTGTAGTGTTTTAGGTGTCCATGCTGTCTCTGTCAGTTAAGGCAGAAATGAAGATATGTGTGTCCCCCTAAAAGTAGCGTGACAGTTCTGTATGTGATTCTCCTTTTTGAAAAAGAAGAGTAACATTTCTTCCCTCAGAAGGAGTAACCACATTGAACTCTCACTTCTTCCAGCCCAATATTCTGGTGCCAGTACCTCCGCTGAAGAAGCTTAAGCTCTCAAAGCTGTTTCCTGCATTCATCTACTTGACTCAGTGTTCACAATTAATCTATAAAATTAGTCTGGAATATCACAGATGAACATAAAATTCCTTTAGAATCATGGAAATGTTGGAAGGGACTAATTGACTAATTGTGAAAAATTTGTGAGTCCAAACAAGAAATCCCAGTTACCAAACACGCTTCTATTATCAGCATACATGCTTATTTAAGAATGTAACAATAACATCATGGTGTAGACTTTGCTTGGTATTTTGACTCCAAACAGCAGCCCTAAGCAGAAGTGAATAGTAAAACCAGTAAAAGCATAAATCTGCTCTAATATTCTCCTAACTTCAAACTACTTAAATTAATATTTAAATTGATCAAATAAATTTTTTATATAAAACATAGGCTTTCTATAAATTAGTAACATATAAATTGAAAATAATCCAGGAATTTTATTATGTCTTTTTTATAAAACCCACTGAATCTGTGTTCTAAGAACTTGTTCAGGCTCCCCTTGAATCCCTGTAAAGTTCTTGCAACCAGGGCATTCTCCATCAAGGAATTGTAGGTGTCACCACCATTGTTCATTTTGAAACCATGCTCTTACTAATGTCATTTGATGGTCCATAGCTTTTAGTACAGAAAGACAAGTGTGCAAAATCAGTTCTTATCCCTATCCACTCTTTTTATGTCATGTATGACTTTATAAGCCTCTGTCTTCTCATTAAGAAGGCTGCAGAACATTTCCAATCAGACCCTCCAGAGCTTTTGATCATACTTATCCTCCTCTGAATATATTTTGGATCTAGTACATCCTTTTTCAGTTGAGACATCCAGAGTTGTTTATCTTACTCAAGATGTTGGTGAGTTCTGGATTTTTACAGAGGCACAAAGTTACCCACATTGTTTTCTTTCCTTACTTGTTTTATTAACTGTTGTCAGCTTCTGTAATTCTTTATTAACCAGCCCATGAAGACTTTCCAAGATGTCCCTTAGCTTAGCATGGCAGTTTTCTCAGTGTTTACAGTAGAAGTAAAGAGTCACTTTCTCAGTCATCCTTAAATGTACTCTGTACCTTTGGTTTCTCCAGTGAGTTATGAAACATGCATTGTATTGCTAGAAGAGTATTTGTATTTTCTTCAAGGTGGGAAAAGTCCTTTGTTGAGTTAGGGGGGTTTTGTAAAGCAATGTCTTAAAAAATGTTTATAGTCCTTCTCTGGATATGGCATGATATAGATAAAATGCATATATGGAATGATATAGATACAATGCATGTATTTAGAAAAATCTGCCCTTTGGCTTCCTTTTTCATATTTTCTGGATCTCAGCCTTTTACATCTTTGATAAATTAAGCAGCAAATCATCCTCTTGGCAAAGGCAAGACATTATGAAACATGTTTTGAGGACAGTCTAATGTGAGATTCAGTTGGAGCTAAATCACTTGTCTTATCAAATCTTTGTCCAAGATTTAGGGATCTACCATTTCCTAGCATGACAGAATTGGAATTCTGTCATAGTGTGGTCTCTGAGATGATCCAGACTACATTTATTCCTGAAAAAAGTCATTGTTGAAGCATTTCTTTTCAGAGAGTGTCTCCTGCACGTGGAACAGATGTTACCTGCTGTCCTTCTCCAGCCCTCTTTAAATCAGATCATGTAAAAGTATAGCACGTAATTAGAATCTTTCCCCATATAATCTCAGCAGTCAGCCATTGAACCTCTAAATCTCCTTATTTTCCCCTGTGACATTCAAATTTCTCTTAGTGCAGACCTACCTTGTAGTATTTGTTTCTTGAAATGATTAAATCCAATGGAAAGGCTAACAAGTGGAAATTAGAACACGCTTTTCCCATTAAATGAAAATAATTTGAAAACTTATAGCTAGAAAAAAAGGGTTAAAAGGCAAATATCTTTAGATGACTACTACACCTACAGATTAATGAAATTCATAAAGACTTGAAAAATTTGGGTAATGCATACTTTTAAGGAATCACTGCTTTCAACAGTGTTTGCCCCAATAGATTTCAATTCTTTCAATAAAAATTTTAGAGCTTCCCGAGAATTATTTGATAGTTCTTTTTCAAAAATTATAACGCAAGCTATATGCTCTTTTTCCTCATTTTTTTCTGATCAGGACTTGAAGCTGTAGAACAAAGACTAGCCCAAAACCTGTGCTCCTTTATAGAACAGTCTAACAGTATCCTTGGGGAAGAACTCTAAAAACAAGTTTTTATTCAAAGTACTACAGCTGTCTGCCAGAAGTGATAAATCTCATTGATGAGAGTGTAGAATCAATTGTAAAAACAATTTAACCAACAAAATAATTCATCTTTGTTATCACTCTTAATACTTACTTTTACTGGTTTAGCATCATATAATTTCTTAGCAGACCTTATGTAATCATCTTCATTTACTAGATAGGCTAGATATTCAGTCATAAAGATATTTAGTTCTTTAAGAAAATTGTAAATTTCTGAAAGGTAAATCTTAAGTGCAGTATCCAAGTATAACACAAATGTCAGTGATTTCTTGAAAATAACTCGGAAGAGGTCACTGTTAAAAGTATTTCTATATGATTCTGTAGCCACTGTTGAAAAATTATTAGTCCCAATAACTCTGTAATTTCTGCTTTGTGCAAACTCTAAAGTTAAAGGTTATGAGTGTTACGGTTCCATGCAGGTGCACCATGAGTAGTTTTTCACACAGAATGATTTCCATTTGTTAAATTTGGAAATTTACTTTCTTCTGGCCTTAATTTTCATGTAGTTCTTCATATTCTAAATGACAGCTGAAGGCAAGCAGAAATAGCGAGTAATTGATTTAACAACCTAAGACAAGTACAGGGAAGTAGAAAAGTTTGTCTTAGTGCTTGATGTGACCTGAGAGAGCTTCTTTAGACTGTTTTTTTCTAACCAGTACCTCAGCACCTTGGGCCAGCAAAATGGCCTTTAAGCCTGAATGAGCATGACTTTTTTTTTTCCTCAGTGCAAAGCTCCAGTATTTCATCTTTTCAAACTGTTTTACAGCACTCAGAGCAGAATTATATTGACAAGGTTAGAATTCATCTCCTAGAGGAGAATATTGTGCTCCTGTTAAGTGCTAATATAACATTTATGTGTAGCTACCTTAATAACAGCCCCGGCCAGCCTAATGAAAGTACTGAAAGCAAACACTACTCTGTGAGATTTTATTATGACTGAAGTGATTGCAATTTGAAGCAAATTGTCCCTATTTCTGTTACAATATCAAAACCAGAAATGCTAAAGCAATTGCTACATGTTTGGGATAGAATTGCACTCCACTATCGTTAATATAGAAGTAAGTGCATTTTTCATGTAAACAGCTCACAAGGGTCAAGAATCAAAGATATTCTGTGCAAAACTCTTGTCAATAACTTTGTGAGTGAATTTTGAAATAAAGTGCCTGGAACATGTCATTTTTCTTCCACTCAAAGTTGAGAGCAAGTGGTTGAAAATTGAGTTTGTGAATTGAAGGTACTGCGAGTTATATGGCCTTATCGACTTCAGACAAAATGACAGGTTTGCCTTGTTATTATTTTTCCTTTCAGAGGTCAGGCAATAGACAATATTAACAGTATATACTGGAATGTAAGCAAACTGGTATATAAAAAAAGTTATTATCTGTGTACAGAAGATGGTATAAGACCCTAATATTAAAAATCGCTAATGTACTGTCTATTCATAAAAATTGAGGGAAAAGTAAGGAATAAAGTAATCCATTGGTCAAAAAATTTCAGATGCTCAGGTATTTGAAAGCTATTTAAAACCATCAAAAGGAAAGAAACTCAGCTACTCAGATGTAGCTGATCAAGTTATCTAATAAGACATGCTGGTTGATGTGAAAACAATTTAAATATACGTTCTCAATGAGCTCTGCTATTTAAAAGCCATATTCTATCTTCTAAGAGGGTTTGATCAGGGCAATTCTGCTGTTTAGAACTATCTGAACTATATTTTTGCTGTATCTGAACTGAATCTTTCATACTCCAATTTTTAAAACAAAACTTATGTAATTTACTGATTCATTTCTGTAGTTTTGGTAGATCCTACCATTTTTTTATTCTTCAAAAACCTTTGGTACAAACAAAAGTCGCCATATGCAAAAAGATCCCTCTTGACTGCAGAATGAGTGCAAAATAAATTACGATCAGTTGGTTTTTTTTAATGGTACAGGAATAGTAATGGTTTGAAATTACGAAGATGAGGAGATACTATCAGATAAATTCATAATAGCTCAAGATGACTTTTCAATAAGAAAATTTGAGGGGAAAAGCAATTTCCATGAAAAAACTGTACTGCATATGCTTTTTTTAATATTTTAACTGAATATGAGCTGCATTGATTTCTACAACTCTGTAATATGGACAATATTTTGCTTATCTTTTAGGTTGAAGATTCGGAGATGTATCATGATGAAACTGCAGTATGTGGGTTGCTTGCTGTGGTTGTAATCTCTCACCTACCCAGAGATGCTGCCATTGAATGGCATGTTGTTGCAGTAGTTGATGATCCACTCCAAAGAAAACATTTTGCAATGAAGATGTTGTCAGAGGGCTTCCAAATTGAGTGTGAATCTGTGGAGTCTAGTTCTGCATCTTGTGCATCAATTTCAGTACGCCTGAGCTTGATTTCCTCATCTACTTCTCACCTTGATTTAGATGGACCTCTTCATGACTTAGCTGCTATGTTTAAACAAGCTGTTGACAAACTTTCAGAAGACTGCAGTGCCAGTCCTTTGTCCTTCAGAGCTTTCTTCAAGGAGCAAGTCTTTGATGCTGAAACACTGCAAAAAGGTAAGACTTACCATGACAGGAAGCAGGTGTAATACTAAGGTACTTCTTGTTTACTTTTTCATCAGATTTCATAGGAAGAGAAAAAATTTTATAAGAGTGTTTCAAGGATAGGTGGCCAAGAAGGCCAGTGGCATCCTGGCCTGCATCAGCATTAGTGTGGCCAACAGGACCAGGACAGTGATTTTCCTCCTGTACTCAGCACTGGTGAGGCCACACCTCAAATCCTGCGTTCAGTTTTGGGGCCCTCACTGCAAATGAGACATTGAAGTGCTGGAGCATGTCTAGAGAAGGACAACAGAGCTGGTGAAGGGTCTAGAGAGCAAGTTATTTGAGGACAGGGTGAGGGAACTGGGGAGTTTTAGCCTGGGGAAAAAGAGGCTCAGAAGAGACCCCATTGGCCTCTACAACTGCCTGAAAGGAGCTGATAGCCAGCTGGGGGCTGAGCTCTTCTCCCGAGTAACAAGTGACAGAACAAGATGAAAGAGCCTCAAGCTGCTCTATGGGAGGCTGAGCTTGAATATTAGGAATAATTTCTTCATCACAAGGGTTATCAAGCATTGGAACAGGCTGCCCAGGAAGGTGGTGGTCACCACCACTGAAGGTATTTGAAAGGTGTGTAGTAGACTTGGTACTTAGTGGTAAACCTGGCAGTGTTAGATTTACGGCGGGACTCAAGGATCTTGGAAGCCTTTTCCAACTGAAATAATTCTACAGTTCCACAATTATGATATATTTTTCCTTTTCCTGGGTACCAGGTGTGTTTCTCATATTGAAAGGCTCTGTTCTTGAACTTCCTGAAGTCCAAACAGCGTGAAGTCCTGGATTACTTTTGTTCTAACCTCACATCTGATTTTGAGTGGGAGGTTGGATTATACAATCTTGCTATAATCTAAGTTATCCTGTGATTCCATGCAAGAGAAATCCAGCCACCTTAGAATTCAGTGTAGGGAGAATAAATCTTTTGCTCAAAAGTGTTTGAACAGTTGTGCATTTCGTGGCTTCTTTTTGTCACAGAGTGGAACCATGTTCAAATAACCAATTTCTTCTAGCAGGAACTCTTTTGAGAATGATGAAATATTAATGTTTTAAAGTAAGGACATGGTGTTGTATCCTTTGAATAGAGGGCATCTGGGTTTAAACCTGGGCTGATTTCTAACTAACTTATTTAAATAGAACCTGCTATCCAAAAAATTTGTTGGGTTTTCCCCCAGTGTTTATTTTCTCAGAATCTCATTCCCTTACCAAGTAAAGAGAAAACAGAGCAATAAATGTAATATTAAAATTACAATTTATTTCTTATGTTGCAGATGTGCATTTTGAGCTATGCTGTATTTGGGACAGCTAACATTTTGCAACAGCACAAAAGCTTATTTTATCTGCTAGATCTATAAAACTGGCAGACCATACTTGTATTGAAATCAGTAAGAACTTTGTTATCAATTCGGGAAGAAACAAAATCAGATCCTTATTCTATATTTATCTCAAACATGCATGCACTTTAAAAATCCTTGCAGACCACAACTGATCCATATTAATTAGCTGACATAAATGTTAGCCCTCAAATATTCTACTGTCCTATTTTTTTTTTCTTAACCTGCAGCAGTTTTTGAAGAAAATTCAACTTGACATTGTTTAATAGATTTAAAGTAGAGGAATTGAAATCTATAAAAATGTGGCATAGAATAAGCATATTTAATCCAGGAAGCAAAGAATGAACATATAGTCTGACAGAATGTTGTTGTTTTTACTACATCTTGTTTAAGAGCTAAAAGGAAACCTGATAAAACATGTTTCTGGCATGGGATTAACATTACTGTTTCGCCTGCTTTCTTTCTGATATTTCTCAGACCATAGAATAATTACTTCCAAAAAAATTTCATTTGCTTTATAAAATGTATTTCTCAATATAATGTATTAATTGTGAGCATAAAAATTTGATTCAGTTCCATTCATTTTATACTACCAATAGCATAGACATTGAAAGATTTGTGTGATTGTCATATGTTCATTCTCGTTGCGTTCAGATCTCTGCACTGTCATAATAATTCCTGTCATTATACAAATTTTATTATTATCCCCACTGATAAGAAATACATGCTTGCAAATCTGTAGAATATACAGAATACATTAACTTTACAAGGAGCACTAATTCACTGATGAAGAATTTAAAAATAAAATTTTGCTTCTTAGGAAAAATTTCTAGAAAGTTCATGCAATGGAAGAATAATCATGATGTATATTCAAAAATAATTTCTCAAATTAAAGCAGTTGTTGCTGAAGTATGTCTTGCTGATAATTTCTATCTGATAGGATACTATTTTTTTATATATATATATATTTATATATATATATATATACACACATACACTTTTTCTGGTTCAAAATCTGAAGTCTAATTATTAAGATATTGTTAAGACACAGGACATATTCAAGTATACTGGTAGTATGTGTTCTTGGAGCTTTGTCCAGTGAAGCATCAGCTTTCAAAACAACGCAGCCTATTAGTGAACAATGTCCTTGACTGTCTTTTGCACTAGTAGTATAATTCTACTTCTCATAATTCAAAATATACTCACAAAAATATATTAATTGTCAGTTTAAGAAGTGTTGTGTGAGGTGTCCAATTTGTTCCCATTAATTTCAGTATCCCATTGACAGTGTCCATAAGCAAGATGACATAAGTCTGTGTTCTATCTTCTCTGTTATTACTGGCTGTCTTTAATTTTGACAGGCAAGACTACTGCAACTCTATGTGTCCTTTAGTGTGCTTCCCAATTTTAATATATCAGAGATAGTATCATGTCTTTCTTTTGAATCCCAAGATATTTTAACCTTTCTATAAGATTAGACCAAGGTATTAGAGATTGTTAAATTCTGATAACAATAGCTCTTTCCATTTTCAAATCCAGTTTTTCAGTTTATTTCTGTTCCTTCAATAGCTCCTTCCAGTTTTTCCTGTTTTCCTCTTGAGCCTGTCCTGTTGTAGAATGCATGTATCTGAATGGGGCAGATCCCAAGAGGGAACAGTACTGGTTTCCAAAGTAGCAGTGGCTGTGTCTTGTCAGCTCTGAGCACGGCCAAAACTTGCTCATACCTTTTTCTGTAGACTTGTCTTAAGATATTATAAGTATTTGGGTGTCCCAGTGGTGATTCCTACTACCTCCAAAGTTTACTTTCTGTTGCAGAGTAGGTCTAGGTGGGTAACAGTACTTATGCTACTGCCTTTCAAACACAGAATACCATTTTACTGGGACAGAAGATAAAGCAGGAAATTACTGATCTTCATTTGTAAATCTGCAGACCTAACACACAGACTTTTAAAAAAATTTGTTTCATTGATGTGGGTGCCAGAAAGCAAATTATATTGAGAGACCAGTTTTTTAATTGCCATTTATTAATTCAGCTCAGGTAGTAGAGGTTGCAAACCATCTGTATGAGGATCCTTTAGTGACACGTTTGATCTCTGACTTGTGTTAGACATTGTTAATCCCACAAGTCAGTCTGTCCTTTTGGGTCTTCATCTGCCAGCAGATACATTTTCTGCTGAAGAAAAACAATATTAATAATGTAGTGGGGAATAATAGACAGTTTTCTTCAAGTAATTTTAATGTGAAACACGTAAGACATGTATCTGTAATAGAAAAAGTAGAAATTAGGATGCTCAGAAATCAAGAAAGATGATTAAGGAAATAGTTGTTCCAGTTTAGGAGGACTTCCATCATGTCATAAGATTAGTAAATAGTCTTCAATAATGCTTTTAAGATCATGAAATGAAATGTATTGTCTCCTCCAGCAGAAGCACAGAAAAAAAATAAAGGTGGCATTTTTCTGATTAGAACTTAAAATCATTGGAGTGAAAGGAGAAAGTACTGCCACAGGCCTTCTCAAATGAGCCTCTGATTAGATAATGCATGGGGTTTTGGTATAAAGAAGTTGTCATTTATTTAAAATTGTCCAAATAAATATTAGAAATGTGTTGTTACCTGACACAGTAAGATGAGAACCAGGAATATATCTACTTGGCATATTGTAACAGGTTATTGGAAATTATTACAGCCGGTGTTATGGATGTCAAAAGGAGCTAAAGGTTTGTAATGCAAATTGGAGACAGATAGCTTTCTGTCATCCTAAGACCAGATGTGAAGTTTTATTGAACAAAGTGTAGTACTGATGGTGAACTTCTCAGAGGCAATCCCTCATAACATGCAAGAGCATTATGGGCGCCGTGCTGAGACCACAGAACGTATTAGAAGTAGGAGGATTAGATTAAGCTGACATATATACTTAGTAAGATGCTGTTAAGCCTTTAGAAGTCTTTAACATAAATTTGACTATTTCTTTCTTATTCTCATTCAAATGTGCATTAATATAAACGTGTCAGGATGATTTGCTATACCATGCAGTTGACTAGATTATACTTCCATATAGGAATGATGAATGTTTATAAGTCATCACATTATGATTTAACAAGCCTTGTTCACAAGATATATGCAAAATATTTTTGAATATTTATTTGGGAATAGAGAATGTCCTGCTTTCACCAGACACCATATTACACAATGCCTTTTTAATACTAAAGAAGAAATGGACTGGGAATACAAAAAGGCAAAAGAAAACAGGAAAAGACGATTGGGTAGGAACTTTAAAATTGCTACATAATTAGTGTTTGAAGTGGCTCTGCTCTGTAAATATATGTCTAAAAGGCCCTTAGTACTTATAAGTTTATCAAGCTTCAACAAAATTAAGTATTTTTTTAAAAATCTAATATGGTCTGAGTATAATTGAGCTCAACTGTAAAAAAATCTTACTTTTAATGGGACTTTTTATTCTGTTGCAAGAGAAGCCCTGGTGGTTAGGCACTCATTTAGAGTCCTTGCAATGGTAGAGTAACACCCTGATGCATGTACACCATGCAGCTTTAAAGATAAAGGTTTTCCATCTGGTAAGATTTATTCTATTTGATAAGACATGGCATTATCAACACATTTTCCAGATGTTTTCCAAAACACAGAGTTTCCAGTACAGAGAGAATGCATTCTGTAGTGTAAATCTGAGAGAGGAGGAAGAAGATCAATTAAAGGTACCAAGATGTATTTTTACAATAATGAATGTCTGTGTTCATTGAAGTTTCTTTTTTTTAGCACCATACTTTAAATTCACACTAGAAATTTATTTCAACTTAATTTTCTTGACGGATATGCCATTATACAATGGGAAAAAAATCCCCATGAGGACAACTGGAATCTGAACCTTCCCACATTTGTATGTAGGTCTACACAATCTCATGTGAGTAATTGGTATTTACTTAGCAGTTGTGGAGAACTACTCACATGAGTAGTAACTAAAAAGACATTAAGAACTCCTTACTGAGTAACAGTGAAGCAGACAAATAAATACTTTAAAAATCAAATTACAGTCACTAGCTCAAGCTTTGCAGACGCTAACTAAAATGAAGTATTTGTTGTGACTAACATAAATAATTTGGCTGAACAAAAATATTTGTAAGTGTTATGATGCTCTCTAAAATGGACTATAAAACTTAAGCTTGGTTTTCTCTTGAATTCTGTTAATTTATTCTCAGTGGAAAATGTGAGAAGAATTGTGAACCTGAAAAAGGAAAATTTCAATTTTAATTTCTTGGGTTTCCTGTTAAGAAAATAAAATTACCAGGTGTATTAGTTCAAGCAGAAAAAAAAAGTTTAATTAGTACTTTGGGAAATTAATCAGCTTATAACATACTGAAGCAATTAGAAAATAGTGATTTGTGAGTATGTTTGAAATGACATTTTAAAAAGATAAAAGTAACTATAATTGGTCTTGAGCCACAGAGGGGGCAATCTTGCTATTGCTACCCACATTATCCAGTCAAGAGAACTGATTTATTAAATGGCTGTTAAAATGCTGACATTTTTAACTTTTTCTATTTTTTTAAGGTTGTGCTTATGTATTGTACATGCTGCAAGTCAATGTATGCATATTATTAGCAAAATATCTAATATGAAACTATTATGAAATATATATTATATGTTATGAAAATATCTCATATGAAAGTATCTTTTTTGTTTGCTATCCAAGACATGGGGAATTGTTTTAATAGTAATATTGTCTCTCAACTGAATTTGGATAGAGAAGTGATTTATGCCTGTGAGGCAGCTTAAAGTATATTAGATCCTGCTTCAGGCTTTATGTCCTTTAAGGTGAGAAATTTATTTTTTAAGTCCACAGATACTAACTGTATAAAAGTGCATAAAATTCATCAAGCACAAACACCATACTACAACAACAAAATTAATTTTGAGAAACTTGGTTTAGTGCTTTGTTGACAGAGAAGAGCTATAAAAGCATGAAGTCAGGCACACCAAATTTGTATAATCTGGTGTTTAATATGTGAGGAATAGATGACCTGTCTAGCTATCCAGAAACCATTTGTAACAAACTTAATTTTTAGGGACACATCACAGATTACAGTTTACAATTACATAGGAAGTTTTTCTCTGGGACTGTTTCAACTTGCCAATATTTTGGTACCAATTCTATGATTCTAAATCTATAAACATTTAAAGAACTTTGATTTATAAAGAACTTTTCATAATTTGTATAGATCCATCTCTATATTACTTTTTATTTACAAATGAAGAAAAAAGAAACTATGGTTGTGTTTGGGTGAGTGAAATTACATCTGACATAGAAAGTCCAGTAAACTTAAAACAAATGGAGGCTCAAAATGATCTGGGTATAATAGCATAATGAACCCCTTGTTATTATTTAATCTAGATATTTATTTAGGACCATTCAAACAGAATACTGCAGTAGATGGACCTAGTAGTAGGACCAAGCTAGTAGCATGACTAGCTTGTCTTCTGGAGTTGTTCTTCTTTAGCATCAAAATGCTTTCCATTTGCTCTTTGTCTAGCAAAGCTAAAAAAATAGATCTAAGAAAGAGAATACTGAATTTTGCAAGGAAAAACATTTCCAACTTGTTAGCTGGCTGACCGTTGTCAGTCATTCTGTCACATAATCGCTGCACTGAGAAGTATCAGTTCTGCTCAGGGCAGTAATTTGTATGACTCTTGGATAGAAAAAGAAAAGGTGAAGTGTCTGAACTAGCACTGACTGATAGCCAAAACCATCCATAAATCTTATGTGAAAGTCTTCTACTTCCTCTCTGGTGTCTCCTCTAGTGCTTCCTCCTCCAATATCTTAAAGTTAATTTATTTCTGTCAGATCTTGCCTTTTGTCCACTGTAGACACCACTGATGGTGTCTATCAGGTTTTGTCAGATGACTTGATTGTCATAAGACAAGCTGGGCTTTCCTGGTTGAAACTTTTCTTAAGATGTGCAGCTGCTGAAAATCTAACTGTTAAGAGTTCTAATAAGTATAGCAGTTAATTGGGTAATGCCTTAAGTACTTTTGTAAAATTTCCAAGTGTCAGCCATGTTGAATTCCTCTGTCCTGCAAGCAGTCGGATGTGGTATCTTCTCTTCATTGTCCAGATCTACCTGTTCAATATAGCTGGTATCAAATAGTACTGTCAGGACTCTGCCAGCAACTCATCTGAGCAGTCTCTGAGGTTATCCAAAAAGTTTGGCCATTTCCTTGGAGACAGACATGATCTTTTTGTTATCTAATGGCATAGAATAATTGTTTAAAAAATTGTGAAGCTAAAAAGAAATTGACATAATATTCTGATTCAAACTCCAAATGGGCAGCAGCTTAACAGTATGAGAAGATGGTGCTGCAGGCGGAGTTTGATTTAGTAGCCTGGATATTTTTTGTCCATCTGGGTAATGGAAGCCAAAGAAGCCAATTTCCTGAAGTCCAGAGACAGCGTGGAACACAGGGATCATTTATTGATCAGAGTAATAAGTAATGAGATGCCTTTGTGTTCTTTTGTCCAGTTGTTTCCCCAGCCCTTGGCCATTCTCCATAGTCTCCATGTTTCTTTTCAATATAGTGAGGGGGCCTGAAGAGAGAAGGCAGAGTAAGGAGGCAAGGCCTGTTTGTACTCTACAGAGATGGTTAGAGCAAAAAATTCTCCTGTTTACTGCCTCTGGTGCATACTCAAAGTTAGACTGTGCAGCCAAACTTTACATCCTCAATACTCAGCTTGCTGGTCTCTGTGAGAACAGTTAAGTGGAACCCTGAAGAAGAAGAGTTTGTTGAAGTGCATGTCTTACTCCAGAAAGGAGCCTGAGATCAAATCTGTTGTGAGATTGCTCTTCTAATGGCCATAACTTCATCATTTTAAAATAGTCCAGAGATCTTGACATTTCCAAGCTATTGTGAAAAGAACAAATAGAAGCCAGCCAAAGGCATTTTTTACAGATATATATATATGAAGATAAATATATTCTAATTTAACTGATTACTCTTTTTCTTCCCTGTGCATTAACTACATAGAATGTGTTTTGAACTCTTTTGTATTATATCATGTATCATAACTTACTTGCTGTGATTTAATCAAGTATTTGGGTCACTCAAACTATAATAACAACAGAAATAATAAGGATTTCTATATTTAGATGACGCTTTTTAATTTTTTTTCTTAGTATTTTGTCTTCTTGTGATTGTTTTTATCTGTGATAGCATACAAAGCACCAAAACTTTTGATCCTTTAAAAATGTGGAAACAGACACCTCAGCTGTTTAAGAGTGCTTTCATTAAAAGCATTGCTTATTCTTGACTTAACTTGTTTCAGAATACTTTATGTAGGAGTTTTTCAAACTTGTAAAGAATGTTAAAATTTCATTTTGATAGAAACTTTGCTGCATAATACTTCTTCGCCACAGAAATTAATACGCATTCTGTAATAAGTTTAAGTATAGGATACATCTCAGAAAATGTCTTTGGCAAGTATGGATTGAAAGGAGCACTTTTGTTTTAGGCAGGAGTTAAGCACATTGCTTACAATATTCTTTTGCACTTTTTCATGGGTTTTGCCTTTCACTTTTTGTGAATATACTGCAGAAAGGCTGAAAAGCTTTTCCAGAGTTCTCATCACCCAAAGCATACTCATTCGAGGCAATTATGATAACAAGACTTTATCAGTTCCAAGGTGCATTCATGTCATACTATAATAGATCTGTTCTAAGATATGGTATATTTTTAGCTCTGAACTAAATATATTATTTAGCTCAATTGATTATTTTAATCATTGTAAAACACATTTCAAAAATATCCAGTCATGCCTCTCACACTATCATTTAGGAGAAAAAGGAAACAGTACACTATTTGCAAGACACTAAGATTTACATATGATTGCCCAAGCATAGGAAAATTGGTTTATTTTGCTGGTACACAAAGGAAACCTGTCCAAGTGCTGACGGAAAAGCAGCATACAGTAGCCAGAAGAAGCCATGGAATTAGAGGCAAGACCTTGGCCCATTTTACAACAGAATAATTCTAGTGAGAGACTGCAGTTTCTAGTTCATCCAAAGGATCATTCCTGCTCGGATGTGTAATTTGTCAAGACAGATAAAACAAGCTCAAGCTTGTTTTCAGCAAAGACTAAGAATCTGAGCTATGGAAATCAAGTCAAATTTCATTGGCTACTGTTCTTTTGGGTTTTAGGTAGAATGAAATCCAAACCTATTGAAATTAACAGAAATTATGTTATTAACATCCCTGGGCAAAAGCTCAGGCACAGTTGATCCAAATCAAAGGCACAATTTAATGTTTCATTTTCAAGAGAGATCATAGAAAATGTGAGGCTTCATCTTGAAGTACTCCACTTGCTTGATCTTTTATGCTCTTCCATTTTGGTCTCCTGGTTTTGTCCTTTCTTTTTAACTTCCATTTGTCCCTTATTACGGACCACATAAGTCATGTCTCAGCCTTGAGTCGTGAAATACAAGAGTAAAACTTGAAGGCAGGCATAGTGAGCCTAAAATCAAGAGGAAGCATTCCAAAGTTTCTTAATCCAGAAAAAGAAAATGTGACTGACTCAAACCAGAGTATAGCAAAGAGGATTATAAAGCCAAAGATTCTGTTATAAAAACATAATATTCTGTGCTGAAAATACAATTGGTAGCCAGAAGTACTAAGCAAAAACATGTACAGAAATTCACAGCTTGGATTCTACTGGGTGTTATTTATTAAATCAGGAGCCACTAATATGTTTCTTTGCCCCCACTGCAGAAGGAAAATAGTGGCATGGAAACAAAAGAAACTTCATAGACCATGCACAGTCCACACAGGCCATGGACAATGCAACACATCACCCTGTTTATTGTTGCCAATATTTGAAAAAAGAGCAGGTTTTGTATTAACAAAAGGAATAGAGAGATTGGAAAACAAAAAAAAATTCTTTTTATGTTCCTGATACTGTGAAGTGCTGAATTGTCCCCTGAGAAGTGCTGAGTGCTGTTAAGTGCCATTGGAATCTTCATGGAGATAGCTGGCCTAGATTTAAGGTAGGGGTAGAGTCAGTGACCAGAGCAGCACAGCTTTGATTCAGAAGAGAAGCTCAGCTTTGTGTTGGTATCAGGATTCCTAAGTAAACTGGAACTTTCTTCTGAAGCATTATTCAAGTCAGTGATTGTAATGGACCAGAGCTTGCATGATAAAGTCAAAAATTTGGGTTTGATTTGTTGAGACATTACAAACACAGTGTCACCTCTCATTATACAGCACAGTAACTCCATTTTTATTTTGTAATAATGGGCTTTCTTTCAGTTAAAGAGAACACCTCAGTGCCATATGAAGTGCTCACTGTCATTGACTGAGTAGGTTTAGATTGTTGTCTCCTCTGTCACTGACCTTGAGCAGTTTGTCTGTGGCGTCAATACATGTTTGTGCAAGATCAAGGGTTTCCATAGAAAACTTGTAACTAAGTTGTGTTTAAGCACCAAGAACATTTCATTAATTCAAATAATCTTTCATTTATTCACGTTTTATGGATGTTGTTCTGTCTTTCCCTTTATAAAAGCAGTCCTATGCTGGGCTTGGTATTATTCAGGGCTTTGTCCTGTACAGAATAACCTTCTTTCATGTTGATTCCATGATATCATAACGTACATTTTAAAATTTAGCAAAATAGGAAAAGAAAGAGGAAATTCATGCAATACTTTTTCCTGGGTTCTTGGTGATGTGTCAGCTTTTAGTTTGAAAACAGAACACAAAGTAGCCTCTGTACATTCACTTCATGGCACACCAATTTCACACATAGCAGTGATAACTTATCCTTTTACTTTATATAAAACCAACTGAGAAATAATATTATTACTTGTACAGTTCCTATACTCAACCACATGTTATCAATTAAGAGCAGCAAGATGGTACAATTAGAAAT
The DNA here is from genome assembly GCF_028018845.1 of Melospiza georgiana. Lineage (NCBI taxonomy): Eukaryota > Metazoa > Chordata > Aves > Passeriformes > Passerellidae > Melospiza > Melospiza georgiana. The sequence goes on from NC_080435.1 coordinate 34,875,320, forward strand.
ACTTACGCTTTAGGTATTGCAAAACACTCAAAATTAATGTGGTTTGTAATGTAAACCTGAATGATTTCTCTAGGACATGAAACAGCCATGAATTATTATGACATACTTCAGAGAAAGTCTTTCAGAATAAAAAAAGGAAATTGAACACTTAAGAAAGTATTTGGGAGCTGTAAGAAATACCATGTTATCCTTTATTAGATTATACTGGCATCAACAGGGAAAAAGCTTTAAAAGAATGTGCAAACTACAACAGTAAATGCACGCCATTATGAATTCTTTATGTATGTGTACATGTACCATGTAAATGGACTAATTTGAAATAGTAGTTATTTTTACAATATATAAATTAATGTCTTATAGAAAATTCAACTAGCAAATGTGGCACCAGTTCAATACATATGCACATACCTAATCCACTCATATATGTTTATCTACTTTTCTGAACTGGAGCTCACATTTTAAATTATCTTGCTGAAGGTGGTCCCATAAAAAGACTGGGAAAAAATAAAAATCCTTTAACAAATTTTATCAGGCCTGAAGAACTAAGTATTAAATAATCAGAGGGCTGTGATAACTACATTGAATCAAAAGTGAAGATCAGAAAATAAAATTAAATGTAAATGTTTTTCATTGTCCACACAAACACAATTTATATACAGTAATATATATATCATTTTTATAACATTTATACAGAAATATATTCTGTGTAATTAAAGTCTTTTGAGTAATTGATTATTATCAAAATTATCCGCTTCCATGCCACAGTAATGTACATAAAATATTCTCCTTTTCTTGTTTAGAAACATAGCACAGGGAGGTGGGATTTCTGTGCTGCTTGTGTCTGCATGATGCATTTTTTTAAATTTAGTGAATACTGACATACAATTGCCTGGCTTGATGCAGAGATAGAGTGTGCATCTAGGTGGATAGATGAGAGTAGATGCTTAGGAGAAACTTGATTCAGAGTGTATCATTTTCTTCCTTTCAGAAATCTAAGATAACCTACAGCAAATTTCTTCACTGTCAATAATCCAGGGTTTTTTAATACAAAAAAATGGGGGTTTTATGACACTACAGTAAAATAACATTTACAGACCTAGAATGTACAGCTTTAGGATATGATTATTACTAAAGTTTGAAAATTATTTAAAGTTCTTTACTTGTAATTAATGATACAAATTTAATTTTTAATAACTCTACTGGAAAAAATATGTGAAGCCACAATTGGTATTTTAAAAGATGCCAAAATTATTATATAATATTTCATGTTGTTATCATTATATGATAACATTAACATGATCATTACATGAGTCAGTTTGATTTATCCCAGCTTGGAATATTATACTAGACATTAATCTTACAAGTCAAAAAAAGTATATATTCATATATATATATGTATATGCACGTGAATATCCTCTTGCTCTCTAGTCTCTTCCAAGAAGTTTCCCCTTGTGAGTCAGCTGATCCTAATATCAGAGTAGAGAAGACATTTTTAAGTACAGACTTCTTTTCCTTGATGCTGTTTTAAATATAGTTTTATGTAGGTAAATAGAAGCCCTTTGTGGTTATATTTAGCTTTTTAGCTTAAGTACTAAGCTTTTCTTTTTACCTTTGTCTTTTGCTGAACTACTTAACATTTTCTGGGTTTTTCATGTGTTCATTATTTGCCTAAGCAGCCTGCCATCATTTTCTTCTTAGCTAGGATTCAGGCCCAATGTTTTCAGAGATCATTTTAAGTTTCTAGTATTATGAAGTATATCTAAAAAATGTTATACTTCAGTTTTCATCCAAAATTTTATTTGCATCTGATTATAACTCTTCAAACTCTTCTTGGCTTGGTCTTAGTTTTCAAAGTGCTGCATTGGAAGTGTTCTGTCTATTCATAAAGTGGGAACAGCATGACAATAGCTGCTCAGGGCTCTCCAAACTCATTTTTCAATGTACCAGTTGGAGAGACCTTACCAAGACAGAGAAAGCAAATTTTACCCTTACACTGCTGATATTGGACTTCATAGACCATATCTCATCTATTACTCTGCCTGTTATCTCACAGGAAACTGATGGGAGATGAATCATTTTCCTTGCAAAAAATATATAGGAACTAAACAACTTTACTTGATTTTCATTGAGTTGCAAGTTCAATTGCAATACAGGAGATTGGGAACAAGTACATTTTGCATCTTGAATGATCAGATCCAACATTAGAGCTCTTGATGCAGTTCGCCAGGAGCAACCCTTCTGCCAAATGTTCACCATCACAAAAAACCAGACTCATAGACACACTATAATCCTTAACAAGTATTTTGTCTAACAACTGCTGGTTTTCCTGCAGCAATTCTTGTTAGTTTTACTAGTTGTGTTAAATTTGCAAAGTGACAATTCCATGTTAGCTCATTTGATAAATAGCCTTTGACCAGATATGAATCTTTTATCTCCTCCTAAAGGCTAAACATTTCTGCATGTTTGGAATTAATTGCATTAACTTCATTAATCTGTTTCATGATCTTAAAGCTCCTACGGGTGTTTTAATCTGGTGTTTGAGGTGACGTTCTTGATCATCCCCAAGCTTCATCCTGCAGTTGTGAACTGGAGTTGAGTAGTTCACTAGGTTGACTTAAACTATTTGACTGTGATTGTTGCTGCTTGTCTTACTTATGGATCACAGAGTTTATGTTAGATAAACCCCTAGAAAGTCAAGTAATGAACAGGAAAGAAATAGAATTTGTCTAAAATTTGCTAAACCATTTTATTTTCCCTAAAAGCATAATCATGACCTTCTGTTGAAGTGGATGGAATTTGTAGCCCCCAGGAACCTTTCACACAGATTTCATTGCAAGATTGAAGCTAAAATGAAAGGCCAGATAATTCACAGCCATTCTGCAGGCTTTAGACTGAAAAATCATAAGTACTGGAGTAAGTTCAGACTGTTAGCAATTAAAGAAAGACTTTCAACATTCTCAGTGTTCTGTCCATGCAGAGTTTGCTGGAAATTCATTAACTTCACCAGCATTAGTGTCATTTCCAGGGGAATATACAGTTTACTGTAGCAAAGAATTACCTGGAAGCAGTGATTCCAGTACTCAGACATATTTCTAATAAACACATTAATTGTATTGTGAATCTCCAATTTTATTCCTCAGCTGTTTCCTTAGTAGCCATGTATTTACATATAAATATTTTTAATGTATACCACTATTACCAACCTAAAAGCTAATTTTTCTTTCTTACATATTCTCACTAAGAAACAGAAGGTTCTAAAATTCCCAGTTATCTATTTCATCTTGTGCCTTCAGAGGTATTGCAGTGGTGTTTTGTTGGAATTTTGTAAGCAGCAGTTTTAGTGATGAAAAATAAAAAATATTCCTAGCTGTGGTACCTTTTATATTTTGATCTCAGGAGACCTTAGTAAGGAGTTTAGTTTCATCACCTGAATTTTACTGAGAAGTAACCTGGAGACAAGAGAGGGAGGTAATGACTTATTCACGTTTTCTCAGTAAGCCTGTGACAGAGATTGAACTTTTGTCTCCTGAATTCTAGCCAAATATTTTCTCAAGCCTACTCTCCTTCTGCACAGGAGCACAGATTCCAAAATGCCAAAAGACATAAACAGTAGACAATGTAAACAGGTGCAAATGAACACACAATTCATAAAATCCTGGCTCCAGATAATTGGTGGCAAAACTTCTTTCAGCTTTTATGGAGTCGGGATTTTCATTAGGTCAGACCATCTTTTAAAGAAAATAGTTCCAAAATTTCATTAATGGGTCTTTTCAGATCTAATGTCTTTTTTTTCCCCCAAATACAGTTTGAGTTACCATAGATTCTCTAATTAAACTTGATACATAATGTGATGCCAGCTTATATGTCTGAACCCAACCTTAACCCTATTCTTTGAATTCCTTTTGAAGAAAAAAAAATATGTGTTGCCTCTTCTGAAACACACTAAGCTTGGGGTTTTTTCATCATCCTTTTGGCTTGATTCCTCTGTATTTTCATTATATACATATTATTTTATCTGTTGGTGACAAACTTCACTGGTGCTTATAGATACTGTTCAATTAAATTTTCATTTTCATTTGTGCTGTGGCCACAGAGTAGAATGAAGAGAGATGTGCTATTGAAACTTTTAAATGTGCTATGGGTTTAGAGAGTACATGTTTGCTATAAAAAAAATAATGATAGCATTAAAAGTTACCACAAGTTAATTTTGCTCAGTAAGTAATGAACTTAGTAATAATCTCTGAACTAGTAGTTAAAAGTTGATATAAATAACATGTTTTGCTCCTGACATTAAAGTTTGGGGTAGTGGCTATGGCTATTCAGTGTCTCTGATTTTATTTGTTGTTTTTATAAATTATTAAACTTAGCTTTCTCCTCCTTCAAATAATAATCTGTGGCAGTGGGTAATAAGAATGCACTAAGACACAGAAAGCAAGGAAGTGACTTTGAAAGGAAGCTTACAAATGGCTGAAATCCATAGAATGAACCTTCATACAATCATAAAATAATCTCATGCAATATATTTATGCTGATTTACATAAAGTCACTCTGAAGGGCAAATGTTTTCTTGAACAAATTATTTCTTGAGGACTGTATTCTTTCCTTCTTCTTTTAAACTACTCATCCCCTTCAGAGAATTCTGGCTAGTACCTTTCTTAATTAAAATGGTTCCAAAACTAATGTGGCTTATTATTCCTCACAGAATTCCTCACAGGAGAGCCTACTCTGTTTGGAGAGCAATGGTGGCCAGGATCTAAAAAGGAAATGCTTATGAGAGATGGGAGAAATGCCACTGACCATTGCATAAAATTAAAAAGGGAAAGTTAGAACAGGAAAAATCTGGTGTATAATGGCCATTTTAAACTAGTAGTAATTTCCTGAGAAGCTGCCTTCCTTTTCAAACTTTAGAGATGAAAAATATTGATGGGGAAAAAAAACCTGCACCAAATCACAATATTCATTCCAACATATCATCTGTAGAAATGTACTGCTCTAATGTTAGAACAGTAAACTGAAAAACAGCTGATACAGAAATTAAACACATCACCTTGTCCTGCAAAAGCTAAATTATTACTGATTCTGTGTGTTGTGCCATGGAATGTTCTGAGTATTTCATTTTTCTTCTGGCAGCTTGGATTCAGGATTTTGATCTGTTTTTTAACAACATTTTGCTATAGAAAATATTTCATTCTACTGAGCTGACATACTGCTGTGCAGTAAAAGATCCTAGCTTGCACAATATGGGTAAAGGTGTGCTCAGTGTGGTAGATGCTGACCTGTCACATGCTAAAAGGAAGTTCAATACCTGTAAATGAAACTATAGGTAAAGAGATAGTCTACACTTACTATGAGAGAATTAAACCGTGCTTATTAAAATTGTTTTGGTGGCTGTGATGAAGATTAAAGACAAAAACTAAGCTCCTTTGAAAATGCTGTGGCTTTAGGCCAGACTAGTCATTTGTTGCATATATAAGACTAATTTTGCAAGTAAATCACCAGCAATGTATGCACATGACCTGTAGTCAAATTCATAGAAGAGTAGCAGGAATGTGGAATTGCATGGGCTGTGCTCTAAGAATTCATAATTGCAGTAGTGTAACCAGAGGAGCATTATCAAAAGTCGCCGATGTGATTGTACTGCATATATCCAAGTCCTGTTGTCAGAACTAATGTTCAACTCATCCTTCCATTATCCTTCCTAGTACAAGTATGTCAAACATAGTGTAGTACAAACCTATGCCAAACAACCTTTCTCTACACAGAAAGGTACATACACTGTCTGTATTTTTCCTTAATGTAACAGGCCAAGGCTGTCGATGTGAACAGTGTGCCAGTCATTGGCATTAGGTGAGGATATCATATACATTGTATCAGTACTTACCAGAAGAAAATTGGTTTTACAATGAGGGTAATGAAACACTAGAACAGGTTGACAAGGGCAGAGGAGAATGCCCCATCTCTGAAATCATTCAAGGTTGGCTGGACAGGGCTCTGAGCAAGCTGATGTTGAAGATCTCCCTGTTCATTGCAGGAAAGTCAGTCTAGATAACCCTTGAAGATCACTTCCAACTCAAACTATTCTATGGTTCTATGATAAAAATTGAAAAAGGGCTCTTGCTAAAAACATTTAATTTCTACCAAGGGGTAAGTCATACTTGCGAAGGCACATGCTGCTGTTTGTGCATGCAACTATTTAAAACCCTTTAGCTGAACCCCAGAATGCAAGTGGCAACCTCTTCCACCACAGTCTTTTCCCCACCTCCCAGCTCTGCAATGTCTAACAAGGTTATGTGCCAGCAACCCTATGAGAGTAGGGAAGTATATCGCTGTGAGTTAGTGCCTCTTGTTTTCACCAAAGCAGACAAAAATTTATTTGGTGACCCTTTATTAATAATTGCATTAGCTAGAGCAGAACCAATATATTAATCTTAGCTAAATTTGGTTCTTTAGGGTTAAAAGTATGTGCATTTATCTTACCTAACACTGTGTATATGAAGTGCTTGCTCCATAAAAAATTACTTTCTGTGGTGCATCCATTTAACTACATCAGCTACACATTGCCCACCAAATGTCACCACTTAGACTGCCAGTGACATGCATATCCTTGGGCAGATTTAAATAGCTTCCTTTATTTTAATTAACCTGTCAGAGAAAGCTTCTTCATTTCCAACACTTAAAATTAAGCTTGGCCTAAAGTCTAAATTTAGCCCTGCAGCTGTGATAGATTTGAAGACCAGTCCCTTTCACAAGGGTTTTGAAATGTTCTCCCAGTTGCAAACATAAGAGGAAATGCAGACTAAAAGGAAGCAGATCTGAGTAAGAAGCTTCCAGTTTATATTGTTGCTTTTCTGATTATAACTGCTTCTAGTCTATTTCCTTTAAAATGTTTTCCAAGCCAGAAATACTGAGTGGCAAACTTCTGTATTCTGCATCTCTTTAAAATTAAACTCTTCTAGCAATGGGAGTGACGAGGAGAATTTACTGGACTAGGAGATTGTAACATGTCTCCAAATAAAGTACGTCAAAATCATTCTGCTGTTACAACTGACACATTTTAACTTTGTCTTTTATGAACATCAATTAAATTTCTACTTGAAGCTGGAAAATCGTTGCAGAATTTGAGCTAGGAAGGATTAGCTGACCATTTAATGTAAGGGACTGTGCAATGAAGTTGTTTGCAGTAATAACTCATTTAACCAGAGGCCTATTTAAATTCCTTGTTGCTGTTATAAAAAAGAGTGATGCAATTCAGTTGCCTGGACAGCTCAGATAAGATCAATTTTGTCTGACTGCCTAAAAGAAGTTAACTGTTTTGTTTAACCTAATGACCTAGGTTCTTTGTGTTGGTTGACAGACGCCTCCAAGGGACCCTTCATTGTATTTTGAAATGGGATTAATAATCTTTTGGAATAGAGGGCTGTTTTTCATCAGATGTTTAGCTTTTAAACTGTTAATAATTCCATCCTAAATTTAAAACAAAATCTGGTTTTGGTGCAAACCACTGGTTTTTAATTTGAATTTTCCTATTTTAGAATGGTGTTTGCAACACTCATACTAATGGGTATGACTTATACTAATAAATCACCATAAATTCTTTTAAAGTAGTCCTCACAGATGCAGAAAAGTCAGAATTATTGCAGTAATTTTGAATGGTGTGAATTGTGTCATTCATTTCAATGGACAAATAATTTTGGTCGATCTGTGCTGAAACATCAAGCTGTTGCTACAGATATCAGCCCTTTTTACTGTTCCATGTCTGATTCTTTTAGAGAAAAGCTCAGCTAATAACTTTATTCTGCATTTCAAACAGCCTAAGTGTTCTGTTTCTCATCTAGCTGCCACATTTCCCAGCCATTCTGACTGCTTGACAAAATTTTGTATGAGTAAAGAATACCCAAGTCCTAACAACATGGTAGCCATATAAATTGCATTAATTTTACACCTGACTTTTCTGTAGTGTATCTGACTCTTTATTTAGTAAGATAAAATAATATATTTCGTTAAGGAGCTGCAGAATTCAAGGCTTGAGAATGTACTAGGTTTTAACAGGCTTATACAATCGATTCGTAACTATTTAATTGAAAAAAAAATTAATCACTTTTAGCACATGAGTTATGTTCAGCCTGTAAACTCCTTATTATTCATATGCAGAGGGATGTGTCCAATGATTAAGACCCCAAGGATTTGATTGAAGAATTAATCTGCATTTCTAAAGAAAAAATAAGCAGTAGGGTATTTAATTCTTAACAGAAATGTTGTGATGCATGTCAAAGCATCACTAACTCTTAGTTTGAAAAACAGTATCTGCTACTTGCTTGTCCATTGGCTGGTTCACTGCTATATCTGTACTGTACAGTCTTGATCTAATAATTGCTTATTATGCAGTTGTTTATCTGCTCATTTGAAACATTCTGAAATTCAGTCTAGCTCAGCAAATTGCTGTGCTTAAGGCATTTTTACATTCTAGGAAATTATAATATCCCCAGAAGGCAAAGAATTAATAATAAAAATCCTCTTTTGTAAAAGATTATCATTGCAGAGCAAATGGAGCAGATCTTCCCTATCTTAGCACATTTAATATTCTCATTTTTTTCTATGAAAGTTTGATGGAAAGACTATGTGGGGATCACTGTTTTATTAACTTGTTAAAAGACAAATTTACTGAACCAATGCAGCATATTGATTTCAGTGTCTGCTGTATGGAAAAGAAGCAATAGTAATGGATGACTTCTAGACATTTCCATATGGAAGTTAGCTCATTCTTTAGATATTTTGTGATCTTGATTTGTCTGTTTAGGCTGGAACTAAGGAGTTAATGATTCAGATTACAAGGATGCTTTCTTTTTTATTACTTAGAGGTTTTTCCTACCTTCCAAATTATTTATTCCTAGTATGCCCACCTTTATTAAATACTTTGCAAAGGATCCAAGCTTGTCTCATTGTATTGGAAACAGTATTCTGGTGAGTAGATTTCTGGTTTGATAGGCAACAAACAGAAATTAGAACACTACATGCAGCACATTTTTCATCAGTTCTCAAATACTATTCAACCAGTTAAGCATGCATCCATCTCTGGAGTGAATTCTTAAATCTATTTCTTAAAATCCATCACATAATACAGATGACTTGAACTAATTTCCTTTGTGATTGCTAACATGCAAAGGTAAACATCATAGCTAAGATAATTAAAGAGAAGGAAAAAGCTAACCATCAAATGAAGCTGAGATGCAATCCTCTAGGTACTTTCCTCGAAGTTTTTCAAGTTCACAGGCATACCTGTCTTCCAAGTTTTATTTTTCACTTTCTATTTTGAGGGGAAAAAAATCTTGCTGCTTAATCTAGGAGTTCAATGCTGATTTCATTTCCATTATTCATTTTCACATTGCAATATTCAAGCATCAAGCAAAAACCAGAGATCTCAGAGAATATGCAGGCATCTGTGTTTCTTCACCCTATAAAATGAGTGATTCATGTAGGCAAGGGCTGAAATCATAGCTACACAATTCAGAAATTAACCTTCATATATCTGTACCCTTACCATATTTTTCCAAAGCAGAAATGTTTGTAAGTTCCTTTCTCAGCTATGTTATATCTCTTAGAGGTCACAAACCTTTCTACTAAGAAATCCTAATCATCTATACAGAGTCTTTTCATTAGCAACATTAGGACTACACAGGTAAGTGGTTTACAGGAATTAATTATGTTTTTTTGGGCCAAGCCATCAGAAATATCTTCTGGCTGTTTTTATCAATCCTTGCCTTAGAATCTCTCCAACAGATAGTTTCAATTTTTATTCTGAGTTTCAAAAATATTAATAATTACAGAAATATAAAGATGAAAATTAAAATAGAAATGCATGTAGCATTGCCAAGTATGTAAAATTCACTTCTGACATAAATGTAGAACACTATTTATTATTTTTATGTAAGCTATCAGCAAAGGGGTTTTAGAATTAGCAGACTTACATGTTCTTGTGGATATACAGGATATTCAGTGACCTACTTTGTAGAGATGGACAGAACTGTGTCTGTAAAAATATTTAAAGTGGGTCTCTAATGTAAAACATAATTTTAAAGAGTCGTATTGAAGCAGCATCTTTTACATAAGCTCTTAGATATACTAAAGCAGTAACAATTATTCATCAGGAGATCTCAAAGCATTTCACAAAGACAGGAAAGTACGTTTTTTATTCTACAAAATAGAAGTATGAAATCTGGAGTTTTATTTTACAAATGATCAAGTATTTCAGTTGCTTAGAAACACAAAAATGAGACAGAAAGGTCCTGCCTTACAGTTTAGGAGTGTGTCTATACACCACTGAAGCTTTTTCAAAATTAAATGGAGCATAGCTCTATACATGTACATGAAGCAAAATAAACTCCCCAGGGTCTTCCAGCAACTCAATGGCAGAGCTGGCAATGGCATTCCTGCCCTTTGGATCTTTATGAGGGGCCCTTTCTCCTTGACCACCCCTTCATCAATGCATTGACTGAAATGTGAAATCATTGTTTTACCTATATCAACATATATTCAGCAAGAACTGAATATGAAGAGGTGGTTCATCTGAGGAACTTTGACAAGATGTGCAGAACACAAGTGAGCCAGAAGCACTTTATGACACCTGAATTACAGTTTTAGTAATCATCAGTTCCCTTTCTTCTCTGTCATTTCTTTATTTAATATATTGCAAGCAAGAGACTTACCGTGCAAGTTTTATAAGCTTGCAATAAAAATATAACAACTGTTGTATTAAATTATTTAAGCTGTAAACCATTGTAAAAAGCAGAAAAAGTTATATCGATGTGGAGACAGAAAAAATTATTGTGATGGAGTATAAAATATACTGTGCTGATTACTACAGAAATTTTGCCCAGTTTAGCATATTGTAAATCCTTGGATGGCCTTAAGAATGAAACTGCATGTAAATTTTTGAAAAGAATTGTGGCAAATGCTTTAAGAAGAATTAATCTAAAATCAGATTTATAATTTAAAAACAAATCATCAAAAATGTGACAGCAGACAAAAAATATGTAAGAGGTTGAAAAGAGAGAATTGTGGCAAAGCAAAGGATCAGTGTATTTAAAACTTCCAGATTTCCCCTGAGGAAAAGCTAGGATTCTGAAGAAAATGGATAACCAAGTTTTTATTTTAAGCAAGTAGAATAGTATTTTATTCTGTAATGCTATGCTTTGCTAAAGAAATGTACCAATAACTTTGAATCTGGCTGTGTTTATATTAGTAGCATTTAAAAGTGCTAGATTTACCAAAATTAGTAACTACAAAGGGAAACAATATATTTAGAATTAAGTTCTGACTATAAATTATAATAAACATTTAATGTTGCTTTATTCTGCTTCTTTACTCCTGTTAAAGAAGAATTTTTGACTGTTAAGTCAAAAATGAAACTGATTAAATGATGGTACTTAATAATCATAGTAATCATCCTCCTCCTTTAGCATTTTCCTGTTTCACCTTTTGATCTTACCAGATTTTTTGGGACTTTTAATGGCCCCAGGTGTTCTTGTAGCAAGCTGCCAATGAGTTTTCTTTGCCCTGCAACATGATTTGGCAGAAATTCAGTTAGGCAGAGCATAATTTGTTGCCTTCTTTTCTACCAAAATGGGCTTTCTGCAAAAGAGAAAAGGAGGTGATGTCCTCATTCTGTTGAATCTTCCTAGCAGTAATGTAATTGAAAAACCTCCTTGCAAGAGAAATGTTTTAAAAAGAAAAGCCAACTCATTCAGCTAATGTAGAGTAGGAAATACTGGTAAGACCACGCTAGTGATGGTGTTCCAGGCATGAAATTCCCTGAAAAATGAAGGCCCAAGACATAAAGCATCAGTGTTGACCAAAGAGAGGGCTGTGTGGGCCTCTTAGCTTTACTTTAAAACTGACATCTTTTCTTAAACAATTTATTTCTCTCTACCTGTACTGCAAAATTGTTAAAAACAGATCTCATGCTGTTTAAAGATCACATCTTTAAACAGAATGAAGCCCAAGGATAAATTACGTTCTCACTGTGCCTGAGAGGTTGGGCTTCTGTTGGTAGAAAAGATAAAGGTCACCCTTCCATCACTTGCACTTCATGTTTCTTAAAAGTGGTTAAAGCACTACATACATTTTTCTTCTGAACATTTTCAATTTCATTAATCCAGTATCTCTTTCAGCTAACATAGTTCTTAATGGAAGTGTAGCTGAAGGCTCCAGAAACAGAAATGGCTGTCCAAAGAACCAGTGATCCAGCAGAGGAGCTGTCCGTGCTGCTCACTAACTGCTCACCTGTGGGTCCTGGCCCACCTGACGGGTCTAGGGGCTGATCCACCTGAGTGAGCATGAAATTTCTAAGCAATAGACCAGATGTGGGCAGCTTTTCCATTTACTGCTAGGCTATGCTGTGTACTTTACCTGTCACACAAAATATAAGAGTTACACTGCAGTCTGTGTAATCCCAAAAGGCATTCTACATAAGTTTATGGGGTTTTTTTAAAAAATGTTTTTAAAAGATGTTTGAGACAATGTATTTTGGTGAAGAAACAATCTTCTTTTTTAAAAATATATATTGTTGTGTGATAATTTAATTTCATTGTAGACTTTCCTGATACACTGTGGTATAAAATATATAGAAATGTTTAGTAAGAAATAATAATACAGTTAGATGTATAGCCTTATGACAGATATAATAGACAGTTTGTCACAAAGGCCACAGGTAACTTTCAAATGAGCTGTAAACAACCCCACCTACTGATGGTGGAAGAAGAGCAGAGGCCTCCAGAAAGTGAAGCTGTTTAACAACAGAGCAGGTGGAACGTGTGCAGCACTGCTCTTCTGGGACTGTGATATTAATTTCCAGAGATCCAAGAGCAGCCCAAGCAAAAGGATGATTCAGTTCTTTGCCAGTGTATTGTTGTTTGTGTGTCCTCACTCTGGTATGCTCTCAAGAGAAGGGCTGTATGCTGGGTCAGCATTTGGCTTTTCTACAAATCACCTCAACAAATAATGTAATTATTCCACAGTTTTCTATGGCTGTTTCCTACCTCTCCTGTGTTCCTTTTTCAGCTTGCAGGTTTTTTCTGTCAATGGTAAGCTCTTGGTGGTAGACTTTGTCTGTTATTTAGTGTTTATTTGGTGCCTGATGTAAGTCTTGCTGAAGGCTTTTGTAAATTATGCTATTAATAACTTCCAGTTAGAGCAAAAATGACTTGCAGCTCAGACCACTATGTGGCCAAGTTACAGACCCTTTTTCTTTCATTTAGCTGTTGGCTGACACAGCTGAATGACTCTCCCAAGCCTCCTGTTCCCAATTCCATAACAAACTATGAGCTCATATTACACAGGAAGCACTAGCACTGAGATTTATTTGCCATCCTTGGAGGCCAGGAGGAGGAACAAAAGACTTTCATCTCTTTCTTTTTGTTCCTTGGCTGAAGGGAGTAAGAGGGTACTGATATCTTGGGTCACTGCCATACAGGATAAAAATCCAATTAATGTAAATCTGCCAGATCCATGGGAAGTAAGTAGTGGGGCTATCAAGAGCCCACAAATTTCTGGGTGGATCATCAGCAACCTCTGGCAGCACAATTTCCCCATTAAAACAGAAGCTGGGTTTTGTTTCACCTCTCAATAGTGATCTACCCTTTTTTTAAGCTTGCTGTGGCTAATTTTGCATAAGTTGTCAGTTGCAGCAGTAATGAAATTTTAGTCATTTGTTGACTCACTCAGCACAAAAGGCAGTGAATGCCATGACCACTCTGTTACATCTTCCAGGCAGCTTTGATTAAACTGCTGTGAAGCCAGACCTGGATCAATATGAATGATCTTCATCGACCTAATAATGTATTTAACATGTTCAGTGCACTTTTATCTGTTTCTGTTAGAATACACTGTTTACATTAGTGCAGGAGATTGATTTAAATTTTCATAGTTAGAAATAACTGCATTAGTTTGCACATGGTACTATATATAAATATATAATCTACCATGCAATCTCCTCAGCAGGTGTAAATTAGCATAGCTACCATTTATAGTTGTTGAAAATCTAGCCTAGAAACTGAAAACAGTTATTCCATCAGTATTATTTTAAATTATCACAGCTTAACTTGACATAAAGCAAGTATCACATAATCTTCTCTGTAGCAAATCAAAAGATGCTTACCAGAACATCTTTTAGAAAGCTTTTCTATTATTTATGGACTAAATTCTCCTACCAGCAGATGTATGTGGTGTCCTCTAATTATATAAACACCTCTTTGTGGTCCAGCCTTTTGGATGCACTGTGTCCAGTCAGGTATTTCTTTAACCCACTGGCTTTGAAGACTGTTTAGCAAACTTCAATAAACGAACAAATGTGGAAGCTGTACCAAACATATCACTTGGGAATGTCAAAGCACTTAACAAACATTGTTACAACTTAGTCCATGTGTAACCACTGAAGGACATATTTGCTTCAGTATGTCTCATGACAGCTTCTTAAAAAATATACTTAAGTGAATTTAACACTTGTGAAAGGTGCCAGATTGACAGGCCCTGGAGATAAAAGTTCTTGCATTACCAGCAGGCACAGCCGGGCTTCCCACACACGCTGCCCCACCAGTGTCCCCAGCCCTACCTGAAGGGCACAGCAACCAACTGTCCTACAGCTTGCAAATCTGCCCATCTCAGGCTCCTGGACTGTGGGCCAAGAGTCAGTAGCTGTAATTTGACCTAAGGATGAAAATCCAAGTTCCATAGTTACTGCACAGGTGCTGTTGCAGTTGATCATTTTCACACCAAGTTTTCAACTAATCTGGGGGGAAAAAAATGAAGTACATGTTTATCTGATTTAGAGTACAACAAAAACATGTGTGTGAGCCTCTAGTGAATCCTGTGGTTCTGTCTGCCCACATAGGCACATTCAGGGGGGACTGTATGGGTGAACAAGTCCATACACATACTGTGAAGCGCATTCTTAAATGCCTCCTGAAAAATGGGTCCTTACTGCTTTCTGTGTTTGTAATAATCTGTCTCCATTCATAACTCATCTCTGCTTGGTGTCATTACAGCCCATCCTCCCCAGAGATTCTGGACACATCTGGCATACAAATTCAATAACCATCCACCCCATAAAGAGACTGGATGATTACAGGGTTGAAGGATAGCACACAGGGAAAACAGGCTCATGATCTTTGCACTCTGTCATGGATTTAGAAAAAGCACAAGTTCTTCTCTGAGTGATTGTAGTTGGAAAGTTCAGACCTCTGTTTTCTTTGAAATTATATTTAGACCTCACTGTGAGTATTGGAAGGGCATGCTTAAGTGTTTCTTTATTTAGTGCAGAAATAAAGAAGGCTAATGACATTTTAAACAAAAGTGCACATTTATAACCTTGTATAGGCTGATTCTCAGTATGTGTATATAGGACATGACTAAAAACAGAACATTGGAAAACACACAGTGATGAGTTTTCATGTTCTGCTATTTTCTAAGCTGTAGCCAGCAGCTTGAAAGAATTGTTATGGAAGCCAAATCTTAATTCTTTCTATTGGAAAACAGCCCTAACTAATACAAAGAGGAGCTCAGCAACATTAGTTTATCTTTAAAAGAGTCACATTTATTTTTGCAGCTTGCTGTTGATGTGCATGATAACTTACCTAATTGGACTGGTACTGTGTGCATGTTGGAAGGTAGCTATGAAAGCTATAGCTGGGTGGCTTATAGCTGTTTCAGGGATGGCATTTTAGCCTGAAATTATAATTGTTGTAAATATTAATCTATTTTATTACTATCATTGCCTTATTTCCTGTTTTTCTCAACGTTCCTACTGTATCTGTCACACTGTACAACTTTAGGAAGCATCCCTACCAGCCTAAGTCCATACTACACTTAGGATGAACTTAAGGTTTCAAAATCTGGGAGGAAGTTCACAAGAGAATGTATAGGAAGAGGATGTTTTAAGATGGAAGTGTCCATGAACTCTGATTGAATGTGTTGCTTCACCCAGACTCAGTTTTCCTGTGCAGCTTCTCTACTATATAAAAAAAGGCCATTTTAGGTCATCTCCTCTTTCACAGGTTTGGTCTCTTTAGTACTGTTTTCAAATACTCAATGTACTTGAGTACATTGGGTTGATTTGTTTTGTTTTTGGTTTTGTTTGGGTTTTTTTTTTTGTCTGCTTGTATTTGTACAGTACCCCAGTGGCATTTTCTCTTCATTCATTTTATTCAGCAGTTCCTAATTTTACCTATATCATATTATAAATTTCACTTCCACCTGCTACTTTTTGCCTCCCTATGAAGTACTATTAAGTCTTTCTTGATCAACCACTTTTTTAATATTTTTGACCTAGTAGCTGGCCTTTTGCTTTCAGAAAGACAAAAGGCTTTTCTTGTCTGCTAATGAGAGAGGAGGAGGGCAACACCAGCGACTTTCTTGTACAGAATGACAATGCTCCACTCCCAGAAAGATGCAGAGGAAGAGAAAAAGAGTATTATTATCAGTTTTTTCTAAGTATACTTGGGCATCACTGAAAACACTATTTAGAAGTAAAGACTTGCTAAAGTTTACCTACCCCCTTTCTGAAGCTCTTTCTAAGTTCATTAGTTGAAAAGCCATTATAGATATGAAGTATTGCATTAATTTTGATTTTAAAGGGCTAGAAAGCAGAATTCCTTATTAGGGAATGATAGGAGAGAGTTTCTTTCGGGACTGAGTTAAACAGAAGCCTTCAGAAGAATAGAAAAAGGTTGGTTCATTCCCATCTTCATGTAAATTGAATTACAGGGTTTAGTAAGTGAAACAGATCATAAGATAAACCCCGCAGAGGCCAGGAAGCACTAATTAACGCCCATAGTAACTTTTCTGAAATTGGTCTTTAATCAAACTTTGCTCTGAAAACAAAACAAGATACTGTGGCAGCTTGATAAAAGAGATGCATCACCAAGGCTGACAGGCCCACAATCAAACCAATACTAAAAATAACTGTTTTGTCTACTAATTTTCTTTCAAATGCTAAAAAAAATGCATGAGCTACAGTCTAAAAAGACTTGTACAGTTACTCAGCCAAGTGACTCAGCTCTAGAAAAGTGAGGGTCCTGTAAATGTTAATGCCCTCCCTGATTATGAGTGAGCCCTTTTTCTTTCCCACACCTTCCTGTTGAAACAGAGGAACAGCAAAGAGGATTGTGTGGTTGGGCAAGGAAGAGGCAGAATCTGGGTTCCTTCAGAGTTGATAATTTTATACCAGCTGTTCCTCTCCTCTTGCTGCTGGTGGTGGTGCAGAGTTCAGGCATCCTGACTGACTTACTAGTGTGGTCTGATAAGCCAATCACTCCTTTTTCTTGTATCTCACATGAACAGTAGGGTCCACAACTGCTGCCTTTTGCGCTTGGAACTTCTCCTCACTGAATCTGAGAGCAGGAGTTATCAGTATGGCATGCAGGGAAACAAAGCTTATTTTCCTCATTTCTTTTCATCTGCTCAGCTGTAGGGAGAGTTGCTACAACTCCTGTGGGTACCCATCAAGCCTAGAGCAACTTTCATTATCTTTTCACTGTAGCCTGCTTAAAAACATTGCTAGAACTTTTAGGTTTGGGATAGATTCCAAAGGGACAAGAAGTCCACTGCAGAAACAGGACTAGCAGTGAAATGTAACAGAGCACTAGTATTCTCTTTATAGCAGATTTTTCTCTTGGCACAAAAAACATATGGAGCTGTCAAGCCGGTCCATAGGAGGGCCACAAAAATGGTCAGAGTATGAAACATCTCTCTCCAATGAGGAAAGACTGAGATAGTTGGGGTTATTAGCTTCAAGAGCTAGTAGAAGGCTCTTGGGAGATTGTTTATTAGCCTTTCAATATGTACAGGAAGCTTATTAGAAAGATGGGAGAGACTTTTTAATAGGGCTTGTATTGACAGTGTACCCCTCATCCAAGGGGTAATGGTTTTAAACTAAAAGATGGTAGATTCAGACTAGATACGAGGAAGAAGTTTTTTACAATGAGGGCAATGAGGCACTGGAACAGATTTCCTAGAGAGGTGATTGATGTCTCCTCCCTGGAAACTTTTCAGGTTAGGTTGAATGAGGCTCTGAACCACCTGGTCTGGTTGAAGATGGCTCTGCTTATTGCAGGGGAGTGAACTAGATGAGCTTTAAAGGTCTCTTCTAACTCAAACTGTTTAATGATCCTATGATTTCTCTTGGTGAATGCTCAGCTGGGTAAATGTTGCCCACTTTCCATGTCCAACATGACAGTCCTATCAGTCTGGATCCTAATAACCATATCCTTCACAAAAGAGATTGCAATGATCTGAAATGGTACTCCAGTATTAGGAACAAGCTGAAAGAAGATGGCTAACATTGGCCTTGGTGCTTTCAGTATAGGCTGTATTTTCATGTTAGGTGGTTACTTGAAAAAGGTATTTTCATTAATACAACTAAAAGTAGTTTAGTGGGAGAAGAAAGAAGTCTGTCAGTATAGATGGGTCCATGAGAGGAATTCTTCTTCTTTTATGAAAGAATTGTTTGCAAATATAGATATGCTCCTTTGGCAACTGACAAGGCGTATGACTTGAGTTCCAAACACAACTACCATTCCCTCTGTAATTTGTTTTATAGTCACAGTTCCAAGGACTGCCATAGGGAATCGCAGGTTTGAAGTGGTTTCACAGCCTTATCCCAACTCCTCCTGGTCATTTGTCTCATATATCATGGCTATAACAGACATCCCTGCAATTCAAAACAACTGCTTAACTTGTATTCACATAAATATCCTAGCCCAGAGTGACTGAAGTGCATCATCAGTATTCCATGAAGGAGCTTACATCAGTTTTGAAAAACCAGTCCCTTAAAAGTACAATGACCATCATGAAATAATGTCATCAAGAATAGCAACAAAAAGCATAAGGCACCACATGAAAATTCAACTATTGGACTGTGAGAGATACCCATATTGTGATTTAAAATCTTTACAGCTGCAGCAAAAAAAAAAAAAATCAGCACAAAATCATATTTTTCCAGGTGACTCCCTTTTATATTCCAATATTTTATTCTTGTTTACTGGGTTTGATTTTATTTTGGATAGAAAGGCATTAATTGCATTGCAAGAAAATTATGCAGGGGTTTTTCCTCAAATCTTAAATCTCACTACATCATTTTATATTAAGAAAAACGTGTGACTGACAAAACAGACAATATTTTAAAGCACAGCTTCTGTTCTTGCTGTGGTTGGACACCACAGAGACAGCTGGATGTTTAAGGGAGGGGCATCTCCAGTTCCTCATGTTTCACCTTTTCATTGCACTGCCTGATCATTTAAGGCAGAGGCTTGTTCCAGACAGCTTCAATTAAACTATGCTGTGAAACTGAATACAGATCAATGGAAATGATCCATAACAAGCTAATCATGTATTTAACAGTGTTCAGTCCAGTTCAATCACCTTCTAACATTTCTGTGGCTTTACATTCATGTGGCAAAGCCCTGAATGTGTATATGTATTTTTAATCCATCTCATTAGTGACCATATGCTTTGGCTTCAAGGGAGACAAGAACTGTCTGCAATCTGCCAGGGATTTAGGGACATCAATAATTTGTGAATAGTCATGTTGGTACTGGTCGAAGGGTTAAGTGTTCTGCACACCAGGGGCAGATCTTTTGGGACTGGAACTCTTAGTCAACTGTTAGGAACCTGATCCCCTCTGATGCATCTTTTCAAAGTACATGCTGCATGTCAGATCTCTGCAGCAGAAGCCATGGAGCCTTATTAGCTCAGGGATTTAAAACCTGCTCTAAGAAATGTAACAATATATTTTGGTTAAAAAGTGAAGGAAAGATAGTAGTAATTTGAAAGGGATTTTTATGTACTGGGCTAAATGTGATCTTCCTTCTTCCTACAATTTTCCTTTTTGCCACCATTTTCCTTTTTCATATGAGCTATTAGATTACTACTCCCCTGCAGATATACAGTGAAGCAAGAGTATGGCAACAATAACAGGGACTTGATTTTGAAAAATATAAGTGAATTCTGTGGCCTCATCTGATACTGGCTAAATCCAGCTGAGGCCAGTGACAGCAAAGACATAGAAATCACCTCCTAGTCTTTTGGAATGACCTTTTAGAAGCTCTCAGAGCACTGTTTTTTTTTACCTAGTATGAAAATCACCTTTAAAAACAATAGATTACACTCTTAGTTCATGCCATGCTATATAGAAGAGCTGCTAAATCAGCATGAGAAAACATCAAATCATTGATTTCAATATCCTGTCTTCACAAAGCAATGGAAGAAATAGATGGTAATGCCAGAAGACACTGAATAAGTTTTGTACATTTTTAAGTTTTAGTTATGTCCATATTCCTCAGCTGCACCCAGGTTAAAAAGAAAAGAAAAACAATTCATAGCAGTGCAGGAAGACACTTCATATGGAACCTGCTCCCTGAATTTCTGTGCATTATTTGGGAGAAGGAGTATCCATATTTTAGGATGAAGTTCACCTGCTTTGAGCAAATTTCATGTACAATCATAAAATCATAAGATGGTTTTTGCTGGAAGGAACCTTAAAGATCATCCAGTTCCAATCCCCCTACCTTGGGTAGGGACATATTTCACTAGACCAGATTGCCCTGAGCTCCATCCAACCTGGCCAGGAACGCTTCCAGGGCTGGGGCATCCACAGTTTCTCTGGGCAGTCAGTTCCAGTACCTCACCACACAGTAAAGAATTTTCTCCTTATATCGAATCTAAACCTACTCGTTTTCAGTTTGAAGCCATTTTCCCCTTGTCCTATCACTACAGTCCCTCTCCGTCTTTCTGGTAGGGTCCCTTTAGGTACTGGAAGGCCACAACAATGAGGCCACACCAAAACCTTCTGTTCTCCAGGCTGAACAATCCCAATTCTCTCTGCCTTTCCTTGTAGGAGAGGTTCTCCATCCCTCTGATCATCTTCAAGGCCCTCCTCTGGAGTCACTGCAGCAGCTCCCTGTCCCTGCTGTGCTGGCGCCCAGAGCTGGTGCAGCCCTGCAGTGGCTCTCAGCAGAGCAGAGCAGAGGGGCAGAATCCCCTCCCTGGCCCTGCTGCCCACGCTGCTCTGGCTGCAGCCCAGGACACGTTTGGCTCTCTGGGCTGGCAGTGCCCATGGTGCCTCATGTGCAGCCTCTCAGCCAGCAGCACCCCCAAGTCCCTCTGGGCAGGGCTGCCCTGGGGCTGCTCATCCCCAGCCTGTGCTGAGACTGGGGCGTGCCCCAACCCAGGAGCAGCACCAGCACCTGCTCTTGTTAAACCTCAGGAGATTCCCATGGGCCCGCCTTGAGCTGTGCTGTAATGGCAGCAAGGACAGAGATGTCAGGCAGCATGGTGTCCTCCAACTCCTCCTGTTTGCATGCTGCATGCGTTGGGGTAAAGGCACCTCAGCTGGGCTGTGTGAGCTTCCTAGAGGCACACCCCTTCATTTCTTTGCGTTATTTCCTTTGTGTTTCCCTGTTGACTTCTGTTACCCCAGGAGTCCCTGGGTGGCCTCCATAAAACTGCAAGTGGGCTGCAACGTGGCTAGCATAATTTGTGTGGACTCTCACAGGAAATGAAAACATCCACAACACACCACTTGTTTGCTGCTTGATAATCAGCTGGTTTTGCTTGTACATAAACATCCTGTATCAGGGCAGTTTAAATAACTGTCATCAGTCATCTATAGCCACTATTAAACCTCAGCAAACACACTCACTGTAACCCTTTGTCCTTTACTTTTTTTTATTTTTAAAATCAACTTGGCATGGCATACAACTGAGCAAGCATGCCCCATACATGATACAAAAGGAAGGACAGTTTTGAAAATCTTTGTATTCAAACAAAGAGTTACATATTTAGAAAACATTCATGACCAAGGCTTTTATTTATCTAAAATGATATTTTGAATGAGTAAAAAAATATAGTGTCTTCATTAGCTTCCCATCATTAAGAGTATACAATTAGTATTGGAAGACTTAGAGTCATATTATAGCAGGTAAAATTGATTTGTAAATGCAGTACAATATTAGAGGCATATGTCCCAGATTTTTATCCACATTTCATTTATACACATAGGCACTGGCAATAGAAAAGGCACTGGTCTTTAGGAAAGGTGGCTCTTCCTGGTTGGCAAGCAAGGCCGCTAGGGCGCATTCAAATGTAAATATTTATGGCTATTTTGGCCACCTCAAACCCACTAAAGAATGGAGTTCTATTTCCAGATAGTCCCACTTTAAAATTCTCCCTTTAAAATGTATACCAGCACTTGTTTTGGTAGTTTTTAGCACTGATTTGGAGCCTTTAAGCCTGTGCATAAAATGCTAAAGTCTAAAATTGTATTTTCACAATTGTCATTGATGAAAAAAATAAATGTAATTTTAATAGGGTGGAATCAGTGATTTTGAGGTGGCTTGTCTTTACCCCTTCCACTTTAAGCCTTCAGAGTCAGCATAGCCACAAAATTTTCTGAAGTCAAATTTTTCAAGAAAAATCCTAGTTGATAGTTAATTACCTGGTCACTGCTGAATATCTGTAATACAGAGAATGAGTTCCTTTTTGCACACAAAATGGAAGAAGTTATTTGACCTTTGAGGTGACTGTTGATCTTTGGCTCTCCATTGTCAGTCTTCACCTCCAATGACCTCCAATGTCAATGATGCTAATACAAAGGGAAGCCAGCAGAATTTCAGAAAACTGGTACTATCTTTGCAATATTTTGTAGGCAGCGTTGCCATTATTACATTAATTTGTGCTACTGCTGCCAGATAAAAAGAGAGTTTTGGCTTCAGTGAATACAATTGCAAAATTCCTGTTTTATCCTGGATGAGGTAACACTTTGACTGAACTGCCTATTCGCAGTTTCACAGGCAGTGACGCCAAAAAAAAAAAAAAGCTCTGACAGTCTGCAAGTTCTGCCCTCTTTACACCCTTTCTAGCCAAGATTGCTTAGTGTTATAAAGAATTGCCATAATCCCAGAAGCTGCTGACAGAAATACGTTATTGAAACAAGAACCTTTGCAGGCTATACCTTATCATTAGGAAAGTGTCTTTTGTGGGTCATTCAGTGGATTTTCAGTAGTTTTCTTTAGGGTTCTCTGTGGCTTCATTTCTAGCATGTTCACTGAGGCTGAGCACAACCAAGAATGTCTTGATGGCAAGTTTAAATTTTCCATTCTTTACTTTTCTTCTGTATTCTAATTAGATCATCTCAATTATTAATTCTGTTCCCATAGTGGACTTTTACATTTGCAAACTTCTACCACACATACCAGTCCCTTTAGAGCTTCTCGTAGCCAGATTCTGTATTTTTAGCAGTTTGAATCTTACTGTAATTCCAGATATTCAGTCATATATGTTGCCATTCCTGGACTTACTCCATTATGTCTTCAAGATGGCATGCATCCATTGATTACAAATTGAAATGAAGTTCATAATGTTATTAAAAATGGCCCACTTTAACTTCTTCTTGTTTTATTGATGCCCCACAATGGGACTTGAGAGAAGAGTTTCATTTACAGACAGCTATGTGCTGGTCAGCCAAATATCAAAAATGACAACTGAATTTCAGCTGGCCTTTTGGTATTTTTACTACTGCTCTAGTTCAGCTCTCTGTATCTGTAATCAACCACTCACTCACTAAAGGCTGAGAAATATGCATTTAACTGTTTTGCTGAATTCTGGCCTTAGGCAACAGCTCAAGTTAATCTCAAATTAGTCAAAAAGGAGGTGGGAGATTTTCCTTCTATATAAAGTGAAAATTTAAGAGTTGTGTTTCACTTCCTTTTGTTAATTGCTACTCCACAATAATTTTCAGAAAAGTATTTAGAAATCATTCTTAAGAGATAGGACACAAGACAAGGGGGACTCATTAGTTGTTTTGTTTCTATTTTAGGACTGCAAGAATACCTTGAAAAATATTTGGAAGAGAAGACCCCGGCTCTGATTTTAGTACCTGTGGTGGATTTACCTGACAAAGATGTTATTCATATAACATGCTGGCTAAGCTAGCAGTTTAAAGGAGATGAGTTGATATCAAAACATGCATACATTCCATCTAGGAGAGAACAAAGAAAAGAGCTGATACTAACTCCGTTGGATATGTTCATGAAGCAATATTGTTTGATTTAAGCAAAGCCATATTACCTTGTTAATGATCCCTCATGATATGTGACAGAGTCGGGTTTGTATGAAGAATAAAGTTTTCTTTTAAAAATAATGTACTTTTGTCTGACTTGTTTTTAGATGTGTGCAGGTTAAAGTAGGTGGCCTCTGGGAGATGCAGTTGGTGTGATCACATTGGTTCTTTGTTTGATATATTTAGGTCTGGTTACACCAATTATACACCAATTATAACTTTATATCATTTGGATGGAGGTGAAACTAGAATATTACCTCCAATACTGTTTTAAGGACTGTATTCCTTTCAATTCTATGTTGAATTTACTCACTTCGGGCCAACTCATGAAAACCTTATTTGTGGCCAGATTTTAACCATTTCCAGCACTGAGGAAGAATTATTCAGAGTGGTATTTAGGATGCACATTTTACTGAAACAAATAATGGAAATGATGGCCAGACATCAGGATGTACCACCTTGCTTTCTAATCCAGGAGTATTTCTGTGTTTTATATCAGGTAGACAGGTGTTATTAAAGAGCTACCAACATTCAGGTGACTACCAGCTACCAGTATTGACAGCTGTCATAGACCCCGGGCTTCAGTTTTCTCCAGAAAATCAACAGGAGTTTTAGCACTGCTTTCACTAAAACAGGCTCAGACACACAGGTGAAGCACCTGTCAATTTCATTACCACTGATACTTTACTCATTAGATAAGGTCAGTACAGAAAAGAAAGCCTTTTGGACTTTGCTTGAAGCAGTAATGCACTGCAGAAAAATCTTACTTTCAAACAAAGGTTATAGAATTAAATCTTCAAGAACAAGTGTCAAACCTTTGCCTTGCCTATATTCTGCATCTATATATTCTCACTGCTTCTCTTCCACAGTGTGAGCACTGGAGGTAGGAGACCAGCACTCCAAGTTATCCTTCTCTGTCCTCAGCATATATCTGAGATACCCCCACAAAAGTTAACTGTATGGCAGGACATTCACATTGAGGTGACAACTAGGTGGACTTAGTCCTCCAGTTTCATTTTCTTACCCACTCTCAAGAAATGCACTTGGCAGCACCCGATATAAAACAAGAGACTAAAGATAAGAGGATCTTCCTCTCTTAGAACTTCTACATGCCCAGCATACTATGCTGATCAGTGCTTGAAATTAGAAACTGTTAAATGTTATTGTTCTTTACAATTGCTTACTAATATAGCAAAGCTGCCCTCTTCTTTAGTAAGAATTCCTTTTTTCACAGATGTTTAAATGTTTTTGAAATGGGCAAGGCAAAGAGTTTTTTATATAACAGTGTACAAAAAGATGGTTGTATTAAATTTCGTAAGGAAAAAGGGATGAGTGTATTAACAATACATTAGTTGATTAGTATTCAGGATCATTTTTAGGTTAGACTTAAACACATTTCATCCTTTCCCACGATCAGAAAAGGACTTGCTAATACCTGGATGTGCCTGGTTTATTTGAATTCTACTTTTTTAAAAGGCTAAATCACTTTCTCACTTCTCCCTGCAACTACCAGTATTTTATTTCTCTCACTGTGGAGTGTCCATGGGCCAGAGACACAATGGACTGTAAGAGAAGAAGAGAAGATGGACTTTCAGAGAGATAAGGATGAAGCTTATTTTTCCATTGATGCATATGGAAACCAAAGAGATGGCATAAGTTTCACTGAGTCTCCTGGAGCAGTCATTTTTTTTCACCATGAGTTTAAAAAGATACTGAAACATGTTGATCTTAGCTTTTGTACTGTACTGGATATTTTAAGGCAGCAGGATATTTGCTTCTAAAGAAAACAGCTTTTCCTGTAAGTCTTCCTACAAGATTCATGACTCCAGCTAGCCTGCTTATTTTCTCATTAGAGCTGCATTGAGAAATGGTAACAGAATGGATTGGTCTGAAAAACAGTGTGATCTTTTGTTTTTCTCGCAACTGAAAGCAAAACCTTTTCCTTTTTTGAGAGAGGGAGAAATAGAACTTCAACAGGTTTAAATTGTGAATACATAAAAAAGAACAGTTTGCTGGCTTTTTCTCCTAGAGAGACTTCAAGCAGTTTCTGAGTGGTGTGAATGACTGAAACTATAAGCTCGGTCTACACTATTTTAAGTATGATCAAGGCCATTTGTGCAACATTTATATGCAAAGTAGGTGAGAAAAGTGTGCCATAGAGAGGCCTAAGACTTTTATAATAGAGAGAAAAAGCACAATTTATCTGCTTTAAGCTGCTGTATTTTCATCAGAACTACTGGGTCCTACTATGAATAAGATGTTCAGCAGAGCTCTTTTTGACTTTCTTTGTCACAATGCTGAAGATGTGAGGTGGGGACAGGGGTACAGACATCCACACACACAGACATACACGTGGTTTAGTGAAAAGAGGGAAAAACATCAATACTCAAAATTTATAGGTACAGGGCTGGTTTTTTGCGGTTTTTATTGTGGTTTTTTTTTTCCACAGAAAGGTCAGTGGAGTGATTACCCCAGCAAGTTTTAATCTTGAGACTATAAATTCCTATATGTGCTAAGACACCAGTTTTGAGGACTTTGTATGCATACAAATTCTTATGTTTCTCTGATTTTTATTAAGCCTGCAGGAAAATGTTTTGTATGCTTATTATGACACAAAATGTTGGCTTATTCCAGCAGCCCTTATGTAATGGGTGGAAAAATGTCTTTAAAAATGTAACCCAAAGTTTTAATTTTTTGTTTCTGTGCTTAACAACTGTTAGAATATGTCTTGCAAATCTTCTCTACTTCCTTTTTTTTTTTCAAAAAGTAATCTATGTCCTGTTATAGTTCTCTGTGCCCATAAAATTTTGTCTCCTGCCTCCTTTTAAAAGTCTCTGTATATCAATTTCTTTAATTGCTTGAAAGTATGACCAAATGGCTCTGTAAGACCAAAACTGATTTAGTAACTTTGTGCTGTACTCATTTCAAAACCCAGTGATGGCAACAGTACTAGTGAGCCTTTACAATGCACATGGCTAAGCTGCTATAAAGGCACCAGAGCTGATCTTCCTAAATAGATTTTAAAATGACATTGAGATATTTTAAAAAGAGATTATTTAATTTTTTTCCCTGTGAGTTTTATAGTTAGGTAGTTCAGGAGCTGATTTGTTACACCAGATAGCATGGATGCATCTTTCCTCTTAGCCTTCAGAAGTGCAATGAGAACTGGAAGCAGGATGTCTCCTGAGTATTAGAGAGGTAATCTGAAGGAGCTCTTCTTTTTCAAGGACATCCTGTTCAATCCATTATCTCCTGTCTATGTGCAGAGCCTAGTCTATCAAAAGACAGTGACTGAACAAAAATTTTATTTCAAATAAATGAGTGCATTGGTTTAATAAAAGATTTCTACTGCATGGTGTAAAAGTTCTATAAATGAACACTGAAATTGTAAAATACAGAAACTTTTCATGTGTCCAAGTTAAATCTTTGTTATTTCTTTCAGGATGGCTTTCCTGAAGCAAACATAGTTTGTTCTCTCTATTAAAGTAAAACTGTTCTGAGCTCTCTGAGTACTAACTGGCACTTATTATTTAAGTAACCTGCTTTCACTATTATAAATGTCTGGCATAGAGAATACATATTAAGAATACTTGACAATTTACTAATTTATGATCTTTTTACTTGTATTTTAATATTTCTGGCAAGCCAGCCTGTGTTGATGTATTAGACAAACATTCAAAATACAGACTTGATATCTTGAAAGCTTCTTTTTTCAACTATCATCTGAACACTGAATATTTTTGACCTATTTTAAATTTTAATTTTAAAAAACAGACTGGGTACCTGTGAATTGAACTCATATGTTACATGCAAGTGCCCTTTTACTGATGATTCACTGCTCACAATTTTTTGGATTTGACTTCTGTTGGATTAATTCATGACTAGGGTTTGCCTGTGATTTCCTGCTTTTATAATTTTTTAGAGCACTGCCTGCTTTTTTCTTACATTCTCTGTCTGGTTGTGCTGAGGCTCTTGGCACAGGTTATTTCACTGGCCATAGGTCTCTTTGCCATTACTTTGGCTCTCCATTTCACTTGCAATGTTTAAAAAACATTTGTTGGATATTTCTGCTCATCCTCCATCTCCTATTATATAGCTATTTTGTCACTGTATCAATCCCTAATTATTTCAAAATGCTGTTTGCATGATTTAACAGGGTTGATGAGACTGCCCACATTACAAGAGGACAAACTCAAAATAGATCAGATTTCACATTTGCCTTTCCCAGCTTTCAGAAATTCCTCTCTGAATTATAAAGATCCCCAGTTCGGAATAAAACAATGATTCAGAACAAAAAGACAAGCTGAACTAAAAACAATGGTTCTGAACAAAAAGACAAGCCATGAACAAGCTGACAGCTGCCCTTTTCTAGTAACCTGTTAGGGCACATATTCAAGTGAGGAGCCAAAGATTAGGACCAACTCCACCCCTTTTCTGGGAAAGTTTAAGCATATCCATTAGATTTTTTATGCCTTTATTTCCATATTTGTATGTTTTCTCACCCTTGCAAAGGTGTTAGCAAAGGGATGCTATGTTGTAGTCATACAACCTGCAATAACAAAAAGTTTAGACTGAGTGAGCAGCACACGAGTGTGAAAGCAATGTTGTAGTGGGAACCAGAACGAATGTGATCACAGACAGAAATTTGCATGAGCACAATCTGGAAAGCTTTTCTCCCAGCACACTGCCTGCAGCAGTCTCAGATCACAGAGTCTATAATACATCTAGTAGCATTAATGATGCATTTTACAGCAGGATTCATCCTCGCTGATCCTGAAGTGCTTTACAGGTCCGTCACATAAAATTTTCTTGGTCCATCACTGGGACAGCTGCACACGGGGCCTCCCCTGCCCAGCATGAGTAGGCAGGTCTCAGGTTATGCTGCTGGGAGAAGAGCTCCTCCACTCTCCACAGTCCCCAAGTAGGGGAATTTGCTTTGGCAGAAGAAGCAGTTTTCAACCTCAAAGGCACATCACCTGCCAGCCAGAGTTACTACTTTCTGTTACTCATGAGATTCGTTCTACTTTAGATTTTGCCATGACAGAGGGAGAAATTCTCTCTTCTGAGCTCTGTCTCTATTGTCTTCCTGCAACTCCTGCTACTGGTAGCTGTTGACTGGTACTGGTACTGGTACTGGTACTGGTACTGGTACTGTCTTACCATAACATCCTTCATACATCACATTATTGCCATACCCTCACTTCACAAGAAAGACATAGTTTGTCTTAGCTAGAACTTGAAGCTATTGCATTAGGAGTGCAAACTCATGCAAGCATTGCTTCCCCTTCACTGAGACCCATGGGTTTGTTGGTGGCTGCCTTGACATTAGTTTATTTTGTTGCTTATAAAAGACCAGAGGCCCAGAAGGAAGAAATACATTTCTCAGATGTTAGAGTTATCTCTTGGAACAAAGTTCAGTCCTACTCCCACACATACCCAACCGTTCAGCAGCAAGACCCAGATACATGCAAATGTAGAGCCTTTTGGAACTGAACCAAATTACCACAGCTCCAGATCTGTTAAGGTTCACAGCAGGAGGTGTTAAAGGATATGAAATAATAGAAAGGAAACACAGACAGAAGTTATTGCCAAAGGAATGGTATTACTAGGAACTGGTGGGGAAGTCAAGCTAAAAAGGCAAACAACAGGTCTAGGGACCTAAGGGGTTTATTCTTTATTTATGGGATGTCTTTGAAGGAAAGGACCCTGGACTGCCTTCTCACTACTACTAGTTCTTACTATAAAAGATTAATGAATGAAGAACAAAGAGGAATAAATAGAGTTGCCAGGAAAGAGATCCAGAAGTGAACTTTAAAATGCATCTCTCATCCCTTCAACAAGGTAAATGCTTTGACTCCTCTAACAGCGTGCTTTGTCTGGGTCTGAAGGGGAGGATGCCTGAAATGAGGGTAATACGCAAGAGAGGCCACCAGCTGTGCACCATGTTAAGGGATATTTCTCCTGGGTACTGCCACCAGCAATGTGGTTAATAGGTCTTGACTGGAGAGTGTAGCTCATAAATGTGTGTCTCATCTGTACCCTTGATCAAGGTGCTACAGTGTACCCAGATGTTGTTTCAGGATTCATCTTCATTGTTATGGATCTTGTATAAAACTAACTATTTAAATACTGAAAGTCTGAGTATCTTGTATTGCAGCTCAGATTAGGCAAGCCAAATGTGATTCTCTTAATGCTGCAGTCCCCAGTGCAGACAAAAAGCTTTCTCAGGTTGAGATCCTGCCACTCACGTAATTATTTAGAGAAAGACAGCTCCAATACTTCAACTCCAGTACTTCACAAGAGGAATGGAAACATTAGGAAAAGTTTTTTCTTTGATGTAGAATATACTGCCTCTTTTTTGTTATTAAAATAGGAGCTAACTTTAAATAAATAAAATTTTGCCTGGAGGCTTCTGAAAACTAATGTTGTGTTTTGACAGTGTCATTTTTCTGATTCCTGAAGGCATTATGTGAGTTAGCTCAGGACTTCAGCATGATTTTTCTTCTATGGTACATACAATGAATTAGTTTTTCAGCTCTGGATTTTATTTGATTTCTCTCTCACACACAGGCAGAGTCACATCACTATGCAACTTTCCTACTTGACAGTCACTCCCCAAAGTTGGGTTTTCCCCTTTTTAATGAACAGGTGAATCAACCCCCTGTAAAGGAAGCAAAAGAAAGGATATAGCAAAGTGGAGGCAGCTACTGCTATTTCTTATCAGAAAAAATGGATGGAAATCAATCATCTTTGAAAACAAACTAAGAAAATTAACAAAGGTCACACAAAACTCCCAAAAGACAGAATTTTTGTTTAAAGAACCCCACACTACCTTCACATGCAAACTGCATGTAATGCTTTTTTAATTGGGTTTGTAGGTTTATATTCCTCGAATTTCTGCTTTTCTTTAAAGGATATTGATATAAGAATGACATAGGATTTTGAGAACAAGTAGGCAGTGTTTAAATAACAGCTGATTTGAGACCCCCTGTCTTTGATGACAATTTATGGCCCTCTTAAAAAAAAAAAAAAAGGAAGAAGTCATTTAGGTGTATTCTCAACTAGAAAACTCAGGTAATGTGTGCTTAGTGGGAGAAAAAGGATTGCTAACAGCACCATGTGTCTCACAGCATAAAGTGCAACCCTAAAATTGCACGTTTCTGAGCATTCTCAATGTGCTGTGAGCAATTCCATACACTGTATTTCAAACACTGAGTGCCCACACTAATATGTACATATATCAAGAGTGGCTACAGTTTTTGCTACATGATTTCAGGAGACAAAAAGAGCTGGCCAATGGACTTCAATTCCACGGTACAACTGTCAGAGTATTTTATTTTCTATTTGAATGCAAGTAAAATGGTTTTTAAATGGTTTGGGGGTTGGGTTTTTTTTGGTGGGGTGTTTTTTGGGGTTTTTTTGTTGGTTGGTTTGGTTTGGTTTTTCTTTTGGTCATGGTTGTATTTCGCCCCCCTCCCAAAAGAAGTATTTCTTTTCTATTGAAAAGGGCAGATTTTCTGTTCAGATTCCTTTCTTTCCCTGGAATTATCCTGAAGCATTGAACCATAGAAAATTTTCTGTTGCAGAACTTGTTGCAATTTACATATTTTAAAATGTTCAGTTGGAATACCTAGTTCTATTTAAAAGATACTTAGAGACACATTATTTCAAGAGAGAAAAAAAAAAGATAAAAACTTTCTCTCTGGGGTAAACAGAGTTCAGAGGTGTGAGCAGAATCCTCAGGAACAAGAGCTCTTACATTCTGATGTTGACATTGAACCTTGCAACAGTAACAAGTTATATATTTATGATCTCTTCTGTCCTGTAAAACGAGGACAGCAGTAATGGGTATGGATTGGATTGTTCTGAAGACTCTCTTTTAGGCAGTGACAGGAATACAGTGAGGCATCCTGTGAGTGGCACACACCGTGGGAAAGGAGAACATTCCCAATGCTCTTTATGCCCACAGTTCATGAGGTAACTTTGAGTCATGAGTGAGTTGTGGCAGACACTTTTTTAAAATACAACACTGAGAATTTTTTTCACTTGCTTTCTGGTCCACATGCAGAGTTGAGGATGGGTGGGAATGCTGTTGCAGGTCAGGTGCAGACTGGCACAGGAGCCCAGGCTTGTCTCCTGTAAAGCTGCAGGGTCACTGTTGAGATTCTGCACTGGAGAGCTGTGTTGTGTAGCATGGGCATTCTTTGTCTCCTAGAGCTACTCCCTCATTGTCATGGATTTCTCTTCAAAACTAGAAAGCCTTGGGTTTAATACCACTGATATTTTATAATATTACTTCTCCACAGAAGCTGCAGAGTTAAGAACTGCAAACAGGGCAGGAGGATTGAGAAAACTGCTTTTTCTCTTCTATCATCAGACATTGTATGCCCTTTGGTCTTCTTCCTGTGTTACCTCTGTGTTTCTCTTCTCTCCTTTCTTTCTCCCTCTTTAGGGTTCCTATTCCTCTTTATTTTATTTTATTTTATTTTATTTTATTTTATTTTATTTTATTTTATTTTATTTTATTTTATTTTATTTTATTTTATTCTCTCACTCCCTGGTACTGTCTTAAAATGTTCAGTGTATGTTAAACAAAAGGAAAGATCCATGTAAACTCTACATTTGCATTCATGACTAAGGACCTTAGAAATCCAAGTTACAATGAAGATCATAAGCGAGACAGCACACAGAAAAAAATGCTGAAACTTGCACCTGGTACCATTGGCATCAGATATATTTAGAAATACAAACTGTAAAGTTTCATAGTTCCAAGGCAAGGTGAGACCAAGCCTTACATTGTACCCAGGTGTCAGCTGCATCTCAACAATGTGACTTGGTAGTGAAACACCATCTGCTGCCTTTACCAAGGCCCACATACTTCTTTCAAAATGACCAAAGTGACTGGGAACTTTGAACAATTTATATTTTGACTGAGTGGAATTTGTGCTCCCTAGTCATGTAAGGACAGACCTACAAAAAGTTTCTTGGGAAGGTAGTATTTTATGATCTGGTAGATTGAACCAAGATTTCCAAAGTTTGGCAAAGCAGACTATGTAGATAAAATATAAAGTCAATCTACTGAAAAAAGTGTTAGAAAAATCCTCACTATTCCTTGTCCCTTTTTCCCATGTGATGAAAGGCTTTAAAGGAGATGCACCACGAGTGCCATGCCACTTAGTCTGAATGTTGAAGCCCAGCACATCTCCTAAAAATCTGCACCTTTGCACGGTTGCTCAAAGAGGAACTGATTCCTTCAGTGGTGAAACGCCAGAACAGGCTTCGCAGAGAGGTGGCTCTGTGTGTCAGTGTCCAGGAGGAATGTGGACATTGTGCTCAAGATCACCGTGCTTTGCCTTGCGGCCGCCCTGCGGCGGTCAGGCACTGGGGCCGGCCCTGCAGGTCCCCCCGACGGGAGCGGCCGTGCCCTTGTGCCCGGCTCTGCCCCGCTCTGCTGACTCCCTGGGCGCTTTCAGAGCACTGTGCTACTCAGGACCTGTGTTCCGACGTAAGGATTTTCCTAAGAACACGACAGATCACACGCTTTACAAGTTACAAATCCCGATGGGGAGCCTTTGTCACCGCTCCCAGGCACAGGTATGCCTGTCGCCGCAGCGGACACCGGCTGCTGGAACTGACCGCATTTTTTAATCTCACACTCTCCCCCGAAATGGAGAGGTGGTAAAGGCGCGTCCGAGCACGCCGCAGAGCAGCCCTCGAAGAAGGGGCACAGAAAAGGGGCTTTGGTCTCTCTGCTTCCCCTCCCGCGTCCCTCCCGCCCGGGCCTCGGCAGCCGCCGCCATTCCGCGGGCAATGCTGCCCCCGCCCGTCCGCGCCGCGCAACAGCACGGGGCCGCCCGCGGGCCGCCGCAGGGCCGCGCCGGGGCCGGGGCCGGGGCCGGGGCCGGGGCCGGGGCCGGGGCCGGGGCCGGGGCCGGGGCCGGGGCCGGGGCCGGGGCCGGGGTGTGCCTCCATGGTGGCCCCACGGGCCGGCCTGCAGCGCCCCGAGCCCCGAGCTCTGCTCTCACTCTGCAGTTGTGCAGAAACGGGGCCCAGTAGTTACAATTAGTAATAGTAGTAGGTATGGTTCCCGGTTGATGCATGAAGTGTTATGGACGGCAAACATACACACACACCCCTCTCACCACACCATTTGCTGCTTTGCAAACTTGAGGGTTTATTTAAGTCAGTTTTGTGTTTCCCGACCTAGAACTATAAATACAAGAATTACATTCCCAGCAAATACCGAGAGATACAAGTATAATGTATCAACCAGGAGGGAGAGAGAATGAGGCTGCAGCATGAAGTGGTGCCAAAGGGAGAGTTAAAAAGCAGGAAGAGAAGAGAAGTCTGCTCTGCTTTAGACTTTCCAAACCCCTTCTGTCGGCTGCTTTCTCATGCTGCAGTTCTTCCATATGCTCCCTACACCCACCAACACACCCACCTACACATACTCACAATTTACCAACATACTTCATGTCTTTGCTGAATTAAATTCCACACCATCATTCAAATAAAATAAAATAAGCAGCTGTTTTCTTTCCACCAAAACCTAATGTTTTCTGACTTGCTGCTTGCGAAGCATTTGAAGGAAGCAGGCTGCTGAAGCTGCTTTAGTACTGGCACATTGTGACACTGCACACAGGGCCAGGGCTGGACCTGGATACTCACCTGTGCTCCTAGAACCACTCTGCTTAGGAAGGGGGCCCTTCCCAGGAGCAAGGACTTAGAAGCTGAGCAAACAGGAGTAGACTGTCCTAGCAGTCACTGAGATTCCAGAAAATGCTTTGGTTGAGTCTCTGGGCCTGATAAATAGAATATTCAAAGCAGCACAGACAGGCAGGGCACTGCAGAACTACATCACAGGTATTTATTTCACAGCCTCTCTTCCTGTGGGAGAAGTACATCTCCAAGAATGCAGACACCAGAAACTGGCTGGCATTTACCCTACCTGTGTCATTGTCTGTGTTAGCTCCCAACTGAATTTGCAGCTGAAGTTTGAAAGCCCTGTGTACAAACAAACAGTAGGAAGGCAGGGCCCTGAAAGAGTTGTCAACAGGATCCTGTTAGCAGACATTCCTGTGGTTTGTCTGCCGTGGACAAATGTTCATCTATGGAGGTCAAAAGGTTGAAAGCAAGACAACCAGCTCAAGTGGCCACATCAATATGTATGTAAGTATGACTCTGCCTTACCCCTCCTTTCTGACTGTTCCAACATAGTTGTCCTAACAATTCTGGCAGGAACAGCTCTCTCAGATCATTGATTGTGTTGGTTACAGCTGCAGGAGCAAGGTTGCTGCCCTGTACAGGTGGAAAGCAGATGGAAGAACACTATCTAGCTCAGAGCTGACTTATCATCCAGCAGAATCCAAAAACCAAGATTATACGCCTGGTTTTTCCATAAAGCACTTTATAAGACACAAATCACATTCTTTAAATCAGCTGTATCAATATGTTAGGATATTGTGTAGGTAAATGCCAAGCCAGCAAGAGCAACTGAAGGACTCAGATGCTTTGCTCTCAGCTCAGTGCAATTCAGAAGTCATAGATAGTCAAGAATACTCTCCTCATACTAAACACCCAAGCTAGGTTGGACCTGGCACAAAACCCAACCCAGAGAAGACACAGCACACTCCTCTCTTATTGTGCAGTACAGTTCACTGGGATACAGGACAACTATAACCAGAAGCATTTAAAATGCATGTAAAACCAGAAGGGCAGAAGGGTTTTGAATCTGTATTAGTTGTTGGCATCAATCACTGACCTAGTTAAGTTTCTGGTTCATGATGTAAGTTTTCATCTGTCCATCCAGTCTTGAGTGCTTTGCATCACTGCTGTTATTGGTTACAGCTCTATACCTAGAGAGGTGGAGCAGCAGCCAGTGGTAGAGGATAGGATGCTAAACAGAAGATATTTAATCTCCATCTCATCACAGATCAAATCAGAACTGTCCTCTGATAGAAGCAGCCGAGGCACAGCTTAGCTGTAAGAAGAGTCTTTAGGCTTTTCTTGCCTTAAATATCTTTCTTTTCTTCCTCTGCAGATGTGCTAAGGAACACCAGGGCTCAGGGGAAATCTGTGATGCTCTTATAGAATTTGTGAGATAAATTTTTCTGAAAGTGGCACATGTTGTCCTATCTCTTTTGGTTCTAAGTCAGGCTACATCTCAGTGAACTGTTAGGACTAGAATCCAAAGAAATACCTGATCCTGTTGTCTACCTTAGACATCAAAACCCCTACTCATCCTTATATTGTCACTTCCCAGTTCATGAGAGAAATTATTTGCCTCAGATGGGCTTTCCCATCTACTTTTTATAGCTCATTTACAGAGCTACCCTCCTGATTCTCTGTGTTGCTGGTGCCAAGCAGCTCTCCCAGAAGCCTTTGAGAAGGACAACAGGAAATTACTTCCAGCAACTAAACTAAATAGGAGAAATGAGTTATTTTAATCCTTTGCTCTAAGGACAAAGACATATGCTCCACTACAGCTGTGAAATGATGAACTCAGCTGGGAAGAAGAGAATTCCTATAAAGTTCATCAATTGCTCTGATGAGTACACAGTAAGATAATGCAGGTCACATTGGTAGGATCTTGTCATGCTGTTGATTAACAATTGACAATGACTGTTGAGCACAAGAAGAACCGTGTTCGTAGGAAAACCCAAAAACAACTAGCCATGGTTGGTATTGAAAGACTATTACCTTTTTTTTTTCTTTTTTTTTTTTAATGGTTTTTAAGTGTATTTCAACATCTGGGCTCCCTTTCAGGAATGATCAGTGGCTAATTATACAAGGAACAAAAAAAATCAAATCATTTTTCTTTCTCTGCTTGTTCTCTCGGTCTTTTCTATTTCAGATACAATCTCCTCAGTACAAAAAAAAAAAAAAAAAAAAAAAAAACAAAAAAAAACAAACAAACAAAAAAACAAACCAACAAAAAACCCAAGTATCAAACTGTCAGTGTTACTCCTCTTTTCTTATGAAAGCCTCCTTTTCCTTGAGAGATACTGCACTGACATTGGGCTGACCTTTTTCTAATACTGATTTACCTGCAAGAATTCGTTCCCTGAGGTACAGTAAAATTGCTAAAAAAATATGCTTTCCTGATATTAGTGAGACGTTTAGATGTATGCTTATACATTTTGATCAAGGCACTGGCTCTAAAGCTGGAGGAGAACAGTGGTGAAACCTACTGGTTTACTGGTTATGGATACCTTAAAGAAGGGAATGTACCAGGAAGAAAAAGAAAAATGAAGTTGTGGGAAGAAGAGGAGGAGAAACAGACAAGGCAATCTAAATTAAAAGGGAGCAACAAAAGAAAAAATGGAAATGCCAGAAACTACTTTTTTTACCTTGTCAAAGCCACTATTCTTCCTCAACTTGTAGGTGGGGTCAGGCAATGAGTGTTGAGTATGAGAAATTGTACTACCCGGTGAAATGAAAAGAGCCATATTTTGAAATCAGTATTTTCACTCTTCCATTTTTTTCCTGTTTTCTAGCAGTACCAGTTGTATTGACAATTTATGAGTATGTAGGTTCACTGTAGCTACTGTGCTGGGTCTCAGAGATACTAAGAGTTACTTTATTGCTATATAGTATAGCAATAGCATAGCTATAGCTGCCTTTTTGACTTTGTGGCTAAAACAGTGTTGATAACACACCAGTGTTTTGGCTACTGCTAAGTCCTGCTTGCACAGCATCAAGGCTTTTTCTTTTTCCCAGCTCTGTCCCCCAGCAAGTAGGCAGGACATGGGCATGAAGTTGGGAGGGAACACAGCGGACAGCTGACCTGAAGTGGCCAAAGGGATGATCCATACCATGTGGTGCTGTGCTCAGCAATAAAAGCTGAGGTAGAAGGCAAAGGGGAGACTGTTCAAAGGTGGCTGCTGATTTGGCATCAGTCTTCTTGTTGGAGGTAGTGAGTGATTACCTTTGCATCACTTGATATCACATGTTTTTTCCTCACCTATTAAATTATTTTTGCTTTGACCCATGAGTTTTCTCACTTTTGTTGTTCCTGTTTTCTCTGCCATCTCACTGGGGAGAGAGGAAAAATGAGTGAGCAGCTGTGTGCGTGGTGTGGTGCTCGGCTGTTGGCCGGGGTCAACCCACCACAGCAACACTAACAAAATTTCATAAAGTCAGTCAAAAAGCCTTGAAATTACTCAAATTCCTCCTTTACACAACATATTCTGACAATCATACAAGCTGCAACATCTTCAGATCCTTCAGTTATCTTCTCAGTTTTGGTTCTATTATCCCTCTCATATAAATCAGTTTGTCACAGCAGGAAGAGAACTTTGCATAGTTTTGGCTACAGGAGGACTCAAGGAAAAGAAACCTCTTAGAACAGGTCTTCTGGCATGGACATTAATCTGTATCATTTGTGGAAGAAGCCTTGGAACATGGTGCCTCAGGCCTCTTTTTACTTGAGACACGAGAAAAGTACCTAGTGAAAACTAACAGCAGGAAGCACTCTGCCTCAGGACTGATGACAATAAGGGGTAAAAGAGAAAAAGAGAAAAACTCTCAGCACTCCTTCCCTGTGAATTGGGAACCTGATTTTGGCAGCTCTGCAGGCTCAGAGCTCTGCTAAGATGTGTTCTCTCTTAATATTTTAATGAGCTGAACAAATGACAGTCCCAGCTGAGTACTTGTCTTTGTTGCTGTTGCTAAGCAAAACAATGGTAAAAAAAGCTCCTTTTTCATCTTCTAAATCATAAAAACAACCAAACCATTTGTTTGATATGTGTAGAAATTCATTCTACCTCTATGCCAGCTCAACCCACACACCTCAGTTCAGTCTTTCGTGGTTTTTTATACATCCTTGATCAATTTCTCTAACACATGCCATGACACATCCTGATTTGATTGTCATGCACATCCTATATATCCTTATGGCCACACAGA
Source organism: Melospiza georgiana (assembly GCF_028018845.1). Taxonomy (NCBI): domain Eukaryota; kingdom Metazoa; phylum Chordata; class Aves; order Passeriformes; family Passerellidae; genus Melospiza; species Melospiza georgiana. The sequence continues at coordinate 34,914,333 of NC_080435.1, forward strand.
GTCCATTCAGTTTGTCCTATTCATCTGGGCTCCAGCACAGTTCATGGCATTATAGATCAATGCAGGTTTCTGTTCTCTGGATTGGCTGAATATCTTGCCTTGCTGGTTTTAGAGTTCAGCAATGGCATAAAAGATGATGGCATATTTTTGCATTCTTTCTCTCTTTCCTTCTCCAGTAACTTCCTGCTTTCCTAAAAAAGCTGTTGTTTTTTTCTTTTTTTCCAATTAAGAAATGTTCCAGACTCCCTTCTCTCCATTATATATTTATCAAATAAATTTTTGTATTTCTAATTGTTTCTTTCTCTTTCCTTTCACTCTTACATTTTCTTTAGCCATCTGTCTACATTTCCTTAGCCATGCGAGTTTTAATTCACGGGTAGTTAAAAGAAGTTCTAGTCTCACATACATTTTGGTGGGGCCTGATACCCTACTCTTCAATAACTTGTCTTTGCAAAATGTGCCTTGTGATAAAAAGTTTTATCTAATGTGATATTAAACCATTTTGTCTGTAATATGAGTAAGGAAGTTCCTACTTAAAGCATCAGTGAATGGTAACTATCCCTTTCTGATCAATGCTAATCTCTGATCCTGAGCCCTGACCTGTAAGACACAGTTGACAAGCATGTTGGGGAGCTACAGATAACAGTTCCAGTTTGAATGATGAGGGCAAAATAAGCAAGTGATTATTAGCCCTTCAAAGGCCATTGGTAATAGATTTGCACAAAAAGAGGGGAAGTTTCTACCTTTTGCTGATACTGTCTGACATAAGTGCTTTCATGGCTAACAAAGATGCTGAAAAAAGATCAGTAAGTAGGAGAAAATATTTTCAGTCATACTGAGTGTTTAGCTTTGATGACTCTTCCTTTGACTATGGAGTTCAACATTACAATTGTGCTACTCCCAGGTTTTTAATATGATGAGATTACTATAAAAACACTACCATCTAAACAAACAAGCTCTTAACATAGATAATTTTTCAAGTTCCAGTACAGCAGCATTTCCTTATCCTTCATGACAGAGAACTCTAAGCACTCCTGAGCTCACTGTCAAGGAGCACTTCAAGGGAAGACTGCTGAATCTCAAAAGTGTTTTCTGTGCTCACCACAGTTACCTTTTTGTCTGTCTGCTGGGCACAAATCTTGAGCAAGGTACAATGCTCTACCTCAATTTCAGCAGCCTTTTGCTCTCATCTCTGTAATCTACACCTTTCAAGTGCAGTTAACCGATTACACACAGAAAAAGAATCTAATAAATCATGTAGGCACACTCTAAAGGATTTTCATGCATTCCTTTCCTATGTAAATGGTCTGTAACTTTTTCATGAATCAGGCCCACAGACTCTTTATTTCACATTTCCATCCTCCTTTCCCTGTAGAATTGCAATTTAAATGATCCTTAAACTTCTGAAGACAATTAAAGGTTAGCTTTGCATATCAGTGACCTACCTGCAATTCCCCTGTAAAGCTCTGATAAATGTACAATGTTTGATCTACACCTGCCTGATTTCAAGAAGTGTTTCCATGCTGCTCTGAACTCTAGGTAGGGTTGAAAAATAGACTCAGAAGGCACCACAAAATTGCCACCACTTCTTGAAAGCTTCACACTCTTCAAGGACACCATTGTGGATTGCCATGATTTTTGACTTCATTTGAGTTTTGAACAACACATAAACAATTAAAAGGGTTGGGACTGCCTTGCCAGAAAGATTTAAAGGATGTTCAGAAAATACTTTTGGTTGGTTATGTGTTGTTTTTCTTACATCAAGCCATAACAATATTTTGTTAGAAATGGTATAGCCTTTATTCCCAGAAGCAGCAATGGAGACATAACTGTGACTGCCTCAGCAGCCCCCCTCAACACAAAACCTGTGACTTCTATATTGCAGCAGCCCCATCAGACATGATCTGTGTGGGTTCTTAGAGGAAATGAAGGCTGCCTGACAGCTTGGAATGACCATGTGTGACTTGATCAAAGGTGGAGTAAGATCTACCAAACTGTAGGGACTCAGCACATAACTAGATTTTGAGTGAATTGTGAAATATTTGAACAAGATTCTTTTCCTTCCTTTTCAGCCCTTTCCAACTTCCTCCCTCTGGAAAAGCACTTTAATACATAGAATATAAATTAACAGAATATAAATCAACTCCAAAAGAGTTGATACACATTTGAGAAAATATTGTTGCACAGCATGACTGGACAATTTTGTTCCATTTAGGACAGATTCAAAACACGAAAATTACTATAATACTGGAGGGTGGAATAGCTCCAAACTCTTTCAGCTTTGTCTGGAACAGACACAGCTTACTATTGTCTTACACAATGACTAAATATAAATATTATAAAATATTTATAAATAATGAGTGCCAAATTGATCACATTGTGGAGTTTTACTGGAACATGTAATTCCTGTTACTAACATGGCATTTATAAATTTTTTACTACTGATCACTTAAGATAGTCATATGTCCATATAGGTTGTCTTATTAAAAAAAACATTAATGAGGAGGTGGAAACAGCTTTTTGATTTATTCAAAATCTCTGAGACTGTTTCTGCCAGTGTGTGTGCTGATAAATGTTAGGTTAACTGTTTCTCTGTTTGTTTAACATTCTCCTGAGGAGGGCTGGATGTGATTTAAGCAGTCTCGTATATTTAAAGCACAGCATTAATATCTAGTCTGTGGTGGGAAAGACAAGGAAAGGCCACAGGTGGCACAGGCACTATTTCACAGTGAATAAAAACCTTATTCGCATCACAAAGTACCACTGGTCTTGAAAATCTTGATTTAGGAAAATATGTTGTGGAAATTAAATTCTGCATTGCAAGACTAACAACCTAATAGGATTTTGTTTAATAACAGCCTAATATCTGTTTTCCACCTTTTTTTTTTTTGCCTAGGTTTGCATACAGCTCAGTATACAGCAGCTTTTTCTTGAAGGAAGAAGAAAATTTTTACAACATCCTCAATACACACAGAGGCACACATTCACACTTGCATCCTTTCAAGCTATTTTCTAGAACAGTCAGTAATACAGATGTGAGGAATCAGGCCTCAGTTGAGATCCCAGTTGCATCCCTGTTTTACAGAGAACATTTGGAATTGCTAAAGTAATTCGAATTCTGAGATTTTTGCCTTATTGTCATGAATATTTGAATATTTGTTATGCCTTGTCTGCATTTGATGGGTATCCAATTGAAATGTAGAAAGCTGAATCCATATGACAGAGAGCCTCATTTTTCTCACTACAGACAGACTGAAAGTAAAAAATTACTAGAGAAAGCCCACTAGATCAAGTAATCCTAGTAAGGTTATGCAAAAGTGTTTGGTGCTCTGGGTTTTTTTAGATCAACCATTATAGAAGAAATGCTATAATTGAGAATCAACGATGGAAAACCCAGACTGTTAGAACTTCATTAAATACTTGGTGAAAAGAGCTGATGAAGACTGCTCTGTGTCTAAGTTTTGATTCACCTGCAATTGCCAAAAAACCATGCATCAGGCTTCAAGGGAAGTGCTCTCTCAGAAGGACTTAGATTATCTAAAAGCTGTTAGGTTTTCTTTGGGTGAAATGATGAAGTTGACTACCAAATATGTTTAGTTTTGGATGAGCTGGCTCTGAGGTTGCAGATATTACAGAAAATGTAACATATTCCCTTCTGAATTACCTTTCATATAATGTAGTGCCTGGTGTGAATAAGTGAGATTACCCTGAGATTTAAATTCCAAAAACTGAGTCTGTTTGTCCATAAATTCAATTAACTTTTGGTCTTTGAGCCCACAGGCTAACTAAAGTTTTCAAAAGAAAGTCAGAGATTCAGCCCTGCAATGCTTTTATCACCAGACATACAGCTGCCCTTATGGCAGTTTCCTGCACTTTCACCTGACTACAAAAAAAATCATCTGACTAAAGGAGCCAAGATTATTTTTTTCAGATAATCTCCTGAAAAAATTGACAACTTTTGGTCCTTTAATATCTTCAATTTGGGATGCTAGTCAGCGTCAGCCTCTAGTATCTGAATAACTACTCTCAGGTTGTCATTCTCTGGAGTTCAGTGTGAAATATTAGGGCGAATTCAAGTCATGAACAAGAATCCCTAGAAGAGCCTTATTTCTCCTAAAATATCGATTCACACTTCTAGATTATTATTATTGTTGTTGTTGTTGTCTTTGTTGGTATTTAACTGAGGGATCTGCCAAAGAAAAACCAGAAAATTTCTGTAATGTTAGCACTGTCATGTTTTTATTTGACACAGTAAAATGTTCATGAAACACAAAAATTAAATCATCTTTCATTGCAATATACTTAATCAGAATATTATGTTATGTCCAACTACACATTGCTTGTAAAGTCTCTTTGCCAAAAGTTCTTTAGAAGTAGAAAGGCAGAGATGACATAACAGAAATAGTTGATAACCTGATGATCCTGTTTATCAAAGCTCTCTGTTTCTCCAGTTTTCTTTCTTCCTCACTTTAGTTGGGTGAGACCAACACTTGTCACTTGTAGATTTAACTGCTTTGGACATTTCTGAATAGGGTATGTTATTGGGGGGTTTATGTCAGTCTTAATTAGTCTGCTTTCAGGTTTGCTGGTAAGTCTAATCATACCACTGTCAAGATACTGTTCTGCTTAACAGGTGCTAAAATGTATCAGGCTGACAACTACTATTGTCACTGAGTCCTTTCTGTGCTTTTGAAGTAAACAGAGATAATTACTTATTATTATTTTCCTGAAGTTTCACAAAGTGAAAATCACAAGGACAGCAATATGTATTTGTTCTGTGCTTTGAAACTAGGCCTTACTGGCCAACATGCTGATTTCATACAGTCAGTAACACACTGGGATTCATGGCAAACAACCAGCTGCAGCGGTGCAACCACATAAAATATTGCATTTCAGGAGATACAGGAAAAATTCAAGATAGGAAAATTAGAAATGGATCCCCAAAGACATTCAGGGGTTGCAACCAAGTCCAATGAACTATATTAAAAGTGAATCTAATGTAAAGGAGTCCAAGGTCTGAACACTCTAAAATTTATCATGCAATGGGTTAAGCAAAGCTCTCAACTCCAACATAAACACTGGGGACAGCTTTTCCTCTGAGTCAGACAATGAAGAAAGTTTGCCAATATGGAAACAAACCAGAAATGCCACACTCAGGGAGGAGAATTTATTTAGTGGTTTCCTACCATCTCTGGCAAACAGACAACAAAAGAACCCTTGATCTTCTGTGGGGATCTATGGACATTTGCCACTCAGGTATACCTTGGAGTTTTTTGTACTTATAATTTGGGAAAAAAGAATCTGTTGGAGAATGCACATTTAGATGGCATGAAATGATTCAGTTGGATGCTAACATTTGACAGGAGCTCTACATTTTTAACTCTTGAAATAGTAGTTTTCATCTTCTGTCTTTTCTGCATAAGCCACTCCTGAAAACAAGCAAACATGCCCTATTGTTTGTTCTTGCTGCTCTGTCGTCAGCCTCAGCTGGCAGCCATTGCTTCTTGCCTGGGAAGAGATAATAAGCAATAGGTATCCATCCAGCTCCTTCTGGAATGCAGGATGATTTATACTGAGATTACTGTGCCATACAGAGATTTCAATACCACAGTCATTACTACAGTACACAAACTTCGGTCTGCAGTGCATTAAGCAACATATTCCAATATCTCTGTATGAGCTTCATCAGTGATGTACAGCTGGAGTGCCTTGTTCATAGCCTGCTGGTTAGGTGAAATTTGTGACAGCAATTCAGTTACTGATGTATGTCCTTCTCATTCCTTGCTCTTTTAAATAAGGATCAAAACATGGACAGGTTGTCCTGGCAACTGCTCAAAGGATCAAACAATTCCTTTCCCAGGTACAAGCATATGAGGTGATAAGAATTGCTGTGTGGGTCATACACTGAACCTATCTGCTGGTGACCATATTCTTTACCTCCTTTTGCCCTCAGCAAATGGGGTTTCTTCAGACAATTTAAAACACATGCTTTCAATATAGGGCAGGGATATGCAGGAGTTTTTATGAGTGGGATCAGAGTGCAGTGATTAACTATTTTTGTAGTACTGTAAACATACAGAGTTCTCTCTGTTCATCCTAGGATAGGTAACAATGCAATTTAAACACAATGTAGCCCAATGAAAGGGATGAAAGAAACAAAACATGGGGCAGTTGGAAGAGGGCAGAGGTTATAGCATTGTATCTACATGGTTAGCAAAGGCAAGCATGTAAATGTAAATTTCACAAGGTAAATTTATGAGAATAGAAATAAAATAAAAATAAAATAGAATGAAATAAAATGAAATAAAATAAATAAAAAATAAATCTGTGTCTTTTATATAATGGAATTTAGTAATAATGATAACAGGTCATGTTATCATTATTAAGAGGTCTCGGTAGTACACCAAATGAGGTTACCCTTGCTGTCAGAATGTCCAATTCAGAAGGAATAAAAGTTAACAACTGATCAAATCAAATTAAAATAGAGAATCCCCAGCATACCCTTTCATCATGCTTTAATGGCATGTAAAAAGCACGTACTTAGATAACCAAGTGAATCTGAGCAAATCTTTATGCACAGCTGTCATGGACAAGGACTTACCTCAGCTTTTTACAATATTCTTTTGAAGAGTTGCAAATCTAAAACTAAATCCAAATGCATAATTACTTAGGGATTCTATATCCAGAGAGCAGACTTGGATAATTTGTGAGAGCAAAACCAGTCCAGCATATAAGAAATCTTTGAACTGTACATCCCATTTAAGGGTACACATAAGCTTGTATATGAAGAAAAATATCCAGCTGAACAGTCAAATAAAAAGGGGCAGTAAAGCTAGCCTTTTCTTGAAGCAATGCCTGAGGGAATCTAAGGGAATTGGCTTTGTGGAATTATCTAGAAGGTGGATTCAGAGCATACAGTTATCATTCTAAAATATTCCTCTCTCATGGAATTAAATTTTGTGAATTCATCTTTATTTCTCTGCTAAAAAACAAACTATGTATGTTACTCTCCTCTCCCAGCTTCAAAATCCGGGAGGTTGTTTCTGTCCTCATTAGAGTCTCTCTGAGTTTTGCTCTTAACCTCTAAAAGAATAAGACTTGATTGTCATACTACTTCAGGGGACTCTGAAAATTCAGAGTTGCTAGTCCACTTGTATATGTAAATTACATAAATCATTGATTTATATGGAATTGAGAGGAAGGAGATGCTTGTGATTTTGCTAGGTAGAGAATCAAGGCCTATGTAATTGTCAGCTCTCAGACTTATAAAATTAAAAGAAAAACAAACCCCTTCAGAATGGCATGAGTAAGCAGTTCATCATCATTCTGCAAACTGGTACCTTTATGGGTTTTGCTCTTTTTCTTTTCCACTCCCACTGTTCTTAATAATTCAGTACCTTCTTTCTTTAATCATATTATTAAAGGCAATAGACTGATGATTCATTTTGCTTTCTTTGCTCTCTCAGTGATGTCCATTAATAAAGACTTACTTTTCAGCACCATTGACTCAGTTATCTAAATTATTTATTTGGTTGAGCAGTTCAGTGTATCAAACTTTTTTCTCACTGTAGCAACTACATATAGCTCAGATTAGAGTTTCATGTTGATTTCCTCTTGGAGAATGTGCATGAAATAGATTGTACTTTAAAATGCCAGAAGTGGCAAAAGCAGGACTAAAGAAGGTGTTGCTAAAAAGACAACAATAATTCCTCTTGCTATAGCAGTTTACATTTGTTCTTCTTTACATTTCGAATTAGTAAAAGACTTTTGAAAATTTCATTTCCTGCTGGTTAGGGTATTGGCCCAAGGCATCAAAGTCAGATATGTATTTTCTGCCTTTTGCACTCAGCACAGAGTATTAGTCCCTGGCCACTCTAAATCAGAGAAAAAATGGATTTTAATGTCTTCCCCACCCAAAGCCTGTACACTAAATCATCACCTCCAGAAGACGTCATGTAAATGTTCAAAGAAATAATGCATATTAATAATATTTACTTCACAGAAAATTTTTGAGATACTTCATTTGTGTCAGTGATTTCCCATTGCCTTATTTGTCCTGACTCTCAGGAAACCTGGGTATCTTGTTGGATATGTTGGTATTGCTCACCTTCATTTTCTCCTACTCTTTTGCTCTCCTATGACCCTCAAATTCACAATGCCTCCTTCAACTGTTTTCACAATTGATCCTACTATCCTTTCCTACTCCTATTTCCTAATAAAAATATTTTTTAAAGATTTAATTAGTTTCTATCTTTCATGTAATCCAGTAAACAGAAGTATTTGTTTCTACCCGAATACTTGAAAAGAAATGGTCTGATAAATTCTCTTAATTGTGCTTCATATGACATTGTACAATGTTATTTTCTTTCTTAAGCCTGCATTCATAGACTTCTGCATAATGTTCATATCACTGATTCAAACTCTCCACTGTAGATGAATATTGGCAAACCTGTCAGTCCCAAAAAAAGAAAAAAATATTTCTGTGAAATAATGTTACTTTTGAGGAAAAATATTTTCTTCACTTCAATACAGTATGTTGGGATGATGGAAAAAGCTTTTTCCATTTGAAGCCTGTGATCATCTGGTGGTTAAATTCCTAGGAATATCTGTATAGTTCAGATAAATTCTGTGGGATCGGTGTAAAGCACTTATCAGAGACAAGAGTAGAAACTTTATTGAGTACAAAAGAGTACAAATTAGTAGAAATTATAAAACAAAAATGGAACATGAAATTTACAATAAAATGTGACTGCTATTTGGCACATGGAAAGGATCTTTACTGTCTATTTTGTTGTTATGGAGATATACAGAAAAAGCTTTGAATGCATCCAGAAGTAATAGAAATTCCTTGACTTGAGACCTGGTATACCACCAGGTATACCTGTAGCTGTGGGACTCAGCAAAGTCTGCAGAATGGGACTTTGGGAGAATTGACAGAAGTTATTGTATTTTCTCCAGAGAGCAGGAATTTGTCCCTAGGCATGATGCAACACCAAGTACAATGGTGTTTCAGCACTGCACAAATAATAACAAATTTTGTTTTAAAGCATTTTTTTGATCAAGAAAATATTTGATCTCTCAATTTTTCAGAAACAAACCAAAGCACAGCAGAACTGTGAAAGTCATATTTTTCTCAGTAGTTGACAATGAAACCATTTTTATGTGGGAGATGAATGATATTTCCCACTAGGGAAACCTTGGGGTAACCTCATCTTGTAAACAACTACATATGGGAGCAAGACCATCCTTTAAATGACTAATTTGTAATGAAAAAGAAATTTTTAGCGAACAGACTGAGAAATGTCACTCAGATCCTTAGCATCTATCTTATTAAAAACTAGATTGGCAAAGCTAAGTTTTCAGTGTATCCCCTTATTGGTCCTTAATTTCAATAATGTAGAGCTGATTTCCTCCTCATTAGTGCTGGGTCTTATTGTACAATAGAGGTAATAAATACATTATTTTTTCATTTAACAGCACAGAAAATCATGTGCTTATTATCAAACTCAGTCCAGACCATATAACCCCAATGTTCCATATCCTGAAATCTTCAGTACCAATCTCTACTGAAAAAATTGAGATGGAAAGTGTTTTGACAATGTTTGACTAAAAATTTTAAGTAACTTTTATTAAATATTTTCTGAACTTTAATTTCTATAGAATACTTGGAAAAAGAGTTTAATTTTTGAAATATCAATTCCATAACTTCTGAATTAGTGAAAGCACCCTAGGTAAAATTGGAGGCACTTCATAGAGTGAATGCATTCCCAGTCACCTCTTCAGAGCAGAACAAGCTTCTCTCTACAAAAACTTCTACTCAAGATTAAAGACTAGACATGATGCTGCTAATTTGAACTCTTAAATGTATCAGCAGAAAAAGCAAAGTATATGAAAAAGGAACAAAATCTGAGGTAGATACAAGCTTGCAGACTTGCATTTACCAGTACTTTGAGAGCAGCCTCAGGCCCTTCTGCAACAAGGGATTTCTGTCTGTTCTCAAGGCACCACAGACACAGTGCACCTGCATAATCATGGTTTAGATTGTTGAGAAAAGAGTAGCATGAGAAAAAACTGAAAGAAGGGGCTGCTCGAGCCCTCCTTTCTCAGAAGCTGCTTTCAATTCCCTGTTCTTTCACTTGATCCCTGCCAAGGGTCCTTGGCCATGCCTGGCTATGCACCCCAGTGATCCAGACTTGATCCTGACTCACTGACTCGCTTTCACAGCTTGGACATGCACTTGTCTGACCACCACAGATTTGTCTGGCAACCCCTGGACTGTTGGCTGACCCTCATTGCCATCACCAGACTTGCTGTCCTCTGCTTTGGGTTTTATGGGACTGGACCCTTTGTTAGTGCAATCACAGCCCTGCACCTGCCTTTGGTCACCCTTGGCTCCCTTTTCTTTAGAGAACATCCTGCTCTTGCTGATCTCAGACAATATCTTCAAATGCCATAAGAAATCATAACCCACACACAAAAAATGAGAGAAAAAAATACAAGACAAACACAGCAATGAATAAAAATCCTTTGCAGGTCACTTTAGGCATTACTTTTTTGGCAGAAACCAATTTGAGTATTTATTGCCAAGTTAAAACCCATTCAAAGCGCAGGTCAAAATGGAAACACTGACCCTTGCCTACTGCAGGGCTAGTGATCATCACCCCTGTCTAAGTACTTGTAAGCTGCTTGCAATAAAAAAACCTCTTAGCTTCAGCCCTCCAAGTGTCAGCCCTCTGTACTGGTTAATATTATCGAGGGAATCCTTGCCTGACAGAAAGTAATTTAGGATCCATTAAATATGATTACTTGGCCTTGAAAATGATGGATATTGAACAGAATTATAGGATCACTTTACAAAAGAAAGGTCTCTTTTACATCCTTTCTTGTGGGGCATTAAATAAAGTCTGAGAAAACTCCTAAGGGATTTCTGGCATTTATGGGTTACATTTATGAAAAGAAGGATTGATATTCATATTAAAAACTCTAAAAATTTAACAGGGTGATGTGGTAAGCACATGGACAGCTGAGACATGTCTAAAAAGTGAGTGACATGTTCACCAACTGTTTTCGTTGTTTCAGTTATATTAGAGATATGAAAAGTGCCTTTAATTTCAGACTAATCTTTCATGTACTTTATTGGAATATTAACCCCAAGTGGTTTCCTAAGTTCCCCATACTTCTCACTACATCTCTGTTTTTAACTGAAGTATTTATGCCAGAGGCTTTCAAAATTCTTAGGTCACTGTTTTCATCAATGTCCTTTCCTAGCCATATGTTGAAAGGGAACTGTATAGAGTTGTATAGAGACTTGATATGTTTGTCCTGCTTTAACCTAACTGAAATCTATTCCTAAGAACATATTTTAGGTACATGGGAGATTTAACCTCTTCATTACTAAGTCATCTGCCTAAAGTTCAAAAATACAATGAAAATAGACAGTTTGATCTTCCTCATAACTAAAATTTTAAACTTTCAAAATATTTTTTTTTCATTTTTATTTTTCCATGAGAAGGTGGACTGGCTGACTTATCCTACTGAGAAAGTAGGAAATGTGGCTCCCAAAAATAGAAAAAAAATGGTTTTGGGTGGCTCCCCCTGAAAAAAAAAATCCTTCTCAAGAATCAAGGGGACAATGGAAAAAAATTAAGAGAAGATAATAAGGAATAATTAGGTCTACTGCTGTGATCTTCCTCATCTCATTGTTTCCCCATAAGAAGCTGCCTTAGAAACCACAGCATCCTGAAATCCCAATCCTCACTCTGATTATTCTCTATAGATAATGGTTCAACTTACAAACAGAAATTCCAAACACTTTATACCTGAATCTTCATCATTAACCATAAGGCAGCAAATTCATCACAAAGACAAAATGCACATTCTTCATCTACTTCATAGCCATAAACACAACCACAGTTTGGGCACAGCACAAGGCATGGCCCACTGACAAATCTTGGCTTGTGCACTTTCTGTTTTGAGATAAGGAGGAGGTTTAATATATCTTTGAGGTTCAAGCCAGAATTGTCAAGGAATTCCCTGCCAAACTGATTTTTGATTGCAGTGTGTATGTTGAGCTTATATTCAGACATTGCAAGACTGGATGTGTACTTTGAACCATTCGCATACACTGGCATTTAAATGTTAGGGTTTTTAAAAATATTAATATATCCACTCAATGACATTTAATCACCCCTCTGGTTTTTTAGATCTGACTGTATGAAGTACACAATGGAAGCAAGTCCAACCCCTTCCAGAGGCAGCCTTTCTGTCACTTCATGTAATGTGCGATCGCTTGTACCTGTGTAAACATGGCACAATATTTTATGGGACTACATACAGTGTTTTCATTTACACTGACAACAGCTGCTACATGCACAGAGCTGGGGAGATCTCAGGATATCTCAGCTTTTCCAGCAAAGTAGGTTAACTCTGAGCTGTTTTCTTTTAACTAGCAAAACAGCAACAATCAGCAGCTTCATGCCTCAGGCACACATCACATACAGACACATGGGTTTAAATTCCAGTTTTGCCAGTTGCAGAGCACAGCAGTGAAGTGGGATTTTTCCACATCCCCTATGAATGTCTTAGCTATTTGTTTGTTCAGGAAGAGGGGAAGTCTCACTTTCCAGTTTCAGTCAGGAAAAACACATGCTTGACATAAGATAACTTCACCAAAAAAGGTTGTGTTAAAACTGATAGATGGGTCAAAAAATAGTTTTAGTGAATGAGTATTTTCTAATTAAAAGGTGGTTTCTTCAGGCAGTTCTTGACTAGTTCCACTAATGTAAGCTTTTCACAAATTTTGGTGAATTTATAATACATTAAAAAATTAATTAAATTTATATAAAAAATATTTCCTGAGGTATCACTATCATTTCATAATCCTCAGCATGAAAACTGACGCAGCACTTAACCTCTCTCTTTTTGAAAGGAATTTATGGTTACATATCTGAGAATATTTAGAAACATACAAAGTTTCTTTTTTGTTTATTTTTTTTTTCTAGTAAATAGCTGGAATCCTCTTGGAGATAATGATACCTGAAAAGTTCTATCAGCTAAGCATAATAGGAGATGTAGAGGTAAAAAAAAGATATGTGGTTTTAAAGAAAGGAGCACTAGTCAGCCTTTGATCATGATACTAAAAATCTTTATTAACAATGTTCCAATGTATGGAAGTGCACATAAAAATATATTTTTTAATTATACATAATCTAATTATTCCTCAGACAGCAATCTTAAGTAGCCAGACTAAGTCAGAAACACATTTTTATGGTGGCAACATAAACACTGCCAAAACAGGAGCTCATAGTGGAAATGCTAACACAACCTTCGCACTTCAAGTGCAAAGAGTATAATCAAATTTAAAAACTATTTTATCTCATCCATTACGTGTATTGTCACAAGCTGGTTATTCAACAGGAAAATGGATGATGACAGCCTGCAAGCAGAAGAAATGAGGATCAATTTATTCTGTTTGTTGTATGTATTTTGTAAGTTTTAAGAACAAAATACATTACACATATTTCAGTCTTGTATTTTTTTTTAATAAATACTGTTCACTGATGCTGAAGCAATCCAGCAAGTTGTGTTGCAGTATGGATTTTCTCATACATCTTTGCCTTCTCAGTACTGGAAGTGAATATAATGAGAAGTTACAGTACCCAGGCTGGAGAGAACATTTCATTCTGTGAGAGAGTTTAGAAATGTGTCCTTTACTTCACCTGAGCGCATCAAAACAGTATCCTAAGTTTTGTAGTTTCATGCTCTTCCAGGGTTACATATACCTTTAAAATTTGCCAGGTTTTTTCTGAGGGTTAAATGATTTGTAACATCAGGTCTCATCATGCTGCAGATGTGTGGACATATGTACCTAAACATCTTTCCTTTGCATTTCTGTGATTGCCCTGCACTGCAGTGTTTTAAAAACAGTGCTGAATGCCACAGTCATACATCACAATGTTCTGCTGTTACTGCATGCATTGCTGGATTTATGATGTCATGCACTGCTGGACTCCTATCAGAAAATGACAGAATTTCAGACCAGGAATGAAACTAAACAGTTTCTATAACTTCTCTTGTTTCATTCTATCATTTTTCTTTTGCTGTTTTTCTTTCTGCTAGGTACTGGCAGGTGGCCTAGAGATCTTATTATTCCTTATGGTGATTAATATAGATAGACTCCTGAACAAATATCTGAAGTTGTGCTGGGACATTAAAACAAAGATGCTGAAGATATGAATGAAGACATGGCTCAGCAAATATTGAGTGAAACTGAGAGGAATCCTATGGTCCACTCAGACAAAAACATAGGATGGTGCAAGACTGGGAAGAGCAGTAAAGCCATTATGAATTGGCCAACATTGACTAGTGCTGATTAGCAGGTAATTACAGCTTTTTTTGTTAACCAATCATTCATCTTGAAATTAAGATGTTTATGAATACTGAGTGATCATCTTTTTCTCTAACTCATAAACCTAAACATAAGGGTAAAACATAAGAGGTTCTGTGGTCACTGGTTTTCCAAAAAGAGCTAAGGCAAGAAATGGGATACAGGGAACCATTTTCCTTTCCCTCCAGTAGTCAGCATTCAGTAACAGAAACAAAACCTTCTCTTTGGACTGGTGCTTTGGTTTCTAATCTTTTTATATATTGTACTGATCTCTGCCAGATAACTTTTAGGTCCTGGGATGGTTTACTTTATCTATTCATTGGTGGACCTTCTACAGAGTTTAAAGTCTCATCTTTTTGAAGCTTTTAAGTTGTTACAATACAAAAGATGAATGGAAAAGGTGTAGAAAAAAAGTACCATGTAAACTCAGAATTATAGGATGGTAAAATTCATTATAGGATGTGGCATGCTTTTGCTGGATCAAAGACAGACCCTACACAATGAAGCACCTTCAGCTTTTGACTTACTGAAACAAGAGTTTTAATGGAAAGCTACCAAACTCAGACCACTGAGCCCAGGAAGTTGTTCATAGTATTATTTGCTTTCTGACTTAGGGTTAAAGCAAAAGTTGGAAACTAAAGAATGCATCAGGGTTTTCAGAATAACTGTGCAGTGGTGATCACACTGCAGGGCAGATGAAGTATCAGAGTGAGTTTTGAAGGCAAATGCATCATTTATCCATACTGTTTGACTGTTTAAACCTTTCAGGGTTAGCTGTGGGCAGCACATTCAGTACAACTAGCAAGAAAGTGTCTTCTTCTTCTGGCTAACTCAAGAAAGTACATTAGGTGAAGACATGTCCTGGAAATTCATGCCTAAGCCTAGCAGCTTACTTATGCCATCAGACTGTGTGCTGGTATCAGATGAATGATGTCAAGCAAAAAAAGTAGTTTGGACTTTGTCCTAGAAAAGACCCAACATACCCACTAGGGCAAGGATAGACAGGGGTGGTGAACAGATGAAATTCAGTTTGTCATAAATGGAAACACAACATAACATATGGTAAAAGGTAGACAATCTATGGGAGTAAGGGATGGGACTCTGAAAAATCAGCATTTCCTCTCTCTCCAATGAAAGGGGAAATAGACAGATGTTGACTGTTATAGTTAAAGGTGTTACACTCTCATTACAGTTCTGGAGTAGTCAAGGAGACACAAGTAAATGTGTAGGCTGACATGAGTATCCACAATGCATTTCAATAACTAGAGGTCTTAGGGGGTGCGTAGAGTTTACCAATTTCCTATTTTCTTGTTTTTATTACTCATGTAAAGGTAATTTAAAGCTGAAGTTGGAAGGGTAAAGCACTGTGAGATAGAAAATATCTTTTACCTTAATATCCAATCCTTATGCAAAATATCTAGCCTTAGAAGCCAAAAGTATAGTTTTGTCCAAGCTAATTGTATCCTTCCAGCAATATGACTTTAGTTGGCATTATGCAAATCTATTAAATTTCGGCATGTTTATTAAGTTATCAAATAATTTGATGATTTGACAATTTGATTTGTCAAGATTCTCTGCAGTGTAGATAAAACTAATTGTATTGACAGACAGAAGCTTTTGAGCAAGTCAATACAGGGGCACTGGAGTTTAAGAATGGAAAGGATTTCATAGCTCATCAAATCCAATTTCCTGGTGCCACAGGTGGTCAAGTGTCTCATGTTCTACTACTGTTGTATTTCTGGAAAAATAAACATACAGCTTTCCCAATTGTCATACTTCAAGCCTTATGAGTTTTGCTGCTACTTAAGATTCTCAGTTTCCCTCTCTTTTCACCTACCTACTGATCCATATTGAAAACTGAGGCAAAATATCCATTGCATTTTGAACCATGCATGGTTTATCCTCCAGTCAGGGAACAGGGATGTCACTTAATGTTCTTTTAAATTTATGTGGACAAAGAACCTTTTGTTATCTATTTTTTTAAGATTCATAATGTTTGATTTTCAGTAAATCTTATTTCACCACTACACTTCGCATCACTGATGTTTAGCTTTCCTTGCTGACCACTATGTGGTTTAATTAATTCTAATTTCGTGAAATTCACTCTTTCTTTTGAAATCAATAAACCTGAAGACTAAATTCTATTAAGCATCAGCTAATCAAAATGTTATCTGCATGACATCACTTAAAAGGTTGTTTTTATGACTAGCTGTTCTTTAGTGCACATACCACTTCAAAAATCAAATGTAAATCAGTTCTAAAATAGAATCAGCTCTATTTGATTCAGTAATCATTCACTATTGCCTACCAAATCTGAGAATAACTGGTTCTGAATATTCTTATTGACACTATTCTCCCAGGGAATGACACTGAAACTGGTCTGTCCAGCAGTAATTTTGACTGTTTTGTTCATAGCTCGTATATTTTTCCTTAACTAAAGCTATGGTCCACAGACCTATAAACAAGCTTAAATGTTAGATCCTGTTGTCTTTCAAACCTCCATCAGCTCCAACTACCTTTAATTTTGTCCCTAATGTCTCTAGTGATGGAGACCTCACAGCTAGCTCTTCCAGAGTTTTACTATTTTCAAAGCAAAAAAGTTGAGGATTTTTTCTTCCTGTTTAGGGGGAGCACTGGATTTCAGTCTGTGCCTCCTGCCCTTGCAGTGGCGACCACTGAGAGGAGTCCAGCTCCAGCTTCTTCCCTCCCTGCCTCCCACTTCAAAATGTATCTAAACACATTGATAAGATCCCTGCTAAGTCTTCTCCTTCTGAGGCTAAACAACCACAGCTCTTTGAGCTTCTCCTTCCAGAGCAGATGCTACTTAATCATCTTAGTGCCTTTTCGCTGGACTCATTCCAGTATTTCCAGCTCTACCTTCTACTGGGAAGGCCAGCAGTGGGCACAGTACTGAGCACATGTTTTGTTTTCTCCATATCTGTTTTTGTTTATGTTAATTTTACTAATTCCATGAAAGGAATGAATTTCCATTTAATGAAAGGTCATTTTTAGTTCTTGCATGCATACATATACCTTGGAATTATATTGCACAATTTAATGTTTCAGTGATGTAAGGAATACTTTATCACTCAATGTCCACCTAAGCTAGCAAATGACACTGGATGTGCAAAGTTAGAAACTCAAAACTCACACATTAGACACAGAAAGTGCAATTTTATATTGCATTTTGATTTTTCACTTCTATATCATCAGAAATGTCTTTCAAAATGAAACAAGTGAATCTACAGGAAGGAGGTGAAGAGAGGGGAACTTTCTATGGAGTATGTCAATCTGTAGATTAATTAATACATTGATTCTATTTGAGAGCCTGAATGTACCTGTCTTCCCACTGAGATACCCACTGTGCAATCAGTGGTAATTTAAAAATCAATTGCTCTTCTGTAGTAATTAGGTTTGTCCATTTAAACAGATAAAATTGATAGAGCCTGCAACTAATTTCAAAGCAGGGATTCTTAAGGGATTGAAGAGATTAAGAGCTGTGAGCCAGCAATTTGTGGGTTTTTCACTCAACAAATGAACATCTACATACACTGGTTTGTGTATAAGTTTCAAGTACATTATACCAGATAAGAAAATTATTTTGAAATATACTGCTAAACAAAGCATAATATATTGCTAGACAAAGCCAAAAAGTTAATGAAAATGATCCTTAAAGGCACTGAAATGTGATTATTCTTACATCTCATAGAATTAAGTGAGTAGAATGTGTTGTCTTTAAAATTATGTCATATTCTTTGGAAATTTCTCTTTCTTTTCCCTATGTTTTTGTAAGTCTGGCTGAATAACTTTTATTCTTCTCAAAAATTTCATTACAAGTTGTTTTCTGTTTTGAGCATACAGAGAGAATTTATGGAGCTCTTGACACACAGTGCTTAATCAAATACAATATGATACTTGCATGTGTAGAATACATATTTCTGAGATTCATTAAACAACTATCTTCCCTCAAGGCAATTCATTGTTATGCACCAGAGGGCTTTAAGATGGACTATTTAGGGAAAAAAAAAAAAGGCAGAAAATAGGGCAATAGAAAAAGGAAGAAACCTAAGACTAACATTAAATGCATATTCACAGTTTTAAAAGCCTTTGCAATTTACTGCAGCCCCGAGGTGGCATTAATTGACACATTAGCAAGTTATATACTGTGTTATGTGTCTATTTAGCCTATAACACAATAAAAATAACACCAGGGGAATCGCTGTAACACATTGCATATACAGCTTGTGTTTAAAGTAGGGAACACCTTACAAAAGCAGACAAGAGCAGATTAATGATAATGTGTTGCAGTTAACTCACAGACTGTCCCTGCAACTCATGTAATTGAATTGCCAACTGTCAGCTTGCAGAGGCATCTTCACAATATTTTAAGGCAAAATCTTATGCTTCCTAAAAATTAATGGGAATGGAAATTTATTTGAATGAGATCTGGCTTTCCATATCAATAGACTACAGCATATACCCACAAAAAGACTAATCACTCATTTTCTGTTAAAATTGAGACTGAGATGTTAATACCTACTCTAGATAGTGTGCCTTCTACAAGAAGTGGAGCAATATGCATTTAGAATAATAATGTAAAAGGATTACATAACTTATGTTCTTGTGTAAAATTTTCTTTCATGAATGAAGGAACACAGCATTTCAAGATCTTGAAATTCAGCGCTAGCCAGTGAAACTATTCTATTGCACAATTTTTATTTAAGGAAAGTTTAGGAATTATTTTTTCATTTATTTTTTTACATTTCCTTTTCTTTGAAAAAAAACTGCTTAAAAAGGATCTTGCACATAACAATATAGCTATCACTACAGCTAATTCTGTAAAACCTCTCGAGTGCCAAGTTAGATAACAATCATGCAGATTGTTTCAATATGCTCCTGGTTTATTATCTGTTAAATGTAACCTTATCTAGACAAGTAAAACAAGGATAATGTGTATACAAAAGCATGCACATCCTGAATATTCTGCATATTCTTAGCATGTAGAAAACTGCTACAAATGTTAATATTAGTGTACAGTAAGAATGAATAACATCTGGATGTGGAAGCATCAGAAAGAAAAACCAGCTGGAGAATAGTTACAAGAATGGTGTGTACCACAGCACCTCGATTAACAGGTCATCAAGATCCCAGCACATATCTACCTACAGCTTGGAAGCACACAAGATGAGGCAAAGGGCAGCAAGTAAATCCCAATGACTTGCTGAAGTGGGACAGGATTGTGAAAATAACTGTGGTCAGGTTACAAAAAGACATCCACAACCGAGATGTGGGAAGAAGGCATAAGTGAATAGTTGAAATCAGTTTAGATTTAAAAGAAATCCACTTTCCACTCCTAGGAGGTCTTGCATTGTTGCTACAATGTTGCAACATGACTTCCTACAAACCCTGCCTATTTTTTCTTTGGCATCATAAAACCATATAATTGACTCCATGTGTTTGCAGTGTTTTCCACAAAAACATATTGAATTAATTCACCTGTTTTGTTATAACTGGGCTAGGATTGAATTTAGTATTTTTGGATTATACTTTCTGGTAACTTCTAGAACTACACAAGAAGATTCTCAGCTGGTATTCATTGCAACAGCTTTGTTAAAATCAAGAGAGCTACAACAATCTACACCAGCTGTGGGTCTGCTATACTAGCTTGTTACCAGGCAAATGCAGAGCTCAGCTGCTTGTGTACTTGCTTCAGACCAGACCAGGGGTTTCATGAGCAGGCTGCTAAGGCTGGATACACTTTAAAATGAAATAGATGCTTTAAAAAGAAATATATATATATATATATTCAGGTGATCTGCAGTTATTAAATGATGACTAATATTTCTGAATAGCTTTATGAGATGCACATGGCAATTATTATGCACTTTTTATAGCTAGGGGAGGGACATCTAGAAGCCTGAGTGACTTCCCTGTGGCCATATAGTGTTTTCAAGCCTTCAGCTCTAGGCTGTCCCAGTCCCCATTTTAACCACAAGACTTGGCTCCCTTTCAGGGAGTAACTGGTTAATATGTGACTGTATGCTACTAAAGTAACAAGCAACACTAACTATGCTGTTTGCTTGAGTATTTCAGCTTAAATGGAAATAAATTTTGTTCTGTAGTGTTACAATTTGGCTCGTGTGTTGTGAATTAGGTCAGATGTTATTTATACCACTGGTGATGAGAATAATTTGATTTTTAATGTTGCTAGGCTAAGAAGTAGTGATTGTTCTACAGACATTTGTTCCTAGGAATCACAAAAGGACATTTCTAGGTATCTCAAGAACAGCTCTTCACAGGCACCAAGGCCTGAAAAAATTATCCTTAGGCTAGTAAGTGTTGCCAAATTCTCTTTCAATTCTGTATGCAACATTCATGAGTAAACAATTACTTTTTAATATATAGAGCAGTTGTTTGGAGTTTCCTCAGCACAGATGGCTTCTACTTGAATTACCAGTAGGACTAGGAAAGAGGGCTTAACACCCAGAGCAGAAAGACAATTTAAGTTACCACAGCAATTTTAAAACTTTACTAATTTACATCTTTGATATTTTGTTTGCTCTGCCCTCTTCTGTTCCTCCTGCTAAGAGTCAGATCCATTGTACCGAGATGGAGTCTCAGTAAAAGGACAGCTGAAAAAAGATGAGTGAGCTGGCAGTCATGTTTTTCTAAGAAATTTATGCTGCACGTGCAAATAATTATTTAATTTCAGTCTGCATGAACAAAAGAAAATAAGCAAAGCTCTTAGGAAAATGCATCTGCATGAAAAAAATTAAACTTCTTATAAGCTTTATCGCAGGGAATCACTTATTTTGTCTTCAGTATTGCAATTTCACTCACAAAGATAGTCAAATCAATTATCAGTGTTTAAAAAGGTGGGGGTTGGTGAACTGTCCCTTTTTTAAAGGAAAAAGGAAAGCATAGAAGACATCTGCTGGTCCTCTGTAATTCCTGGGATATGGTAGATACCTTAAAAATAACAAATTACAAAAAATAGAAAAAATTTGCAATATGTCTTTATGTGCTTTTGATAAAGAGTTTGGGATTTCACTAATAGAGTTCATATTGAGCTGTAAATGCAGGTGGCTAAGTCAAAAGTCTCGTGACTAGAAATTCTCTGTCCCAATGGGGACCAATGTAACCAGCCTCATCCATGTCCTTGTGTTTTATTAACAGACATTTATGATTCATCTCTTACACTTTGTTGTGTCATTTGCATGTTCTTTTATGAGGCAGAATCACAGAATAGAGTGATTTGGTTTGGCAGGGACCAAACCCAGGTTATCTAGCCTAACCCCTTGCTGTAGATAGGGACATCTTTCACCACACCAACTTGCTTAAAGCCCATTCAGCCTGGCCTTGAGCACTTCAGGGATGGGGCATCCACAGCTTCTGGGCAACCTTTTCCAGTGCCTCACCACTCTTATTTGTGCAACATTGATTCTTTATGTCCAATCTAAATCTATTCTCTTTCAGTTTAAAATGTTTGCTCCTTGTCCTGTCACTATACGCCTTGGAAAGTCTTATAAGCCTCCTTTAAGCACAGGAGGGCAGCAGTAGGGTTTCCCCAGAGCCTTCTCTCTTCCTCAACAACCCCAGCTCTCCAAGCGTGTCTTCACAGGAGAGGTGCTCCTATTGCTCCTTCTTGCGGCCTCTTCTGACTTGCTCCAGCAGGTCCTGGGCTGGGGAGCCCTGAACTGGATGCAGGCCCCGCCTGTAAATGGTTTCTGTCCTTTTCTGTATGCCTTAAGCCCTTCGCTGGCCATTCCTCAGCCGGGCTGTGGCCACCGAGGGAGATCTGAGTCCGGCTGGGCCGGTGTCCATCCCTCAGCCACAGCTCCTGCCCTTGTTGGCTCCCGCTCTCCTGCAGAGGAGCCAAACCCGTCACATTTATGTGCACGCGTAATTGGAGGTGCTTTTAGAATTCCTGGGCAAGCGTCTCTTCTCCCCTTCCCTTCCTGGTACCATTTCCTGCCCTTTCAGGCCAGTTGGTTTGGCTTTGCGGTGCGTTTAACACATAATAAGAGTGTAATTGCCATCGTGCTTTGCTTGCAACCCTGCAACCACCGCGCACTGGTTATGTGCTTTTGGGTGGCTGCAGTAGAAAATGTGTCTTGTTCGTACGGAACAACCTGCCACACCAATTAAAAATTTATCGGCAGGGCCGGGGGCATGTTCTGCCTGGGCATAAATGACATCAATGAAGCCTCCCCCGCCCCTGGTCCCGGCCGCGGCCCAGCGGCGGGCGGGGCCGGATTGCGGGGGGAACGGAAAGCAGCGGCCCGGGTTTCCCGCTGTCCCGGTGCCATCCGGGGGGAAGAGTTTAGGCGGCAGCAATCCCGGGAGAGATGAGGAAGGTGGAGGTGCGCTAGCTGCTTCTCCAGGTCGCTCCCTTCTTCGTCCCCGGTCGCTGCCCCTTCCCTGGGCCGAGCTCGGGGCACCGCGGGGCCGGGCCGGGCCGGGGGGGTCTCTGTGCGCGGGGGAAGGCGCGGCGGGGCCGGGCGGCCGCGGGCCCAGTAGGGACCCGCTGAGGGAGAGCCGGCCCGGGGCGGGGGTGCTATGTATGTATGTATGTCTATATGTATGTATGTATGTCTGTGTGTCCGCAAGGGCCGCCTCGACACCTGCTCTTAGGTTTCTGACTGGATTTACGTGATCCTGTTGGGGGAGTGTGGGTGACACGCAGGGCTCTCAGGCCCCTGAAGCAGAACGTACGTTTGTTTTTAAACCAGCCCTGCTTTACCATCATACATCTTTTACTTTGGTTGGCTTCAGGAAGTGTATGGGTTAGTTACAAGGAAAAGAGGAGAGAATAAAGGGTGTTAACTTTGAGGAGCCATAATGCCTGTTGTTGATTTCTGTGTAAGTGGCGAGTTAAGGTTCCATTTCTGATGTGATTTGTTCTCCCATTGTAGCAATCCAAACTTTTCCCTCGGGAGAGCTGGTGAGGACATCCAGCGGGCAAAATGTTGGTCTTGGTGCTCAGGTTCCTCTCTCTGGCATGCTGTTTCATAAATCAGCAGCTAGATTTTCACTTTCTTTTGAGTCATTAGTGTTATCTGAGGCACCTTATGTTTCTTCACATACCTATTATTATAATTTGTTTTCTTATATAATTGTTTCTGGGAGGTTATAAGCATTAGTGTGCCTCAAGGATTTGAAGATATACTAATAATAATGCAGAAGAATCCTCCCTGGAAAATTTTGAAATATATTGAATTTTGAATTCCTAAATGTCTTGTTTTGAATTACAATAAGGAGTCACCAAAAAATAATACAAGAACATATTCTCTTATGTAGGGTCAGCTGTATGAGTGTGGGAATTTGAAAAATGTTTGTACAACCTGCTTTGGAGACCTCCAATGCAGGCAGAGCAGTCTCCCCATATAACTTATTTGTATGCTCATTAAGAAACACTTTGCAGCTGTAAGGACAATAATATACTTGAATTCTTTCTACAGTAATTTGAAGCCATTTTCATTCACAACAATGAATGGTTTGGGGAACAGCTTATTTCTGTTTCCCTTAAAAGTGATTCTTCTGCTTTGTCTTGCAGGGTGTGTGTGTGTGTTATTTTTTTTTTTTAATTATGTCTCCTCTTTTTTAGCCTAAATATTCTCAGTTACTTTAATCTTTTTTTGTATATTTTGCATTTAAGCTCAGATCATTCTTGATCCCCTTCTCTGAATTCATTCATTCTGATCAATTCATATGTTTGACTCAATTCAAAGGGCGGTATTCAAAACTAGACTACTCTAGCTGAATTCTAAACAGTAGTAAGTAAGTAGGAAGGAAGATTTATGTCCTCTTAAAGCTTTACATCTGGTCACTCATCCTGGTATGGATGGCAGCCTTTGGCATATTCACCTTCTGTTCCAACTTAGACCCTAGGTCTTTTCTGCACCAGGGGATTATTCTGTCCTAAATTGTAGATCTTGCTTTTCTTATTTAAATACCCTCTTTCCTCTTCCTGATTGGTTGTTTACTTTTTTATTGGAGCTTTTTAAAACAACAACAAAAAAAACAAACACTACAATGCAAACTTTTCTGATTAGCAAAGACTGGATTCGAGTTCAGAATTTTCTTCCATCATGGTTTTGTTTTGTTGCAGCTTGCTGCCATCTGTAATATTAAGGAAACAGTTAATTATTAAACAATACTACTTAGGAGGGTCCTCTCTGAACTTTCAGTGGCCTGTGTAACTCCTTGGTTCTATTTTTCTGCATGACCTTGCAGCTAAGATGAAAAGTAGACACAACGTAATATTAAATTGGAGCTTTGCCAGAAACCAATTCCTTTTCACATAGTGAGGTGTTTTCTAACTCTAATTAGGACAAGGCTAGCAGGAAGCAACATTCCAAGCTTGTCTTTTGCTCTTTGATCTTCAGCAGCAGCATGTTTATTCCTTAGATGTCCAAGGCACAGAGCACCTTGAAATAGCTGTGGAGATGCCTGTCCTTAGTAAATAGGATTTGAAAATATATTTGGGCCACACAGTAATGCTCTGTCTTGGCTCCTTTCTCCTTCCCTTGCATCCCCTTGGTTTAGCTTATCTGAGCCTTAGTCTTTCACAGGGCAAGAAGATCACAGCAAGAAGCTCTGCTCTGCTTTTGACACCTTGTACTACAGAGCATTTTCCTCATTCACCAGATAGAATCTTAAAAAATTTATAAGCTAAATACAAAATCCCTTGTGTAATGTGCCACAGCTGTCTCTTACTTCGGACTTCTTTTCCTTGCATGTCACTGTAGTGTTTGAGCATTTTCCTGATGTCTAAATTAGATCTGCATGACAGTATGTTAACTGAAATTCATCACTCTTTGCAGTTCTTCCTCAGGAGATTTTCTTTCCCTGCTAATGGAGGCTGCCTTGAGCTGCACAGAAACTCAGCAGAGGATCTTTTCTCCTCTCCTCAGCCTGCCTGTCTTTAGCTTCGTGGTAGCACCAACTAGAAAGCATTTGGTGTCACACACTTACTCTCTCTAAACTCCCAGCATCCACATGATGTGACAACTGGGAGGAAAAGGGGGTCTCCTAAAAGTGTTCTGTTTTCTTTCATCTTCAAAAGGAGACTGAAACTGAGTAGCTGTTAAAATTCTACAGGAAAAGAGAAATGGAAAGGAAAAAATGACATTCTCAACTGCTTTATCTACCCTGCACTGTTTCAGTGAGATTAAGAAACTCCTCAGGGTAGTGACAGTCACTTCTTAGGCAAACATCCAAATGTTCCTTATTAAGGCCCACAGTTACATAGGAACATATCTGGTAGGGATGGAACAATTCTACCTCATTGCCAGGTTTTCTTTCCATTAAGCTTAAGAAAAATCTTGATTGGCCAGATATTTTCAGTCTTAGTGTATGCTTCTTGAGTCTTGAACCTGGTTGTAACTTGCTTTAAAATGCAGTAGGCTTTTATTCTTTGCAGTTACTTTGAATAGACATTTTGGATACTTATGATTTTTTTTTTTTTATAAAAAGGACATTATCTCTTTGTGAAGTGAAAAGGGTTTTGGAGGCACTGAAGAAATTAATTTTTTATTCTGCTGGTATGTTAAATGAATATTCAGCTTGTACTAACTGTGAGATACACAAGATATTTCTACTAACTATAATTTGTGGTAGTTAGATATTACAACTCAAGTGCTAACTGTTATGCTCTTGCTTTAAAGTTTGCTCCCTTCATCCCTTTTGTTTTATATTGGTAATATCATAGAGGGTTTTTTATTCTGTTGTTTGTACTGCGCTTGTGGACTGGAATACTTAATCTTTTTTAGGCGCTGCAATTTAGGAATGAGGTGACCAACTGAAATTGGTCCAGAGATGATTAAAAACACAGGTTTTTTAGTTGTTTTTTTGTTTGTTTGTTTGTTTGTTTTTTTGTTTGTTTTTTTTTTTTTTTTGTGAACCTAAAAGCAGTACTTAGAAAACCCCAGAATTTTCATAGTTTCAAAACAAAAGATGAGAAAGCAGACTTTGAATACATAAAGTAGTGGCAGAGAACACTGACAATAGCTTTGTAGCAAAGAAAGGCTCAGCTGGGTGGAAGGAAAAGCTTCATGAGGAGGTGAAACTTTGAAGCAGGAGCCCTGCTGAGGTTAAGGAACCTCCCTCAGTGAAGTTTTTAAGACCACTTTGGAGGCTGTCGAGACACGGGTTGGCCTCACAGTGGAAGGCTTGCTTGAGTTACTTTCTAGCTGTTCCTATGAAAATTTTAATAACTTTTCATGCACTCAGGAACTTGCAAATTATTTTTTCTTGTTTGTAAGTCATTGAGCTGAGGCACAGTAGCTTGCCCAGCTGTGTTCTGTGTTGAAAATTCAAACAAAATTAGAACTATTTCACTATTTTGGTTTAGACTAAAACAATAATTATGATGAATTATGCTGACGACCTTGGTATTCCTGATGACTTCACAGTATATGCATGGTTAGGTATCACAACCCTGATATTCTAGCTTTATGGTGAGATAGCAAACATAGCCTGTGTTTTTTCCATGTTCTGGGAGTTGTCTTTGTCATGGTTGTAGTTTGTGGCTAGTGTGTTGCTCTTGCTGCTGGCTCCACCATTTGCCATTGTGAGAGAAATCAAAATTCATTGTACTGCTGTGTACAGTTGATAAGATGCAGAAACATGAATAGTAAATTTAACAGTATATTGAAGCTAAGTGTTTTCTTTTCACTAACAGTGCATTCATTTAATGTATTTCTGAAGTGCAAGAAATCTTAGTTCTTCTCTTTTTCTCTCATCTTCATAAATATTTTACATGGGCGTTAGAATTACTGCTGTAGAGAAGACATTTATTACAATAAGTTCTTGAATTTTTTAAAAATTAATTTAATGTAGCTGAACTGTGTATTATTTGGAAGAACAGATGCATTTATAGCACAGATGACTTAAACTTGTTTTTCTTCTGGTAAATAATCTAGTTTTTCTGTATCACGTAGCAACTAGTGATTACTCTGTTACAAGGAAAGTATTTTAAGCTAAATTAAATCAAGAGTATGCTAATCTAGATACTTTTGGTATCTTCTGTAGAAAACAAGAGACAAACTTAGGCACTTATGCATTAATATAGGCTAAATAATACTCTTTTTCTTGTTTTAGGAACCAGTGGGATTTAAGAATCTCTCTCCTAAGAAAATTTGCTGCTTGTTCAGTGTTCCATCTTAGTGTGCACTTGATGATTTCACTCGAAATACCTATCTGAAGAAATTAAGAGTAGGCGAGGTGTAATTACCTTTTAAAAATGTTAAAAACTCAGCATTGTGTAGCAGCTGTCAAGATACCCAAGAAAAAGCCATATATTTGTGACATGTGCTATAAACAGTTTGAAACCCCATCAAAATTAGCTAGGCATTACCTCATACATACTGGTCAAAAGCCATTTGAGTGTCATGTATGCAATAAAACGTTCAGGCAGTTAGTCCACCTGGAGAGGCATCAGTTAACCCATAATCTGCCTTTTAAGTGTATTGTTTGCTATAGAAACTTCAAAAATGTAATCACTTTCTTAAAGCATCAGCAACTTCATAATGAAAATTATGAGAATGATACAAAGCAAACAGAAAACTATGTGAGTTCTGAGCAGGACAGGGTCACTTGTGGCATATTTCATTGTTCTGTGTGCTGGAAACCCTTTGCAACTGAAGAGAGGTGGATGCTGCATCAGTGTCTCAAGTCAGATCATCAACGTGGTGCCAGAAGGAGAAAGAAGAAAACTCACACTTGTGAATCGTGTAACAAGACATTTCCATCCAGATCCAAGCTAGAAAGGCACTTCCTTATTCACACTGGCCAGAAACCTTTTAAGTGTTCTTCATGTGGCAAATCTTTCAGACAGTCAACACACTTGAAAATTCATCAGCTCACACACACAGAAGAAAGGCCTTTTCAGTGCTGTTTTTGTCAGAAGGGATTTAAAATACGGAGCAAACTCATGAAGCATAAACAGCTCCATGCCAGAAATAAGACTTTCCCCAATACTGTATGCAAAGCAAAGACTCTTAAATGTCCCAGACTACACAATGTGTTGGAAGGAAAATGGGATAGTTTTGAGAATGCTGATACACACAAATCACAGGAGAATGACCCACATGATGTGCACTCAATTTATATTGTACCTTTTCAGTGCCCAGCATGTGACCAGTGTTTTGAAACAGAGCATTTTCTAAAGTTACACAAATGTTGTTATCCAAAAGACAGCAGAAGTTCAAATAATGGTACAACAGCACGCAGATGTGCAGTCAACAGGAAAAATAAGAGCCTGATGAAACTGAAGCATACTGGAGGAAAGGCAACAGATTTTTCTCTGACTGACAGAAAAAAAATTAAATCAGGTCATGTTGGAAGTCCTGCCCTGGTCACAGCTAGGGAGCAGCGTTGTGATCAGCACGTGTCCACTAAACCTCCCAAGGAGCGCCGGGGCCGGCGTGACGTGCACAAGTCAGTTTGTAGTCGGGTGAAAAGAACGTTTGCTGTGCCATTGCCTTGGCAGGAGTACCCACAGCCTCCTGACGTGGGCAGGAATTTCAAAGATGTGCTTCCTGGTGAAGGCATCTTAAATGTTGGTGATTCACTGGATAATAAAGATGATGCTTTTTATGGTTCATCAAATGATCGTTTTTTTGATAATCCAGAAGTACTTCGCTCTGCTTTTTCATCTTCTGCAAAAAATACACATAACAGACACAAAGTGTGTAAATGTGACAGATGTGAAAAAATTTTTCCATCTTCATCCAAACTTCAAAGACATTATCTTATACACACGGGACAAAAGCCCTTTGGCTGTAATGTTTGTGGGAAGGCATTTAGACAGTCAGCTCACTTAAAAAGACATCAGCTCACCCATACTGAAAAGAGAGCCTGTAAAAGCCCCGTTTGCCAGGTAGAATTTGTAAACC
This sequence comes from Melospiza georgiana, assembly GCF_028018845.1. Lineage (NCBI taxonomy): Eukaryota > Metazoa > Chordata > Aves > Passeriformes > Passerellidae > Melospiza > Melospiza georgiana. The sequence continues at coordinate 34,943,619 of NC_080435.1, forward strand.
TGAACAAACTTTTCAACCACCAGGGAGATCACACTGAATTTATGTCTTCTCAGCCTGTGGGTTATTCAGGTTACTCTCAAACACCTTCACAGCCATCTGGCTTTCAAGAATTTGAGCTGATTCAGTCAAACCAAGCAGCTGAAATCAAAGTTGAAATTGAATCAGGGGATTTTGTTCTTGACACCAGCAGTAGAAACCCACAGCCGTATTTGTGCAGTAAATTGCTGGAAACAGAGCAAAGCTGTTACAGCTATTGGCATGATTTTTCTGAAAGTACTGAAAAAAGTGAAGCTGTTAACAAATTATATCAATGCAGTATCTGCTTTAAAACTTTTAAATCTCCTTCTAAGCTTGAAAGACATCACCTAATGCATGCTGGACAGAAGCCATTTGAATGTTTAGTTTGTGGAAAAAAATTCAGACAAGCCCCACATTTGAAAAGACACCACCTTATTCACTTTAAAGAGAACTTAAAGCTTAGTTCCACTGAGGAACAAGCAGAAAATGTATGTTTTATCAAAACAGGATAATGTCCTATGAAATAATTTTAACATTTTTTGGTTGCATAATTATAAAAGATTTATAACAGGCCAAACAATTAACTGAAGGGGATTATATTTTCTATTACAGAGATGACCTGGTGAAGTTAATTTACTGTCTTCAAAAGTCTCTACTTAATATAATTTCTGAGATATTCATGTTGAGATGTTTTTTTAAAATGCAACAAACCCACACGCTCTTTGCCTTCCCCTTGGCTAGATTAAATTTATAAATACACATTCATGTTGTATCAATAGTGTTGCAGTAATCTACAGTATTTCATGAATAAGATAATTATCCCTAAAACTATAAAATACTATATGGGAAAATGTAACACTTTTAAACTATCAGTAAAGACAAAAAGATAATTTTGAGAATATGAAAAAAAGGTCATTTTACTTTCTTCTGGCTCCCCATATGTTCCAAGCAAAGGATTATTGCTGTATTTATCCCATACTTAAAAAAGGGGGTTTTTTTGATAAAAGAGAAGAGAGTAGAAAAAGGGGAGAAAATTTAGTGAGAAAAATGTTGATGTGTTATAGAAGATTCTGTTTCCTATAGGATAGGAAAAAAAACCTGCTTTGTTATTTACACTTAATGTGCTTGGAGAGCTATACATGAGGAATTAGATAATTTCCCTTTTTATATAAAATACAAGGAGATAATGCTATAATATTAGGATTTATAATCAATTTATTCATTTCACCACTTTATTAACTCTACTTTCTTGTAAATCCCTTGCCTTCTCTACCATTTTTGGCCAATTTATACTTTACTGAAATTTTTTTCTGTAAGAAAAGAAGACAAGAAATTAGCATTAAGGTTAAAAATGGGCTTACTCTGTTCAGTCTCCTTCTAGCATACAAAGTGAACCAGTAAAAGAAATGTTCTCTTAAGATGTGATAATAACTCAGATGAGCAGTTTTGTCAGGAAGTCATTTTCTCATTACATTAAATATAAGAGACTGAAAATTACTTTTAACTGAAATTAAGTAATTCTGATTTTGTATTAATAGAATCTGTAGTTTTACTTTCTGGTAACTAGATGGTTTTGTCCATTGTGCCAATGGGGCTGGCAAGAAGTGCAAGTACAGTGGAGCTCATACATCACAAACAAGAATGAAGTTTGTTTCTTCTTTTTTGTCCTCCGAAAAACTACCTTTTAGGATACTTCCTTTGTTATGCAGCTTTAAGTAGCTGAATCCTGAAGTTCTTATTCCTGTTTCTAAATTAACATACCTGTAAGATACATGACAATTTTTTTAGTATTTAAATAGAAACATATTTATTTAAGTAAAATGGGTTTGATTTTTTTTTTTATTTTTGAAATGGCATGAATGTTGTGGTACTTGGTGAACATGAAGGGCAAGAGGAGTTTTATTTTCATACATGTTACTTTTCCATTTTCAGTGAGAATAAAACCAAGAAAAATGCTTGGAAACAGTCTGTAGTTACTCTGCCTTTTGTATGACAGACAAATTCAGTATATATTAATGATTATTATAGTTATATATTGAGATTTTTTTTCTCCTTGTGTGAATTGTTTCATATTGAAAGGCAAAATGCTGTATAAAATGTTTTGAAAGCGTATTGTAGAGCTCTTTTAAAATACTGGTAATAAACTATTTTATTTATATGTACTTTCAGAGTGTGCTTTATGTGCAAACCAGAGTTTTGAAACTACCTAACATTCATTATGCAGAAAAGACTGCATCAAAATAACTTTATATGATAGAACAATAGGTGTCATTTCAGATATTTTTTGTTACAAAATATAAATATGTTTGAAGATAATAACATCTTTCTTATGGAGTTACAGTCATTTAAAAATGCTATGAGAGTAATGTTTAGAGAAGACAAAACTTAAATGTTTTGAAAATACCAATTTAAGTAAAATGAGGGGAAATAATACAAAAATATTTTGAGGGATGAATAGACATTTGCAGGAAGTGTTACTGTCTGATGAATTTGAAAAGTAATGAAATCTTTGGGCTTGGATTTCAGAGTCACAATGTCTATCTGGCTCTCCATCCCTTCATAAAAAGTTTTGTGTCAGTATAAATTAATTATTTTATGGGGATTATTCCATAAACTACCTGAAAAGGGGTTAAATGGTTTCTAAGATTCAGGAAAGAAAAAACCCAAGGTTGGAATCCTGTGTGTTTTGCAGTTAACAGTGAGATTCTTCAGGTATCTTTGAGAATTTGAACTAGAGCAGTTCTCTCTGTGTTCACAGTAACACTTTTGTTGATTAGTATGTCAGTCATTTTCCATAATGCTTCGAGGCAACTTCAAGCCATCACTCTTTAAATATCTTTGGTGGCAGAAACATTGCCTGTGGTTTTGTTAGAATGAACTGATGACTAATAATAATAATCTGATAGTACCGAAGTAGTGGATTTTTTGAGACTATGCAGAACCAAAGCATATTCTACAGAGGAAAACAGTTGGTCCTTCTGTGTTAACCATGAGCTCCTGCTGAGGAGAACTTCTCCAACAGCATGGGTTTAGAACTGAGGTTGTTCTGTGTGGAATAGAAGAAGGGTCAAATATTTTAAAACAAGCAGAAAAAAGTAAAAGGGATTTTTTAAGACAAATTATTCAACTGCAGTACTAACTGATCACATCATACATTTGCTGCCTAGATGTGGCTAGGGATGCCTTTAAAATGTTCATGCTGCACTATCATTGCAGTGTGTCACAAATGACTGTGACACATTAGGTTGGTCAAGGAATCACTGGCAAAGGTATCATCAAAAGCAGTTTAATGTAAAAGTGAAAGCACAGCAAAGTTTGTTGGCAGTGTTCATTACTAATTGGATGGTTAAAGTATACAGACAAATATTGTAGTTGAGACTGAGACAATGCAAAGCCACACACTCCATTTCCAGAAGGCTTCAAACCATTTTTATTCTAGCATGCATGCTTTTCATACATTCTTACAAAACTCCTAAGTTTACACTTTACTCATTGGTCATGAGAGACAAAGTACTTACTGCAATAGGCAGTTGCAGGTTTCTCTTATTTATCCTTTCTTTCTTGGTTTCTATGTCAATGACCTTGGTAGAAAATTCTTTCAGGGGTAAACATGGATCCTTTTATCAAACTTTTCTCTGGCTCTGTAAAACCTCTTCCACAAAAAAACAGTCTAAAATTGAAAATAAATCAATCTATGACTAAAATCAAACTAAAATAATCTGTGTGGATGTTGGTGATAGAAAAAGGCAAAGGATGGAAAAGGGTAAAGGATAAAAGAAATAAGAGGGACCCTCCAATTGAGTCACGAGGTTCAAATGGGGAGCCCCTTGCCCCAGACTTAGCCCCAAACTTAGCCCCAGATTTGACCAACAGTTTAAAAGCACTGAATTTAAACCATTTCCCAAAGAACTTATATAGCACCACAGTAACTCACAGGCCTAACTCACAAATTTAACATACTTCAGAATCCAAGAGAGCAACATTCATGGTCTGTTTCCTTCAGCAGATTCACTCTCACACACACAGAGAACTAAAGGAGTATGTCCAGGGTATATACCTGTGAAAAACCTCCCTCAAGTTCAGTGAAGTTCTCACATCAGACGCCATTGCATCTTCTCAGTGGGCAAAGGGCTGCCTGGGGGGAATCAGCCCAATGGTGTTCAGTGCAGTCCTCAGAGTGCAGCAAGCTTGAGAGCTCACCAGCTGAGAGCCATCCCACTCAGGCCAAGTGCTGGTTGAAGCCCACTGTGGTTCAGGGCAACTCCAAGGGTCTCACTTAGGACTCTGTTTATAAGGTTGCTAGAGAGTTGCCTTTAGTCACAGTAACTTTTCATCCTGGATGAAATTCAGCTCGGTAACTTTCTTTGAAAGTTTGGTACAAAAAAATTTTTCCACTTGTGTTGTTATGCAGGCAACAAAAATAAGTTTCCAAGGCTGTTTGTTAAAAACCAGGAGCTTGTTAGATAACAGAAGTTCCCAGGAAGAGAGAGTGTTTCTGTTAAGCTCAAGAGTAGCTCAGCCCCACTTCATCAAGGCCAAGGCCTGAGGAGCAGTTCTGAGATCATAGCGTGGCCCAAGGTGTGTGTGTGGGTGGCAGCTGTACCCCCCCGCAAGGTTTGCAGAAAGTCAAAACATACATATGTAAGTATTCCTATATGTATCTACAGCAAAATTCAAAAGAGGAAAAAAGCAATAATAAACCACAGAAAAAACTGTTTCATCACTGAAACTGCTTTTCACTGTGCGTTGGGTTTCTCACTCAGCTCTGGTCTGCTCTCACACACCCAGAGCCAACAAAATAATTAGTGAGGGAAATAAACACAAAATAAACTTAATTGAAGTTACTGACACCTTAGGCTTCAAACCAAGACGCTGGATCTAATGTTTAGTTTTCCTGACTGCCTCCTAATATAAATGTAAAACTCCAAAAGTCATAATCTCACAATGGTAGCTCATTCGAGTAACACTTACCTAAGTACAGCTGGATGACTCTTAAATCAATAAAGACTGTGAATTCAGTCCATCTAATGGCCCCTTGTAATGATGTTGAAAATGCCCAGACCTCCTAAATAACTGAAGTGGTAATGGTTCATATTCCTAGCACAAGGTTTTGTGGATTTTTAAAGTGTAAGTTTTAACTTAATAGCCTGGTTTTACGGTCTGATGGTTGTGGATGAGATGTGTCGGAGAGGCAGTTATCATAAAGAAAATTGAAATTACAGAAGTGACTTTTCTATGCTCTCCTATAACGTTCTTTCTCCAGGTTAAGCAAATAAGTTGTATTTCTTCATATAATGACTAGTTCTGTCAAGCAGCTTTTAAACAGCTTTTTTTTAGCATCTGTTAAAAAAGTGAATCTTCAAAGTCCATGCAAGTGAAGGAGAAATCAGTCCTATGACAACAAAATGACTCACAAGAGAACTGATATTTCCTTGTTAAGAAACTATTGTTCTAACATGAAAGTGTCATTATGCTGAGTTATCATGGGCCTCTGAATGCTGTTGTACTTCTGCTGTCTGCCATTCCAGCTCCTGACTGCTCCCAGGATATCCTTATGTGTGGCTTGACTCTTACACGCTTGACATGATTTGGGTATGTGGCTGAAATTTTTCCTTCCTCTCTGCTGGAATCCTTCCAGTGTCCCTGGTGCCAGTCTGTATGGCCCTGTAAAACCCCATGTGTGAGCTCCAGTCCAAGAGCCACAGAGCTGGCTGCTGCCCTGTGCTGCCATGGTGTGTAAAGAGTGCCTGAGGATGTGAGGGCAGCAAGAGGTGAGAAGCTGGCTGGTGATGATGCAGGCTGTGGCCTGTCACTCTCCACTCAAAGTCATCTGGGTGTGTAGGTGGATATGGTGACTGTCCAGCTTTGCCTGTGGCCCTGGAATGTGCCTTGCTGACTCGGTGAAGGAGGAGAAACAGAATTCTGTGGCCATTGCTATTTAAAAAAGTAAAAGACTGTTCCTAAACTAAAGAAGCCAGTTATGCATTGTGTCTCTCCTTTGTACTCCTAATACACTGCATTCAAATCCTATTGACATAAAGGAAAACACTCTCTGGATGCTGTAGCATTACTTCATCTGTGCATTTTTAAAGTATTAATTTTAATCCCTAGTATGTGTTTGTAAAAGCAGAAAAATCAGATTATTTTCTCAATTTCTAGCTGATTTTGTTTCTAAGATGATTCTGAAAACAAAGCAGAGCCAAGGGATTCCTGCTAGTGACAATAGTCCTACTAAATGAAGTAGAAATCTGCTAAGCTATCTAGACCCCCCAGGTGTAGCAGCCAATTTGAGGATAATAGAATTTTAAGTTCAAAACAGGTTAGGATTTTTTCATTACACTGAGAGCAACCTTGGACCAGTATTTTGCCAACATTGTTTGCTGTAGTGTACTATATCTTGTATTTTTACTTTTGGTCTTAAAAATAGCAGGTACTTGGATAATGAGAATAGCTCTGGAGGAATCCTCTCAGATGTTGAATAATGTGTCTGGATGCTAATGCAATCAGTGGAGGAAAAATGTCTATTTGCCAATGAGCTAAAATGATTTGTTGGGTAATATTGTAATTTATATTACAGTAGAAGGGTTGTTACAATAAAAGGAATTATTAAAAGTAAAAACTTTTTTTTTTATTACACGGGTGTGAATTTGCTGTTTTCCATATGTATTCTGTTTTATCGCTATTTTATACTCCTTTAAAATCCTGAAATGCCAATGGAAATGTCAACCAAAAACCTAGAGAATATAGAGAAAAGCAAGGATGAAAGCTTTAGGAAACTGGAGCTAGCTCTCAGCATCTTAGAATTGCTGTCTTGAGTTTTTTGCTGCATATTAGAAATGTTACAGTTTTGTCTGCAACCTGTATTTTCTTCCCTGATTGTGAGAAAAGAGATGTGACCAAGAATGTACTTTTGCAATGATGTTGCAAATGGATCCAAATTTCTATAGCACTTCTCATGTCAGCACTAGCAGAAAGGAAATTATTTGCCTTAAAAATCTCACTTCAGTGATGAAACTTCTCCATCAAACAGATTTATTTCACATTAATTTTTTCCACACAGAAACATCACCACGTAAAAGCCTCTCACAGGATTTTTATCAATATTGCTAGAGCTTTTCTGACCATTGATCTCACCTTCTTACCACTGTTCTCTCTCAGCTGGCAGGAACCTAGCTAGAAGTCTCTGAAGAGAATTAGAATAGTCCTGAGCCTGCTCTAACTTGAGCTGTTACCCAAATGTGAGCCCAGCAACAGAAAGCTAAGAATGACACAAAGTCTCCTCTTTCACCATCTCCTTCACTAGAGGCACTGCTTGCTATTCTGGGATATAAAAGCAGCTGGGTTGCTGAATTAACCATATTTTCCTCTAGTCATGAGCTCAGAATATCCATTAAAGTTACTGTAAGTTTTGCACAAAAATCAAGGGCAGTACATTGGCCAGAATGTGTGCTAAATAAATATTTACACACAAATCAGAATGCTACTGATGGCTTCTTTACACTTTAAAATTCTAAATATTTTAAGAAGCATCTGTTACTAAACTGAGGCATCATTTTTGAAAGTACCCATATTTACTGAGTGGAAGTACACATATTTAATGAGATGAACACAGTGATAAAAGTCTTGGACTAGAAGAATGCACATAAATAAAATAGTAAAACCAACGTGACATGATTGAATTAAAGCTGTAATGAACAGACTGAACATTTAGTTTATATGAATATTAACTGCTATGAAGGATGAGCTATAACCAAAGCAATAACCCCCTGTCATTGTGTCTAAGCTTTTTACATGTTCAAGGATTCCTCTAATCTTTTTTGAGAAGATTTTCCAAATTTTATTTACCTGAAAGCAAGTTTAAATTAATATATTTTTTCTATAATTTCAACCAGTAAGAGACACAGAGATTTCAGCTCTTCTTTGCTTAATGTACATATTATTCTATTTATATGCAGTTCATCTCCTCATCACTTTCAAAAACTTATTTCATATAACTTAGCAAGAAATATTTCAAAATATTGCATATTAATAATCACTTTTGTCCTTTGATTAGAAGAAAAGTGGTACATGCAAGTTGGTATATTTACGTGATGCATGATGACACTTGAAATTCTCATATGTCAAGATTTCGGTTCCAGAGCTTTTCAGAGGGATGCCTCTTGAAAATCTCATGTGTACGTGCAAAAGTCAATAAACTAAGATAAAAGCTGATTTTAAAGCGATGTGTTCCCTAAGCTTTACAGACTCACTTCACAGAAAGCCTACCCAACATATGGCTTAGTGTCACTCAGGCTGAGATTCATCTGCTTTAAATGAAGGTGTACAGCGTGCAGTTGGGCACCTCCCCAAAGCCAAGTGTACACATGTAGTACGATGCAATGACATTAGGCCAGACAACACAGGCCCATACAGCAGCGAGGTGCATGCCAGATATTTCAACCCCCATCCTGAGAAGCATAGTTCTATTAAAAACCACCTCAAAATCTGTAAGTTGTGCACAGAGAAAGCACAATTCAGTCACCAAAACTTCGCTGGTTTTGTCTTTCTGCACACAGAGCATGGCTGTCAGAACACTCAGGGCTCACTTTCAAAAAGGGAATGTAAACTTCCCTTGGCCTCTGAGTTATGGTACACATGGGCCAAGAAACACTAAGAGCATTCAGTATATGCAAAAAGGAGAAAAAACTGCTGTCGAAAAGGGAAGTACAGCCACAGTCAATGAATTGGGAAGGAAGAAGAGTCTCCATCTATCAGGCCCCAGTGTCTCTATCAAGAAGCAGTTGAGGCCAAAGACTCAACAGCCTTGGTCATGTACTGGAACTTTATGCCTAGCTCGAAACGTTACAGGTGGACCAGCAGCAAAACAGCTCCTGGATGGGAGAGCATGGGGCAGTACAACAGTGCTGCTGTCAGTGAGCTGCTTTTCTCTTTTATGAGAGTGGTGTTAGCATGCCCTCAGCTATGAGGGAACAGTCTTCACCCTGGAAAGAAGGTTTTGATATCTTCAATTCCATCCTATGTCAGGGGAACGTTTGTCCTGCTCCCCTGGCCACCTGGACAGGTGACAGTAGAGCTGTGAAAGTAGCCACCCCATCATTCCAGATCAAAGAGCCAGGAATAGTCACTGCTGCTGTGCTGCAGTGACCAGGCTGAGGCACATGGGGAAACATCTGCCCCAGCAGAATGCTTCCTTGGAGGAGAACAAGTCAGTTGTCCACCTGACAAGATGCCTGTTCATAATTTTGAAAAAATTGGATTACTACAATGGGCAAGATAATGCCATTTTGCATGCTGAGTACAGTGTTGGTATTTTTTACCTGCTTTGGAACCAAACTTTCCCACCAGAGTATACAAAGGTACAAGATGGTATCCATACAGAGTCGTAGAGCAGAGTTTATGTCTAAGAAACTGAAGTCTAAATCTTCATGTGATAGACAAACAGTCAAAAGTGAAACAGTGTTTACATTAGAAGTATGGCCCTGCTAAATCTATGGCACCGCTGAATCTGCTGAATTCACTGGTCATGTCTCACTGATGACTCTGTAACAGTAACAAACAAAATCAATAAATGTTTGAAATCTTTATCTATGAATTGTCTGGAGTTTTCATTGCCAGGAATTAATATGTTCTGTGGCTCTAGGAAGAATCTAAAATAATCCACAAGGTAGAAAGCAGAGAACATAGACTCAACCCCTGCTGATTATCACTAGGTACTTCCTGTTCTGGTGGAACTGTGCTCAGGAGAGTATAACTGACATAAAACCAATGGCCAGCTCACTGATGACCTTGCCTTACACAGTTTACAAAGAAAAGGAGAAAAGCCTATTTTTCCTGGTTACAATAATATAGAAGGGGAAGCATCCAAAACAAGAGGAGCTAATTAAGCGAGAAAGCAGCATGGAATATAAATTGACCAGGACTGCAGCCTAGGAATGAACAATAGTCTTGAAAACTGCATCTACTCAAATATGTGACTTTTAAATAATACATGTCTTCATTAATGAATTAACAGGTTTTTGAAAGGAATGTTTGATTTTCTTGACATGTTAAACCAATGAGTATAGAAAGATGGAGAACTTCACAGAAGGCTGCTGGGATGATGGGGTAGAGGATTTTATTTCTCCTCAGTTACAAAGGAGTTTGGAGGGGAAAGTGTCAGATGTGCCTCCACTCTGGGGAAACTGAGCATAGGAATTCAAGAGACCAGTCTTATTAGACAGTTGTGAGCTGGGGTGAGATTTGCAGATGGGGACAAAGGTACAACACTGGGTGTCATTGTGCTTAGTCTCCCACAATTCTTTAGAGGTTCCCCTGCTCTTGAGAATGAAAGCAGTGTATTTTCCAAAGCATTAATTTATACTTTTGCTATTCATTTGTAGTCCTACTGTCCCCAGCACTCTCTAAATAAACAATATAAAAAAATACCCTATATAGAGAAAAAAATTATTATCTATAGGGAGAGGATCTTTGTCACTTGATTTGACATTTTCACTGAGGGATGTAATCCTACTGCCTAACATTAGGCATCTAATATTAGTTTCTGATACCAGAAGCTCCTTCAGAGAATGAGAGCACTCAGATTCATTCTGGCTTGCCCTTTGGAAGGACATCTGTTGCCACACTGACTGTAGTGAGGTTGAAGACAACTGACCTCCTCACTGGGACACCCAAACGACTAAAGTTAGGTAAATGTGGATTCCTCCTTGAGGTTTCATAGCTTTGATAACATATAGAAATTTGTGGGTTTTGACACAGGCCTGATGACCCAGCATAACCAGAAGATTTAGGTTAGCCTTGCAAGGCTGTTTGAGAAAATTCACAAATTTTTTTACAAAATTTACAAAGTCCAAAATGCATTTGTCTCTCCTAATTGTCCCATCTTAGCACAAACCAAACTTTTGGCTTCCATCTGAAATCCAGTTCAGAAATGTTCCTATTTTCAGTCTATATATACGTAATAAAATTACATTCCTTTGTCCTTTTTTATCACTGTTTTGTAGCTTCAATTTCAATCCTTGTTATTTACAAAATTTGTTATTGGTACTTTTGTAAATTTTAAATTTTACGAGTTCTCGTCTTTGATCTTCCAAAGTAAAGGTATGCAGTAGGCATATTTATTTGAATGCAGCCATTGTCTGATCCTATTCAAGGTACTGCCATTACCTTTCCCACTCCCATTGTACATTCTAATTCAACTTCAAAAAGAATATTCAGTTTAACCTCTGCTTGAAGAAATGAAATGGAGATCACCTTGATATGAAAACAAAGGAGGTCATATTCAAACAGACTTCAATGGGACCTGCCTGGAAGTTTAAAGCACTCAAGTGGCAGGTGATGGATAATGAGCCCAGAAACAAAGCACAGTAACTTCCCTGGGGAGTCTGGTTATTTCCTCCTTAATTAGTTTACCAAATAGGGTAAATTAATTGCAAACCATTCTAAAGCATTACCAAACTGTTGACTTCCTTGAGCATGCAATTTTACCCTTGTAAAATTGCACACATTTCAAGAGATTCAACAGAGTACGCTGAGTTGGAAGGGACCGGTAAGGATCATCCCGGCCAACTCTTAAGTAAAAGGCCTTAATTTCGGGCCTGTGGATGGGACAGAGCGCTCAAACACGCTCAAGAGTCGGTGGCAACTGTTTGATATTAAAAAGAGTGTGGGGGTTTTCCACGTCAGATGGACGGGAAGCTGCGCTCTAGGTGATACATAAAATAGGAGTCCCCGTAAGCGTTAGAAAGCTGAGTGTGGCAGCAACGCGGTGCGCTGACAGGCGGCAGGGACGGAGCAGCAGTGCAGGAAGGAGCTGTGGCGGTGCAGGAGTGAGGGAGCTGCGGCGGTGCAGGGACGGAGCAGCAGTGCAGGGACGGAGCAGCAGGGCAGGAGGGAGCTGCGGTGCAGGAGTGAGGGACCTGTGGCAGTGCAGGGATGGAGCAGCAGTGCAGGAGGGGGCTGCGGTGCAGGAGTGAGGGACCTGCGGCGGTGCAGGGATGGAGCAGCAGTGCAGGAGGGGGCTGCAGTGCAGGAGGAGGGAGCTGCGGCGGTGCAGGGATGGAGCAGCAGTGCAGGAGGGAGCTGCGGCGGTGCGAGTCGAGCTGCAGCGGCACGGAGGGAGCAGCAGATGGCGCGGCCGCCGCCCGCCGCCCCGCGGCCGCTCCAGCCCTCCCGGCCCCGGAAGCGCTCCCGCCTCCGCTGCTCCCGGCCCGGAGGTCCCTCCCTCGGCCTGGCGGCGCCGGGGCACCGGGGCCTGTGCCGGGCGGCTCCAGCGGCGGCACCATGGCGGCGGCCGCGGCGACGGCGGCGTCCTCGGCCCCGCCGAAGAAGATCGTGGCGCCCACGGTGTCGCAGATCAACGCGGAGTACGTGACACAGGTAGGGCCGGCGGCGCCTCCGGGCCGCCTCTGCCGCGGCCGCGGCTCGAAGGGACATCCTGGCGGTGTTTAAATAGCCTTTGCAGGCCGTGGGTGACGGTGACAGGGTCTCGCTGGTCGCAGCTGGTGAGGGATGTACGCCTCTGTCCTGTACGAGAGGTGCTTCCCCCCGCGCTTCCGACCAGCGGGATTTACAAAGCAGCGCTGCCAAACGCACCCGTGCAATGCACTGCGCATCGCTGTAAGGCGTGCTTTAATGTGAGAAAAGCTGCCGAGAGTTCCTTGTTGGTTAAAGTTCTACGTGATTTCCTACAAGTCTTCTTTCTTCTTTTCTTTCTTCTTTTATTTATTTATTTTTTTATTTTTTTATCTGCTCTCCTTCCTCGTCCAGAGCATCAAGAAGCTTGAATAAAGTTGCACAGGAAGCTCTTGTCACCATTGCTCAGGAGTATTGGTGAAGTGATGGCTGCAGCAAAGAGCCTTACAATGCTACACTTTTCTATATCGCCTCTAGTTACTTGTCACATTCCTCAAGGAAGCATAATCACTAGCCCTTTGGCATTTGCAGTTCCTAAAAGTTTATGGCTTACTTTTGATGGATTTGTTAGACGTTAGTTAAGAATAGGAAATGTTTGTTAGATAGCAGCCTATGCATCTGAAATTTTTCCAAAGAATCGCATTTCTGTTGAAAGAGGTTTAGGCATAAAAGCCTATAAACAGCAGTGCTTATCAGCCTTAAATAAGCATGGCTGTTAAAAAACATGATTTTGTTACTTGTAGTTAGCATAAGCTGAAATTAAGCAAGATACTAGTGAAATAAAGTGTGGAGATGGGATATGTTGTAGAGATGTCGTGTCATTGACATGAAAATGTATGTATTTAACCTTTCTTTTTTTATCCTTGTGCAGTTAGCAAATAAATACTGGGCTCCACATGTGAAGAAAACATTGTCTTTTGATGTAAAGGTAATTACTCCTACTGGAATTTTGTTGGGGTCTGTAAAGGAATGAGGATCAACCAGTCTGTGATGTGCCAATATTTAGCGTTGCTTATTTTATATGAGACTATTAGGAGACTGCTTGGAAGGTCAGCTGTTGCTTGAGACAATGTAATTTGTTATGTATTTGTAGTTTATAAATGTAGGCACTACATTTACAGGAAGGTATGCTGTAGCATGCAGTTGATTTGTATTCTATTCAGTTTATTTTGGCCCGAAGTTATGAGGGCAAAAGACTTTCAAGCATCTCCTTAGAGGTGAAAAGATGCTTGAAGAGGTTCTACTTTTAGAAATCAAATGGGGATGAAAGATGCAGGTATTACTGAACTGTGTTCTTTCTAAAAGCTTCTTTGGTAAGCTTCCATCGGACAACTTTATTGCCATTCTGGTGGATATGTGCATTTTGAATGTTTAAAATTTGGCATAGTGTGTTAGGTTTTGTGTACTGCAGGGTACTTAAATGTTAAGTTTCTTTTCCTTGTGGATGTTTGCCAAAATCTCCGTTTAGCCTCAGTTTATTTTGTAGTATTTGTGATAGTTAGAACTGTAGATTGTTAGGATGTACATCAACATCTGAACAGCATCTCTGTGTCATGTGATGTCAAAATGTGCCAGACTATAAGTCAGTTACGACTTGTAGTGCAGGTTCTTTCATTATTGTTGGAAAAAATTTTTGAAAGTATTTTAATAGCTGTAAGCAGAGAGTATCTAATTCAGAGTAAAATGTCTTAATGCATTTTGAATCACATTTGTGGGTATATAAAAGTCTCTTAAATTTTTTTCCATAGGTCATTGAAGATGTTTATACAAAAGAAATTGTCAGGTCAAAGTAAGTAGACCAGTTGCTTTCTCTTATTTACTACCATTCCAACATTAACAATGTTGGAGTTGTTTCTAATGTTTGATAGAATACTTTCAAACTTGCCTATATGTTAAAAGCAGATGAAAATTACTCAAGTGCGTTTAAGTAATTTAACCATGATGGTATTTCAAAGTCTGAGTGTGGTAAGAGAGTTCCTAAGCCCATAAACCTTAAATGTGATGGTTGGAGTGAATATTTCAGACCCTTTCCCTGGTGGTCTGTTGTCTTTTATGTTGGTTTTGTTGTGGTAGTTATAGAAGGCTGATCTCTTCTTTTGCCACTAAGCAATGTAAAGAACAAAAACTGCTGCAGAGTGCACTGCCTCCACCTTCCTCCTCTGTTCTGGCTGCTCTTACAGCAGGGAAGGTGGTTTCAATGAATTGTACTGTTAGATGGGGGAGACAAATCCGAGATACCCTGCATTCTGCAGCTCTCTGTGCAGAAAAGAGGTGTAACTGTAGCTGGAGCTTTTTGGGGAAGATTGAGATCTGCAGAGAATTCTCTGTATTATTCCTGTATGAAAACAATCTAAGAATTTGTCATATGGAGTCAAAGCAAACTTCCATTGCCAGTCACTAAGAAGAAAACACCATTTTGAACAGATTAAATATATAATTGTAGTTTTCCAGGAGACGCTCTCATCCACAGGCAGTTTGTATCATCCAGGCTATTAGAAGTGGTGTTTTCATATTTAAAAGACCTACATGAATCTCTTTAAAATGTGAATTTAATTGCTTAATGAATCTCTATGAACTTGAGCATCTCCAGTGTTCCAGCAGTTGCTTCTGCCTTTAAGTGGTTGCTATTGCATGGAAATGTCAGGACAGAAGTAATTCCTGAGTGTTTCTACAAGTTTCCTTATATAATAAAATAAAGGAAAATATAGTCATTTTCCATGCAGCTGTGTATGGGAGGCTCTCTTTCCTGTGTTAATTGATTAATTTTTCCTTTTTAGGTTTGCCATTAGGAAGATAATGCTTCTTGAATTCAGGTGAGCTACTGGGAGGGAAATTTGGAGTTATATTTTCCTAGGAACCTGTAAAGGTGAGAAGCAAATGCAGGGCAGTTTGAAAGTAGTGTATTCGTTCATACTTTGTAAGGCCTTGAATTGTGAACTGAGGAAAATTAAGTGAGGAGACCTTAGTTTAAAGACGAAATAATTCCATAAATGTGACATCTCAGACTGTCTTATGATTCTCAATTTCTAGTGTAAGTGGAACACTGAGAAAGAGAGTATGAATGAAATAAGTGAAAAACTTGGGTCTGTAATTTGGAATGTATCATTAAGCCTTAAATCAGAACTCACTGAAATCAGAGAAGTTTTTGGATTATGTCTCTTAGTATGAGGTTAAAAATGGATTGTGCTGCAGCAGCATCATTAACGTTTTCTTGTCTTGAAAAAGAATGGAAGTCTGTTTAAACAGTGGTTCACAACTGCTTCAGACTTTCCTGGAAGAATTTACAGAGTATGTCTAAAAATATGTAGAAGAAATATTAGCAATATGTACTTAAAACCACATAATTTTATGTTCTATTTGGTTCTTATATCTCTCAAATCTTAAGAAAAAATATGAGATTTTTTTTTGTTTGAGATACATTATATGTTTCAGAAAGGCTCAAGTCTCTAAGTTAGTACCAGTAACTAAAGGACAAACTTCCCTTGGTTTTTTGCATCTTAATTAGAAAAAGTGTAGAAGAAAAAATGTCAGCTGTGGTTAAGGGTTTGACACTAACAAATGGCATGCAGTGGACTTCTGGAATTTGTATGTCAGCAGTAGAACAGGGTTAGAGGTTCCTGTCCTTTCTGTGAAAGTGTTAGTGTCATCAGTTACTGAGTCTAACAAGTTTTGCTTCAGTGACCTAGATGAGAGGTAACTTGAGGAACTGCTCACAAACTATGAAGATGGCTTTCGGGGGAAGAAGGGGAAAAAAAGCCTTGTGGATAACTGCTTTTTTAAATGAGTGACAGATTATGTGGGTGGCTGCAACTAATGAAATACTCTTTATCTCTTCACAGTCAGTACCTTGAAAATTACCTATGGATGAATTATTCTCCAGAGGTGTCCAGTAAGGCATATTTAATGTCAATCTGCTGTATGGTGAATGAGAAGTTCAGAGAGAATGTCCCTGCGTGGGAGGTAACTGATTTCAATTGCAGCTAGAATTGACTTTGATCTGCAAGTTGCAGCTTTTACAGTGTGCTCACTTACAGTGACAGAAGGTGGAAGAGCTTGTAGTGTTAAAAAGGAAATGGTGCCTCAGCTGGAATACCTCATGTGGTGTTCCAAATTTTGTGTTCTTTTTTGGAGAGGGGAATGGACAGGTGAAAAATTACTTGATTCCTTCTGCTGTGAAAGTCCTTGGTTCTGCTGTGAGATGCTGAACATTATAACCAGCATTTACTTTTTTGCCACTTGACAGAGGTTGGGTATTTACAGGGAAGTTCTTGTTCTGATATTGAAGGAAAAAGAAGGATTTCTATATCTGTATATTCAAGAAGGCACCACTGAAAGTCTAATGTATTATCCAATAACACCTTGCTTGAAACATGTGCATATTGGTTTCTACCTTTTTTTTGCTTTATTTTAAAATAATGTCTTACTCTTCTTTTGTGTATATTGTTTGGTTGGTTGTGTTTGTTTTTTTTTTTTTTTGGTAATAATAGGTTTAGAAATTATTTAATGTTTCTACAAACAATCCAGGTTTTACAGGCCACCTCAACAACAGAAGCCTAGTTATGCATGGCATTATTTCAGAAGCACACTGAGGTCAATGTGTGTGCCATTACTTGAGTGTTGGCAAAGCACAAAGGATTAATAACTTGCTCGTATATTATCTGTGTGCTTTTCTTCTTGCACACGTGCCAAAAGTAAAATGTCAGGTGCACATTATGTTCCAAGCAGCTTAGTTCAATTTATTTGGTACATGACTGCCCTTGTAAAGGAATGACTTTATCTTGGTGATTATTGAGTTTATCTTTTTCCTGCTCACGTAGCTCAGTGGAAGTTCCAGGACTATAATTAATCTCTGGTGGTTTTTATTTGCTGACTTTTTGCACATCACTTAAGGCTGCCATAGCTTTGGCCAAAACCTACCATTTATCTTCTAGCTGGGAGATGTTAGAGTATTTCTGTGCAGTCACGAGGTGAACATCCCCACAAAGCTTCACCTGTGCTTCTTGTTTAGTTTGTCCTGTGCATCACCTGTTAGACTATGCAGAAGGTATTAGGGGGAGGATCCCTTGTCAGAAGGATATCATTAGTCTGTTTTGCTTGTGCTGCCTAGTTAGAATAAATGAAAATGAAAAAAAATAATCCCTTCTTTTATAGATTTAAATGGATTTAGAGAATTTCTGCTATGTTATGTGGATGAAGATTGAAATTATTTCTATCAACCTGACTCAAATTTACCTTCCTCTTCTATTCCTAGACATTCAAAAAAAGGCCAGAACATTTTCCTTTCTTTTTCAAACGCATACTGGAAGCATCGCTGGTTGAAAATGAGAGTGAGTACTCTCTGCATGAACAGACAGTCCTGCTGCTTTTCCTTGATCACTGCTTCAATAGTTTGGTATGTTAAAAGTAAATGTAAATATTTCCAGTGTGTTTATGCTGTTTTGTGTTTGTAGCAGTTTAGTTTGAGCAATTTCTTCTTACAAGACAGGTGAAGCAAAATTCTGATTTAATGAAAACACAGTACCAGAGGGCTTTTACCCTCTGTTTTGACTCTGACTCATCTCTCTCTACACATTTGCTTTTCTCTGGTATAAGGTCATAGATGAGACTTGCAACTGAAGGATTGGCAGTTAGACAATTATAAAACAGGATTTAATATAAATTTTTGTATTAAAAACGGTACTGTAAAATTTATGTATTTATTTTTGAAAAGATGCTTCACATTTAAAACCGATTAGTTACTACTGTGCTCTCTTTAGTTTGCCTAAGAAATAGCACAAAAATTATTTCCCTTAATTATTGAGAAAGACAGTGAGGCTTTTTTCACTTTTGAAACCAGGTTTAGATAAAATTTTTATCTGCAGTTCTCCTGAGTTAGTTTTAAGAAAGCATTAGACCAACTTGTGTTCTCAATCTGTGGTTAAAACAGAGTTAAAGATCCTAAGTAGCAAGCAGGAAGAACACTTTACCTGTTATATGTAGCAGTGCTCTCTAACCTCTCTTGCTGCTGGGCTTTTTCCTTACTTATAGTTCATGTGGGATGTATTATCCAAAATCAGTGTCTGCACAAATAAAATTGTCTCTCAGACAAAACAACATAGAAAGTGTATTAGTTGATTTTGGGATTAGGAATGATTTTGGGAGCCAGTAGCCATCTTGAATTTTATGTGTATAGTTTATTGAGATAGTGTTTTTCTGTAGTGGCCACAATGGTAAAATGCATCTTCACTTTACATAGTTTGATGGTGACTACAGAATCCTTCTTGTAGAGCATATTTCTAGTAAAACATCATAGGGAAACTGTTGAAAATGTTCCTGTGGAAGCACACTGTTATTAGAAGCTGCCCTTCTTTGTGAAAGGCAGAATGGAATAGTCACAGTAGGGTTTTTAGTGAAGAGCACTGAAGTTTTAAGTTTCAGAATGCTGAGAATGGAGTATTTGTCCATGAAGACGTACTTAACATGCTAATTGAAATTTTTCAGTAGCTCAGGAAAGAAGGAAAACTTTGTGGATCCAGATCATAGGCATAGTTGGAGAGAGCACGTTTGAACTGACATGGAGAAAATGGTTTGTTTCAGACAATGGGAAGAGTGTAGAAGTGAGAGAAACTTGATAAATTAAGGGCTCCAGGAGACAAAGAACAGCTTAAAAACAAGTAGAGAAAGCACGGTGGGTGAGTTCAGGAATAAGAAATGCTGGGAGAAGGAACATCAGTTCTCAGCAGCTTTTGTCCTAAAAGTACTTGCAGGGATGGGGCCCATGGTGAAGTGTTAAGAACTGACAGACTCCATGAAAAGAACCTAAAGTACAGAGGTGTCTCTGGGTAGGGTTATAGTGCAGGTTCCTCTTAGGAAGTTGTGAAATCTGATAAAACAATATAAATGTTTTTGTCAGATTTGTACATAGATGTATTTTGTAAGACAGGCATATCAGAAAACATAAGAATGTTCTAAAATTTTTTACCATCTGTGACTTTCTAACAGGAAGTGGATTTGATCAGAGGACAGGTGCAGCAGCTGATTTCCTTACCCATGTGGATGGCTCTACAACCTGTAAGCATAACACTGTTAACTGGCAGAGCAGTTTTAGGCAGTGTCCAAATCCTGCACAGTGAATTCTCATGTTGAGGAACTCTAATATTTACAGCATTGCTGTGGAATTACATTTTTGTCTGCTTTGCTAAATCCTTTTTGGTTTTTTGTTGTAAATTTCCATGTAATAATGTTTTTTATGAAATTTTTCAGAAAACTGAGCTTTGTTGTTTATAGCTTCTTCAAGCTATAATTTGTAGACAAGGCCATGAGGTCACAGGGAGGCAGTTGAGTTGACATCTAGTCATGGCTGGACTCTCTAGCATTATTTCCTTTTTGTTTCACAGTGATACTTAGTGAGAGTAGACAGAGACAGTTCTTTATTTCAGTCTGTTATATATTTTTTCCTTTTTTTTTTTAATAAAAAGACTGGACTGTATTTTTATCTCATGAAAACAAGGTTCCTTGGTGACTGAATATCACTTTAACATTACAGAATCGATTGGAACAAGAGTTGAAAAAGACACCAAAACTAAGAAAATTCTGGAATCTAATTAAGAAAAATGATGCAAAAATGGATGAAGAGTCAAGAATGCAGTATGTACAGAAGCCTTTTTTCCTTAATGCATTCATTGTGTTTCAGCTAAAATAAATTGTTTCAATGAAAAAGGTGGTTTTTGAATACCTATGGCCAATGAGAATTCAGCATACATGGTCTCCTGGAAGCTGTTCTGTTTTTCAGTAGTTTTTATGCAAAATACTGTTACAGAACTTTATATTTTATTTGGTCAGTGAATTTGTGATTTCAAATCTTAAAACTAAAGGATGAAGGCACAAAAGAATATTCATGTAACTTCTCACTTTTTTTCACAACCTTTAGCAAGTGTTTCACTCTTAGGTATATATAGCTTATGCAAGAATTTCAGTAATGTGTGTCTATCTCACCAAAATTAAATGTTCCAATGCTTTGTGCTAAGGTGTAGGAGGGGACTGACTTCTCCTTGACACATAAGAAGCATAGGTTGTTAACCAGTTTCTGTGCCCAAAAATGTAGGCTGCTAATCTGTCTTCCTGAGTGCAGAGAGAAAAGTTTTCATCTAAACAGTTTAGGTGTGTTTCAAAGCAGCCTACTATCAGTATAATAATTTTGAGGCAGCTAACTTTGTATTTGTGAAAGCTACAATATCCTTCCAGTCTGCATTTAAGGAGTATTAATTATTTTGTCTTATGTCCAATTTTAGAGCATATCGAGAGAGAAGATTTCTTTCACAGCTCATTCAGAAATTCATTTCTGTTTTAAAGTCCATACCTGTCTCAGGTAACTGTGTTTCTTATGTTACTTTGTTATCTGGTAATCTGTTTGAAAATCTTTTTGTGTTGCTGAAGCAACTAGTCCTTAGGGTAGAAGCCTGAGGTTGGGGACCTTATTCAGATGAGCCTTGTAGTGGGCACTATGCCTGTCTGCATGGATTTCATATCAAAATGAATATGCAAATCTGTATAAACTTTAAAAATTAAACAGTAAAAAGCTACTTTAAACCTCCTTCTATTCAGTATGTATTTAGTAAAAACAATATTTCTGGGAACTGATATTCTTTACTGTGTGCTTAGAGCCTTAAAGCATTTCATACTTACTTAAGTACCTTATTAAATAGATGGTATAAATGGATATCATAAGGCTCTGTCTGTTCATACTGTTGATTTACAGTAAGAACAAAAGCCTAAGTGAAGTGAAATTCTGTAAGATTTGACTGCTCTTGAGTCATTGTGACAAGCAAAATTATCTCCTTGCCTGATTTAGAAAGGAAAAGTGTTTGTGGAGGAAGGTGTTAGCCTTTTAACAGAAAAGGGTTATTATGCTCTAAGCACAGCACAATTTGGGTGAAATCAGTTCCCAGAGTTTTCCTTTCTCTGTTAAACTCTTAGCAAACTTCAGCTCTTACCTAAGCTGTAAATTTTGTAATGTGGCTTCCTCAGAAAGGATACTTATCCATTCTGATTTCCTAATTATACTAAACCTGTTTTAGATGTACTTCAACATTTCTTTGGAGGCTGTAAGAGTTGGAAAGTCATCAAGGGAGATGTGGTGTGTTTTGACATGATTCTAAAGGCTCCTTAGGAGTCACCTCTGAGTACCTTTGAATATGGTCAAGGCCTCTTGCACACATCTTGTTTGCAGCTTTTAAAAATGTATTTTTGAGTACCTGGCATTAAAAGTTGTTAACAAGCATAATGGGCAAGTGTTACCTTGTGGAAGTGAGCATTTTTGCTTGTTATTCCAGGTTTTTCAAAGCAGATAAAATCACTCCTGAAATTCTGGTTCTGTTACTCTTTCATTGTTAACCAGAAGAATTTTTAATATAAGGATTGTTTTAAAAAGAGAATAATATTTTAATTAGCTTTTAACAAGATTAAAATTAATACTTTTATATTTGTAGCATTTATTTAGTTTTTAAGGAATTGTTCAAGTGTAAGTATATTGTGATATGGATCAATTTAAACTTTGTAAAATTTTTTTGTCTAGGTCCTATTTCTATGGACAAAGTTCATTATTGTGAGCGGTTTATTGAACTCATGCTAGACCTTGAGGTAAGTTTTTAAATGGATTCAGCCAGTGTCCAGGTGTACTTTTCTAGGGTTAAAGTGCATAAAGTAATTATTACAACCTTTTTCCAAATAGGAGGTGATTATGTCACAGCTGTGCATGTGGTTGTTTAAAAGTGATTTAAAAGTGATTTTCCATCTGTAAATTAGAGGTTGTAGCATTGCATCCATACTGGGAGCTGACCAGCAATGTTGATAAGCCAGCAGACAAAACTAGGATCCTAAAATGCTTAATGAAGAGGATTTAATTGGAATAGAGGTAATAATACTGGCCATTTCTGAAAATGTGTAATGCTTTAATTGGTAGGAATAATTCAGAATTATTCTTCCCCCAGTGCATAACAGGTCACTTAAAGTCTCTTTTGTGTTGTTGGGTTAAATCCCAGAAAGCAGCAGTAGTCTGAAATGCAAACTATTCCTGTTTGGCTAGACTTCATTATTTAGAAGTACCAGGTCTGGGGATCTGCAGTTTATTAGAGTCATAAGGCACGGAGCAAGGTTTTGTGAAGTTTTCAGCAGATACCAAGGAAGTGAGACAGTTTTAAGCACCACAGTACCAGTATTAAAATGCATTCATTTGCAATTTTTTGCATGAGTAATTATTTTAGAGTAACTTCAGATTCAGAAGGCGCTGTGAAATAAAACAAGCATTTTCTGAAACAGTGTCACAGGGAACTTTAAAATGCTTTTGTGGTGAATTTCTGCAGGCTCACTCTGTTAAATCACTGAAGTAGTCTGTTCTTGTAGTTGTAATAGATTGAATAATTTAAATTAGATCTTGCTGTCTTATGTATGTAATATACTCTGGTAAGAGAAAACGTGTTGGAAAGTGAACTAAAGTCTGACCTAAAATGCTTAGAAGCATTTCTAAGATTGGTTCCCTCTAGGTATTATAGAAAGATCAGAATTCAGACAGGTTTAGAAAGTCTGTTCAAGTGACTGTAACAAGCAAATGAGAAATTATCTGTAAATTCAAGTCTTTTTGCCTTTGTAGCATGTGGGCTACATGGGCCCTTTTTACTTGGCTTTTTTCAGAATATTACTGTTTCATATTACAGTGTATATGCTGCATATCAAAACTGGTGATTTGATAATTTGAAAGTAATAATTCAGTGGAGAGTTCTTAAGGTTTTATGAGTTTGTTTTCATCATTATTGTACAAGGCAACCAACATTTTCTATTACAGATTTTTTTTATTTTTTTCATCTCAGTTCTAAACATCATACTGATGGCTTTCTGGCTTTCTAAATTCAGTCTGCAGAGAACAGCTCATTTTTCACTTAAATTGTTGTGGTCTTCTGTATGCTGTTCAACATTTGCTACATATAGCAGCTTAATCTATTTATTATTTCTTTATTGAAAAGATCTCTATTTGTGTTGTTATTAAAGATTTGAAAAACAGTTGAGTATTTTGCAAAGAAGGGAAGATACCCTATCATATTTAGAAGAAGCAGTTGGCAATTTTAAAGACCTCAAGCTTAAAATTAATTTAGTTAGTGTAGAAAACAGACATTTAAAACAATGCTGAAGCAGTTTGACTTATCATTTTTAGCACACAATCATTCTGTAGACATTTAGTAGTAGAATAATTGCTTTATTTAATTTACTTTTTGACTGGCAGGATGACTGCTCACTCATGGCAAGTTCATGCCATGCTCCCTGTTATATAAAGGACTGTTCATAGCAGCTTACCTGCATCAACCCAGTGTCTTGGCATACATAACTGCTGCTTTAATACCTTTGTGAGGGTATTAGATATGCAAATAACTGCAGCAAGCTGTCTTAATATGCCTTCTTGCAATGGAAAATCCTGAGAAGCCAGGACGTCTTACTTTTTGAGGAGCTGCTTGTATTAACATGATGTTATTTACCACAGGCTTTGCTCCCCACACGGCGCTGGTTTAATACAGTGTTGGATGACTCCCATCTTGTTGTTCACTGTTACCTGTCTAGTCTTGCTAAAAGAGAAAAAGAGGGTCATCTCTTCTGCCAGGTGAGATACAATGTTCTTGAAAATAACTTTTTCATTCCCTTTGTTTCTGAATGCTGCAGTTGGTTTCTTTTTTTTTTTTTTAATAGGCTTTTGTTTGATACAAACTACATCTTTATTTAAATCTTTCACACAGTATTTTTTCTTACCTGTACCTATGTGTGTAACTACTCACATAACTTTTCATGGAATCACAGAGTGGCTTGGAACAAACCTTAAAGATCATCCACTTCCAATGCTCCTGCCATGGACAGGTTCCACTAGATCAGGTTACTCAGAGTCCCATCAAACCTGGCCATGAACACCTCCAGGGATGGGGCATCTGTGGGCACCCAGTTCCAGTGCTTCACCATCCGCACAGTGAAAAGTTTTATCCTGCTGCTGTCTAATCTAAACCCACCCTCCTTCAGTATAAGGCCATTCCCTCTTGTCCTATGACTACATGTTCAGTGAAAAGTCCTTCTCCATCCTTGTAGTTCCCTTTAGATACTGTAAAGGAAGCTATAGGGTCTCCCTGGAGCCTTCTCCAGGCTGAACAGTCTCGACTCTCAGGCTGTTGTTACAGAAGAGGTGCTTCAGCCCTATAGTAAACTCCTCCGGACATTTTCCAACAAGGTTTTTTAGTGTTGGAGACCCCAGAGCTGGACACAGTACTGCAGGTGGGGTCTCACCAGAGCAAAGTAATATTTCTGCTTCTGATTTTGAGTTCTTAAAAGTACAAGCTAGAAAGCAGTGCAGCTTCTGGCATGCTTTACCACACACATAGCAGAAGATGTCACCACTGCATCTTCTCTCGTTCATTTTGACTTCACCCTGTTTTGCACTGCAGCTGTTTTTCACTTCTGTCCTTCAGTTTACTCACTCATAGCTAGTACATTGTTTTTTATATGGCAGGGTCTGAAGATCTGTCCCCTTTCCTGCATCTCAGCTGCTTTTCCTGCTGCTTGCTGTCCCCCATCTCTGCCACTTCTTCGTTTTTGCTGAGGGTCAGTATTGATGGTACACAAAGGCAGCAGCATATCTGAATTATTTTCTTCCCCCAAGTTAAATAATCCTGTTGGAAGGTCAGATGAACTTCAGAGCTGCCATCAGAGAGGGCAGAAAGGCACAAGGCCTCTCCCTTTTGGTAACAGGAAGCTATACGTTGGGTTCAATGACAGCCTCTGGCTAGATCACCTTACTGGATGAGTTTCAATTTCAAGCCCTAGTATATCAAGAAACCATATTGCTTGTGGACTATACTGAAATTTTGATGGCTTGCAGATGAGATACCTAACCAAAACTGTTTTGTGCATCAGCCAAGTATAAAATTCAGATACTATTCCCAGTTCTTCTAGAACTTTGAGGAGCTCTTGTTTGTGCATTTGCCCTCTTGAACTGTGGTTTTGTTTGTCGTGTTTGTGGGGTGTCTCTTATTGTTAATCCACTAATTTATATTGATGATGTCTCAGCTTTTAGATATGCTCAAATTCTACACTGGCTTTGAAATCAATGATCAGACTGGAAATGCTTTGACAGAGAATGAGATGACTACAATTCACTATGACAGAATTACTTCTCTGCAGGTAAGTAGAGGATGAAGTGCTTATGAGAGACAGAGGATTTGGTTTTGCTGTTGTAGTCTAATTTGCATTTGGGATAGGCAGGCGGTTATTTCCCAAATCAAACCCTTTATTTTCCCTCTTGAGTTACAGGAATAACTTTAGCTTGGCTGTCTGTAGCAGTTGAAGATGTGTAGTGGTGGATGAGACTATGACTAATTAACATGCTCTAGCAAAACATCAGCATTTTTGACCTTGTGTTACCAGAATGAACTGTTCCTGTTGAGTCTGTTAAGAAGGGAAAGCAGAATGCTGTAGGATCCTGTGGTGATGCAGTAGGTGGCAGCATTTCCTCAAGATCAGTGTGCACATAGGGGTCCCTTGTACAAATTCACTCACACTTTTTAGAATTGTTTGCATCAGTTTTAACAGAACAATTCTAGGAAACATGGTTAAGTTAAACTTGTTCCTGGCTTTTCTTAGTTGCTTGCAAAGCTGTGTATCTGCATCCTTATGTTTTATTTTAATGACAACAAATGGTGGTATAAGGGTGAAATAAGGAAGATAGTGTGTCAGAAGTAGAGGAGTAACAAATAGATGGCCTTAAGAAAAATGGAGATTCAATCTGACTTGTATTTCTATCCTGGTGGGGTCCATAGAGTGGGTCATGTTATGAACCAGAAGAAACTGTACTTTTTACTAAGTATTTAAACTGTTACTAAATAATTTCATTAATACGCTTACATCCACTTTCCATGCATGGATCTTTTGCAGAGAGCAGCGTTTGCACATTTCCCAGAATTATACGACTTTGCACTCTCAAATGTAGCTGCAGTAGATACTCGTGATGCACTGGTGAAGTTATTTGGACCTCTTAGGTAAGTTAGCAAATTGAAATTGAAGTTCTTGATTCTCAGTGTGATTAAATTTAACAAATTTCCAGCCTTTTTTCTTCTGACTTCTCATGTGCATAGCCAGTAGTTAACGTCTAACTTGTTTAGTTTATTTTTTTTACTCTGTTCAGTAGAAGAACTACAGCAGAAATCATGAAAGCATGCCACTGTATTAACTGTACTGCATTGTAAATGCTGTGAGTAAAAGGATAGCAGTATGTATTTTGACAAAGGCAGTGTATGCTTTGTTGCTTGCTTCTGTGTCAGGTCTTGAAATAATACAAAAATATCCACCCCTTGCCATGTTATCGTGGGTGAGGGGTTCAGCTTACACCTTATACACAAACCTCACTTAAAAGCCTGACCCGTAATTGTTTAGCTCTGGTGGAATCAGACGGCTGGAGTTGTCTTTCCGGAAAAGGCAGCTGCAGTAAGTGAGTGCTGTCCCTGGTTTCAGTGTGACAGAGGCTTCTTGTTTTCCTTTCGCCGTGCAGCTCCAACGTTCTCCACCAGGTGGCGTCGTACCTGTGCCTGCTGCCGCCGCTGGCCGAGGGGCAGGACACGAGCCACGAGAAGGAGTTCCTGCTGGAATTGCTGGTAAAAACATGAATAATGCTCCTTGCGCTTCTTCTATTCAAAACTCAAGGCATAGCTACATCCAGCAGCTGCACTGCAGTAAAGTAGTCGTTTAGAATGTTTTCTGAGCCACCTGTGAGCCACAGCAGTGTTGTTGCAGTAATTGGAATGTTAAGATGGGGTTTAAAACTATATAAATTAAGTATTCGAAAATGCCTATTCATAAATATAGTTTCCATGAGAAACTATATTTATGTGTTTTTTAGGTCAATAAGCAGAGCCTTGGAAACAGTTTTGAGTTCTTCTGAAAAAGTTTTTTTCCCATTTAAAAACAAAAAGATCTGCTAAAGTAGATCTAGATATTCAGTATCTATTTGGGCCCCAAACCAATTTCAAATATTGTTTGATGCACATCATGGTTTTTTGGATATTCAAGGTGTAGCAATACTATTGTAGGCTTCTAATTGGATACCAGAATACCGTAGCTGTTTTTTGAAATCTCATTCATGAGTTTGTTTCGTGGTTGGTTTTTTTTAAAATAGTTCATGTGGTTTTCTACGGTATTGAAGGTAATGATATGCCTATGGCTGCCATGGAAAGATATTTGTTCAGATAATATATTATAGTATTGGATAGACTTTTTTTGTGTTCCAAAGAGGAAACAAAGACTAACTGTTACTGAATGAGTAGTATTAGTTAGGTACCAACCATATTTTTAATGGAAAGTAAAGTAAGTTTTATTTGAAGTTGATTCTCTGCTGAGCCTTGATTGAGTATTTTCAATTCTGTTGTGCCATTTTTGGTCTGCTGAATACCCAAAGGATTGTTTGATTCTTGTACTATGACCAGTAGTTGGACTATGTCTTTGTTCATCTTCTGATGTCACTGTTTGCATTTAGTTATATTAAAATATTTAATTAGAAAAATATTGATGGAGAAAACTCAAGTAACCCCCTTATGAATTATTGTCTGTTTCAAAAGTATCTTTATTTTTCCTTTTTGACTCAGAGATTTGAAATGCTTCCTTTCTTTAGGTTTCCCGTCATGAGCGACGAATATCTCAAATTCAGCAGCTCAACCAGATGCCTCTCTATCCCACAGAGAAGATTATTTGGGATGAAAATATTGTGCCCACTGAATATTACTCTGGAGAAGGTATGATTAGTAGTTCAGTAAATGCTGCAATTAAAAAAAGGAATTCTGATGTGTTCTGTTTATTCTGTCGAAGAAACTTACACACAGTACTTTGGCATCTTCCAGTATCTTAGAGTAAGATCAGGGGGTATCACAGGTTGTTGTGATGCTCTGAACCATTCAGGTTCTAAATGCAGGTCAGAGCAGCTCTACTGCCATTCATCCTGTTCTGGGTGGTTGACTTCTGTGGGCTGTGGGCTTATGTTTGATCAGCCAAATATATTTATGGCAATATGGGTTACAGAGGGGGAGGGAGGGGAGGGCAGGAGGAGAAGGCAGGTCATCACTGTGACTTTTTAATAGTGCATTAAAGAAATTTTGTTAATGATGAGGTGTAATTTGTCAAGTAACACTGGTTGCTAGTGGAAACATTTCCTCCTGTGGTGAACCCTTTTGGAATTATGGTATTGATGGTGCTGTCGTGAAGTATTTCTTTTGCTATCAGACTGTTACAAGTATTTTTTTTCTATTTTGCTTCTCTTGGTTTAGTTTACACTTTCTCTTTTTCATCTCCATGTGTTCTCTTGTCCTGGTTTCAAACAAAACAGTGTTGGTTTTGTGGTCTTACAAAGGTTTTTTTGTGTTCTTAAAAGTAATTAAATAAATTTGGTCTGCAATTTACGTAAGAGTAATTTAACCCAAGAATGTTAGGAGTATTGTTTCTATTTCCTTTTAGAAATGAGGGAAGAAGAACGTCTCTTAGATGAACACTGTGCAGCCTTAAAGAGATGTTGCTTCACACCTTGCCCTTTGTGCATATAACTAGCTTAACAGGACAGGGTTTCTTACTTGGTGTTGGGAAATGTGTTAAAGTATTTTATCACCATCAGACTTTCCACAATATAAATTACTGTGCTCTGCTGCCTTTCTTCATTGCTGTTGTTTCTCAGTGCATGTGAAAGTCAGTGTGTAGTACCTATACCAGAGAAAGGTTTCAACAATGATATTGCAAGTTTCATAAGCAAGATGCTTTCAGAGGTCTTAAACATAGATAACAAATTGTAATAGTAGTCCAGTAATGTTAGATGAGTAACTTATAGGAATTAAAATTATGGAAAATTTTCATCGAAGACTATCCTAAAACAATGGAAAAAGCTTTAGAACCTGTCTATGAGTTCTAATACTTCTTGTGTAGTAGGATCTAATCTTCCTCTGTTTTTCTTTCTCATTTAAAAAACAAAGCAGTAATATACACTTTAGAGATGTGTGTTAAAATTTGATTTTGTGACTTAAAGCTTTTTTTGTACATTAATGGTTTTTATGGCATCTAATAAACATAAGGCATGGGAATAGGGAAATTGTTGGATGGTTTTTATTATTTTATTAGCCTTTTTCATAATTTTTTAATGCTAACTTAATTGTTGCACTTCTAAAGACCATTACTTTGTTGTGCATTTGATTTTCCTAAACTTCATTTTGTTGTCTGAATACACTGATGGATTTAATATTTAAGTAGTTCACTGTATTAGTGCTAGAAGGATGAAAATTCGTTCAATCTTGTACAGGATCTTTTAGAGAGAACCTGAAAAGTACATGCTTTTTAGAGGTGTGTATTGATAAAAGGGGTGGTTTTTAGAATCTCCAAGGATAACTGCGATGGCAGATGTACAGTAAAGTGTGTGTCTATGTATGAATTCATAGAAACAGTGTATCAATTAATTTTTTTTTTGTTTGTCCATCATCCCTGAAATCCTTAGGCTGTCTTGCACTTCCCAAGTTGAATCTACAGTTCCTGACTCTCCATGACTACCTGCTGAGGAACTTCAATCTTTTCCGCTTGGAGTCCACCTATGAGATCAGGCAGGACATTGAAGACAGTGTCAGTAGGATGAAGCCATGGTAATATTTATTAACTGGCGCAAGCCAGTCAGTTCCCTTCTAATCAAAGTGTGTTTAGGAATCAAAAACTGATACTGTGTGTATACTAAGTACATAGTAACAAATGTGTTAAAATTATTACATAAATAGTGTGGTTTGTACTTACTCCTTCCATAAGGTGTTACCATGCCAAGGGTTGATATTTTAGGGGTTTGTGGCTATGTATCCCTGCAGGTGTGTTAAAGGCAGCATGCTGGGTGCTAACAAAAAGCCTTAGTTGTGTTAAGATGGGCGAGTTAATTTTCCATGGCTGACTTGACAAAATAGGCAAACGTCATAAACTCCTCTGTTTGGGGGGGGATGTTACTGAGTATTCTTGAATTTGCTATCTGCCACATTTTAATCTTCTTTTGGTTTAAAGGGTTTATTTGGTGTGATGTCTTTTATACTCAGTACTTGGCTTTTTGTTACCTTTCCTTTATCTTCTGTCTCTGTGAGTTTTTTGAATAATGCTAGCATAACTTGCTTTTGTTTTTTGAAATATAAGTCATGTTATGCTTCGATTCTAAAATGCAGGATTGCATGAATCTAATTCAGTAGCACATAAAGTTAAGAATTCTATATTTTTCTTAAAAGTTACTGTGGGGTAATTTTTTTGTAGTTTAAAAAAGAATTGAATCTATTATCAACTAATGACTACCAAAATTTTGGTGTTTATTTCTTAGGTTATCAGAATATGGAGGTGTGGTCTTTGGTGGATGGGCTAGGATGGCACAGCCCATTGTCTCTTTCACAGTGGTGGAGGTGGCCAAGCCCAACATTGGTGAAAACTGGCCCATGCGAGTGCGAGCAGATGTTACAATCAATTTGAATGTGCGAGATAACATCAAAGATGAATGGGAAGGTACTTAACGCGCTTTGAAATAAAGCGCTCAGAATAGGTGCTCATCAAAATACACTTTGATGTAGTCTGTTTTGTTGGAAAAGGAGGTTTTAATCCATGGTACAGATTTGTCAATCCTGATACACTGTTTAGAGGACAGTTACTCAAATTCCAAGTTTAAGGGGTTTATATTTTCATAAAGTGAAGTTTGAAATAATTACTTAGATGTTTCATTGGGATCTGAGTGTTTATTACTTCAGACTAATGTCAGTCAGTGACCAACTGTAAAATGATGTCCTTTACAGGACTGTGGAAAGTTAACTTAGCATTTTAAGCTAAAAATGTCATATTGGAAAGTATGGGGAAGGTGATATCTATCTCATACACAAGTGGAGAGGACAGATTTTTATTTACTTCAAATCAGTGCATTTCAGCAGTTTACAGTGTGTTTGAATATTATGAAGTGCTGACTGTACCAAATACTGTTCCTTGTAAGTATCCGCAGGCGACGCTTCTTTTGCTTGGGGATTTGAACTTTAGTTGACTGTGTTGGCAAGTGGCATAGAAGCATGCAGTTGTACTTGTGTTATCAGTAAATGTCACTCCTTTCTCTTTTGTTAGAGAAACCTGATAAACGTGCTGGAGCTGCGTAGTGTGATTGCAGGTCACATAGCACAAATGCTAAAGCTGGACTGTGTGATAAATGAGCAGATGCCGCTTTGGGGCTGTAGATTTCTCTTAAAGTAAAAAATCTAGGAAGATGGCAGAGAATTCACTATAATGAAGGTATCTGTATAGTGATGCACTTAGCTTTTTAAGTACTAAAACAGCCTTTATGATTTGTAAAAAATAATATTTTAATTAAATCAAAACTGAGAGGAAGAATTTATAAATCACTGCCTGACTTAACAGAATCTTGATGAAACTGCCTTCTGTTGAACAGTATCTGGTGCTTAATGAGGAATTATTTGTCTCATGAAAAATACAGCATACTTTCTGAGCTTTGAAGGTGTCTTAGATATCTGAGATTCTGAAGGTGTGCTGGAGAGAAAATTTAGTGTTCAGAATTATGTTAGTGAATTGGAGAAGCAGCATTTTACGAGTAGGATATAGTTCAACAGGGATGATTATTAAGCAAGAACAAGTCACTGTACAAATACATGTTGGGGGAATAACTTAACAGGCAGTACTTCTGCAGAACAGAAGGATCAGTGGTCATCTTTGCTCACAAGTGAATGTGGTTCCCACCATTGTGTTAGTACGGAGGGAAAAAGACAAAATCTCAAGTTGTATTGGAATTTATAAACTGGAATGTAACAGTAAGCAAGTAACTTGGTTAAGCGACCTTTTACTTTATTAAATAGATAACTAAAGTAACTTGGTTTAGGGTTTTGTGCCCAGTTCTAGGCACTGCACTTAACTTGTTGTAAAAAACAGAAAAAAAAGGAATTGGAGGTTTGTCCAGAGAGAAGCAATGAGAATAAGAGATTAATGCCACACTTCTTAGAGATAATTGAAAATAATTAGGTAAAAATAACTAGAGTAAGATTATTGGGAGAAGAATAATCTTGAAATAATGTTTGTTCTTAGGAAAAAAGCATTCAACTTCTACTTTTCATATCTATTATATCACAGTGTCCTGTGGTTTTGTATTCTCTAAGTTCAAGTCATACTTTGAAGCAAAACAAAATATATACAGGTGGGATTTTATAAAAGAAATATGAGTGCATTCTTTTATATACATATGCTGAGGAGCTGATGAGGACAGTGCCGTTCAATCAAATCTCTGCCTGCTCCTTTTGGGGCCCAGGTCTGCGCAAGCACGACGTCTGCTTCCTGATCACGGTGCGTCCCATGCAGCCCTACGGCACCAAGTTTGACAGGAGACAGCCTTTCGTGGAGCAGACTGGCCTGGTCTATGTCAGAGGCTGTGAAATTCAGGGCATGCTGGACGAGAAGGGGCGTGTCATTGAAGAAGGTATGATAGCCCAAAACTTCTTCAAGAGATTTATCTTTCTGTCTCTGTGGTTTTTTTTATATTTAACAGGCTAATTGATAATTTTTCTCTCTTTTAAAGAATGCTCATTGAATTAGTTACATACATGGAAAAAAACAAACCAATTCCATGAGCAGCCTGAGAAAGGTCAGCTAGTTTCCTCTGGTAAAATCTGATGTAGCTACATTAATTAAATAAATCCAGTATTGAGTTAAAGAGTAAAAGAGATTCTGTTCAAAAACTATTAGAATAATGCAGTGAAAATGTATCCATTGCTATGCAAAGATTAGTTTCATCATATGAATTTGTCTGAATTTCATTTGAGGAACAATTATGGATCACTTATTTGAATGATAATTTGCTTTTAGCACTGAATCAAATTCTAATCTTGTTGTTTCATTTTGGGCAGGACCTGAACCAAAACCAAGACTTAAAGGTGATTGCAGAACATACAGAGTATTTCTGGACCCAAACCAGTATCAGCAGGACATGACCAACACAATCCAAAATGGAGCAGAAGATGTCTATGAGACATTTAATATAATAATGAGAAGAAAACCAAAAGAAAACAATTTCAAGGTAAGATACTTGCCCCTTAGCTCTTAGGTCAGAAGGATGGAGCACCTCTCCTGCAGGGGAAGCCTGAGAGAGTTGGAGTTGTTTAGTCTGGAGAAGAGAAGGTTTCAGGGAGATCTGACTGCACCCTTTCAGTAAGGGGGCTTATAAAAAAGATGAGCACTAACTTTCTAATTATGGTAGTACAAGGGGTAATGTTTATTAACTAAAAGATGGTAGATGCAGCCCAGATAAAAGAAAACTATTTCATGATGAGGGTGATGAAATACTGGAACAGGTTGCCCAGAGGTGGTAGATGCCCCATCCCTGGAAATTTTCAAGGTCAAGTTGAACAGGGCTCTGAGAAACTTGGTCTGCTTGAAGATGGCCCTGCTCATTGCAGCAGGGGTGGACTAGATTAAGATTTAAGATTCCTTTCAGCCAAAACTATTCTATGATTCAGCCTCAACAGTGCTGAGCAGAAAGGAAGGAGCCACTTCCCTTCACCTGCTGGGCAAATTCATACTGTAGCACAAGGTGCTGTAGGCCAGCCTTCACTGTGAGGGTGCATAATTTTATACACCTAAAAATATTTCTTACTCAGTTTCTTTGCTTTTTAGACCTCTAAATCATTAATGTTCCTTGAATTTTCCATTTTGAAAATGCAGCATGAATGAAAAGCTACATTTCTTTTGGTGCCTTAAAATCATGCACTGCATAATTGAAGTGATTTTCATTTTGAGGGATTCTGTAGCAGGTTCTCTGTAAATGGATTAACAAGTAGGCAGGAAGACTTTTTTTCTTTCTGTATCTAGAAAGATAGCTCTGGTGTGAAGCAGCAGCTTGCAGCCTGCATGGACCATTGTGGTGCCATCATTTGTGCTGTGTACTTGCAGCTAATTTACAGGCAATTCCCAATGCAAGCCATTTTATGCTGGCATTTATGAAAGACTCATACCTTCATTTTTCAAGACAATCCAAGGTATTTCCCCATTTATCACATTGCTGCCAGTTTAGGTGCATGCATTCCATGCCATTTGCAAACCTTTCTAACTTCAGCTGGAGGAAAGAAAACAAGATGATGCTCTGATTAGTGTAGACAGTGTATGCAGCAGATGGAAGGCAGCTTGAAGTTTAAAGCTGAGCTTGTAGGAGAGAAGACAAGAAAACTCTTGTGCAGTCCTTGTAAATTAAACAGATGAGACAGCAGAGAAAGTGCAAATACAGTGTGTTTGCTGGAGGTGACACCACTGTGTCACTACAATTGGTCAGCAGTGTTAGTTTTTACAAGTATGAATGTTACTATTTTTACATGCATATAAATTACTTTTTGAAAAGCTGAAGCAAAGTTTTTGTGATGTAGAAGCACCACATTTGCAGTTAGGAACATATTTCTTGCTTCCTCTTAGAAACTGATCACTGGGTTTAGAAATACTACCTGAAAAAAATGTGACATTTTCTGATTTCTTTGTGCTTTTCTGAGCACAAACATATTATGCTGTGCTCAATATATGTTTTAGCCAGAAGTACTTGTTCTATATTTGCAACAAAAATATAAAAATTCTTACTTAATATGGGACTTGTCCATCCATATATCTTTGAAGTAATTCAGGCTTCAGAAGTTCTAAGATGCCTTCAACTTCATAGCTTTGCAGGTCTGTCACAGAATCCACAGCATAATTGTGACTGGAAGAAACATATTCAGAGAATGGTTAAGGTTGGAGGGACCTTAGGAGTTGATTTAGTCCAAGACCTGTTTAAAGCAGAGTCAGCTAGAGCGATTTGCTCAAGATCTTGTCACTATATAGTTGGAATTGGATATGTCCAGTGATAGAAACTCCCTAGCCAGTCTAGACAGCCTGTTCCAGTGTTGCATTACCTCTACAGTAAAAATATTTTAGCGTATTTAGGTGGAATTTCCCATATCTCAATTCATGTCCATTGCCCCTTGTCCCTTCACAAGGCACTACTGAGTGGACTCTCATTCCATTGACCTAACTTCCTCCCAGTGAATTTTATTTATACAAATCACTCAAATTCTCCAATGCTCCTTGAGTTTTGTGTTCTTGAGGCTGATCAATCCCAGCTCTCTCAGCTTGTCATACAACAGATTCTCCAATCCTTTCATCATCTCAGTGGCTCTTTGCTAGAGCCATTCCAGTATGTCTGTGTCTCCTGTCCTGAGGAGCCAGCACTGGACACAGCCCTCCAGATGTGGTCTCACCCACGCTGAGTAGTGGGGAAGAACCAGGACCCTAATAGAGGTTGGCTGAGCAGGGATGGTGATCACATTACTTGACTCTTTCAATGATACAGCACAAGCAGGAAAAGAAAAACCTACCCTTTGGAGATGGGTATATAAATGTAGACTATCTGAATAAAATTCTGTACTTTGATTTGACTGACTGTTCTTTTACAAGTTTGGCATTTAGAGGTTCTGTATTTTATTCTGGCATGGACGGCTGATGCACCGTGTTTGCCATTCATTTATGTCCATGTTTGGTGGCAAAGGAAGTCAGAGGATCTGGAAATCAGTGCAAATACATGGTGACCAAATGCTAAGTTTCAAGTGAGGTAGTTCTTCAAGCCTTGCCACTAAAGTAGCCCTTTAAAAGGAAGGCTAAAATTCAGTTACCTCTTAGTTAAAAAGCACACCTTCTGTGCAAGTCTAGGGTCTGGAGCTTTGGTATTTTCACAAGAGGGGAAAGGAGAGAAAACTTGTATAACCACAGATGATTAGATAAATTAATTTGTGGGTGAAGAGCAAATGCTTGAAGGAAGGCTTAAGCTGACTGCAAGGGTGAAGTTTATAGGCCTATAAGAGGAAACCTTAAACTGCATGAGGATCTTCTATGCGTTTTTCCCTTGCTGTGAATGTTCTGGGATGAAAACGTTACTGATGATTACAGTCATCTTTACTAGCTCTTATTTTATTCTTAGTTTAAGAATCCTGTGCTTTGATACTGGTGTTTTGTTGCATATATACACTGTCCATATATTGACTCAATCTAACCAAACACTGTCAATTAAAGTGTTCTGTTCTATAGTCTTAAAACAGATTTGATTGTTCTTCAGTATGATTTTTACCTGATAATAAGTCAGTCTCTTCAATCCTATTTTTTCTGGCTTTTCTTATCTACAGGCACTTCTGGAGACTATCAGGAACCTGATGAACACAGATTGTGTGGTTCCTGACTGGCTGCATGACATCATACTTGGATATGGAGACCCAAGTAGTGCACACTATTCAAAAATGCCCAATCAGATTGCAACTCTGGATTTTAATGACACTTTCCTGTCCATTGATCATTTAAAAGCTAGCTTTCCGGGGTACAATGTTAAAGTCACAGTTGACAATCCAGATCTGCATGTACCCCCCTTCAGGTGATCTTAATATTTCAAGTACTTCTTGATATTCTTGCTGAAACATGTTTTCAGGTGGAGTTATGTTCAGAGGTTGAAAGGAGATGCTCTTTATTAAAAAAAAAGATGGAGATATGTTTAGATTATGTTTAGATATGTAAGATTTAGATAGTTACATGATAGAGTTAACTGTATGACAGCAAGACCCAGGACCAGCTTCTGTTCGCTTCTATATAAAAATGCATCAGAGCTTTGCTTGTAGATCAGCCTACAGAATATATGCTAAAAGTCTCCTCAAGAATATATGCATCTAGTCTCCTCAAGATCAGGCTAGAGAATTTTGATTACATCATTTCCTTACATGTCTCATTACAACAAGCTAAGAACAGCAATTTCAACACCAGTTAAGATTTGAGCTTTTGGAAACACTGTTCAATCAACATAAAGGATTAAGTCTGAAATCCCATAATGCTTATTTTTAGAAATGATTTCTGAAATAGGATGCCATTGGCAACTAAATGAGATTTACTTGTTTTGTTTTAGTGGTGCTGTTGTTCAGCAATTTTAGACCTGACAATTCTGTCCCTCCTGGTCTGGTTCCTTGAATTTTGACAACTGAGTTTCACAGTGCATAGTATTGGAGAACAGTTCCTTCAGCTGAAGAGACTACATCTTTTCCTTGTAAAGGAATAAATCTGTGGAGGGAAAAGATGCCTTTCCCCTGCATCAGTCAGCTTTTATCATGGCTAAACTGAATCTTGAAAAGCAGGGAGGTAATCTCCTGAGCTTTTTTTGGAAACACTACATGGAGAATTTGTGTGGAGAAGGCACTAACACTATATAATGATATAAAAATAGTCTGAAGGTATCAGGAAAAGATCTCACACAGTTTTCCTCAATGACCTGTTGTTCAGTTTCAGTTCAGAGATACTGCTCTTTATGAATAGCTGTTGCTCTTCCTACTGCTACATTTGTCCTGTAAGAGATTATTATTGTTATAGATATCTACATTTTGGATGGGCATTGGGATTTCTTCACCTGTGATTTGTTTCTGAATTAAAGAAGCTTGCTAATATGCATAGAAGGCTATAAAAAATTGAAATTGGAGGATAAAAACCTTCATCTGTTGGAATAGTTTGGAATACTGACACAGCTTATGTTCCATGATAACTTTTCTCCTGTCCCTTCCATTTTCACTTATGAACTCCTTGTCTTCAGTGTTCTTCCAGCTGGCTCTCAGCACTGCTCCTGGCTTTTCCAGTTATGAAAAGAGTGCTTTTGACACACTTTTTGTTTAATCAGCTTCATCATTTCATTTGGCATTTCTCTTCTTTATTCTCCTTAAAACTTTGTCATTTGCAGCACTTGTTTCCCTGTTGTATGAGAGTTTGTCTTAATGGGGAGAAAAAATCTTTATCACCTTCTGAGACAGTCCATGTCATAGTGAACATGTTGAACTTTAACCTTAAATTATGTGTTGCAGAATAACTTTCCCAATGAAGGAAGGTAAAGGAACGAAAAGAAAAGAGGATGGAAGTGAAGAAAACCCTGAAGAAGCTAAAACACTGATTGTAGAGCCTCATGTTATCCCAAACAGGGGACCATATCCATATAATCAACCAAAACGGTAAGAAATGGATGGGAACTTAGTTTCAAATGACAACACGTGCATAGCAGTTCATTTTCAGAAATGAGACTGGTTTGTTTTATATTTGAATCAAAATTGTCCCCCATCTGTGAAAAATTTATTCTGTTGTCCCCCATCTGTGAAAATAGTCCCTCGAAGAACAGTGAGAAATACTGTCTTCTTGTGATTTTTGTCTCAGGAATTTGAATGTTAGGAAAGTAATACCTAAATAATTTTACAACATTCTCTGCAAATAATGACTAAAGACAAACAGGCTTTTAGATGGAAAGAGTTGTCACATGGACAACATGATTTACTGTCTTGCTCAGAAATTTCAAGACTGTTGAATCTATAAAAACGTAGTTCTAATGCTGATTTAATTTGTGCAGAATTTTGCAAATGTGTTGTTCAGGAAAGATATAAACAATTAATTGAAATAAAACTTGTTAAAACAATTGCTTTTACAAAAATTGTTGGCAAAGTCTATCAATTTTCTGATGTCGTTCTGCTTTGTTACAGCAATACTATTCAATTTACCCATACTCAGATTGAAGCCATCCGTGCAGGAATGCAGCCTGGACTAACTATGGTGAGGATGTTTTCAAGGATTCTAAACTCTTATTTTATTAATTCTGGCCTTAGGTACATTCAGTGAAATCCTAGTAATGCCCCTTTCTGTAGCCTTGCTGAGGTAATTTCTATTAATAGTTTAAGGATATGAAGAACTAACTTTCAGAGGCTCAACATGCACCAATCCTCACAAAATCATAGAGCAACACATCTCTGTATCCTGTGTTTCCGTGGCTGAATGCTTTCCACAGCAACTGAATTTACTTTTGAAGTGGTTGGAGAGTCTTTAAATAAAGCAGGAATGCTTTCATAGCAATTTGTAATTTTATGTGTAGATGCTTATGAAAACTGCTATTCTGTGCTTCTTAATCATGCAAAAATTGTTTTGAGATGCTTTCTTTATAATATTTGGATACCTTTAAAATGTCTGAGCTGTCAGTTTTGGAGTGTTTGTAGAATTGAGCCTATGAAAACATTAATTGTTGTAATATGTCTATATCATCAGTTGTAGATTTCTGAGTAAATAGAAGGAATGAACTCTCTCTTTTTAAAAATTTTTCCTGTTCTTTATGTCTGTTTCTCCCTATTGTTTTTCAGTTGTGTGTCTTGATTCTCTTTTCACTGTTTCTCCCCTGTTAAGCCTGTTCTGAGGCTAAACTGCCTTTTTTCTCTGAGAACATCTGTTTTCTTATTAGTACTTCCTGTGCTGGATTACCACATTCCTTTTAGTCAGGAATCTGCCAAAATAGTCTAAAGGAATCTTTTATAATATGTTGTATTTGGTCTGAAAGTTCACCAGAGCCAGGAAGCAATGTGTAATGTCAGTGTCTTGTGAGATTGTTCTGGGTTTTTTCTTCCCCAGCCAACTCTTGTTTTTCTTTATTTTGTTGAAGTATTCTGATAAATTGTGATTAATTTTTGTTTGGTTTTACTTTTTGTGTGTGTGTGTGTTTGATTTTAGGTAGTGGGTCCACCTGGTACTGGAAAAACCGATGTAGCAGTCCAGATAATCTCCAATCTTTATCATAATTTCCCAGAACAACGAACTCTAATAGTTACCCACTCTAATCAGGTAAAGTGTCAATCATGTGTGGAATTTTCCTGTAATTGCGATGTAGAAGAGCAGTAGGTGTAGAGATCAGTAGTTTGGGAATTGCATTTGTCTCCTAACAATGGAAAATTGAGTCAACTTACGTGCAGTTTTGCCAGTTTGATAATGAGAAATTAAATTTTTGAATTTCAGGTGTGTAGTTCTAAACTATTTACCTGAAGTTTTCAATGTGTTTAATTGGTTGGAGGTCAAAAATAAGAAAGTATTTTTGAAAAAGTATCATTTGGTGAGGAGTTACAGCGTGGAATAATACAGGCCAGTCTGCAGTGGGTGGCAGGAGAGTGACAGTTGGGACAGAGGGTTGAGAACATTGAGAACAAGTCCATTGAGGAGAAAAAGAAGGAAATACTTCGAGGCAGATAGAAGACTTCTTACTAGACAAGACTTTAATGAGGACATTAACTTGAAATTGTGCCCTGGGAAATTAACTGTATCTCAGCAGGGTACATTACCCATGCTTTGATGCTGCACTTTAACATGTTTACATCAG
Source organism: Melospiza georgiana (assembly GCF_028018845.1). NCBI lineage: Eukaryota > Metazoa > Chordata > Aves > Passeriformes > Passerellidae > Melospiza > Melospiza georgiana. Next base: position 34,984,288 of record NC_080435.1, read on the forward strand.
TTGCAGCTGCAAGTGGAGCTTGTTTGTGTTTATTCTTATTTTCAAAACTAGATGATCCAGTGCTTACAAGCTTGCTCCTTTGAAATAAACGAGTTAGTTGATAGTAAGCCACTAGAGAACTGAAAAGCTTAAGGTAGAAGATGTAGCACACCTAGAAGTTTAGTTGAGCAAAATTCAGTTATCCAAAATGGGATAGAGTCCCAGTACCTGACAGCCAGTACCAGATCATACTTCTCTCATGTACAGTAAAAGTTAAATTGTTTAATATCATTGTACAAAAATTGATGTTTGTGGGACAGTTTTGTAAATTGATAGCTTTATCAACTGAGTTAACTGTATGATTACAATTTCAAAATTTAATTCTAAATCAAATGTGATAGTTGTATAAAGTATGCAAATAAAAGAGTGTTAGTAAGCTAATTTCCTTGTTGTCAAGATTAGGAGTTTCAGTATTAACTTTGTTTTGTTAAAACAAATTATTTTTGTTTGTTTCAGCTTCCATTTATACTAAATTAGGAAAAATCTCTTATTTTACTTACAAGTAATTCCTCCATTTTCCCCTGCAAGAGCCTCTGAACTTCTAAAAACTACCTTTTCTCCTGTTCTTGTCAATCTTTAGGCTTTGAACCAGCTGTTCGAAAAAATCATGGCTTTAGACATTGATGAGCGTCACCTTCTGCGTCTGGGTCACGGAGAGGAGGAATTAGAGACAGAGAAAGATTTCAGCAGGTGAGGAAGGAGATGCTAATGATAAACTCCCTTGTATAAACATGGCAGCAAGATGTCTCTGTCGAATCCCCTCTGCCTCCCAGGCGAAGGAGCGGTGGTGGACAAGTTTTACCCCTCTCATGTTATTCAATCCCAGTAACACAGATTGCACTATTTTTCAGTACCAGGTTTATTAATTTTGGTTCTTACTCTGTACAGAAGCTGTGCTTCCTTGAGCATCTAGAGACAGTCAGTTGCTTTTTCACAAAATCAACTGCTTGAATAATAGATATTTATATACTTTTTTGACCCTCATACCTTCATGCAATTAATCTGTGAGAGAAATTAGAATAATAAGGTGAATTCTTAGAGCTACAGTTTTTTTGTTCAAATATGGTATCACTTCTACTGTCATGGTGATTTTTGCATTAATGAACAGGAAATTAAACTTTCTGCTTTGAATTCTTCTTCAACTTTGCTTAACATCAAAGTTGCTTATTTCATTGATAACGCGTTTTGAAGTATACATATGTAAGGAAAGCTGTGAACTCTGTGTCAGTACAAAGACTTAAGAACCTGTTCTTCTAAATATTTGTGTGTTTGTCATGCGTTAGTCCAATTGACGTCAGTAGGATTACCCACATTCATGAATGTAAGCGGGGTATAATGGTCGTGCACTGGAAATATCTGAACTGTCCAGTACTGGATTATCATAGCAATACTTTGACTTCAAAAGCTGTAGTAAAAATTATATATAGTCACTAGAAGCTACCCACATATACATAGTTCAGTATTTAGCAAAATAAATGCCTTGTGATTTTTTTTTCTTTTGAATTGAATGCTTTGACATAGTCAAATTATTCCAGAAATTTGATAGCCAAAAACTTACTGAATGATGCCATAGCAGATATTTATTTAGTACTATCCATAGTTTAGTATATTCCTTGAACTGTAGCATTCATTGTTAAAAGGAATTTTCTTTCTGACGCTATGTTGTCTGTTTTCACACTTTCTCAAGGTAACTCCAGACCTGTGGGATATTTGTGCAAGCATTATGGGTTCTGGTAGTTCAAGAGGGAGGGGTAAAGGTTGAGGAACATATTTGAACATGGGCTGCACTACTCTGAGAACTTAATTTCTCATTAGCTTGGCTTTGTGAATTGTTAGGGTTCAACTGATAAAAATAGTCAGCATGTAACAAATTCTTAGGCTTTGTAACAGGGTTGTACTTGTGACAGTGTTTTGGCAGGGTGCTGGGGTTTTTTGTGATCTCTCATTGTGATATTGAGATACTATTTTGAGTTTAATAAAAATTATTATTATATATTACATATGTTATATATAATCTGTTTTGTAGGTATGGAAGAGTCAATTATGTGCTGGCTCGAAGACTTGAACTTCTGCGAGAAGTTGGGCGATTACAAGAGAGTCTTGGAGTCCCAGGAGATGTATCTTACACTTGTGAAACAGCTGGCCACTTTTTCTTATACCAAGTAAGGACTGAAATACTTTTGCAGAGACTGTATGACCTAAATATGTTACGAAACACTGTGTAAAACTTGCAATGAATTTTTCAGAGTTGAGAGTAAAAGCAAAAAGCATTTTCCTTGGTGATTCACAATACAGTAACAGCTAAAGTTAAAATTGCAGCATGACTTGCTTGTGTTGCTATTGTTTTAAATCCTGCCTGCTGACTCACCAAGTCATTGCTGCCCTTCATGAATGCTGGCAAAGATTCTAACCTGAAGCTTCTCCTTCAGATAGGAAAATCTGTGGGCTGCTTTATATTTTGGACAAGCATTAGAGCAGCTACTTGATGGTACTGATAGGAGGCTTTTATAGCATTAAATGCCAGTGTGAAATTAAACGTACATTGTACAAAATGGTGTGTTGCATGTCCCTCATTTCTCCTCCATGTATTTTTCAGTGATGTAGTCTACATTTGCAATTAGTGTTGCATAAGGAGGTTTACAGAGTGGAACTTAGGACTGAATGCACTTACTTGTGTATGTTTTTACAGCAGTTACTCTGGTCTAGCTTTAGTGTGGACCTTAACATTAAATGGACATTAGATGTTGAAGAGTGCAAGGAGCACTGCTAGAGGTCATCTTCTGCTTCAGTTTCCTCCTAAATGAATCCCACTTGGTATTTAAATCAAAGTAGTGTAAGTGGAGATAATAAAGAAGGTTACTTCTGTACTGGGTTTATGTGGCAAGGTTTTGGCTGTAGGAATGCCCTCTGAGAGGAGGCCAAGGGCTGCCCTGTGCAGGACCCAGGCAGCTCCAGCAGACCCACTGCTGAGCAAAGCTGAATCCATAGTGAAACTGGTGGTGTGTCTTTGAAAACCTCTTTGAGAAGAGGCCAAAAACCAGCAGCAGCTGAGGGCAGAGAGGGAAGTGTGAGAAACAACCCCATACACCCGGGACAGAAGAAAATGAGGGGGCAGGAAATGCTCCAGGCCTCAGAGCACAGATTCCCCATAGCTTGTGGAGACAGCCATGGTAAAGCAGGTTTTCCACCTGCAGCCAGTGGAGAGGCTGTGGCAGAGCAGATACTGCCAATGCAGCCCATGGAGTTCCCCATGCTGAGCAGGTGGGTATGTCCTGAAGGAAGAGGCAGCCTGTCAAAATCCCATGCTGGAGCAGAGAAGAAGTGTGAGTAGGAAGGGGTGGCAGAGATGTTGTGTTGTGAACTTGAATGATCTGTACTAGTCAGGGTAGGGAGGAGGTAAAAAAATTGACAATGAAATTAACCCTGGGAACAAAGAGGGAGTGGAGGAGAAAGATGGTTTTAGTTTTGTCTTTGTTGCTCACCATCTTACTCTGTTTTTAATTTTCAATAATAATTTTCCCTGTTTTGTCAGTGATGCTACTTGCTAAGCAATCTCCCTGTCTTTATCTCAACCTGTAAACTTTTCTGTCTTAATTTCCCCCACTGTCCTGTTGAAGAGGGGGAGTGGGAGAAACTGGGTTGGGAGTCTGGCAACCAACCAGGGTTGAGCCAAATGCAGCCCACCACAACTTCAAAAATGTCTTTCTGACACAAGGTCAAATTACGACATACCTTACTTCTGTGATAATTTTTTTAATGGTATGCTGCCAGCCTGTATATTGCCAAATACCTTATGATATAAACCCACCTTGCTTTGTCACAGGTAATGTCTCGCTGGGAGGAGTATATCAGTAAAGTGAAGGTTAAAGGTGGAAAATCGCCAGATGTTGCAGATGTCTCCAGTTTCTTTCCTTTTCACCAGTATTTTGCAAATGCTCCTCAACCAGTTTTCAAAGGCAAATCATATGAAGAAGATATGGAAATTGCTGAAGGGTGTTTTAGACATATTAAGAAAATATTCACTCAGCTTGAGGTAAGACATGTAACTGTTAATGGCAAGTGAATCTGGCTAATCTTGTAGAAAAATTACACGACTCCAAAATTCTCATTTTCTCTACTTCCTAGAAGAAATATACATGTCTAGGCAGCTTCATTACTTGGCAAGGTGGGAATTTCCACCTTAGAGTAATATAGGTATGTTACACAGTAGGAGCAAGGGTCTGGTCTCTTTTAGTTGGATCATGGGAAGCAGCCATTCTGCATCCATTTTCACTGATGAGGTTACAAGGATTGGTACACCTGTCACTACTCCTCTGATCCTCGCAGGGTCTTTGTATTTACAGTGAGATGCCTTTAATCAGATAACCTAAAAGTAACAGATTATCTTCTGGTTTTGCCAGAATTGCTTAAGAGGCTATTAAATATTAGGATAAAGGTGATTTGTGATCATTTGATTTTATTAACTGTAATGGTCTTTCTACTACTGAATTTGATGTCATGTTATGATGCAGTAAAGTAGGAAACAAGAAGATATAGTAAAAGAAAATTTTGGGGGATTCTGAGAGGGTTCCTCAGAATTATTTGAATATTTGTCTGTAAATTTATACGTACGTACAGGTTGGAATAATTCTTTCATAGGTTTTTACGAGATTGTTTTTCAAAATGCACTAAACCTGGAAACGACAACAAATTATTCAGATGGGATTGTTAACAGTACATAGCCTCAGAGTTTTCTTGTTTAATTATGTCAAGAAGGTAGCCACAGAGTTTGAGTGGATTTATTACTCTATAAGTGATATTTTTTTCATATTCTGACTTTCAAGACTTTTCTTTTGTCCTCCATAGGAATTCAGAGCATTTGAACTTCTCCGCAGTGGCCTGGATAGATCAAAATACCTGTTGGTGAAAGAAGCAAAAATCATTGCAATGACTTGTACTCATGCTGCTCTGAAACGACGGGACCTGGTTGAATTAGGTTTCAAAGTAATGATTTTACTAGTGTTACTGTACTGCTTGATTTTGGTGTTGGTTCTCCCCTATTCCCCACCCCATATGAATCTTTTTATCTGCCTCAAATCTAGGCCAGCTAGATTATTTAGAGTTGCATTTTTATACCTGTATGTTTCAATTTTTTAATTTTACTGAAGAAAAATATAACTTCTGTAAGTAAAAGATTAAATCACTTTTGACTTACTGTATATACTAAAATTGTAAATAGTGCTTTTTTAAAAAAGTCAGTTTTACCATATTACATGATAAACAGCAGTGATAGGATTAATAAAATAGAGGTAGAACTGGCCTCTATGGCCAGTAAACATGGCATTTACAGCTTTGTTTACCTAAAAACTTTAAAATTGGAGGAAAAATAACTATGATGCAATACTTTTTTTCATTCCAAAGTGGTAACTATAACTGTTAATTTAGTGCAGTCTTTGTTTCTGAGAAAAGCCAGCCACCAGTAATTCTTCAGTATTATTTTTCACTGATCATGTACTGTATTGGATCACAAAATGGCTTCTCTTCAGCTTCAGTGCAGAGATACCAAATTATTTTGCTCCACTGCAGAAAACTTTTCTCTTGTGGTTATGGCATATAGGAAGCATGTAATGTAATTCAGTCTTGGATCCCTTCTAGGTATAAGCCCTGACTGCTACAGAGAGTTCTGCCATTTGTGTAGTAGGACTTCACCTATTTGGTAATACTGATATTCTCCCTATAAGGTGAAATCCTGCTGTAACCATTCCACCTGGAAAAATCTGAAGGAGTAATAGATGCTTTCTTTTGGTAGGCTGAATAAATACCTTTATTTGTGTTACTGTGTTTATGGAAATCTCTTTACTTTTTTTTTTTTCTCAGTATGACAACATCTTAATGGAAGAGTCTGCTCAGATTCTGGAGATAGAAACCTTTATACCTCTCCTGTTGCAGGTTAGACTTGAAACATAAAAGATCTTAAATAAGACTTTGTGCTCCTGAACACTATTGAATATTAAAATGAAAAATATCATGTGCAGGAAGTAACCCAGAACTGATATTTGCTAGTAAGACCTTTCACATTGATTTGACTGATTTGATTTTTAATTATGAAATTATTTAATGCAATGAAGTAACCATCTTACATTTTTTTTCAAACTTTTAAATGAGCATTGATTAACCAGCTGCATCTGGCAGTTGAGGGAAAGTAGATATATGTGAGCAATGCAGAAACTGAACAATTTGTATAATTAGAGTAGACCATTTCACCATAGAGGCATATTCTGAAGGATATTCTATGAGTTTATTTATGTGAGGCATCCAAATACTCTTTGAAAATTGAGTGGGTTTTAATTTTAACAAAACCTAAGGATCTAGCCTTCCAGAGCAGCAGTAGTTGATTTTTTTACTTGCAATTCAGTGAGAAATTTTTAAAAACAGAATTCTGGGTGACCTCTTTGTCCAAGATTTAAATGGCTGGTACGTCCAGAAAACTATCTGGAATGCTTCATCATGTGCAAAGAGGAAACTTCCAGGACTGAGTAAAAAAAAAGACAGTAAGCTTTGAGTTTTTGTGGGGTTTTTTATTCTTGCTAATAAAATTTTTTCCATACTCTTTTTTTCTAAGATGTTTTCAGGCTTGGGGAGTTGGAAGTCCAGAGTTCAGTTTTCTTTCCTTGATGTCTGATCAGAAACTGCTTCAGAGCTCTTCCACTTCAAGTGTCGGGAGAAGGAGCTTTATGCTCTGTCTCAAATAGTGTTCCCATAAGAAAGGGAATTATCACAGGAGTGTGTAATGAGGATCTGGCAGCTGGAAGTCTCCAGGATGCTAATTGTGAAGAGCATTCAGCCCAAGAGCCAAGACAGGAATTAGTTAGGGGCACATCCTGGTCATGGGAGAAGCTATTTGAGAATTACAGAAGTAAGCATGATCTACAGAGACACTTGAAAGGCAGGTTCAGTGTTGCCTCAGACATCTGAACACTAAAAACTGTTTCAGATGCTTCATATTCACTACCTCAGAATCCAAAAATAAAGTTCAGAGGGCAGTTGTGGGTTGACTGCTGTGACTGAAGTAATCAGGGGTTTTGGCCTTTAAAACAATAAAATAGGATCTTTATTCTGATATTTCTCTACTAATTTTAGTAGATAAAGGTACTTTATTGGTTTTTATTGTTTTATATGAAAAGAGACTTTATTTACAATTATACTCTCTGATTGGATGGAAGCTAGCAATCTTTAAAAAGACTGAAGTTCAGTGTAGCTTAAAAAGAAATGTTGAAGGGCTAAGACAAAGGCAGACAATCTGACTCTTAATGTGTTTTGAGTGCCTTGATTATATTGTAATGGTTGCAATGGTGTAACTGTTCCATTCTAGAACCCCCAGGATGGATTCAGTCGTTTGAAGCGCTGGATTATGATTGGTGACCATCATCAGTTGCCACCAGTCATTAAGAACATGGCTTTTCAGAAGTACTCCAACATGGAACAGTCTCTTTTTACACGGTTTGTTCGTGTTGGAGTGCCAACTGTTGATTTGGATGCACAAGGAAGAGCTAGAGCAAGGTAAGACAGGAAATCCTTTGTCTGGCTTGTAAGAAAGTAACAAGTTGAAAGTGAGAGAGCACACACAGCTAGGGAAGCTGGTTTTTATTGTTAGGACAGGAGTTTGCAAAACTGGAATTTAGTTCCATTAATTTCAGCGTAGACTAGGAAGGCAGATTCTACTTCTCTGAAATGCTATCAGATTAATTTCTTCATTGTTATTTTTATATAGCAGTACTCTGCTGTTGCATGAGTACTTTAATGAAAATTGTATTTCAAGGTACTTAATCATCTTAGATGTTCAGGGTTTTTTTACAAATGAAATTTTACAGAAGCTCTTTTTTCTAAACTAATGTTTAGTATATTCAAAGTGAAATAAAAATCTGATTTATTTCACATTGAATATATAATAATTCCCTTAAAGACTGTAAAAGGCTGCTTTTCTGTAGTATTTCAGGAGAGATGCATCCAGAGGTTGGGCAGATTCAGGTTGTCCTCATGAGAACAAAAAGCCTTTTTTATAGTAAAGGAAATACTGCAACTCTGTAGTGTAGTAGCTTTTTTTAATCTGTCATTTTTAATCTGTCATTTTTAATCTGTCATTTTAATCTGTCATTTTTAATTTGTCATTTCACGGTAGTAATTTAAACATCAGATTTATTGATTGTGTAAATTGTATATTTGTGGTGTCATGTTAAGAACAAAAAATAAAACCAAATAAGAGAAAATTACTTCATATGAAATCTTGCTACTCTAGGTTTAGTTCTAAATCTTTATTTTAGGCATAAAGTGTAGTCAACAATATAAAGGATAACTTCAATTTTTTCATGTAGGAAATGCTTGGAATCTAGAATATTATTTTCTAGTCTTATGAATGACAGTTCAGTATGATTTTTAAAATTAAAATTTTATCTGAATGTGCTGGTGAATAAAGTTTATTTTTCAAAATCTTAGTGAACTTCTTAGTGATAAGAGAGCAAAAGTCTTTCACTTTGCAAGTAATTTCTTGATCAAGAAGCACTTCCTGTGCTTTGTCTTTTGTGATCATGGGTAGCTTCCCCCTGAGCTATCTGCTTCTTGGTCTGGTCTGGATATTGTTAGGCATTTGTGAATGAGACATTTTGTTAGCATTACTGTCCCTAGAAATATCAGGAATCGTTCAGAATTAGGTAGATTTTGTTTGTTTCCATTCATGTCTTTTGTTAATACTAGGAAATACACAAAATAAATAAGGAAATCAATTTCTTTTTACTGTTAGAAAAAGTAAAAAAAGTAAGAAGCTTTACCACAGTTAACGCAGAAAATACCATTTTCCTTATTCCTTCTGTTTTGTAAAGAAGGACTAATATTCCTTAAGTTTTGTTACCCATCAAAGTTTTCGCTAGAATTCTCTCAAAATTTGTAGCTTGATCAGGAGGAACAGACTTAAACCCAAGTGTGCCACATTGACATGGCATCTGAAGTTTTCAGTGAGAGAGAACAAAACAGAATCACGACCTAAAAGTAGTATCGCTGGATAGATTGTTCGGGTGTGTTCGGGTGTGTTTATATATGTACAGGCTGCCTAGCAGAATTACTCTTTTCACTGAAATCCTACAAAAGCCTTGATCCCAAATGCATGTGAACTCTCTGGGATGAGTGGAAGAGCCTGCTGTAGCTCACTCTGCGTGCTTTGTGTCTGTGTGCTTTTGGACAGTTTGTGTAACCTCTACAACTGGCGCTACAAGAACCTGGGTAACCTGCCTCACGTGCAGCTTCTGCCAGAGTTCAGAACAGCCAATGCTGGCTTCTTGTATGACTTCCAGCTTATAAATGTAGAAGACTTCAATGGTGTAGGAGAGTCTGAACCCAATCCTTATTTCTATCAGGTAAGGGAAGTACTGCATGTGTTATTTATTAACCTCAATAGGGTTTGTTAGATCTGCAATGAAGACAGACTATCGAAAACAGTAAACTGACATTCAGTTCATATTCTCTGATAATTGAGTCATGTGTATGATTTTTTTCCTCCTTTTAATGAGTTTTGAATGTTGAAAATGAAAACATTGTGTTGGGGCTTTTGCTCAGTGAATTACTTTGTTTTCTCATTGTTATGGGAAGGATGAGACTTGGTGTAATTCATTACAAAATGTAATTTTGACCTAAGGCAAATTAAAGTCCATTGTAATTCAGCTGTACTGCCATGATAGTGGAAAAACAGTAGCACTTCCCCTGAGCACAAAGAATGGAAGCTTGCTTGGTTGCTCATACCTGAGTTTGAAGAGTCACTGTGTTATTTGTGCTATAGGTAGGAATGCTAAAATGCCCATCTATTAAAGAATAAAACAGTACTGCTAGTAATATACATAAGAGGCATAGAGACATTGAGGGTGAAGTAAATTGCCAAAAAAACCTTAATCTTGGATTTTCTCAACTAAGTTTTGAAACGTTCAACTAAATTTTGGAATTAAGCCATCATCAACAGTCTATCTGTTTTTCTTAAATTAGGAAAACATTTTACACTTGTAATGAGATGCTTATATTTTCAGTCCTTTTATTTTTCTTGTTTTAAAAACTAGTGAAACAAACTATGGTGTCTAAAATAGCAAACCTGGGCTTTGGAAAAATAAGAGCTGGAGTGATGTGCAAGTTAAGGAGTTTAATTCAAACATGGAATCAACACCTTATACTTTGCTCAAAATTATGGAAATCAAACAATATACTTTATGATAATAATATTAATATTCATTTTTTCCTCTGAAGATTAGTGAGACTTATGTGAATCTCTGTTTTTAAAAAGGTATGAAATATATTCATAAGTTTTGCTTGGGTTCTTCTCAGTGCTTTTTCAGTACAAATTAGTGGGCTGCTAGAGAAGAAAGCAATGGTTAATCATAATCATAATCCACTTTATCCCATTGCTAGAGTGAGGACAGAATTGCTTGGAGATACTACTTTGGTTTTGTTTTTGAAACTCTAACATGCGAGTAGTAAAAAGTTGTCCAGTGGAACACAAACAGCTGAAATGAGTGCCTCATAATTTGGAATGCTAGCACTGCTTTAGACTACTCTTTGGCTAAAGAAGATTAAGAACACTGACATGAGGACACAGAACACACTTCTCATTATATCAGCACTCTCATGTGCACACTCTTCTAATACTTCCTATCATTACTTTTTTTTTTTGTGATCTTGATAATTGATGTGATAGTTAGCAGAATATGTTGGTGGCATTCTAGGTTTTTCATGAGATAAAGATTGTTGTCATGTATAATTCTCTTTGTGAATTTTGGCTTTTCTTTCCAGAGTTAAAGGGGATTAAAATTTGTAGAATAGCTTTACACCCACAGGTGTTTGATATGCCTGGCAACTGCATTTTCCAAGTAATGCAGAGCCCACTTAGTAAGAAAAAATAAATGAGGCTGGTATGTCCAGCCTATTCAAACATACGCCAAGTGGGGATAAAATTCCTTGTATAAATAGAGCAGGAGTAAATGTCAGCATTTGAGAACAACTTTTTAACCTGAAAGATAATTTTTGTTGACAGAAAATGGATTTAAATAGCCTATGAATAACATCAGTCTGGAAATAGAACAAAGCTTCCCATAGCCAGAAGAGTAGTACTTTGGAACAGACTCACAAAGTAATGACAGAGAGACAAAGTTACAATATACAAAATAACAGCTGGTAATTTGTAATTGAATAGCATGGCCTGCAGTGGAAATAACTGGATTTGATAATCCAGATGTCTGTCTCCTAAGCAATACTTAAAAAGACTTTATACTAGTGTAACTAGTTCTTACTTTCAGTTTACTGGGGAGTGAGTCATTGCAATATTTTTTGAGTAAATATTGCAAAGTTTCAATCAGTGACTAACAATAATATTGATGTAGATATTTTAACAGTTGTCTGAGAAGGAATGAGACTGAAGGTATTAAACCTAATTGTGGTTCTTTCATTCTTTCAAAGTGGCTTGTGTGAAGTGAGCAAAGAATCATCAGATCTAGGGACATTTCTCTCAGCACTAAAATATTTGTCTAAATACCTGACAGTGTTACAGGTGTTATTCTTTGTAACCTTACACGATGAGTAACCATTTTTTTTGTCTTTTTCTTCATGTCTTTTTCTTTCATTTAAAACTTTAGAATCTTGGTGAGGCGGAGTATGTTGTGGCAGTTTTCATGTACATGTGCCTGCTTGGCTATCCTGCAGACAGGATAAGTATCCTGACAACATATAATGGACAGAAACACCTGATCCGTGATGTCATTAATCAGCGATGTGGAAACAATCCTCTGATTGGAAGGCCAAACAAGGTGACTTTGAAAGTGTATCATATCAGTCATTGCACTAGTTCTGGTTTCTATTGTCATATTTTTCTATTATCATATTGTCAATTGTCAATTTCTGGTTTTTAAATTGTCATATGGCAAATCTGGCTGATTTAAGCTATACTTATACAGGTATCTGTGGAAGTGTTTAATATATTAATAAGTATTTAACCACATATTTATGAACCTACATTCTATGGAATTTCATAGATTAGTGCCCTTGTTTTTGCCTGTGGATAATTTGACAGAGTGAAGTTGGTGAAGGTGAAAAGACTACAGGCTGTGTGGGACAGAATAACTCTTTATTTATAATTTATTTTTTTAATCACAAATGATAAAAAAATAACATCATTCCCCAAAATCACACCATTCGAAAGATCCACCCAGAGTGGATCTTTGTAAAACTGTCTTACAAAGCTAATGGCTTTCTGTAATCTTTTGGAATTAGCACCTTACTTCTCTGTCCAAATTTAAATAAAAAGAAGTAAAAGAAACAGTGTACAGTCAGACTAAAGGTCCTCCCAATATATTCCAAAAAAATATGGCTTTTATTTAGAAGCCAGCTAAATCAGTTAAAGAATTCTCTTTTCATGTTTACTGCAATCTCAGTCCAAAGTCAATGTTAAACTTGTGGTGTCATGTTTTAATTGAAATGGCAAAGATCAACCTATAGAGTTTTTTCCTTCTTTTTGAATTCTCTAGGTAACAACTGTGGACAGGTTTCAAGGCCAGCAGAACGATTATATTCTGCTTTCCCTAGTGCGTACCAAAGCTGTAGGCCACCTTAGGTATGTAAGAACATCTTCCTGTAGTGCCATAGCAGTACTTGAACTCTGTATCAGATACAGAAAGGTTTATGGTGCACTGTACAAAAAATTCTATTGTATGAGTATGTAGTAGAAATGAAGTTCAATGCTATGTATCTAATGAAGTTCAGAGAGACTTCCTTTTCTAACTGCCTGGTACCCTCTTCTCGAGCACTTTATCCTTTGGTAATGGCTCTTACCCTGTAATTAGTTTATATTGCTGCAGATAGGCTGACCTTGGTTTCACCCTAGGTGAATGATAGAACTGTAGTTCTTGTTGAGCAAATGCAGGCTTAAATTTTCTCATAGATCCTTTCCTGTAATCAAAGTTTTTATTTATTTTGCATCAGAAGTGTTTGATCATTGCATAAGTTGCATTATTGTGTGTAGTTTTAAATGTTTGCACTTTTGCTTTGGGATGTGATGCAGAAACAATCTTAGGTAGATAGATGAGTTCTCAAATTCATCTTTACTTGTTCAGATGCTGAAATGCTATTGGGATTTTTTCTCAATGTCTACTCTCAATTTCTGAGGTGTAGGAAAACAGTAGAAGGTGGTTTTTCATAGTGGTATTGGTACAGTGAACCAATATATTTATGTTTCTATATAATGGTACTAGGATTTGCTAGTTACTGGAACAATGTGTAGTAAAAAAAACTAAAGACAAGATAGTATTTGGGCAGGTGTTTTTATATTTCTTTTAATTAAGACTCATGTCTAGTTATTTTTATTGCAAATGTGTCATCGGTGGAAAATAATGTTTGATTTTATTTTCTGAAGGGATGTCCGGCGATTAGTCGTTGCCATGTCAAGAGCTAGACTTGGACTTTATATCTTTGCAAGGGTATCACTATTTCAGAACTGTTTTGAGCTAACTCCAGCTTTCAGCCAGCTCACAGCTCGACCACTTCACCTCCATATCGTTCCCACTGAATGTTTTCCAACGGCAAGACAGGTAGGGACAGCTGCACTGGATTTTGGTATCTATAATGGGTGTTTGTGTTTGCTCACTTTTTTTGAGTAGGCTGAAAGAGGTGAAACTGTTTTCTCTGCCAGACTGGTGCATTTGCTTCTTGGCATTGGACCAGGCTGCCCAGAGAAATGATGGAATCACCATCCCTGGAAGTATTTTAAAAAGGTGTGGATGTGGCAGTTGAGGGTTTAGTGGTGAACTCAACAGTGCCACTTGATGATTGAATTTTGTTGATACTAGAGGTCTTTTCCAACATTAATGATTCTATTAATAACTCCTTGGGGTGATCTTTTGTCATGATACATACTAGATGTTTCCACAAAAGTTAATTATCAGTATAATTTAATTATCAGTAGCTGTTGGGCCTGCTTTTTCCTGAGTTCTGCCTGTGTGAATGATTTAGTATTCTTTTTTTTGTGATCAAAATAGTTTTTTAGTTCTTATATGTTTTTGGTGATATTATGAAACCAAATTGCACTATTTCTCAAGCAAAGCTACATAAAGCTACTAATTTCTCATTTAAAGAGGTAAAATTACATGTAACCAAGTAATTGAGGATTACAAGTTAATTTTTTTTCTCTTTGAATTGGTTTCAATATAATGAGAGTTTTGCTGCTGAGATAGGTTCATAAGTACAAAAACCTAATTTGTAATAGTGCACTAGATCTTTAGGGGAAAGGTTCGTATGGAGGGTCTAAGCCCAGGGCACACAGCAGGATGCTCAATGAAGACACAAAGGAGCATGTCTGCTCTGCTTTCTGAAGCTTTGAGAAGGGATGCCTGCATGCACCCAAAACTCAGTTACAGCTCTTTCCCTGGTCTTAAATGTTGTTGGTTTGGGAGGGAGCCCTTTCAGTTTAAACTTTCAGATAATTGTGAAACAAGAATGCAACAAGCGTGGTCAGTGAGTGTGAGCAAGGAGCTGGGCTGCAACAGGCAAGAGGCTAAATCCTAATCTGATCATAACCAATTTGTGCCTTTAATATGTTAAATTACTCATGTCCAAAATGTACTTCATGGAGTAAGAATCAGAACCCAGCCTCCCCTTTTGAAGTTTCTTCTCCAGGCTGCATTGTCGATTGATTCAGTTCCCCAAAATGTAAGACCTATGCTTCTGAACTTTCCAAAGAATTCAACAATTCTTTTTTCTTTGAAAAGCGTTATTTAATTTCTTGGGACTTTTGACTTCTAGTATAGTTAAATAACCTTTGAATGGTGGTTGTTTTGCTTTGTTTGCTGACTGTCAACTTTTTTCCCCTTCCTTAGAATGGAGAAAGACCAGCTCACCAAATACATGTTATTAAGAACATGCCTCAAATGGCTAACTTTGTGTACAATATGTATATGCACATGATACAGAGTACACGCCACCATCAACAGGTGAGGAACTTCTAAGTTTTGGAATGCATTTAAAATTAATCATTTTTTTGTAAATGACATGAGAAGCTGTTGAGATTTGAGTCTGTTTCTGTTATATTTAAAATTCAAGAAGTATTCATGACTGAAAGAATATTGAGGTCTTGTAAAATGTTGCAATAGCAAAAGATGTATCTTCTAGTAGTGTAAGCCCCAGTTTAAGGCCCCAAACCTATCAGTAATTGATGACAAGTGCATTGATGGCTCTTTCTGGGCCAAAAATTCTGTTCATTAATACTACAGAACTAGCTTGTCCAGTACTAATGTGAGGGAGACTTGTGTGTTACCTTTCAGGTAAGTGTGGGATTTCAGCTAGTTGGATTATAACACCACTGCATGATGTAATAATGTTCTGTAAGGGAAACACCAGATCATGTCTTGAAACCGTTTTGATCCTGTTGAGTCTCCCTATTATCCAGATTGGTTTGCAACTGTAGTGTTTTTTGTTCTGGAGCAATTTTTTTCAGCCATACTTCGGCATTAAGGAGAATTGCATGGGGTTGGAAGCTGTTGTAGACACTTCTGTACCTAGTTTTGTCACTGTTTAATCCCTGAAGCAGAATTCAGAACCCATCAGAAAGTCTTTGTAGTCTCATGTAAGTGAGTGGAGAATTAAGGTAGCTTAGATAGTGTGCTGAGCAGAAAGCTGCCTTTACTCAGCATACTTGGAGCTGTAAAGCCTAGAAGTGGTTAAACCAAAAGGGAATGGTCTTAAATGCTCCCCCTTAACTGCATCAGCTTTCACACAGTGTCTAGGGTCTGTCATCTTTATATTACCTATATATTATTCTTCATATATTATATATGTTGTATTACCTATAATTTATTCTTTCATGGTTCTCTGAAGTTCCCTTATTGGTTTTTGCTCTTCTGAAAGATTTCCAAAAGTGGACAAAATTGATGTAAAAGGACATTGCTTACTTTGTGTTAGCTGATTGTGAGAAGAGAATGTGAACATGATTGTCCTTGAACAGATAGTCTAAGAGATCTAGGTCCTGTTCTTTAATGCAGGGATGTCTCTGCCACATCCTTTTTTTCTTTCACTTCCGTGTTTCATCTAATATGGAACAGTGTAATCAGTGGAGATCAAACCCAAAAGTAACCAAAAGTCTGAACGTCAGACTTTCCAAAAATTTATTTTTCTCTGCAGTTCTTACCCAGTGACTTCTGGATTTTATTTTTATTTCTGAGAGAAAGCTTCAGCCAAATTTGAAGTGTTTTGTTACCCAGAAAAATCCTTTTCCAGGCTGAACAGAGAGGATACTTTCTCAGTGTTTTGAAGAAATGCTGTAATTACCTGTGTGCTATAAAAAAATGGGGATATACAAAGAGGACACTATTAGAATTTCTTCTTACTGTAATTTTTTTTAGTAGTAGTGAAGTAAGCTCACACTGTTTTTTTAGAAACCCAGTCCTATAAGCATCTGATGAGACTTGCTTTGAAGCCAGTTTGTGTAATATAGTTGGTGATCTTTCAACCATGCAAAATGTTATGTGATGAAGACTTACTAGATTGTGCAATAGATTGGCCACATTTAGGTGTAAATTAATAGCATTGTCAAACCAGGGAAGTGTATACATGTCCTGAAAATCAGATGATAGCACCTAAATTTTACCAAAAAGCATTTGCTTGACACTTTAATCAAATGTGGACACATTTCTCCTGCTAATACCCATTACTCTTTTTGGCATCCTAATCTTATCCATTGCTAGCTAAAATTAGTTACAAAACTGCTGTTTTCCTACTGTGACAATGAATCACATTCTCCTTGCAGGAGAAGTTGAGAAGTGAACTACTGAAAAAAGCAAAGCTGGCACTAAATTTCTTTTGTTCTATTCAGTACAACATTATTATTTTCCTTTTCTTTTACACTAGTCCTTACAGTAGTCATCAGAAAGCACAAGGTGCCTCTAAGTAAGTCACAGAAGTCTGAGTTTGTCTCATACATCAAGAATGTATTTTTGTAAAATCTTTGTTTGGAACTACACTTTCCTGTGTACAGATGGATATAGAGACCAGTCTGATAACTTCAAAGTCTATAGAAAATGCTTTTTATATCTCTGCTGGTAATCATAATTGATTTGTAGATTTGCCTAGCAAATTTATAATATTAGTGTCATCTAACTGAAAGTAAAACTTCACTGTAATTAAACACCTAATTTGTCATGTGATACAAAGTTGGTTTTTGAGCAAAACAAATGGTCAAGTTTTCAAGATTGCATTTCATTGAAATGGTATTCTGAAGAAATATCCATCATGTCATTGAATAATATCAGGCTGCAAGAAGTATGAGTGCTTCTGTTCAGCCTCCAATTGAATAGCATTCATCCATACTCATCAGCTCAATGTATTCCTGGTATTTTTTGTCCAGTTGTGTTACTTGGCTACCATTCAGCCTAGAATGTTTTACAAACTATTTCTTTGGTAAGCACAACACTGTGAATATATGAAATTACTTTTTCAGAAGTATTGTGTGAAAATATTTAAGCATTGTTTAACTGCTATCGAAACTTGAATTGTGTAAGTACAGGTAACATTCACATAGTATTTCATAATATGCTGCAAGGGGAAATTATGGATATGAGTTGTTAAAGACAGGCCTGTTGAAGGCATCAAAACCAAGTTAAACATGTCTTGGAGTGTGAAATGGTGACAGATGAGATTTGGGTAGAAATACTCATATTGCTCCAAGTAGTGATTTACCATAACCCTATTACTTGTCTGAGTGTTTAAGATAATGAAATGTGTTTTCTGTCCTTAAATTGGAAGTCTTGAGATTTTTTACGCCCTCATTTAAAAAAAACCAAAATATCTAAGATGACTGTATTGTGACCATTATTCTAATTTTTTTATATATAGGCGTGAATTGCTTACAAATCATTACGACTTGTAAATTTTAAGTGTTTGTTGTTAATGCAAAATTCCAAATATGAGATGAGCAGTTCAAGCTAAAGTGCAAAAACTTAAAATCCTTCCTTTTTCAATCATCCAGCATTTACTGCCCCCACCTGCCATGATTGAAGAACCAGAACCGACACAAACTGGAGAGACTGAAGCAGAAGGTGAAGTTCAGGGCCTGCAGGAAGATGCAGCAGAAGAAAGGGAAGTAGTGGAAGAAATGATGAAGGAAGGAGAATTGAATGTGGATGAAATTGATGAACATCGAAAAATGCCAGAACACCCTGGAAGAGACAGTGATAGTGGAGACAGTGAACCTGAGAATGAGACTGAAAAGTGATTGATGGAATCCTTGTCCTTAGTGCATTTTGGGAAATTGGCAGGGAAAAGAGCAGTTGGAAAAATAACTGCTATTTTTACATTGACTTTCATTAAATGGTTGCCTCTGTAATACCTGGTTGGTATATTTTTCACTGAATACTTTGTGGACAAGCAACATATTTGGCAAACATTCTACTTAGTTCTTGTCACTATTGGTAATGTAATTTGTTTAATGGCCTCAAATTATATGCATTTTCCTTTTTATAAGTTGTTCAGTAAAGATGCTTTTTATACCAATTTTGAATATTTGACTCTTAATTCAGTCACCCAGTAAACCTCACTAAGTATATTCAGTATTGGTCAGACATGCTTTATGGTTTCCTTAATATTTTTCCATGGAGAGTTCCTCATGCAGGGCTGTGCTTGTATACACTGAGATGGTATTTTAGGCATAGGCTCAAGGTCATTAAGATATCTGATTGTATGTCTGAGAAATGTGAATTGTCATGGGACTTGGAAGTGATCAAAAGCTTTATTGAATTTTTACCTTATTGGATTCTCAGGATCCACATAGTGTAGCAATTTCTTATCATTTGTATCATTCTTCTGATGTTGTTTTTATTCTGTACAGAAGAAGGAAGGATGCAGCTTTTCAACAGCACTGGGTTCTGAATCAGTGTTTTGAAATAAATTTCTCTTGCTTGAAGGAGACACAGTAATTGCCCAGGCTAAAGCCACATGAGGAAGAAAAGAGAAAGTAGTTCCCTGAATGCAGGATACGTAAAACACACAATATTTATATTAATGACATAACGGTTGAGTGGGGTTTTTTTAGGGTAACTTCTGAGTGTGCACATTTCATAAAGTGATCAGAGAAATGATTTGCCCCTGATTCATTATGAATACTTGTCATCATGTCAAATTAGTCAGTGATTTAATGAGACTTAGGAATTTCCAAGTAGGTTTTCAAGCACAGCAATTGCCATAAGAACGCCTTTTGCTGGCAAAGGGAAAACTCTTGGATTTCAAGTGTTGCAGTTGTGAAGCTGCCAGATGGACTTGCTAGAATGATTAGAAAATAATTAAGTTCCAAGCTTTTTTAACAGCATTGAAGTTTATTTCCTTAATATTTTTAAAGTATAGTACAGGAAAAAACAGTATGAAGTTAAGTGTATGCCAAGCTCCTTGAAGTTCATCTATTGCATACCAGTCTGTGTGTGCTGGGATCTCATCTGCCCCTCCTCCTGAAATCATTCTCTCCCTTCTCTCAGAGGCAAGCTCAGGAGTAGCAGATCTGAGTACTTACCTTCAGTACACACTGTTCTTTAATGTTCTCTCTTTGCTGAAATGAAATTTTCTCAAACAAGAAACTAATAATAATGCAGAATTTGTGTTCCATCCTTGTTTTGTGTTTTGATTTAAAGGATGGTACTGTTTATTACTGAATTGCCTGCCTTGGAAGAACTAATTGTGTTGAACATATGGGTATTAAGCTTCATGCAGTAACAATCATGTTCATGCAGAATTTAATAATACTCAGCCTTCAGGCCAAAAGCAACTAGCTCAGATGAGGGTTGTCATCTTTGTTTTCCAGCTAATTTTCTATAAATACCGAGTTTGACAATAATTTACTCGGTTTAGTATTTTAGGAATTTGAAAAGGACTCTCCAGTTGTTTGGGATTTTTTTTTCTAAAATGAATAATTTAACTGGCAGAGGTTCCATAAAAAATTAGGGCAGAATGACTCTTAATGAACACCTGAAGCTGAAGGGGGCTGCAGAGACGTTTTCGAGTTGTGCAGTTGGCCGGGGACAGCGTCCCCAGCTGGCTGTGCCACGCTGTGCTCTGTGTGCCGGCCCCAGGTGTGCCTGGTCACTCTGGCTCGGTCCTTGCAGAGCAGCAGCCAAGGGTGGAGCTGTCCCAGACAGACCTCAGTGGGGCCCTGAAGGCAGGAGAGGAGTGGCAGTGGAGGTTGTTTCTGGCTAAAGTGCAGGAAGAGCCAGTGGAACTGCAAACAATTGTAAAAGCTTGAACAGCTTCAATGTGCACCTTTCTGATGCACCAAGCACCACCTGTAAAAAAAAGTGGAAAGTTTTGTTGAGGTGACTTGGGCAGAGCAGGTCCTTCATTATCCTTAATGCCATCTTCCACATGTTAAAATTGCCTTTTTTTCAGAGACATGTTAGGAGAATGCATCCTCAGGAATTTGGGAAAATCATGTTGTCATTCTAGCGGTGGTTGGAAAGTGATTCTTGAGGCTTTGATTTGGAGTGTGAGGTTGGGTTTGGGGCCTTTTACTTCCAAAGCTTTTTAGTTCTGTTTTTAATTTTTGGTAAAGGACGAATTTTGTCTTTTCCACCAAAATAGTTTTTTATGATTGATTCGCATTTTCTTTCAAGAAAGATTAGGTGGGGGAAGTGAAAGAGTCTAAAACTGTAATTTTAATCTATGTGGTTTGCTTTCCAGTGGCAATGTTTGTTTAGGACTTAGCATCTCTGTTCAAGTGAACAACAATATCCAGTTCTTAACTAAATGTATTGAAATTAAAAAAAAAAATACACACAAATTTAATAACTTTAAAAAGACAGAATCTTTAACAAAATAATTTTTAATTGTTTAAAAAAAGTCTCGTCAAACGTTATTGCAAAGATTATAGCAGTGCATGAAAACCTAGTGAACAAAATTAACATCTTTCTGAGGGCAA
This sequence comes from Melospiza georgiana, assembly GCF_028018845.1. NCBI lineage: Eukaryota > Metazoa > Chordata > Aves > Passeriformes > Passerellidae > Melospiza > Melospiza georgiana. Next base: position 35,005,274 of record NC_080435.1, read on the forward strand.
GATTCCCTAAGAGTATGAACTGGAGGAAAAGATAGAAAATTGCTTTATTTTATTGTCCAAAGCTAAAGAGTAAGAAATCCATTAAGGACATTTGAGTGAAACTAAAGTGCCATTAGGGATTTTTCTTCATATTTATTTAGTCAACCCTTACATGAATTGCCTCATTTTCCTCTTACACTGAACCTGTAAAACAACTTGGTTACTACTTTCCAGACTTGCTTAGAGACTGGTTTGGAAACAGCTGAACCCTTGGGTGCTGATGTAGTGCTAAGGCAAAAACGATACTGTAAGGCAATGTCCTGTTCATTTCTGTAATAGCCAGAAAAAGGAAGGTAAAGAGCAATTTACTTTGCGCTCTGTCATCCATATGTAGGTGAAATAATGCTACATAAACACAGACTGTTTTCTGTCTGTGACTGAAATAATGCAGGTTTTGCTATTATCAAAGAAATGCCTTGGTAACTCAGAGCATGGTTTGCTTTCGCTTTAGTTTTTAGTATGGACTTTGAGAGGGCTTGGCAAAGGTGGTGAGTAGGTCAGGACTACAACATTCAGGAGCAGTTTTGCCAAGGGGAAAAAAAGGGACAAGTAAATGTAAGACATACGATACATATAATCTGTAATATTAAATATACTAATATATGATAAACTTCTAAAGACAGGGCCACGTTTTGCTACCCTACATTGTATTTCCTTTAGTAGTGTATACCAAGTACTGCTCTGTGTGTTCAATAAGGTAGAACCCAACTTCTTTTGGAGGGGAGGCAAACACTGGCAGTTTCCCTTCCCTCTTGGAATGGATCTTGCCATTTCCTGGCATGTAAAAGGCTTTGAATCCTGAAGAAAAGTATTCTCACAAGGAGTAGAAATTAAGTTTTTTTTGTTTTTTAACAGAATGGCTTTGCTGACAGGACAAGGGTGACCAGCTTTCTGAAATCACTGAATTCTTTTGAAAGAAGGCCTAGAGGTGGTGACAATCACATGCTGGATAAACACGGTGACATAAAATTCTATTGAAATGGGAAGTAGGTAAGGCTTGAAATCTTGTAGCAAGCAAACAAAAAGGAATGTCCTGGTCATCAAATGAATCACAACCCACAGCAGTCAAGAAGCTGTGAGTGCTGTTAAGATAGATGACACCATAGTTTCCTTTGCCAAATATGGTAATGCTCTCAGGAGAGAAAATCAATTGAAAATGAATGTTTTTGTGGCAGTTTTGGAAGCTGTTTTTATGGTCCTTAGTGTTTCCTTTGCTATGCAGTTTCTCAAGTGTAGTTCTTTTGCAATCCTTTTCCTCAAAGTATTGGTTGCTTAGGTACCTGTTGGAAAAGCCCAATAACAGTGTAATGTTCATATACTATAGTGTTTTCAGAGAATGCTGTTTCCATTGCAAATTGCAGAACATTCTTGAAAGACTTTCAGCTAAGTATCCTCTGTGAATTATGTATTTTCCTAAGTTTTTGGGAGGTATCTGAAAAAGTACAGTACACAAACTTCCAAACCTTGCAAACATGAGCATCTACAACATGGCTACATAGAAGAGAAAAGCAGAGAGAGAAACAACAATTGTATTACTCCCTCTCAGTTTCTAAATAGTAGTATTTCTGACTAAACACTACTACAGTAATGAGAAAGTGATTTTTTTTCCCCCACACTTACGGTAGGTAAGAAGGACAGATCATCTCTCCAGGCCTTGCTCTGGCAGGGCTTTAGCTTAATCTAAACAATATAAGGGACAATGTAATATGTTGCTATTAAGAAAGATAATGTGTTTTATTTAGCTGCCATTATGATTTTCACTCACCTTGAAAAAGGAGCAAGGGCAAGGATAATTGAATCAAGTAATAGCATTAATTATGTGTAATACAGAGTAGCCTGTTGCTGTATCGCTGTATCTGGAAAATGAGATTGAAAAAGAAGGTGAAGAGGAGTTGTTTCAGCTATAGGTAAGAAACTTCCCAGAGTTCAGGCATTATCTTTAGAAATACTGTCAGAGCAGAGTATGTTTCTGTACAAGTATGTTCTGACAAAATGTAGACCCAAACCAAAGGTTGAGCCAGCAGCTGACAATGACAGTTCACCTATAGATGTCAGTGAAAAAGCTATATACAATAACAGTGCATGTTTGCTTCATCAAACATTAGAATTTTGTGATTCCAAAGAACAGCATAGAAAAAGCAAGCTGGATTGCCAAATAAGGATCAGGAATACATCAGCCCTGGCACCATTTGCAAGAGATAAAAAGAAGCCGCCCGTATTGCATTTATCAAGTGTGAATTCCTAAATTGCTGCAACCCACTGTAAGAGAAGCCCTGCTACACATCTAGAGACGCTTCAGCATCCTGCTGTGCTAGTCTGACATCTCTTGTGTGTCAAGAGCACTTATTTTTAGATGGGACAGTCCTTAGGGACAGAACGTGTCTTAGCTGCTGTAAAGGAAGAAAGGAAGTAGTTCAGGGGCAGCAGGAGTGGGCAGGGAGAAGCTCAGTACAGAGGCACAAAGATTCTCTTTCTGACCATAGGCCACAGCAGTTTAAGCTTGCCCTATTTTTTCAGATTGAATTTTGGCAGCAGCAGCCATGTCCTATTGGGCAATACCTGTTTTCTAAAATGAGACCATGTTTTGCAGGCTGAGTCAGAGAGGGGAGAAATCGACTCACCGATAATCTTCCTCTGCTGAGGACACATTCAAGAGCACTGGAGCAGCACTAACTGGGATGAAAAAAAGTCCAACTGTGGAAAGGTTTTCTTGCTGTCTGTCACTGAAAATCCCTGGAAATGTGATCAGGGTTAAATAAAAAAAAATGCTCTATTGTAATTATGTAATGTAATGTATGATCTAAATTTGAAGAGAACTCATGCAAATCCAAATATTGCATCTGTATAGCTCTGAATTAAACCTAAGAATCACTAAATTTAAGATAAGAAGAGATAGTGGTTTTGCATATGAGAAAGAGATTCTGAAAATTACTATTCTTTGATTAAAATATTTACTAAATTTCTATTAGGAGTTCTGTGGTTTCATACAGATTCTAGAGGAGAATGCTACATATTCACCTTCGAGAAAATTTTGAGTCCTTATTTTGCAGACTGTTTTTTTACTGATAGCCTACTGTGTATTGACCTGGATTCTCTTATCTCTGTTGATGTGTAGTAGTGAGAAATCTTGTGAAGAGCAAGGCCAGAACCCATGGCTTCCAGTTCAAGTCTGTAGTATAACTTTGTATCTGAACTATTTCAACATGTGTATTACATAAACTTTAAGTGATGAGCTGTGCGTTTTCAACCAGAAAATAAATTACGTTCTTTGGAAATTCCTGTGGGATATTGTTTTTAAAAATAATGGGGTTCTAGACTTGAAGACAGTTTTCCCAAAGTGATGCTTTCCCCAAAATATTGCAATTATGTTGCAGTTTGTTGGGCATTTGTTTAAAAACAAACAACAAATAGAAACTGTTCAAGCACCTTCCTTGTATAATTAATGGAAGGGAAAAGTACATTTCTTTTCCCTTCCATGAATTATACATTTTTAGGAAGTCGAGGGATGAAATAGAAAGTAAAAGGTGCAATATTGAAAAACACCATAGGCAAACAAAAAAAAAAAAAATCAACCAATCAAACAAAAAAACCCACCCACACCAAAAAAACCACCCCAACACAATTGATTGTTCAAAATTTCTGTTGTTTTGTTTTGTTTGTTGATCCAATTAGCAGTGAAAGGAATTTAAAATTTGGAGTTTCACACCAAATGAAAACATCAAAATGTGACCAGCTCTGGTCAAATAGGTTTGAATATTGAACCATTCCTGCACTACCACTTGTGCTCCAGTTTTGGAAAATGGCCTATCTCTTTGCAGAAGTGGGTGATTCACTATGACCTTCATAAAGTTCAAGCTATTGGAAATGTCCTAAAAGCCCTGCCTTCCTGTCCTGGTCAGAGATGTAGTATCATACTGTTTATTTCCTTGTCCACTCTGTCCATGTTTGAGGCACCTGCTAGTTTTACTCAGAGCTAAGAAATGCTAAGAAATTTTCACAGGCTCAGTCCTTTATCTCATTTGATCTCCAATGTCCCGGATTGCTCCCTGCTCCCGCAGCGCTCCCGCACTGGCGCTCTGTCGGTCTGAGCTGCGCAATGAGAGCAGACACCGAGCACAGCTGCTGCTCCTGGCTCATCCCAGCGCTCGGTACCTGCTGTAACTCCGAGCTGAAACAGTCACTGTGCACTGGAAACAAGTACTGAGCAAACACAGCAGGTTTAATGCTTTAAATTTTTATCCGTTGAAACACAAATATCAGTGCAAGTACACATGCATACCTTCTGTAGTGGTAAATTTATATCAAGCTGATTCTAAAGAGAATTTCTTACTGTTATCACAAATGTGTTCAGTTTTGCCCATATAAAGCCTGAGAGTTTATCTAAATATAACTTAAAGTCTACTTTGTAAATTATTATTTTTAACCAGCTTTTTGATACTATTTCTTTTTAAGGAACTGAGTGAATATGCTTTCTTCTTATGTAAATATGCAAAAAGCCTTTCAATTTAAACAACATAAAAGGGTTTTTTCCTGCAAGTTTAAAGTTATTCTATTTGCATTTATTTTATTACATTTAGAAATTATGCCTTACAGTGTTCCAAAATGAATACAGTGGAATAAGGGGCCAATGCAAGTTATTGTTATTGCTAATGCTTCTCTAGCATTAGAAGAAGGCAAGAGAAGGCAATCCCTCTCTTACATTTTGGAATTCTGCCAGCAAAGGAGAGTACTAGAGGAAAGCATGTTTCACCCAAGCTAATGAGGCTTTTGATTAAAACTATTTATCTTGATTCTCCTAGACCTTAGAGAAAGATGCCAAATTTACCCATGTATAAATTTGTCCTAAAAATTGCTACCCAAACCTTTTCATAAGGGGTTGCATGGGTGTGAGTAACTGGGACCTGAAAGGCAATAGGTACAAGCTGGTGAGACCATTAGATCAGAGGTGCATAATATGCCATAAGCACAGCAAGAGGAGATGCCCAATAATGTGTAGCAGTGAGCTAAATGTGTACCTCAGTGGTTTAGCTTTAATTTATGAATGTAACAACAGCTCCTTGTTTCTTCTGGCAACATCTTGTAAATGAGCTATAAATACATCTGCTTTGATAAAATATTTTCCCAGCTGGCACCTGTCTGCACCTTAGGCTACTTTTCTCCTTTGAGAAGCAAAGGCAACTGTGTTTGCTACTGTTTTCACACTGATGCCTGCAGAGCCAGCTCTCATCCTCAAGCCAACCAGAAAAGCCTTAATGGGAATCTTCCCCTACCCTCTGCCTTCTGCCTCAGTTTGCTCTTGATAGGAACTTCTCAGCTTGGAAACTTTGCTGAATGGGTTTTACAGACTTCTGCACTCTAGGTAGGGCCACATTCAACTCACAGTTGAAGGGAAAGACATAAGCTTAACCTTGCAAGGTGAGTCTCTGAGAGATTAGTGTGAAAAAAGAAAGAATTTGTTCATAAGCAGAAATCTGTATAGGGTTTATAAGTGCAACTCTAACACTAAAGTGTCAAACTGCCACTGCCTGACTCAATGTCAGCCATGCACATCAAAGTCTCTCCTAAGCCACACAACCCTGTTGCATTAGGTAAGAGATATATGCAGATTTTCAGGTTATGGATTTTGATTTTGATGTTTACGTGCTGTTGTATTCACAAAAGTTTCGGTTTGGATAGGGGTTTTTCCTTTCAGATCTACCTCTATGTTGATATGGGTATCAGAATCTTTTCAAATCAGCAATCTTGAAGACAAGGAACAATTATTTATAACAATCTTTTGGGTAATTCTGAGAAAAGACTTGAATGTGTTCATAATGTTTTCATTAATTTTTTTTTACTATCACCATTTCAGATGCCCTTGTAAAATCTGTTTAAAATAGGGAACCCCCTCACCCAATAGAACAAAAAAAGACTACACATTCTTCTCGTGTTCTAGCCTGATGCCAGATTTGAGACATCATAAATATATTCATAACTGAGAACTTTGAAGACAGATTTAATTAGCTATTTAATTGTTTAGGAAAAGCAATCAGAAATTAGACACTAATTTGCAATTGTTTCTTTCTGTGTGTACATGTTCAGAGTGAAGGGTTTGTTTGTTTTTGATTGGAAGAAAAAATTCAGACCGTCTCCAAATTAGTGTTAAGGGCCTATTCAGCAAATATGAAACTGAAGGTACAGTGCCATTATTTTGCTGTGTCCAGTGCATTTTCTTTATTTTAATTTGTTTTTTTGCTTAAGTTGACTGTGTGTTTAAAATTTCAGCTGACAAGCTGTCAGGCTTGCCAGCAGCATTTTAGCTGTGAATATCATGAAATCCATATACTTAGATTTTCAACAAAAATATTTGTTTTGCAACTTCAGTGATGGAATAAATTTATGGAAGAAACCTGACTTCTTCGTATACACTGTGAAAAAAAAAAGTTGACATAATTCAAATCGACATATATTTACATTGACTATAAGATGTTTTGTTAAACTAAATGCTCAACTCATTTTGTGGCAGAGACTTTCTTTGAGATATCTCCACAAGAAGAGAGTTACTTAGAATATCTTACAGCATTTCACTCTGATGTGATTTAATATAGTCTAAGTGAATTTTAACAGAATTTTCTGAAGCATAAACATTGTTGAATTATAAAAAAGCTGTCTATACAAAAGCATTTGTTAAATGCCTTTTAAAAAATTACCAAATGTGCTAACAAAAATACAGATTGAACATTCCCTGGAAGCCATAGAATGTTCTTGTCATCTAGCAAAATGATGGCAAAGACAAGTTAAATGGAGGATTTGAGGAAGTGCTTGTATGATGAATAAAAACAGAAACTTTCACATAGGGTTTTTGGGACATGTTTTCCTCCCTGTCTGGTTGCTTCCTGTTTGTTTCCTGTTTCTTTGGTATGCCTGTACCAAAATCACAGAATCACAGAATATTTGGGTTGAAAGGGTCACTGAGTCCAGCTCCTGGCCCTGCACTGCACCATCCCCAAGGCTCACCCTGTGCCTGAGAGCATTTTCCAAACATTTCTTGAGCTCTGTCAGGTTTGGTGCTGTGACCCCTTCCCTGGGCAGCCTGCTCCAGTGCCCAAACCACCCTCTGGGGGAAGAACATTTTTCCAGTGTCCAATCTAAACCTCACCTGATTCATGCCATGTGAATGACATGAAGAATATGCTGTTTCACAGTGATCACAGTGAACTTTTCTGTAAGATCACTGCAAAATTTTTCTAGTCCTCTTTATTTTTCTATTCCTGTCACGGAATGAATGGAGGGACTAGTTTTTAATATCTTCAGGTGTGCCATGTCTCTCCTCCAGAAGTTTTCACTAATCAAAACACAGCATGCACATGCATTAGTGTCTGTTTTTAGTTTCCTTGCCTCATGGTTTTGTAGCTGAGATCAGAAGAAACTTACTGTATTCACTGAAATGCATCTGCCAAACCATAGCTGAGGCTGGAAGCTGCATCTTCAGCTCTTCAGAACAAGTGACATACAGGGGTCTTACCAGGGCAGCCATCGATGCCTCTTGGGATGTGCAGTCTCTGGCTGATGCTGGTGACATCTGCACCCTTCTGTCCTTGCCCAGCAGCTCCAGATAGCCCAGCCACCAGCTGGGATTCCATGAGCCAGCACAAAGATATTTCCTGCCATGGTTGCTGGTTTACAGGTGTGAGTGTTGGGGAATGTCAGGCTCAGGACCCCTCAGCTCCTGAGAGACATTTGCTGACCACAGAAGTCCCTCTGTCCCCTGCAGCCCTCCTGAGGCATGGGCCACTTGCTGGGACCACACCTGTGCCTGTGGCATGGCTGTGTTTTGGCTACAGTGGGGTTGGTGGTGTTTGGGTGACACAAGAGGAGACAGCAGGGTGACAAACATTGGTCTCCTGCTTTGGTGAATACCCACTGGAGAAAATGTGATCATTTAGAAAGCCATTAATCTGTGCTGTCAAGGTAAGGAAGGCTGTTTCCCATATATTTTTCTGGTTTTACTCATAATTGATAAATTGGTGTACTTTACAGTATGACATCATAAGGCACTAAAAATTCAGATAGTTAATCCACACCTTCTGATCTTTGAGCCCTTCTTTGGTCCATTTTCATTAACAGGAATGATGAAAACTGCATTAGTATGTTAGTTAGATTAGCATTTTAGATTTTGTGATTGTGTTAGTATGATCAGTGTGATTGCTATGAAATTTGCCCACGAGCAACACACTCTAGGTAAAGCTATACTGTTCAAGAAAGCATTCTTTCTGATCATATTTTAAATGCTTTATAAGCAGAACTTGTCTGAAGAAATGGAACTGTGTATGTTGCCCCTACATCCAGAGATACTCTTATTTTTCATGTCACTGTTTACTTTGTCATGATTTTAAAGAGGTGCCCCCTGTGTGTTGTTCATGTATTCCATTAACATCTGAATTGCAGCAATCTGTTTAACTCAATAATACTGTACCATATCCAGCTATCTATCTCTCATTAGACTGAGAAATACTACTTTTTACTACCCCAACTTTTGCTTCTCTTTCTCTCTCCTTGATGTTTAACCCCTTTATCACCTTGTACATATAACTAGTTAACAGCAGTCATCTGATAACCAAGAGTGTACAGAGTTCTTGGATTCTAATTTTAAAAGAATCTTGTATTTTTACCATGAAATCTCAATTATGAATTATTAAAAAGGAAACATTGAGAAATGTCTCAGTATTTTAGATATAATGCTTTATTTTTCCATTGCATCCTTTTTTAAGGTTTATATAGTTTTTGGACCTCTCACAAGACCATCAGAAAACGGCAGGTTGTGTTTTCAATTGTGTGGTGTTATCATAAATATATCTGCAATTTTCCTGTCTGCTGAAAGAATGAGCAAGGCAGAAATAAAATACTCTGACAGCCCACAACACATCTCAGTCATTGGGGAGATAGCTGTTAATATTCTTAGTGGATAATAGGCTTGATGGATCTGTTAAATAAAGCACATAGTCTCAAAGCTCATCACAGGGAGTAGGTGATAATGAAAAGGACCAGCAGATATGCAAACTTAATTAACCTGCTACTGGTTGGTTGTGTGCAACCTATTCCTTGTTAAGCCAGAAAATAAGCAATGCTGTCAGCCTGCAATGTTCTGAGCTTTACAGACTAGCCATAGTCTTATTCTTGGTATTTTAATAATGTATTATATTCCAAATGTATTGTCTTCCATACATTAATTTTATTCTTCATCTATAGCAATATTTTATCATGCACTGAAGGGACATTGAAACTTATCTCTGTAGAGCTGTGTTAAAAGTTTGCATCTAAGTCCTTCTGCTCTAGAATGCTACTCATTAAAGTGACTCTGGTATTTTCCTTTCTTGCTCAGGAGGAAAGCCCAAAAGGCATCTGTGACTTGGTATTTTTTAAATTAGGCTTTTGTTAAATAGAGGAAACAGGTCTTCCTTGGCTGAAAATATCTGTCACTCCCTCGCTCAAAAAAAAAAAAAAAAAAATCAGAAAAAAGAGGTCTATCTATATATCTCTATAGGCACTCACAGTCAAAATCAACCCTTCTTTTCCATGTCAGTGGTTTCAGATGGCAGAAACCACTGCCATCTGCATATCACGGAGATTATTTTGCCTCATGCCTTATTCTGCTGGTGTTTCTTGGCTGGCCCATGGGTGCAGCCCTGTGTGCCCTCCCTGGATTCCTTTCTCGTCCCTTGGCTCAGCAGGAGCTGATGAAGGAAGCAAAGTGTCGCTGAAGGGCGCAGCGCTGCTGGGGAGGCAGCGTGCCCACGGTGCATGCAATGGGCAGCTCCTGCGCCAGGCAGGGCAGGCAGCTCTGCATCACAGCAGCTCTCAGCTGCAGGCTGGGGCATTTCAGAGTTTACTCTGTTAATCCTTGTTTTTCAGGTATGAACAACCTTTCTCTTGAGCATGTCACAGAAACCTTAACAATCCAGAGGTTTTGTCTCCTAAAATATACAATGGAAGCTATTGTAGTGAAACTGAGTAATGATACCGTGTGCTTTCAGAAGGTAGCTTACTTGGAAAAGGTAGATATATATGCATTTATCAGGTTTTGAACTCAGTGTCAAAACCTAATTAATTAGAAACAATTGAAAACAGGAGGATAGGGCAGCCAAGATGGAGGTAGACTTGAATGTAACAGAAAGAATGAGGTTACAGGGCTGATGAGATGTTGTTGAAAGATTTAGAGGAAAACAATGCACCCAGGAATGGTACTTATCTCTAACATGGTTGTGGAAACACACATATTACTGTGCCAGTAATATTGGTGAAAGTAAAGACCCAAAGCTCACTGAGGAAAAAGCATTATGGTGGTATATGATGTCACTTCTGAATTTCAGCTTCCTTCTTTAAGTCTCCCTGAAGACTTTGTGCAAAGACAATTCAGTGAAAGTATATGATGCCTACAAAGTCAAGAATCTAAAGAAGGGAATGTTTCTCTTAGTGGTTATGTAAAGTTAAATGACCGCAAATATTCTCTTCAGCAGGGGTTTTGGTATCACTACAGGGATGTGCTTTGGGTGTGATGCTTCAGACTTTAATTTTATTCAAACCTATTCCAGAGCTTTTCATATGTGGAGATTAATGTACCCTCTTGTTCTGCAGGACCTTTGGAAAACTCTGTGGTGAAGAAGAGTGCAGGAAAATGTCTGAGGAAACCAGAGTCCATCTTCTCCTGCCAACAGCTTAGAGAACCATCTCCAAGGCTGTTTTCAGTATTTATGTAATGCAGTTACTTTTTAGCTAATGAAAGGGAAGGATAGAGAAACAACCCCCAAATATCTCTCTTAATATCTCAAATATTACCTCTTTTTGATGATGCACTTAATCATCAGGGTATAGTGAGAGATTCAATCCTGTACAGCTATCCATAATTACTCTTGTAAGAGCTAGAGCTGCCTTGAACTTGGCTCTGAGAGGCAGTGACATATATTTCTACCTCAGTAGGAAAACAGAAGGATTACATACACTATTTGAGAATAAGCTATTTATGAATAAGCTACTGCAATTAAAAACCTTTGGAAAATAAAGTTGACCATAACTGATGCATTTTTAGCCTTTAGAAAGTGGTTTCAGGCTGTGAATACTGAAAACTGGCAAAAAAGAGCATCTAAGCTTTGAAGATGAATGGTATTTCAGAAATACCCTTGTCCTCATTTAGCCTCAACCTTCCAGCATCATCTTATGCTGAATTGGGTGATGATATACAGAAGAAATTTAATATTTTAGAGGATAGGACCAGAGAATACACAATGCTGATTCACTGGGGGTTTTTTTTTGCTGATTCTGTTCTCTGAAACATTTAACTTCCCCTGCGTATTAACATGGGAGCTGTGAATTCTGCTAGGGCAGAGCAGACAGATAAAACTTAGACATTAAACATTCATCTAACATTCACGTTAACACATCAGGTGGAAATATGAGATTTAGATTGGGCGCAGTATGTGTTTTTGATATTAAAAATAAGAGAAATAAGTACATCCAAACTCAAAACCTAAACTTTGTATGTGGTTCATGTGAGGGACTCCCTGTAGGTTGGTTTTTAAGTGCTGGAATGAAAGCATATTTTTTGTTTGACTTATTTAGCACAGACAGGATGACTCAGATATTTTCTCTTTTCTCCCTCTTTTATAGCTCCATAATGATCGAACAGAATTGAGAAAAACTTCTGAAAAATCAGATATTTTGAAATACCTGTATGTGTTAATTTTTGCTCTGCATAGAAGTCCACTTTCTAAAAATCAATCTTGTAATTAGATCTCCTTCTCAATCACAAATGTTGCTGTGTGACTTCCAACAGCGATTGCACTGGCTGGTAAAATGGAACCTCCAATGCACAAACATCTTTTAGCTACTCAAGCCTAGCAGGTGCTGCTTGGGAGCACTGGAGCAGCAGCTGGCTGGCTCTTTGTGTCACTTCTGTCACACTCCCAGTTACACACCCATGGGCACCAACGTGTCAAGGCTGTGTCTGTGGCCCAGGGCCCCAGGAGCATTTGGGAGACGTAGACTGGGAATTAGGATGCTGAGTGATCTCTGTGAGCACCTCTTTAATTTGCTCTTCCCTCTCCTCAAATAAAAAATTAGCAGGTAATTGCTCAAAAACTTTTGGATTGCAATGAGTTTTGGAGCCCACCAATCAATTCAGATGTGAATGTCGGTCATTCTTTTCCCTTCCCTTTCACTCTTGATGTGTTATCCATCTTTAGTCTCCTTAAGTCATTCCTCTATTTTTCCTGTTTTGCTGGCTTTTTCTTTAGTTCATTGTAATTTTCATCTTTTTTTTTTTGTAAGATTTTTAATTGTTTTTTTTTAATTTGAGATTTTTTTAATAGATTTTATTTTCCTTCATTATATTTTCTACCTTCTCCATTACACTCTTTACTTTGTTAAAGTCCCTTTTATATTTAAAAAGCTGCTTTTATGCCTGACATAGCAATTGTAGAATTCTTTGTGCTGAGTATGTCTTGAGGGGTTGTTGCATTTTGTTTTGTGTTGTGGTGCTTTGGTTTTTTGTTGTGTTTTTTGGATCACAGTCTGTTAAACCTTATGTTATTAAGTTTTCTTGTTCAGCCATCCTTGATCAGATTTTTGGACTACATCCTATTGTTTATCGTTTCCTAGTTGGAATGGGCTTCCAGCATTAAATGTTCCAGGCTGGTGGTCTCCAAACTTTTTTGATTGCACACCTCTGTCAGTAAAAATTTTAAGTGAGCACATCCAATCTATGTGTATTTATTAATGTATAACTTATGTATGAGTGCTACTGTAGTAACACATTCTGTACACTATAAAACCTATTAAAAAAAAAAAAACAAAATTAGAGAGTGAATGAGATAAAGATTAAACAAACACAATTTTAAAAATATTTTTATCTTATCTAATAATGGTACAATGAATATGTTCTTCCTGCACCCCAGTGGATTTTCTTGTGCACCCCCTTTGGTCCTTGCATCTCACTTGGACCCCACAGAATTTACCTTTTGTAACATTCTTTTCCTTTACTCAAATTTCTAGGATAATTTCTTCAGTCTTCCTTTTAGAGTTCACCTATCTCACATGTTTTTTTTTCCATGCTAAGTAATTAATCTCTCATGATATCATACAGGTTGTTTTGCTAGCAGTGACATTTTTATATCCAACTACATTCTCCCAACAGTTCCAGAACTAGGAGGTAAACCAAGAATATATGTTAAGCTGTGATTTTCAACCCCTTGTGTTTCTGTGCTCAAGATTTTTTTTTTAATTTGAATAATGCAGAGATAATTTTCCTAAAGGTAAGGCCTCCAGTATTTAGTTTCCTTTTTATTAATAATTGAAGGCAGAATCTTACTCTGAAGAAGCTCTTTGGCTTCAGGTGGGTATAGCTGCTGAAACCAGCAGTACTTTCCAGGGCTTTCAAGAAGATCAGCTTGGAAAACATGGCTGAGCAAAGGAGTTTCCTCATGCTGACAATTATGCCATCATGTTAAAGTCATCTGCAAAACTGCATGCCACAAAACACTCGAAGGAATGGGGGATATTTAGAAAATTTGAGGACTGTAGGACTGATGCTTAAAACACTGGAGTGGTACTTCTAAGAAGATTTTTTCCTATTTTTGGGTTGATAAACAATTTGTTTATCAATAAATCATTTAACCTGTACCTCACTGCTTTATGCATGGAAGCCTCACAGGAGTTTTGGGAATGTAAAATTCACTAAGAAGCATGAACATCATAGTTATATCAGACCAGAAGACCTCTGAAGAGCCAGAGAACTACTGACTTTAGGACAGAGGCAGGCTGTTAGCTAGCCCAAGAATGTAATTATAGTGCATATTCTATCTTTTTCTCTTAATGTTCAGGCTTTGAGAACTCAGTTTGTATGAAAACTTCCTAGTGTATATGCTCCCAGGCCAACTGGAATTTTCAGAGTATATTTAGACATTATATTTTCAATATTCATCCTATTACTTATTTAATCTTGAATTTATTTCATGTTTGTATGGAAATGCATCTTCTTCCTGGTGTTATGGAAATTGACTCAGCACAATAATATGTCAGCTGCTTAGTTCAACAGGAATAGTCCAGTTTCTGCTGTGGTTTGAACTCTCCCAGTATCCTTTCAAGGTGACAACCTAAATTAACAGTTTTGTAGGCTACACAGTAATTCATATTTAATGACCAGAGTAAACATGCTAGTTATATTTCTACCAAACAAATGTTTCTTTATCCTTGGGCATTTATGCCTTCTACATAACTATAAATAGTTGTTGTGTCCTTCTTAATTTGATAGGAAAGAAATACACCTAAATGATTCTTCTTGGACATATTCCAAAGCCAATAAATTCAGTGAGGGACTATAAAGAATTTTAGTGCAGTTTTTATGAACTCCTTAGGCTTTCTTCTAAAGATTTTCTCTCAAACACATCATGCTTCTGAATTTCCTGGAGTTAATTCCCATTTTTCTTGGACTGGAGTACTTAGAACCTGCCTTCTGAGTGCAATGGTTTAATTGTTTAATTCTGACAGCAGCCATTTAGATAGCTTCCATCTGAGCTGTCCTAGGGTCCTCACTGGGAATCAGCTTGACCATGAATGACACAAAAAGGAACCAATGAAGATGAGTCTTACAAAGTATTTCTTTTCAGTTTCCAAAAGCTTTAACAGAATTTGCATTTCAGGAGAGATTCTTGTATTTAAGGCCTTTAGCTTTAAAATCGTATCTTTTTTGAAAGCATCATAGATTTTAATTGTTGCTTTCAGAAAAATAGGTGTATTGTGCTAAATGTAAGGAAGGCTGGGGGTGCTGCACACCTAATTCTTAGCTGCCTCTCACTCAGCAGGAGTCTAGAGAATTGGCATAGGTGTCTTGGTTCCACCTGCAATACGTGAGATGGCTTGGAACCCTCAGCAAGAAACTGCTCTTTTTTACTACTTTTTGCTGAATCATTCGTTTTAAGGTCATTTTATCTCATTTTGAAACGCAGTGTGATATATTTGAATTTTTTTTTCATGTCAAGCTACGTCATGAAGACAGTACAATTCAAGACAAGACATTTGACACTGGGAAACAAATGCTCATCATGACAGCCTTTCCTCTGAAGGCAACCTTGTAGTTGCCCTGGCTACCTGGTAGTTTAGATACCATTTTGCAAAGTATTTAGATTTTCCTTGTGGTCCCTGCCTTTGGTTGTACTATGCATATTATTTTCAAAAATATTTTATGGGGAAATAATTGCTTCATGAACCATTGAATTGACCTTTCCTTTTTCCCCCTGAACATCTACTATGCTTAAGGCAATCTATTAAAACCAGGTTTTCAGCAACACTTTCCCCAACTGACTTAAATGATGAACTTTTGCCAGTGAGATTTTACTGATTTCCATCTGGTACTTTCTCTGATCTAGAATTACTGAGATTTTTAGGTAGATTACCTGCTCCTTGAATAGGCATTTAACCTTTCAATTTTTAACCTTTTAACCTTTTTTCCCAGAAGTTTCCCAGAGTTTTGCAATTATTCAAACCCCCACCTGCAATGGATCATTGTTCCCAAGCTTAGAATAGCTCTTGTTAGTCAATTCTTTACTGGATGAATGACAATCAATAGAAATTTTAGCTATGACTTAACAGCATTTTAAATGGAAAATTCTCTTACTGGTGTCTACAAATCCTACCTGCAGTACATATTGGACAACTTTATACAAAATACTAATTGAAATTTGTATTTTAGATACCTTTGTAGCAAGCATAAATAATTATTAAGTTTGATGAGCCAGTAACATATCTTCCTATGTTAAGGACGACAGTACCTTGAATAAAGTATTCCAATACCTTGGAAATCCAGTTTTCTGTTCTACAATTAACTCAGAAATGCCATGTTTTCTATCATGTTAATGAAATCTTGGCAAATGCTTAGTCTTGTATAAAACAGGGCTTTTTAGCAAGAAAAATGAGGGACTCCCTGACTTATTTTTTTCTGTAGTTGGGACTTTGAATAAATAAGTGACAAAATAAGTACTGGTAGAAAATATTTCCCACTGTCATTCTAGAATACTATTTAGAAAATTATTAAACCCTGAATGTAATCCCCTCTTAGTCCACTGGGATTGTTTCCATCACCAAGCATTCTATAATGATTTAAAATGTGGTTTTGCTATTCTCATTTCACTCTGATTTTTTTTTGTGGTATTGGTTTTCTTAGCCTGTAGGTACTCAATAGGAGTAACTCAATAATTGCTGTCTGAGATGTTAAAAGTCTGTCAGTACTGTTAAAATGTTGCACATATATTTTATTGGTAAAATGAAAAATGCCAGTCTGCTATGGATTCTTATTAGATGTACTGAATATATTATGGAAATTCTGGATTGGAATTAAGATTGCATTACTGAAGACAGCTCACTGTAGGACATGGATTTTGTAAATATTTGGGTGCTCTTTATTAAACATGCTATGCAAGTAACTATTGATAAAATCTGGTAAAAAGCCTAAGCCTACCTGCACAAAAAATGCAGCCATATTATCAGTTCCCTGCGAAAGCAAAATTCGTGATCCAGTGGCTGAGTGAAAATTCAGGAAATGGAACCCATATTACATAACCATTCCTTCCCTGGTAAGTGTAGATTTTTGAATTATGCTTTCTGTCTCAATCTTTCTCTCTCTCTTACTAGGCATAAGGAGAAAAAATGGGAAAAGTTGAATAAAATTTGCATTTGTAACATGATATGCAACCACAATATAAAATATTTGAATTTACATAAAATACAATATACAATATATCAGTTTACTCTTATAAGATTTTGGTTTTCTATTACATAGACTCTCTTTATAAGGTAACATTATGGAAGCTTCTTCAATCTTGTAGCCAGTTGCTTAATTGCTAATTGTTCAATTTTCAAGGGAAATGAAACTGTTATGTTAATTATTAATTAATTAATATTCTTTATTATTAATTTTTCATCTTTTGAAAACAGTGAGACAAAAATAATTTTTCTACTGAATTTGTCTGGGGGACAAAAATATCAAAATACTTAGAAACAAAATTTGGAAAAAAATAGTTCCCATCAAAAAAATTTTTTCTTTGCAATTCATATAGGGTTTTTCTGCGAAGTAAATCTGTAGCTTTCTGGATTTTTTAAAATTGTATGAAAGTAAAATGACCTGACTTGGGAGCATTCTTTGAAAAATGGAGTAACAAACTTCTGGGGTAAATGTATTTTGATGGAGGTTTGGTTTTTTAGCAAGATAAATAATTTTTACAGAAAGTTCCAAGCCGGTCTCTGCATCATCCAGTTCTACACCTGAATCCACTTTCTTCAACTCCATGTAACACAGGGCAGCTACACCCTCTATTAATAACTGAGATTTTTTTTATCTAAATCATCTTACAGCTTAGCAAAATTGAATGTGGGAACCATCACAATTTTATGAGACTCATCAAATATCTTTGTGTTCCTTATAGCACCAGCAGGATCCATGGGTCTTGGAACACAACTTTCTTCAGAAAGATGTATCTGTGAGTTGTGGCAAAGCCAAGTCTCTGCATACACCACAGATTCTGAAAATCTTATGTACTCATATCTGAGAGCAATGGAGTGCTTCTTATTCAATGGCAGAACTGGTCTTCAGGAGCTGGATTCAATTCTTACAGAAACTGCTGATTTCCACTGTGACTTCGTCCTGCTGAAGCTCTCATCTGTAAAGCATCACTTCCTTCTCTCCTTAGCCTATGCAGATTAAGAAATATTGGTCCTTCTGCTTTCACACACAGTACAACCAAGTGCATGTAAAAAGGTTAAGAGAAAAGCAAGTATTTGATGGTTTCCTCTATTAAAGGGTAATTCTTTAGTGAGAATCCAATTTAAAAAGACTGTTAAATTGCTGCTTTTGTAGTAATCATGAGACATCTGTCTGATTCTGGAGAACAAAAAGGCAGCTGAGAATGGATGCTCTCACCTTACTTTGGAGCAGCTGGTAGATTCAGGGTCCTTTAGTTTCAAATTAAAAGAATTTCTTCCTAATGTCTAATCTAAATCTAGTATCTTTCAATTTGAAGCCATTCCCCCCTGTCCTGTCACTCCAGGTCCTTTTAAGAAGTCCCTCTCCATTTTTCTTGTAGGCTACTTGCAGGTACTGGAAGGCCACAATTAGCTCACCCCCAAGCCTTCCTTTTTCCAGGCTGAGCATTCCCAATTCTCTCAGCTTTTCCTCACAGGAAAGCTGCAGAATGGGTGTAAGAATCCCATCCTTTCTTTGGAACTGACATTTGGCAAATAGTACTCCTGGAGAGTGAGAGACTCAGAAGAACAAACTCTTTGACTGCCACCCACCTCCCCGTAGGCTGCCCGTGGCTAAACCTCTCAGCTTTGTGACAAGAGGTTTCAGCTGCACGTCTGACTCCCAGCGCCCACCCCACCATTTCACCCTTTCAGCGCACACTTAAGATGTTTTGGGTTAATTATAGAAGTGCAGCAGCACATGAGTGAGTGAGAGAGACTCGCAGGGAGATGATAAGAGCCTGCAATTATGTGAAGGGTTTAAATGCTGAGGAGACAAGGAATATATAAGGCACGAAACATGGGCTAGTACTGGGGTGGATGAGACATAACTAAGAAAAGGGAACACCCAGTGAATTCTCTGGAAATTTTACCAGATAATGTAATTATTAAACTGGGAGACTCTTCTAGGAGAAAGATTTCTTACTTGGAAGGTTCAAGACTTCAATAGTTTCATAGGGAATAATTTCAGATTTGTGGTGACTGCAGAACTGTCTTCTCTGGCTTCTCCTGGTATGTCTGCATTCACAGGGAGATTCATAACTGCACAGACATTGATAACAACACATGGCTCCTTCGTGACAGTGACTCCTTCATGACAGTGATTTTCATCATATATTGCATGTTTGGCATTCTTATCTCATCAGGACTTCTGCCCATCAACAAGATTCTGCTGCAATGCTGCCTATATTTCTAAAGACCACATAGTTCCAAACAGCTGAGACAAAAGAGACAATAGAAAGCCTGTCAGAATGGCATTTGCTTCTTTTTCTTGAAAATGTTAAGTTTCTTTCAAAGACTACACTGGCCTGAGGCTTAAGAGAGGTAACATTTGGTTCTGTGCTAGGACAGATTTTATATGTCAACATCCATTGGATTTAGAAAGAGCAGATTTTAAGTGAGAAGTTGCTGTAGAATCTGATAGGTCAGGATATACTGTATATAAGATTGTTTGGTATATTATGAAAAATTTGTTGATTTTATTGGGAAATTTACAGAAAAAAAAATAATAAACTGAAAGGCTGAGTTAAAAATACAGAGAGGACCCGATTCTACACATTTGCAATTTCTGAATGCATTGCTAAATACTGTAGATAATCTGAAGGCTGTTGTAATAAGTGTTCTAGGCTTTAAAGCTTTTAAAGAATCATGGCTATATTTTTAAGCTGTTGTATTTAATTTTAGTCAAAAGCTGAATAGCAATTGTGAGATTTCTAGGCCTCACAAGATCACAATGTGTTTGTTTTTGTTCACATTTTTACCATGCAGAGGTAAGGACTCATGTTCTCATTTTGGCTGCAGCCACAACAGTGTCTTGTTGGTTGAACAACACATCCAGTATTGCCCATATCCATGTGTCTCCTATATATATCTATATATATATACACATCTCTCTATATATATATGTACACAGACATACATGTATTTAATTTTTCTCTCCTATTAATAATCACACAGATTGAGGCTTCATGCTCCTGTGTGCTCAGGCTGTTCTGGGGACATGCAGATCACGTCCATGCAGATCTGTGTGCTCTCCAGCACCCTGCACTGCACTGGGGTCACTCCCAACAGCCAAGTCATGAGAAATGTACACAGCATGTGGGAGTCCTGGTCAGCCAGAGCTGCTGGAGTGTTATTCCTGTAGATGGCATTGCATAACATACCTCAGTAGGTTTTTCCTTCTCTGGTTTACTCAAGCCTGTGATGACACTTCATTGCAGAAAGCAGAATTATTTTGGCCCAAGGAATGACTTTAGCTGGGCAATTTTCAAGTGGCTACAAGGAAGGAAATGATATTTTGGAATTATGTATGTTGTGTGGTGCCCTTTTCATTTGACCTTGCAATATATGGGAGTGAGCTGGTGTGTGGACTGATGAGTTCTCAAATGGACCAGGATGCTAACTGTGAGTCCTGCTGGATTAGAAATGTAAAACTTGAGGAGATAGTGCAGAAAACAAAAATTTAGTTTGGCAGTAAACAAGAAAATACAAACTGTTTCATAGATTTTTTTCAGTGAGAGCTGGCTCTGTCTCAGTTTCAGGAGAGTCTGTCTCTCCCTAGCCAGAGGGAATGTAGGATGTGTCAGAGAGGGTCTGATTGGGGAGGAATTCAATGCAGCTATCAGCAGTGGACTTCTATGTAAATACTGCAACACCTCTGAACCAAGCAACAGCTGAGATAACACTGTAAACTAATCTTAGTGCTGGCAAAGCTGGTCAATCCCTCACATTATATGGTTTCTGTAGAAAAGATGTGCTAGGGAAAAAAACAAGCAGATTTAAACTATATATGGCAACTTACCACTGGGTAAAATATGCTGACTTTTTCAAATTGAAAGCAGCATATGGTGATATTTTTTTCTTTGAAAAATTGCTCTGTGCCAGGGTGTATATGCTTAGAAATCCTTGCATCTGTATGAATTCTTGTATAAACAGGCATCACTATCACCAAAGCATTTCCAAGTGTCTGTTACGTGGGCTTGATCAATTTAGATAAACATATTCTTTAGATAAACAAATTCTCAGGCTCCTTATCCCACCAGTATTGATTTTGGTTGATTTTCCATCAAGACAAAGCAAACAAAGAGCCAAAGCTTGTCCAGAGCAGAGGCATTGAATCACAGTGTTTTGCTGCTTTGACCTTTTGAGGTCACTGCATTTCACAGTCCTACACAGCCTTTCTTAGGTAGCTAAGAAAAATAAAAAAGCAATATATAAATAAAGACATATACACACAGATAAATACGTGCATATAAAATATATATGGGCATATATATTTATATATACTGATGTATTAAATAAACATACAAAACTCTGTACAAAAATGGTGTCTCACCTGGAACAGGTTCTCTTTCCTTTCCTTGCAGCACTTAAAGAAAAGCAGGAGCTTATCCAAGAACTTTGCTGCTACCATCTCTTTCAGAGCTGTGATTGTAATTTAGCACAAACCCAAGATAAACTGGGGTTGGGGTGGAGCTAACCACCTCATTAATTGTGCTAGAAACAGGGAAACTGATGCCACAATCTCTGATTTCAGAAGAAATCAAAGTCTGGGGGTCTCTGACGCCCCCTTTGGATATTGTTTAGAAACAAATAGGGATTTCCAGTTGTTTGTGCTTTGTCAGAGCTAAACCACCATGCAGATTTCTCTTCCCCAAACACTTCTCAAAGCCCCCGACTTCAGGTTGTGTAGCATTCACAAGCTCTTTCCTTCCGCATAATTTAAGATGTATACATCCATGTGATGTCTGCCAGCCTTTGTAAGGCATCTCATAAACTGGACCTGTGTTTAAGCAGCTGATCCACTTGAGTGTTCCTCTCTTGGCTTTGAATCTCACCATCCCCTCCTGTCCCAAACCTCAGTTCTCCCCGCTGCATCCCAGCATTGCTTCACAGGCAGACACGGGGCACTTTACAAGATGAGCTCCTGGAGGACACTGCACTCCACATTATAATGAGTTTCTCTGGGACATGAGTTGACAATCTCTGCTTTCACATACCAGGCCAAACCCACTCAAGGGATGCCTCTCCAGTCTTTCTATTTTTAACAAACAAAAAAAAGTCCTGAAGACACACGGATTTTCAAGGTTCCACCGCTGCAACAAATTATCAATGTGGATGTTTCAACAACTGAGCAGGAAAACAACTGTCACATTACATTAATACCATAGCTGGGTTTTGTCCAAGCTATTTCCATATCTCGTTCTCTGCCCTAGACATATCACTATCCCTTACTGATCTGGTGTGCATTAAAAGAGCAAAGAAGAGGAGTTTAAGTATATGCATAGTAACATAAGTGAGCACATCCCATTTTGCGCTATAGATGTCAGCCAAAAGCAGAGAAAAGGGTGTTTTTTACAGCATGTGCTCATCAAAGTTTAAAAGAAATTGAGTGTGCACTGCTCCTTCCTAAGGCAGCACAGGAGAGCAGATGCCGCCCCCACGCAAGAGAGGAGCCTCAGTCGTTGGCACCGAAGTAACCTCATCACTCGTTGGTTGAACAGAAGCTCGACTGGCCTTTTATTTTCGGTGGAAAAATGAAAACCCGGGGAGAGAACGCCCGTGCGGCTTCCCTCGCACCCTCCGCCAAGCCCGAGCATCGCGAGTTGGCGGCGCCGCACCAGGCCGGGCACGGGCGGCTGCTGACCGCGGGGGCCGAGCGGGGCTGCGGCCCCTTCCCGGCCCCTGGCAGCCCCTGCCCGCCGGCGCTGACCCCCGGGGGCTGCGCTGGGCTCCCTATTTGGCCATGCGGCGGCCGGGGCCGCGCTGCCCCGCGCCTGCCTTACATGGGCCGGGAGGCCGGGGCTGGCCCGGCTCCATTCATGGCTGCGCGGCCGCTCGGGGCCGCGGCAGCGACCAAATAAGGAGAAGGTGGCTGCCCCGGCCCGCCGGGCCCCGCACCGCGCTGCGCCTCGGCGGGTATAAATCGGGGCGTCTCCGCCGAGCCAGCAGCCCGGGTCTCCTCCGCTGCGACCCCGCCGCCGGTGCCGGTCTGGTGAGTAGCGCAGCGCCGAGGGGCGGGCCGGGAGCCTTTGGGTGGGACGGGACGGGACGGGACGGGACGGGGCGGGATGGAGCGCACGGGAGGGATGGACGGGAGGCACCGCGGGTCGTGCAGCCGGGGCCGGGGCCGTGCAGCTTCCGGCTGGCGCTGCTCCTGCCGGGGACACCGCCCGCGACGCGCTCCGGGCCGGACACATCTCTGCGATTTAAAAAGCTTTCCCTCCCTTCTCGATCTGCGGCCAGAGGGATCCGCTAATGACGCCCTCATGGAGCATTTTGCAAGCTGGGGCGGCTGTTGGAGCGCGGAGAGGCCGGCGGCTGACGGATCCCGTTTAGAGCCGTGGAGCATCCTCCGGGACAGCTCGAATTTCCCGCTCCGCTCCCGCCCCAGCGAGCCGGCCGCGCTCCCCGGGATGGCGGGCGGGAGGGCGCGGAGGGGCTGCCCGCGGGGCTCTGAGCCGGCCGCCCTGCTGTTTTCCAGGTTCGTGATTCCTCCCGAAGATGTGCGACGACGAGGAAACCACCGCGCTGGTGTGCGACAATGGCTCGGGGCTGGTCAAGGCGGGCTTTGCCGGGGACGATGCCCCCAGGGCCGTTTTCCCGTCCATCGTCGGTCGCCCGAGGCACCAGGTAAATTCAGAGGCAGGACGCTCCATAAAAATGGGTTTTTAAATGAAAACATTTACAATTTGTACTTTTTTTTTTTTTTTTTTTTTTTTTTTTTTAATCCTGGATAAATTACTGCTAAGGTTGCAAAGTAATATGAAGTATCTGATCAGTAGAATGCTAGTTTCCCTCTGTATTGTCCTGTTTACAAACTCCTTTTCCTGCTCATGATATTGTGCAGTTTACTTTCAGTCAAATTTTTGAAAATCAGAAATAAACAAATAAGAAAAAAGAATATGAATATAAGAGGTGTATTATAAATGGGGGAAAATCTATTAATCTCATGGAAGGAAAAAAAAAGATTTTATGAGAACACCTCAGATTCTGTTGACATAATATTTTAATAATGTTAAATTTATTTTCACGAACATCTTTTCAGGGGTGTGACTGCTAGTACCTTTCTTGAAAATAAGACAGTTAGAATTGTAGAATCATAGAATATCCTGACTTGGAAGGGACAAACAAGAATCAACAAGTCCAATTCCTGGTTCTACATGGGAGTCACACACCATGTGCCTCAGACAGTTGCCCAGATTCTGCTTGAATCCTGTCAGGGCTGGTGCTGTGACTCCTTCCCTGGGGAGCCTGCTCAGTGCCCAATCACCCTCTGGGTGAAGAACCTTTTTCTAATATCCAGCCTAAACCTCTCCTGACTCAGCCTCAGGCCAGCTGTCTGTGATGTAGTTGTTTGGGCTCTGTGATGTCGTCTTCCTCAAATAATGCTTTTCTGTGTTTTCTTCTCTTAGGGCGTTATGGTTGGTATGGGTCAAAAAGATTCCTATGTGGGTGATGAAGCTCAGAGCAAAAGAGGTATCCTTACTTTGAAATACCCAATTGAACACGGCATCATCACCAACTGGGATGATATGGAAAAAATCTGGCACCACACTTTCTACAATGAACTCCGTGTGGCCCCTGAGGAACACCCTACTTTGCTCACAGAAGCCCCCTTGAACCCTAAAGCTAATCGTGAAAAGATGACCCAGATCATGTTTGAGACCTTCAACGTACCTGCTATGTACGTGGCAATCCAGGCTGTCCTCTCCCTGTATGCTTCTGGTCGTACAACAGGTAAAACAAACAAATAAACACCGTTTAGATTCTGTTTCCTTTCAGGAACTCTCCTTCCTTTCCATTCTAAATAGGAAAACACACTAAATTTACAGAAAAATAAGTCTTTTTGGTTTATGGCAATTAATGACAACAGTAGCATAAAAGCCACTACAAAATAGGTCCACATTGTTCTTTCCACAGACAATTTGCCTTGCTTTTGGAGAGGCACCATGGAACTGGCTGTCCCACTGCTTGTTGTAGTGCAAATGAGGAGACATTCCTGTAGGGATACTGCAGTCACAAAAGTGTTACACCAGTTTAAGGGTTTAGACTGGACCAAAGATGCCCATTATCAGACCAAGACAATCACTATTGCAAATATTCTTACTGCTCAGTATAGTAGTAGTGGAAGGCAGGTTTTATGGATTATCCTAAAATATGTGTGGAGCAACTATTCTGTGTGAAAATTCACACCCCTCACAAATGTCCAGGCAAGCAAAGGCAGAAAGAATTGGAAAGATCTTTGTGACTGAAAAAGAACTATGCTACTTTATACTGCCTGAAAAATCCTTTATTTTGTTGTGTTTCTTGCTGCGTCCTGTGTGTAAGGGCCCTAAGCATTCTCTAGGTGACTGCAGCTGCTCTCTGACATTTCTCTCCCAGGTATTGTCCTTGACTCTGGCGATGGTGTCACCCACAATGTGCCTATCTACGAAGGGTATGCCTTGCCTCATGCCATCATGCGTCTGGATCTGGCTGGCAGGGATCTGACTGACTACCTCATGAAGATCCTCACGGAGCGTGGCTACTCCTTTGTGACAACAGGTCAGTCCTTCAGCTTTTCTCTGCTGTGAAAACCCTCACGTCTCTCTTGGCCCACCATCTTCTCTAGTGTTGTGCTTATCCAAAGCTTGATTTGATTCTCCTGTATCCACAGCGGAACGTGAGATTGTCCGTGACATCAAAGAGAAACTGTGCTATGTTGCACTGGACTTTGAGAATGAAATGGCCACTGCTGCCTCTTC
This sequence comes from Melospiza georgiana, assembly GCF_028018845.1. NCBI lineage: Eukaryota > Metazoa > Chordata > Aves > Passeriformes > Passerellidae > Melospiza > Melospiza georgiana. The sequence continues at coordinate 35,030,824 of NC_080435.1, forward strand.
CTCCTCTCTGGAAAAGAGCTATGAATTGCCTGATGGTCAAGTGATCACAATTGGTAACGAACGTTTCCGCTGCCCTGAAACCTTATTCCAGCCATCCTTCATTGGTAAGTGTTCCAGGAAATTCTCCTTTCTGTAGGAGGTATGAAAATGAATCAGAAGATTTGGAAGGTGCCCTGCTCCTCTTCCTGCTTACCTAAATTTGGCACAAAATCCGACATGAGTGAATAATAATTTAGATCCTTTGGTTCCTGTAAGATGGGCTTGATGTGAGCTCATCCGGTAATTAGCTGAGTTCCAGGCTCTTGCTGCAAGGTTTAGATCAAGTTTTAGGGTCCCAGTTTTTTAATGATAAAACATACAGTTACAATACCATCATTAAGGAGTTGGACTCCGTGATCTTTATGGGTCCCTTCCAGCTCAAGACATTTTATGATTCTGTGTCACTGATGGCAAGAATAGCCTTCAGAGCTGTATTTGTAAGGCTTACACTCGAAACAGTATCTATTTCCATGAAGAAGTAAAGTGTCAGAGAGGGGAAGGACATGGAGGGAAGGTGTGTGTGTATTTATATACACTCTAATTAACATTGCCATGGTCGAGATGGTAAGCCTTGCTGGTTGTGCACGCAGCTGACAGATGCAGCAAATGTTACACTCTTGAGTCCCAAGTAGTACATGCAGTTGTTCATCAGCTGACTTCTTACTGTGGATCCAGTGTCTGCCCTTTCAGGAAGCACCTGTTAAAATTAACAGATTGGAATGCAACCTACAACCACTTGCTTCTTGTTTCTTTTTTCTTACCATCAAGTACGAATATCTTAATTCCGTGTCATGGTTAAGTCTTGCCTTGACGATTCTGAGTGGTATAGACTACATTTTGAGTAGACTGAAGAAGTTACTATTATCTTCTTTAGTTCTACTTCAACTATTTTTATTGTCTTCATTTGCTGTCTTTACTATATTCAGCTAATACTTTCAGTGAGACTGATGTAAACCAATACTCACGTTTTCTCTTCTTGATACCCTTCTTCCACTGACATTTACTAAATGAGTTTATCTCACATGTCCACTTGTTATCTTACTTGTTATATTTTGAGTCTCTTGCCTTTGCACATGCATTATGATTCTTACCTTTTCTAACAAGTAATGTTCACTTCCTAAATTAGTTTTGTAATTCTCTTTTTTAAATATTTTTCTGTAACACTTTATAACCAGGAAACATTTTTACAAGGAAAAGGCCAAAAAAGTTCATGTTAACAATGATCAGGAATGCCAATGTTTCATTTAATGGAGACCTCTTGTATAATTCACTGGCCTACTGTCTTTTTTTCCTCAAGGTATGGAATCTGCTGGTATCCATGAAACTACCTATAACAGCATCATGAAGTGTGATATTGATATCCGTAAGGACCTCTATGCTAACAACGTCCTCTCGGGTGGTACAACAATGTACCCTGGCATCGCTGACCGCATGCAGAAAGAAATCACTGCCCTGGCTCCTAGCACTATGAAGATCAAGGTAAGGAACTTGACTCTGTGTTATAAATCGTGGATAAAGGTGGAGACAATGTCAGCTTCATTAAACTGGGATGTGGGAACAACTCAAAAATGAGATCAAGAGCTGATGGGCAGATGAGCAGAAATTCCATTTAATCAGAATAATTTTCTTGGTTAGAAGAGAAGAAAATATGATTACAGATTTTTTTAATACATTACATGTATTTTAAGAGCTGCTGAAGATCAATACCATTATAGAAATGTTCTTTACTTTCTAGAGGAAATATCTACTGGCGTGTAGCATTGCAATATGGATTCACTGTTCAGAAATGAGGATTTTGTTGCTTTTCTTTATCCTAGATCATTGCTCCTCCTGAACGCAAGTACTCTGTCTGGATTGGTGGCTCCATTCTAGCATCTCTGTCCACCTTCCAGCAGATGTGGATCAGCAAACAGGAGTATGATGAGGCTGGTCCATCCATTGTACACCGCAAGTGCTTCTAAGCACTCCCTCCTCAATTTACTTCCCACTCAGGATGACGACAATATGCTTCTTGGAGTCTTCTGGCAAACCTTCCCGAACTCTTCAGTCATTGTACAGTTTGTTTACACACCCGTGCAATTTATTTGTGCTTCTAATATTTATTGCTTTATAAATAAACGAGATCTGGGACTTGCAACCTACAAAATATTGTCTTTTGTCTTATTTCAAGTATTTTTTGGTCAGAAAAATGAGACTAAACCCCTGGGATTTGGAAACTCCCATCAGACCGATGAGTACTTTTACTGCATCCTAACTGATATATGCATGTTAGGTCATGGTTTTCTGAGAAAGAATTTACACTTTATAGTTTTAATTTTGAAATTTGGAACAAAAGAAGCAATATATTTCAAGGCTTATAAAGAAAAAGCCTTAAGGCTGACCCAGTAAGTGGAAAAAGTGAAAGGAAACCTCTCATACTCGCTCACTCACTTAAGAAAGATTCTTCTATCCCATTTATCGTAATGGGATTTTAATATTCATTTACTAAAAGCCAAAGCTTCTGTAAAAGAATTATGTTAATACATTTAGAATGTGATTTATAAATAATTAGCTCAATCCTAAAGAGTCATGCAATTGTTTTCCATGGGCTATAAATATTTATGGCAAAACATTAATTGAAACTGACAGCTTACTCATCTTCCCCTATCTCTTCAAAGCCAGAGATAAAGAAGTGAAGTCTTTATTGTACTAATGCACAGGAAGCAAACTTCTGTTGTATAAACCCAGAATTGTTACAAAAGCAATTATTTTCACATCATCATTCATATGTCTTAGGCAATTTTTAATCCTTAATCTTTGCTATCCTTTCTTTGCTATTTGACCCAGATACTTCAATCATAAACTGCACACTTCTGTGGCCGTTTGTGTTCCTCACCAAGACTTCTTACAACTGGGCTCCTTGACTTTTTTTCAAAAAGTAGTAGCTAAAAAGGGAAGTACAGAATGATCTGGGACATTTTCATAAAAGTAATGGAACCAGTCAGTGTCTTAGTTTGAACTACGTACAGACGAAATAAGCCCAAGTTTGATTTAGGAAATCAGTTAAAGCATGTATCAAACTGTGCATGCAGTTAGCTGAGTTTCATCAGAGCTGTTTGAAAATATAAGACTTTATGCTAACTCTATAATCTAATGTTAATTAAAAAAAAATGTACACATTTGTTGGGAAACTTTCTGTTCCTCTTTGCTCTTATTTTCTTGAAAGGCATTAAAAATAGTCATTAGGTGTGATCTGTAATTATATAGAAATGATTTTTTCAAAAAGATGAAGATATATTTAATGTTTGTCCCCAGTTTACTTACCATTAGGAGGTGTTTTACTGGGGGACCACTGTAATTTCCTACCATCCCCTTACAATCACAATATTAAAATATTTCTAGATATTTTTGGGGTTGAGCAGAGAAGTTGGATGGAATTGTCAAATATAAAGAAATTTAAACACAAACATGACGTAAAACATTTTTCGGTATGGACATTCATTTAAATATTTTAGGCAAACAAAAATGAAATTTTAACAATACAAACATTTAAATATAAATGTGAAATACTCATTTTAATAGTGCACACAGTATTATTGAAATTTTGCCTCAAATAAGCCTTTATTAACCTGTGAATCTTTTAAGGCAAAGTCAACAGCCTCCACTGCTCTTAAGAAGGTTCCCACCGAAGGTAAATATTCTGAAATTCATACCATGAAGAAATTTTTTGTGTCTTGAAAACACGGGAACTCTTCCAGATGTCTGACCAACACAGATGTTTGCCAATGACTTTTGCGTATTGCTGTTTAGAACCATTGCACTTTTTTCACTTGACTTGCTTGCTAATTTGAAAGATTTGGCTGGGCAGAAAGGTTATCTCAGGTATTAGTGTGAATTAATAGGGTGATACTGGACATAAATTGCAACTAATTGGAGCTTAAAATGTTAAGCAAGTATGCAAAGGGTGTGCTAAGGCAGCCCCAGTGGATGCCTGCCTCGCCTGGCTGTGCCGGACAGGTCAGGAATGGCAGGCAGCCCTTGGCACCACACCCAGCTCCCATCAGGGACTCACTGCTGGGCTCGTGGGCATCAGCAGGGAATGAAGGAAGCCACTGACTACAGGACTGATGGAAACATTCCTTCCACAGGCATTTCGGGGCTTGTAACTCAGTTTGCGGAACTGGATAGGAGCAGCAAGGATTGTACAAAATAGTCATGTGCTTGCATATAGGTAGGACAGGACTAAAAAAAGTATCAATGCCTTACCCTTTTCCTTTGCTTACAGAGTTTTTCCAGATGCATTAATTTTTAGCGTAATTATTCTATATTTGGCCATATATAATTGAATATTATATATTCCCACTCAATGCAGTGAAAACTAGTAATTCATTAATATGGGAATTATAATAACTATTTCTGGAAGCAAAGCTAGATCTAAATTGATTGATTGAAAATTGAATATTAAGTCATAATCTAGGATTCAAAATACTGATAAGACAGGCTACTGTTAAACTTTGCCTTCTGTTTACATTTTACAAGAATTAATGTGTTATACATTTTGCGTGCAAAATGAAGATGGTGAAATGAGATGCAGAAACTAACTGCAGAGCACCCATATGATAGGTAAAATTACTTTGGATATTTCCTTGAAAAAGGTAGATTTAAAAATATCTGTACCCAAGATCGCTGTGGTAAGCAATCTTCACCTCTGAAACGCCTCACCTAATGAAGAAATTGACATTAAATTGAAGACTAAAGGAACCCAGCCAACCTTCACGGCTTTGGGTGAGATGCCCTTTCAATGGAAGAACAAGAATAAATGTTTAGCCAAATTATGGATTCAACACACATATTTTGAAAAGCAGTGTGAATACGTGGCAAAAGGTCTGTCTGCCACTCTGAAGGGTGTCTGGTTATTTGACTTTGCAGCTCCTTGCTGCTCTGTGTGTAAAATGGAGAGGAAGGAATTCTGTGGAAGTTAGTCTGATGTGATTTTTAAGCTACATAAAGGAGGTTTATTCTGTAGGAAGGGCTACATAGTATTAAGAAGTACTGACATACATCAGTGAGAGCTGAGACAAAATCTTATTGCCTGTTCTGGCAGCCAGAAAAACACTGCCCAGTACTTATGCTTTTGACTGAAAGGCGTTGCAGTATTACCACTGCTGGCTGACCCTCAGATCTTACAGAAATCTTTCCTTGTAGACTGATGACCATGTTGGCATTTGAGGAGTATTGACAATTGCCATCAAAACACAATGCTTTTAATATCTCTACTAGATGTGTGCTAAGGAATCATTGAGATTCTGCTTAAAAAGATGGATTTTTTTTTTACAGGAAATAAAGAGATATTTCAGATGTTTGTTTGTGCTTAAAGTTTCCTTAAAAAATTGTTAGCAAAGTCATAAATTTGATAGAGTTGTCTACTTTGTACTAATCTTTTCTTGAAAGGCTGTTTTAGCTAAAGTGTTAAGAAAGCCTGAGGGGTAGCACTAATATGAAAAATTTTGGCTTGAATAATTGAATTCTGCAGAGTGATATTTTTTTTAATATAGAATGAGAGGGTTTTATACTTAGTCACATCAAGTGACTCTAAATATATGTGACAGTCAGATTAACCTACAATACTAACACTAAAATGGAAAAAAATAGATTAACTCCTGCTGTTTGGATAACTGTATATGGGCAGAGAATGATGCTTGCTTCCAGTAACAGCTTAATCCTGTCCTACCCTGAAGCAACCTGTGGCAGAAGTCTTTGTCATTATCAAGATATGAGAAAGAGAATAAAATAATATAAAATTGAGTGATTATTAAATCTCACTCATTACCCTTCAGAAAGAAGCAATTCAGGCAGTTAATATACTACCAATTACTTTGCTTTTTATCCTGAGGACGGCTACAATTGCTGAAACATAAAAAGTAAACAATCAGATATGTTAGTTTTTAGAAGAATGTTCTAATGCTGTTATATATTTAAAGGATGGATTTAATTTATGATTAAGCTGCCCATTGTGAATAATAGTGAATGAAATTAATATAGTAGGCATTAAAACAAATTAATATATCTGGTGGCAATTTTATGTTGCCATCGTCATAAAGGTAGAATTCACAAAATTCAAGTCTACAGTGAAAAAGTGCCACAGAGATACTATACTAGATATGTTGTCTACCAAAAGCAGGGTAGTGTGCTCTTGTAGAGGAGATGAATTGTATTTTAGAAACATTTTTTTTTACCAGGAGATATTTGTTCATACAGAGAAAAAAGTGGATGAGGCATAGCTTAAAGCTTTACTGACATAGATTTGCGTAACATGTAAATGATATAATAAGTCTGGGAAGGTACAAACAAGATGAAGGTAGCAAGGCAGTACGAAAGAGCTTAAAGATTAGTTCTGAGTCTCTAAGCCCCTCAGGTTTAGATCACCAGAAAGGGTGATTAGCATTGTCATTGACATTATCATTGTCAATGATAATGAGGGATACATCATCCTTTCTTTCCAAAGGATCCCAAATGCATTGGGACTTATAGTGGGGCTTCTGGACATGCTTTTGCAAAAAAAAAAAAAAAAAAAAAAAAAAAAAAAAAAAAAAAAAAAAAAAAAAAAAAAAGTGCTCAAAGGGAAATCAAGGAATTCCTGAATTTTAGAGGGAATGTTAGCTCTTCTAGAGAGAAGGAAATGCAGCAGCACAGCAACTCCTGCCACACAGGTACCCCCTCTGCAGCTCCCTGCAGCTGGCTGTGACAGCAAGCAGGTGAAACGTGGAGCTGATGCCTTCTGGGAGGGAAAGGGTCTGGGAGGAACATACTGCTGGGCCAATAGCTGTGGGGAGCTCTTCCACAGCATCCAGAAACACAGTGATTTTACAGTATCTGCTATCAAGGAAAGAATCAACATTTAGGGAATGCAAGCCATATCCTCATGTAATAGATGAGTTCTGACACTAAATTTCACATTAAATCTTATTTATGTTTAATTTTGATGATATAAATTATTTCCAAGACACAGACTTCCATCTTCAAAAACAGTCACTATTTTATATTAAAAAACCAAACCCCAAACACAAAGAGAATAAGAACCATTAACCTTAAACAAGAAAATGTTCTACTATGTGTTTACAATGCTCTGATTCTCTGATAAGCCAGGGAGGAGAACAGTTCTTGCAGAACTAGAAATCTCAGCAGATTTTAAAGACAAATCACTGAACAAGTCATAAGAGAAAAACACTTCTTATATGTATATATTAGAAGTATATATATATATATATATATATATATATATACACGTACATATATATATACACACAGACACATACATGCACACTGAAATATGTTTTTACATATTTGTGCATATATATGTATACCAATTTTTTCCCTAAGTCTTATACCAATTTTTTCCCTAAGTCTTCTCTTTAACTTTTGCATGGAAGAGCATCTCTGACTCAGTAACAAGTTTCGGAGACGTCTGTACCACACAGCAAATGGAAAGGAAAATATTTCTGGTCAGAAACATCACAGAGGTATTTCAGTGAGACAAAAATGTGCATATTTTGTAGCCTTGTTCCTAAGGCAGAAGTTAATTCTTGATTTATTTTTGTGCTCAGAGGAAAACCTCAGAACTTTGGAATTCTGAGATCAGAACTTAAATATTTTTAGTGACAATGTGAAATACTCTTTCCTTCTTACAATCTACAGTCAAAAAGTGCCACAGAGATAATATACTGCTAAAAGTGTAAAAAATGTCCAGAGAAAACTTTTGTGATGTCTGGTGTCACATTCTGCGTTTTAATGGCTGCAGCAATGGTTTTGCAGACTTTTCCTTCTGATGGAACATATTGTCAACTGTTGTCATCAAACTTTTTCTGCCATTTCAGCTAAGATCATGAATTCTGTCCATTGTACTGGCACCTAACAGAAATAGGAGACTACATTCTGACTTTATTTTTGTAAATAAAAAGCAAGTGAAATAATCAGGAATAGTAAGTATCCTGCAGGCTCTTCTTCTTGCAGGAGATATTCAAAGAGCCCCATTGCTTATACAAAGCAGATATCTTGCCATTGAAAGTGCTGTGAGGCTATTTCTTGTATAAGAAATTGTACAGAGATAGTGATTGTGCAATCTCCTAATAGGGTCATGTGGTGACAGAGGGACAGTGGGTGCTATTAAAAGCTTGACATTTATCACTCACAGTGTTTAAATTTACCATGGAATTTGTGGCATTTGCCAATCTAAGTATAGAGAATGCCACAAATACCAGAGAACAGATAAATAGTGCTATGCAAAACCCAACAAACTGCTGGTGGTTCTTTGCTAAATCTGCAGCACATCCCATTCTGGAAATGCAGTGCAGGTGCTACTGGCTGGAATTTCTCTGCATGAAAGAAGAAAAAAAATGGTCATTATGATTTTCTTTTTCTTCATTTTGACTACTTAGATCAAAACATTTTAAGTATAGGAAATTTTTCTGTGTGTCTGTGTGTAGCCTCCAGAGAAATGGTGTCCCTCTCAAGTTTTAATGTCCTAAAGCTAAAAAAACCCCCAGATAATGGAGTAACATTTTGTGTTATAGTTTAGTGGTGATATTTGGGCAAAGGTTGGATGTGACGATCTTGGGGGTCGTTCCAAACTTTATGATTTTATGATGCTTTGGCATATAATTTACACAGACAAAATATACATGACAGTACATTAATTTTATGAAATCTTCTATTGGAAAATACATTATGTAACTTGTGATGAACAATTGTGGAGTTCCTGTTGGAAAAAAATTACTTTTCTGCAGATAGTTTTTCTCTAGGACTCTGAGCCTTAGAGCTCTGTCTAAATCCTGAAGGACAGAATTAATATAACCAATCACACTGTGCATTTGGTCTAAGAAGCACACAAAAGTTATCATTATTTTCTTTGCAATAACTGCAGAAAAGACATTAAGATAATATAGTATTTAACAGAGCTATATTTTCTTCATCTAAACAAAGCAGCTTTAATGGTTGGTGGTGGAGGAGATAAAGGCTTTGCTGTTGTCTTAGAAATTTAGGTTTATGGAGTCCAGGCACCCAAATCCAACTTGTACCTTGGAAGATATTGTTTCTTGACTTCTCTTTCTCAAGCTCTCAGGGTGAATGTGAAGTGGACAGCTGCTCTCCAGTCACACCAGCAGGTGCAGCTCTGTCCCTGCCTGGCTGGAGGAGGTGTTGTGGTGCAAAAACAACAATTCTCCCTAAATTGTGTAAAGGGTGTTTTGCTACAGCTTAAGGAATTGAGGTAAAAAGTTGAAAGAATGTGTTCATAGTTGAGACCAAGTTCTTCATCTTTGACAATGATGTGTGCTTGATTCTTTAATGGGATTCTAGCCTCATAGAAGAACCCTATGCCTAGAGTTCCCTGCCATGCAGCTATTGACACTGGCTATTTGATTATCTCTTAAATTTTGGATGCATCTGGTTACAGCAGATGGCACTGAAGAGTATATAATGAAATTCCTGGCCTATCAGCAAGACCTGTGTGTCACAAGTCACCTCTGCTGTTAATTCATGACATGAACTCTTCCCATTCATTTGCTATTCTCTTCCCAGTTCCCTGGTCTTTCTAAAGCCTGGTGAACCAATTTGCCTGGTGAAAGCAATGGAGGGAAGTAGGTTAGGGAAAAAGGGTACTGTATCAAACTTTAGCCATTTCTGTAATGATTTAAAATTTACAAATTTACCTTTTGAAAAATCTCTTGAAGTATCTAATGTATTTTGCTTCAGTAAGTATTTCTTTGGAGGACTAGAACTTCAGATATACCTTAAATGTGGAACAAAAAGGCTGTAGGTCCATAAAAAAAAAAAAAAAAGAAAGAAAAGAAAAAAGGGCCAAAATCTCAGGTCAGATAAATCTAAACACTGCTCTTGTTTTGAAGCTGATGATACTAGTAGGGCTGTCTAAAGTAGGTGAGGGCATGGATATTTTCCAAAACATTTTTATTCCTTCCAATGCTGTAAATCTCCAGTGCATGCTTCCAATCAACCACGGAATATAGCAGCTAAAAAGAATCAAGTGGATTTTTGTCACTGTGAAGGACATTTTGTGTGGATATTTCACACTGTGTGATTCAATATAGATTCTAGTGCAACCTGCTGCATACCTCTGAACGTACTTTCTGACTTCTGAGAAAATGATTATCATAATAAATATCATAAATAAGAAACACTTTTGTGCTCTCTTAATTTAGAAGGTAATAATACCCAGTCACAGAAGTCCACTTAGAATTTGGGTTATGTACTTCTTTAACTTTGCCTTTTCTGTGTGTATTGTGATTTGATTTTCTTATCTACACATTCACCTAATGAAAAATAAAAATATTTTAACAAGTTAATTACATCCATTGTAGCAGCATGCTTGATTTGTTTCAGAGGCAGCTGTGATAGGTCTCTGCAGGACAATCATCATGCCTTGTGAAGCAAGTATGTTGGCATTTTCTAGTTCTGGAAAGACTGTTTTCCCCTGCTGCTGGGAAAAGAACAATTAAATATTTTTAATTTAATTCTTTTATATACACTTGATATATTTCGCTGAACCATCCTCCCAGTGAAAAGAAAGCATAGCATCTTATTTATGATGTCAAAATCAGTCTTTACATCATAGTTGCTCCCACCCCCACCCCAATCTTAAAAAGTAAGAAAATCACATTATTGAGAAGGGCTGATCATAAGAAGAATGATTTTCAAAAGGGGAAACTCAGCCCCAGCTCCCTGTTTGAGAATGTTTCTGCAGTCGTGGTGCAGGTGGGAGTCTTGCCACCCAATTTAGTTTATCCTGTTGGCCTCACTGTCTTTCAGAGTGAAACATGTGGGGTTAAGTTGTATTTTCCATTCAGCAGAAGGTGTGCTTACACTGTGTGTGTGACTCATCCACCTGTCTAGTTGGTGTTCTTTGGATTAATTGATCTATCTTTGAGCTCATGTTTTCTCTCATGTTTTGTTTGTTTTTGTGGCAGTCATATTTGGATTTCACACGTTTATTTTTGCTGTGCATTGTGCCTTCAAGCCCGAGGTACAGTTTCCACTGACATTTCAGGTAGCACAGCTTTGGACTCTGATAACTAGTTGGTGTAATGAAACTAAATATGCTTCACAAATATTTATTAAAATCCTGTGGAACTGGCTGACATTTTTTTCTCTTCCCCATTGCTCTAGCATTCCTGTGAGCCTTTTCCCTTTGTAATACAATTTCTGTCCCAATACTGATCCCTCAAGGAAATAGTTAAAATTATGAAGTGTATAAAAAAGCACTAATGAAACAAAGCAGAACAATAATTTATCCATGCTTTTTTTTGACATATTACTGATTCAAATGCATTTTAAAGAGATGAAGCCTATTAGTGCTTATCAGAAATAATGCATTACCTGGCCTGATTTTTGTCCACTAAAACTGTAGGATAGATATACTTACACAGTGAAACCAGGGCTGGAAATCAACTGATTTCTAGTTTTTTTAAGATCAGGAGAGGGTCTGTTTTGAGAAAGCAGTAGGGAGCTATGTCTCACCATGGCATCTTGAAACCCCCATCTGAAAGCTGTGTGTAGTTTTCATCTCTTGTAAGCACTGAAAAATCTTAATTAAATCAAAAGCTTGAGGGCCCTAGTCCTTCTGGCTTTTTGATTCACTGTAAACCCTCTTTTCTTTTAGGGCAAAGGGAAGTCTCTGGGATGCAGCAAGTCCTTCACAGATTCATTCTCAGAAGTTTCCACAAGGAAGAATGTGTTTCATCCAGCCTCTGTATAGAAAATCAGGAAGGGGAAAGGGAGAGCTACTGTCCCGTGTTGGGAGGTATGACCTCCTCATGGGCTTGAGTACAGTCTGAGCGACTCTGTCTTGGGAAATTTGTGTGTGAAATGGAGATATTATGTAGAGGGTTATTGAAGAAAAGAGATTTATTTTCTTGTGTTTTGGCAGGTACAGACATACAAACACATAGTGTGTTTACACTCTTACAGGTGTAAGAGATGCCTGAAAACCTGAAAAACCCAGAAAACATAGGTAAAACCTGATCTATTATGGGCAATACATGTTAATAACTGGTAAAAAAATTGATAGTTGGTAAAAATGTTTACAATATAAAACATTTATGCATTTGCGTGTAAATATAAATACATGACATTCGCACTCTGTTGCATCCCTTGAAGTTCAACTGATAAATATTTTAAAGACTCTGTGGTTCAGGCTCTGGTTTAGGTGTTTAGCCTCACAAGAGGAGTGTAATGCAGGGTCTGTAATGCAGCCCTTCAGCTGCCCTTGATCCTAAGCAAGGTGTGGAGCAGGGCAAGCACAAGTGGGAAATGCATCCAGGGATGACTCAAAGCGATGCCTGGTGCTGCTGGCAGGGTGAGCCAGCCTGCCCACCCCAGGCCCCAGCTCCTGGGAATGTGGTAAAGGTGTACGTAGAGCAATGGAAGATACACCTCTCCATGCTCTTTCCTACTTGTAGAACAGACACAGCTTTAGATTAGTGAAATCATGAAGCAAGGTATAATGACACATTTTCTTTTCCTTTTTTTCCCCCTATAAATCAGTGATAGCTTCGTTAAGTTGATCAGAGGAAAACAATCCTCAGGTTCTTGCAGGCAAAGTGTGAAAGAGGTTGCGAACACTGCAGAGCAGAATTTCTAAATCGAAAATGCCAAGAAAATACTTGATTCAAATGAGGACAGATTTGCATAGGATGTGCATAAATCAGTGCAGCCCTTGAGCAACTCTAACCTATGCAAGAAATTATGTGAGTTTCACTGTCATCTAGAAAAAAACTGTAACTTCCAATCTATAGTGTCATTACACATAATGCTGATTTGTCTTTTTCTTAAAAACATAAATAAATCACACACATTTGCAGCTGTCCTACAATATTTCATTAATGACTGAATTTATCTTTTTATTTTGTTAAGTCACAGATTCTTGCATTATAGTTAAAAGTACACCATTTCTAATAGATTCTGAAAAATATAGTTATGACTGGAATATTTTAGAACATGAAATATTTTGCAAAATCTATATGTAAGCATTCAATTTCTGTGACATAAGAGAAATTGATATTCTGAATTTGATTTTGCTCCATTTTGAAGTGGAAACATTACAAAATTTAATTAAATACTCATCCTGGAAATTTTTTTCTTTAGGAAAGATTAACAAATGGTGTTATGAAAACAAAGCATGTTGCACAGCACTGAGCAGATGCTGTTTGTTAGTAACAGTTGTGGAACTCACAAAAATGCCAGTTTTAATCACCACCTGTGAAATTTCAGATGTGCATGATTGGAATGGGTCTGAGAAAATGTTCTGGCTCTATAAATTGGTAATTTCCAGTAAAATTGCTGAGCTCTACATACTAGATTAAAGATTCTAGACTAAAAAACTGATACTGCTGAATATTTATAAACTCACATTAATTTGAAAATAATTAAAAAAATTAATGACCTCCACAAAGTACTTAAGATTCTTTTCTCAAATCCATGACTATATATTCTTGGTCCATGTGTACTAACGTCACTGAAAGCCAAAATTCAATAGCTTTTACCTAGGATCTTACCTGGAAGAAAGTCTAAGATCTTGTGAAATTTAAATATATTTTCCCCGCAGAACCAATTTAACTCACTTCAGTAATCTCATAGAGGAGGATTCCTGAACAATTCCTATGGCTGTGTTTGCCTTTGCTTAGTCCAGACACTCTTCTCTAACACATTCCTCATATGCACTATGGGGGACTTTATTCCCTTCTGTGGTAAGCAGGTTCTGACTGAGCAGGGCCAGCTCGAGAGGTGGAGCCTGCACTGTTAACTAATCAGGTGTTAAACAATTTTCACTGAAATGTAAATCTCAGTGTTTGGAAGTTCCACCACCCACTACTTTCAGTGTGGTTTTTAACACTCCATTGTACCACTCAATTTCTCCAGAGGCCAGTGCATGATAGAGAATATGACACCTCCAGTCAATACTGTGCTCTCTGGCAAAGGTGTCTATGAGGTTATTTTGAAAATGAGTCCCATTGTCCAGCTCAATTCTTTCAGGAATTCCATGTCTACATAGTACTTGCTTTTCTAGGCCCAGCTGTATGGCTTTCAGCTCTGCAGCCTGACTTGATCCACCTTGCCCCTCAACAGTTTCTGTCTCACCACACAGAACTCCCCAGCCAGGACACACATGCATAAATGCATACATTCGTGCACCCTTGAATATGTATTTATATCTTATGTGTCTGGAATGGAATTAATATCAAATGTATTTCACAAATTTTTGTTACAACTGTAGAATCTTTGAATGACACAAGGATTAAAAACCATCTGCATTTCTCACTGAGCTCCTGCTTCTCACTCCCGTTCACTGACATAGTTTACTTTCAAGTCAATCACTCGAATGCCCTAGTTATTTCAAGGGATTGTTTCAGCCTGGCTTCTGAAGGGAAGCTTTAATGTAATGTGAATTCCCTTCTGTGACTGGTGAGATGGGGAGGGATAGGACAAGAGTGGAGGCACCAGGAATGCTGAAGACATATGGTAGTGTAGTGATCAAAACAAAGGGAAAGAAGTCCTTGGTAAATCACGTCATCGAACTGAAAGCAGCTGGGAGTGCAGAGATTCAGCATTTGGTTGAAGGCAAATGTAGACAGAGCAGAGATAAGCAGTAGGTCTGGAAAAAAGTGCTTGATGTTATGCATTCATGCTGAAATACTGAAGCATGATTTCTCAACCTTTATTTTCTTTCCTTTTTTTTTTTTTTTTTTTTTTTTTTTTTTTTTTTTTTTTTGTATGGAATAGGAAAAGCATCAAAATGCTGCCTGGAGTTCCAGTAGAGAGGATTCTTTTCTTATTACTGGATTTTCTGTTGTTCTGGATATTCTGAAGCATTCAATAACTTTCTCATAATTCATATTCTGCCATAAAAAATTTTAAAATGTTCTGGTATAAATATCTTCAAGGTTTTAAAATTCTGGCTCATCTAAAGCCAGTGGGAATTGCTATTAGTACAATGAAAATTTACTACCACAAAATGAAAATATTATGATATAATATACATTTTAAAGGTATTATTGAAATCAAATTTAATTATGTTTCTTCTGAGGAAAATTTGTAACTCTTTTTGATGGAAAAGAGAAAAATAAGGTTTGCCAAACTGAGTCTAACAATATTCTGCATTGGCTCTGGCATACTGGTATACTTGGCTGGTACTTTTCCACAATGCCCTAATCAGTTATATTAGGCTACATTTATTTTGTAGTACATGTCTTTGAAAGAATAGACTCTAGGAATAAAATCATTTGTTCGACAGTGAAAAATTTTCACTCCCATATTGAATTAATTATTATATTAGTATGTAGATATCTTTTTCATCCTTAAAATGTGTATTAAATCTGTTTATAGAGGAATAATTAATACTCTTTTCTGCCCAAGGTATTTTTGAAAGCTCTTTCATTATGTATATGAAAACTTAAAAAGAAAACTGAAACAAAAACTCACATAAGATTGGCTTACAAATTTACACTTAAGTCATCATAATCCATGAAATTGCATTAATGGATGTTTGGATGTTTTAGTACAATGTGAGTGCTTTTTTGAGATTGGTGAGAGTCAGAAAGGAAGCTCAACAGACTGGCAGCAGATGATCTGGTCAGTAGAATATTTTACTTCTGTATTTCTTTGCAGAGCCGGTCAAGTAATAAGTATTTGTTTCAAAGATATTTTCCTTCTCGTGGCTGCATCCTACCTGCAAATAAATCTGAGTTTGCAAGAAGTGCAAACGCTGCTGCATTAGGAGCTGTAAATATGCCAGAAGTAAATGCAAGTGTAATTCACTATATAGGTCCAAGTTATTTCCTAGGAAATTGATTTGAGCTGTTAATTTGTGCATAGAAAGGTCCCTGTGGACAGCTTACAAGAGCTCCATAAAACTTAGGTGATTTTTTTTCTGTCAGGAAATAAAATATTCTGTAACTAGAAAGTATGATACCTAACTTTTTTTCATTAAAGCAGCTCTATTTTGATATTTTAAATCCCCTTAGTTCACAAGATTGCAGAATATTTACTTAGTACCTGCCCCCATTATGAATGTTTCTTATGATAGCCCCCTTATCCCCTTGCAAGAATAGTTATGGAGCTTCAACATGACTTATGAACCCTCACTTTCAAAGTTAATGACTATTCATAGATTTATTCCTTCTTCACTGATTACATTATTTGTTTTCTTGAATAGCTTTCCATTTACTGCAGTCTTCATTTGTAGATATAGACCTCTGATGCATAATATAGTCTTAATTTGATTATCAAGTTATCAGGGTGTTTTGTTTGTTTGTGCATTACAGGAAACCCTGAATTCTGTGCACCTGAGACAGCTACTGTCAAGCATGAAGCATACAAATGCAGGCGCTATTCCTTGCTCACAACAAGGACCACAGGAGCCCACCCTGCAACTGACAGCTTTGACACAAACACTGCTGACTGATGGGAAGAGTGTGCTACCCATTTCCTGGCAGCAAAATGAATATTCTCGCAATGTTGCTTTCTCTTGTCAAGGACTGAAGTCGTTAGCACATCCAAATCTTTTACCTTTTGGGAAGTCATTACTTTCAAAACTGTGGGAAAAATACACTTTCTCTGCTGTGATATACTAGAGTTATCCTTTGAGGGAATTTCATTTGAGAAAAAGACATGGAGAGGTATTTCTTATTAAGATCTACATTCAGCAGCTAGCTGTAGCTAGAGTTGTACTCATACAGTGGGGAGGGAATGTACACACAAATGCTTATTTTAATGAGAGAGAAAGTGTAGGTAGAAGCAGATGACCTAGATGATTTTATGAATAAAAGATTTAATCTGATGCAATCATTTCATTAATACACACATGGCATCAAATGAAAACAGAGCATAGCAGATGGCTATGAGAGGTCTTAAAAAGACATTTTCAGTTTAGTAGCTAATGACTTAGATTTCATGGACTGCACCAAATACTATCAGAAGTGAAACATTTATTGTAGAGTCTTCCAAAGGATGTTCTAAAGCTTTATGACAGTAATGCTGAAAAATCTCTTTTGTGACACTAGTTAGCAAATACAGTCACATTATACCTTATACAGCTATAGGGCAATGTAATTTTTTCACAAAAGCTGAGAAAAGAAAACTCCATTATTTTCTTTATTAATAATATTTATAAATATTAATATTTATTAATTTAATTTTAATTTATTTAAATAATTTGCTTCAAGTTTGCTACAAATGGTGGAAATAGTGGTTTCCAATGTAACAATGAAATACGGTCATTTGCCATGCAATTTAGAATATAAATATGACATATATTCATATGCTATGATGGTGGATCCACTGCAAGCAGCTGCAAAAAACCGCATTGAGGGAGACTTTTGGCATAGTACTAATAATTGATTCATTTTAATATAAAATATTTGGTATAAATTTAGGATGAATGTGTAACTTTAAAAGGAGGCACTGAGTGTGGAAGGCTCATGTAAGATCTTTTCTGTGTTTTCACATTGCTAAACCTCAGCAGAGAAAGCAGGGAAGCAGGGGAATAATGCTGCTTAGCACACTGTATTACAGCACTGGCCATCCTGACCCTGTCATGTTCTCCATGTCCAGGTTGCAGGGGGTCTGACAGACAAGCCAAATGTGTCAGTTCTGCTCTCAGTTTGTTCTGCTCCATCCTTGAGGAATGTGCATCCTGCAAGACTTGATTGCTCTCCAGACCCTTTGCAAAACCAGATCAGGGCAAAAGGGCTGGATTTCTTAGAGAGAATCTGGCCTACAGCTTCTTACAGACAGATTAACCTCAGTTTGGCTTCAAACTGAGGACACATTTCAGTCTCATTCTCCAGACCTAATCCAAGATCAAGTCTACATTATTTCATCAGAAATTAATATCACAGCACTGGTGTCTTTGAACACATGCAGACTGAATTTCCTTTTGCAAAGCTTGTTTGAGATCCTGTTAGGAATGACAAAGTTTATGCTGAATTTGGATGAATCAGGAATACTTATTCTCTTTGAATGCAAACCAAGAGGAACAAAAATACACCCTACCACCCAAAAGCCTGTGTGTGGAATAGCAAGTTGATTTTTTTTCCTTTCTATGCAACATATAAAAATATTGACCAAGACAAGCTTAGCCCTGTTGCAAACTGTTATTGCTCCTTTTGTAGGAAACAGTACCAGGAGACATAAAGTTTTGATAATCCTGAATGCTTTTGAATGAAATGTAGGCATGGGTTTCCAATCTGAATGTGTACACTGTGCAATATACATCCACAGCATCTTTGGCAGCCTGCTACTCTGCAAATCCTGGCTTTGCCATTGGCTGAAGTATTCAGGGGAATGGTGTAAAAACTAAGACAAACCTTTAGAAACTGAAAATCTTCTTATGTCTACAACTTACAGTCATGACTATACATAGTCTGAGCACTTTTTGATTTAGACAATTTGTCAGCTAAGTCCAGAGGTTCTGTCTCACATAAAGGATAATGGAAATGCAGTTAATTGTATTCTTCATACACTTTTCACTGTTGTGTAAAACATTCAGAGAACATCGTGTTGATTCTTATTACTTCTATTTTGACAGCAAGTCAGGCCTCAGATAAAGGACAGAAATTCAAAGCCTCAGAAACCATATATGTAAATCTGAGGTAGAAAAACCTCCTTTGAAATTTTTAACCATGTGAAATGAATGTTGGCCTTCTCACTGATTTTTTTTTTTTTTTAAACTCATCAAGGTCTGAAGTCCCGTAAATTTTCTCAGGAGGAAGGCCAAGTACCCTTTGTGTGAATGTGGTTGCAGGGTGGCATATGAGGTTACCGTGGAAAAAAGAGATATCAGGTGTTCCTGTAAAAGAAGATCTGAAAGAATTTGATTTTAAACTATTTTTAAATCAAAAGCAATTGAATAACAATGTTTATATGTTTTCAGCATTCATTTATGATATTTCCCCTCCTTGTCTTCATAACTGGGCTATCAGGAACACAGCACACTATTAACTGTTAATTAATAGACCAGTTTTTGATATGATCAGAATGTAATTCCTTTTCATTTAAGGGTCCTAAAAGCTCAGATAAAAGAGTTTTCTATCCCAGTATCAGGGAACAGCATTCCTTTGTAGAAATTCTGTTGTTTGTCTATGAACCAAAATCTTCTCTCCTCTCTTCAGTAGCTTCTATCATGGGTTTCCCCTCTGTTTGGTGTGCTAAATAGGATTATCATCATTAGCTTCTTAGCATATTCCCTGCCCTCTCTCCTTCTACACATGCCTTACTTCTTCCCTTACTGCTTTGATTTCTCTTTTTCAGATTCATCTGCAAACAGACATTTTGGTCTATATGAGACACTCAGTTGTCAGGGTAGTTGGATAGATAACACAGTCCTCTTAAAACCAACCAAACCAAATTCCAACATCTTCTTTTTAGCTTTGGTGTTGCAGAAGCAATTTTTAGAAACAATATACAAAAATCCAAAGACTCTTGACTGGGAGAGAATAAAAATCTCTCAATTTCTGTGTATTCACCGATCCTCTCTTGTTTGATACTTTCCTAATTCAATCAGTCAACTGACCCAGCATCACGTGAAGCAGAGACCATCTGCATAGTTCTAATGAAAAGACAACAAACCTTAGGGAGTCTAAAGCATACAGATGCCTTCTTGCACAGATGAAGCATGGTCCCATTTATTCAGAAAACACTTAACATCTTTAATATAACATGAAATTGGTTTATGAGCTGGAAAAAAAAGGACTACATTATTTATTACTACCTATGCAGTTCTGCTTTAAAAAGAATTTGATTTTACTGAGTTCAATGTAGGAATATTATGGTAAGACCGATAAGAATTTTTCTTATGTTGTTCTTTAATGAGATTAGTTGAGCAGGTGTGAAGGTTTACTTGATTATTTTGTAAATATACAGAATACGAGAATATATTTTACACTGCTTCACTGAAGAAGTCAATTCCAATTGGTACCAATGTTTTGTGTGGAAATGTTTGTTGATGTCTCAGGTACAGTCTGTAAGGGTATCTGTAAGATAAAAAATATTTTAAACACAGTTTATGAGAACAAAATGTGCAGACATTATAATGCAGGGATTTATTCAAGATATTTTTTTCTTGTACTGTTTAGAGATGCTTTGCATGAGGATTCGGTGTCTTTTGTAGCATAAATACAGTCTTAGTCTCAGAATTCTCTGAGATGGGTATGAATGAGCTTCATTTCCCTGCAGTGACTCTTATAACTGTTATCAGGGGAGAATAAAGATGCAATTTGAAGTCAAATATCTTCCAGAGCTTAGCAGTTCTAACAAGTAAGGTCACTGCTGCATTCCACCGCTGTTTTGATCTTTAGGAGTGAGGCGAAGCCCAGCAACCCCAGGGACCCCCGGCCCGGGGCCCGTGGCTGGAGGGGCCGCCGTGTAGCGCTCCCGCCCTGGGGCTGCGGGGCCGGTGCTGGCGGGGCTGTGTGTCCCGCTGCTGGCGGGGCTGCGGGTCCCAGTGCTGGCGGGGCTGCGCTCCCGGTGCTGGCGGGGCAGCGGGGCAGAGGGGCCGCGCTCCCGGTGCTGGCGGGGCTGCGGGTCCCGGTGCTGGCGGGGCTGCGCTCCCGGTGCTGGCGGGGCTGCGCTCCCGGTGCTGGCGGGGCAGCGGGGCCGGTGCTGGCGGGGCTGCGGGTCCCGGTGCTGGCGGGGCTGTGTGTCCCGGTGCTGGCGGGGCTGTGTGTCCCGGTGCTGGCGGGGCAGCGATGCCGGTGCTGGTGGGGCAGCGGGGCCGGTGCTGGCGGGGCTGCGGGTCCCGGTGCTGGCGGGGCAGCGGGGCCGGTGCTGGCGGGGCTGCGGGTCCCGGTGCTGGCGGGGCAGCGGGGCCGGTGCTGGTGGGGCTGCTCTCCCGGTGCTGGTGGGGCAGCGGGGCCGGTGCTGGCGGGGCTGCTCTCCGGGCGGAGCGGGCTGCGCCGGCGGGCGGGGGCGGAGGGGCAGCGGGCGCCCGGCCGGGGCGCTCCGGCAAGGAGGCTGCACAGAGAGCCTCGTGCCTGCCGGGGCAGCCCTTCCTCCGCCCTCCCTCCTCCTCCTCCTCCGTTTATTTATTTCATTTATTTTTATTGCATTTATTTGTTTGTATTCACCGGAATAATAAAAACGAGAAAATCCGAGCGCTGCCTTTGGCTGCTCTCCACCAACCTGTCAGTGACGCAAGCGGAGACTACTTAAAGGCAGATTAGAGGCAGCAAGACATTAAAGCCAACCTTCCTCCCTCCACGCCGCCGGTCCGCCCGCCGCGCCGCGCCACGAGCCCAGCGGGCCGGGCCGGTGGCGGCCGCCGAGCCCCGCAGAGCCGAGCCGAGCCGAGCCGAGCCGGGAACCCTCGGCAGGGCTGCGCCTCCAGCCGCCTCCCGCCACCGGACTGCGGGCAGGAGAGACGGGCTGCTCTTCCGTTTGTTTTCCCTCCCCCGAAAAAAAAAATAAAAATAGGAGGGGTGAAAAAGGCAGAAGTGAAGAGATCCCCTACGCTTGCCAAAGTCTTTGTCTCCGGATGAACAGCGATGGGGGAATGGACTATTCTAGAGAGGCTACTGGAAGCTGCCGTGCAGCAGCATTCTACTATGATAGGGAGGTAAGGGTCGCGGGAGAGCTCCGGGGAGCACGGGGGTATCCTCTCCTGTCCGAGCCCCGGGTGCGCGGTGCCCTTCGGCCGGGCTCTTTCGGGCTGTGCCTGGAGCTCGCGTGTGCTCTGTGTGTGTTTGTGCTCTGTGTGTGTTTGTGCTCTGTGTGTGAGTGGGTTTGTGTGTTTGTGCTCTGTGTGTGTGTGTGTGTGTGTGTGTGCGCTGGGGAGGCTGGTATGCGGCACGGGGCGCGGAGGCGCGGGGACACCGCAAGCGCCGCCGTCCTTGTCCCCGAGGAGCCACGGGGCACCGGGCGGTCGTCGGGGAGACCCCACTGCCATCGGGGTCCCGCTGCCGGCGCAGCCCCGCTCCTTTCCCGGCCGTGCTCCCGGGGCCCGTGTGGCCGCCCTTCGGCCGGAGGGGCCGGGCGGGGGCCGGCTCTGAGAGCCGGTCTGTGGCACACGGCCGCGCCGAGGCGATGCCGCGCAGCCTGCGCGCCCCCCGCGCCGAACCGGGGCCGGATCGCCGTGCCGGGGCCCGCTCGCGGTGCCCGTGCCGGGGCCGGGGCCCGGTCAGCACTGGACAGCTCCCGGCCGCGCGGCGGCGGCGCGCACTGACGGGCTTCTCTGTTGCAGGATCCTGCTGACCGTGGTGGTGATCTTCAGAATTCTCATTGTGGCCATTGTAGGGGAGACGGTGTACGATGACGAGCAAACGATGTTTGTCTGTAACACGCTGCAGCCAGGCTGCAACCAGGCTTGTTATGACCAGGCTTTCCCCATTTCTCACATAAGGTACTGGGTGTTCCAGATCATCATGGTGTGCACTCCCAGCCTGTGCTTCATAACGTACTCCGTTCACCAGTCTGCTAAACAAAGGGAACGGAGGTACTCCACTGTCTTCCTTACCTTGGAAAGGGACCAGGATTCAATGAAGCGTGAGGACAGTAAGAAAATCAAGAACACGATTGTCAATGGGGTGCTGCAAAACACTGAGAACTCCACCAAAGAGGCAGAACCAGACTGCTTAGAAGTGAAGGAAATCCCCAATCCTGCTATCAGAACTACAAAATCAAAGATGAGGAGGCAAGAAGGCATTTCTCGATTTTATATCATCCAAGTGGTCTTTCGAAATGCCCTAGAGATTGGATTCTTAGTGGGGCAGTATTTTCTGTACGGATTCAATGTCCCTTCCATGTACGAATGTGACAGATACCCTTGCATTAAAGAAGTAGAGTGCTATGTTTCTAGACCCACTGAGAAGACTGTATTCTTGGTATTCATGTTTGCTGTCAGTGGGATTTGTGTGGTGCTTAATTTGGCAGAACTGAACCACTTGGGCTGGAGAAAGATCAAAATGGCAGTGAGAGGAGTACAGGCAAAAAGGAAATCCATATATGAAATCAGAAATAAGGACCTGCCAAGAATGAGCATGCCTAACTTCGGCAGGACTCAGTCAAGTGACTCAGCTTATGTGTGAGGCTGTGACAGAACTGAAACACTGTGCCAGGTGGAACAGACCCAGATACCATTAGAGAAAGGTACATTGCTTAGGCAAGCATTTTATCAAACCACCAAGAAAGCCATTAAGGTATTGGATCTCCACTTACTGAACTAGCTGCAAAATGCAGCGCTATATAAAAGACTGAAAAAACAGCTATAAAACCATGCTTGACCTAGCCTTACAGCACAGCTACTATTATTCCTACTTTTCTTTCTAATGATTGGGTTTTATCTGTCAGTGAAGCAGCTTTTTGGTCGTCATTAGGATGTTTACAGTTTGAATTGTCCGACTAATTGTTGTAAATGTGTAGAATGTTCATATCAAAAACTCTGCAAGGATACTCTATATGGGGTGGGGTGGGGGACACTGTTGCAATATGCAGGCATAAGCATGTTTTAAAAGGAGGATAAGCACACTGTAAGGAACCTAACCACAGCTCAGTCAGGATATCTGCGTTCACGTATCTCACAGATGTCTTATTTTGTTTGTCTAAATCACAGACTTTATTCCTGGTGTGTATTACTAGCTATTTTCTATCATGGTTTGTGCATCAATTAGTCACGCTAAAAATAAATGCTGAATATAATTTTGCCATTTTTTCTTTGCCTGTCCGCACACACACACACACACACACACACACGTGTGCACACACACACACACAAACACACACACACCAGAGACCTTAAACATCTTGCATTAGTTGTGACCTGCAGAATATAACAGTACTTTTTGATTGATTCCCTAATATGTGCATGAATAAGATAGAGTTGGTTCATGCCAGCTGAGTTATGCATTTACCTACAATCACCTGTGATGACACACATACCAAAGGAAGAGAGTTCATTGCATTTAACTGTGAATATATCATCTTTTCTCTGCTCTTATTTATATAAGTGCCATACTTGAAACATCTAACTCTGTACTTAGTCAAAAGGTTGTCTTGGGATACCAGCTGGAATGAATCGATTTTATACTCTCTTTTATTTATTTTATGCTATTTGTTCAGTCATTGCAATGGTGTAAAAAGCAGCTAAAGTATCTATTGATAAATAAATACTTGCCTTTTTTTTTTTGTAAGCCAGAGAAATTTGTTCTTTATTCTTGTATACAATTGTAAAA
This sequence comes from Melospiza georgiana, assembly GCF_028018845.1. Classification (NCBI taxonomy): domain Eukaryota; kingdom Metazoa; phylum Chordata; class Aves; order Passeriformes; family Passerellidae; genus Melospiza; species Melospiza georgiana. The sequence goes on from NC_080435.1 coordinate 35,055,072, forward strand.
AAACTTACAGGGTTAAAATAATTGACTTACAACAATTATTCTTCAGGGTTTAAAATGTCTTGTTGGTATTCTAAATCCTAAGCGACAAAACCTGGGAAATCAGGACTGTTTTTTATGCCTGCTTTCCTCCTTAAGCAAGCTTCCTCTGTCTTTAAAGCCTGATCCAAAGCCCACTGATACCAACAGCCTTCTTTCTGCTGACACTAAGGGCAACACAGTCGGCTGCCAAGGTCACTCTAGGAATAGCCAGAATACATTTACCCATAAATGGAACAATTGCAGCTTTTCATCAGGGAGTCCAAATAGTAACCTCAGCTTTTCTGCCTTACAGCTGGTTTAAGAAATATGTTGTTCGTGTCCCATCAACTTACTGGTAAGCCACTGGGGCAGTCTCAAATGAATCTCTGTTAACAGCAATTATCTTAATATAGAATAGAATACTAAGGTTTACTTAATAATTTTTTTTTTAATTTTTAAAATTCCTTCTGAATTCAACAGAAAATATTATCTGGCAACAGTAGGAGTTGGATCAGGACTAAAAAACATACAAGTGCATTTCTAACTAAATAGTATCCGCCCTTTAAAGAAAAGGGCCAAAATGGTGCTGGAAAATCTGGGGGTACTTTATAACATAAGAAGGAGATGTGGGCTCAGAGTCACAAACGGCCTTTTGATTGTATTTTTTGTCAAGCCTGAAAATGGATTTTATTATATATTGGCTTGGAGATGATGCACATAAATCTTTTCCTCTTGGCTTACAACAAATATCTTAACATTCCATTCTTGTCGTTTGCCAGCATTGTCACTTTAAAAAATGTTGATTAATTCTTGGATAGTCTATCCATTATCACATTCATCTGTTGTCTTTTTTCTTCCACTGTGAAGCATCAAAGATGTGTCATGTTTTTAAAGATTTTAAATATATTTTTCCTTATGTATAAATTTAAGTGTTCCTGATTTGATTATAGAAACCTCTAAAGATGGATTTCTCAAATTCTTTGTGATAAAAACGCACACTGATATTGCTAGTTGACTGCATGCTCACTGGAAAACTGCATGTTATTTTTAGAAGGACAACATGGCAGCTAAAATCTCCATCTGCAAAATAACAAGCTTCTGAAGATTATTATTTGACTCACAAATCCAAGTCTGATTTTTATTTTGCAGAGTCCTGGGATGGTTTTCAAAATCTCATTTTGAACAGATATTGAAAGAGAAAATATTCTTTGACAGTCATAAACACTCCTTTAATTTTGAAGAAATGAGAGATTGTGTGCAAAGTGCTTGATCCAGTGCAAATCAAAGTTGAAAAAACAACTTCAGTGGGCTTTGCTTCAGGTTCAGCATATTTTCCTGTTAAGCAGAAGCCCTAATGCAAGTTTTTTCCAGTGGCTGCATAGCAGTTTTCAGTCAAACTCTAGTGAAGGTGCATGTCTTGAAAGCGATAAGATTTTAATACCTTAAAATTCTAAGGTAATACATAGAAAGTATCTGTTTATATTAGTCAATGCAAGTGAATCAGTTAATTTAGTTTTTTTTTTTAATGTAGTTGCACATTTGTAATCCAGTAAGTTGGGATTCTTTGGATTTGTCCAAAGAGAAGAATATCAGGAAATGTAAATGCTGATTTATGTAACAGGATCAGTGTTAAAGTAGGCAAAGACTTATATTTTGATCAGCAGAAACATCATCCACCATACTTGGAATATGGCTTTTCATATTTCAAATGAGAGATGAAATGTATCAAGAGATCAGTTATTCTAACCTTCCTTTTAAATTGTTATTTTTCAGTTCTTACCAACTACTCATTTGTCATGGACAAGAGATATATAGCAAACACACCTTTTGTCAATGTATGTGAGAATCATATGATTAATGCTAATGGACTGTTTGCATGAAAGCTGACTATTCATTTACAGAATAAATGCTTTAAAATTGTCACAGCAATGGAAAAGTGTGTTCACTGAACAGAAATGAGTGAACATGAAGCTGAAGAGCACATTACTGACTACTTAGGTCTTGCTCCTCCCTCAGTGAAATAAATTAGTCTCTGTAAGGATCAGACATTAAAATTGAAAATTGAGTTAATGTTTGTTTTCTTCATTGTTTACATTGTTTTGCACAAGTGGAAAACATTATGTGTCATGATAAGTGCAAACATTAATGCTATATTCACTAAGCTCCTATGGAAAAATGCAACAGAATCTAATAAATCATTAGTTTCAAGGAATTTTAAATTGCACATAAAATATCGGCATGATTTCATTTCTATATAGACTTGATCTTGTGCATTCCACACCTGTGCAAATTTCAAAAACTATTTACATAGGGGCTATGAATCATATCACCAGATATGTATAAGGTACAAGGAGAGTTGATTAAAATATTTTTCATAATGAAAACTAGCTGCATTGTAGCATTTTTGCACAGGGAAGTTGAATTCACTGGTCGCATCAAGAGTTTAGTTTTAGAGACCTCTGACTGAAAAAATGTAAGGGTTTTCATCTTTTTGAAGGGAAAACTGAAGAACAGAGAGATCAACTGAGATTAATGAATCACAGAGATGGTCAGATGGATTTTACTTTGTTTTCCACTAAAGAAGTATGAAACAGTCAGAATCTTCAGAGTGGGTGCAATGCTTTCCTGGCATTATACCTAACAGTGTAGGACAAAACTGCTGCTATGTAGAGAACTGCAGGAGAAGATGTACATGAAATGTTAAATGTGAGGAAGAATTATTTTCCTGCATTTTTAAAAGATTACATTTTTTTTTCAGAGCAAGAGGTTGGATCAGGTGGACATCGTGCCTGCCTTCTTTTGGCTTTATTTTGCTTGAATTTGACTGTTTCACCTTGTTCCTTCAGCAAAAAAGGTTAGAAGCCTATGTTTGGTGTACAAGTATGGAAATGGGAATTAAAAAATCGGGTCATATGAGGAGAACACAGGCATATGTTTTCAGTATTTAGTGTCTGGTCTGGTACTTCATGAATTTAATGACAAGACTTCGTTTTCTGTGGGACCAAGTGAATTCCCAGCTGGGTGAAACATTTTTATTTCATGAGATTAACAGGAAAGATTACAGCATTTCTGTGTGGCACACCTATCCCTGGATATTTTGGAATGTTCTTTCCAGAAATTCTATTTTATTGTAAGCTTTCAGAAAACACACTAAGTTAGTATCAGCTACTAATCCTAAACATCAGCATCCTCTCAATGAAATTCTGATAGTATCTCCATGAAGAAAAATTGGGCTAAGAAATGCTTCGTATTATGTCTATTAAAATGTACTGAAGAAGTCAATCAAGAGTCAGCATTCCATTAGATAGGTGCAGATATGGAGTATTTCCTGGCACTGCATTAAAAATAAACCATGCATACGGATATGTATGTGTAAAGCTAAATGTTTGCAAGATCCTTAAAAGATTTTGCCTAAACTGAATTAGTGTGTTACAGATTGACTTGCAGAGATGGATACAGAAGTCCCATATCCAGAGACAGTTAGAAACTGAACTAGATCTAAAATGACCTGACTGGATATTTAACATGCAAAAACCTCCAACAATCACCCCTTTCCTCTGCTTTCTGGGGCTATGGGCTGCACCAATTGCTTTAGAGAGTTTAGCTGAGCAGGTGTCTCTCCAAGTGACATCTTTTAAAAGGTTGTCTTCACAACATAAAAATCTATCAGCGTTTTCATGGTGGTGCCTGAAATACAGGATGAATCTGATCTCTAGTTTATGGAGACCCACATATAAAATGACTTTCTGATATCCCCTCAAAGTGAGAATTACTCTTGTATTCAACAGAATGTGAAAGTAAGGTATTAATCCACCTATTTTTTGCATATATAGTGTGGCAAACAAGGACATAGAAGGGTTACCAGTACCTGGATAATGATTAATACACCCTAAAGTGATTACACAAGTCTTGACTTTTGTTTCTTTCACTGTACACAGCATTTTCTCCATATGATTTATCTATAAATATATTTCATGGCACATAATTAAGTGCAACTTTCATTTTTGAATTTTTTTGTGAATTTTCCAATGAAATCATGATTGATGTTCTCATTTTTTTCAGAGAAAGGTTAAAAGATTACTGTTTGAAATCAGCTCTTTATTTTTTGAAACATGTTACAATCATTAATCCTATATTCTAAATCTGCTAACAATATGGGGTTTTGATTGAGGAATGCTAAAATAGAAAATTATTTGTACCAGTAAAGCAACCTTACATTTGGAAGAGATGATTTCCTTTTCAATTATGATCTTTGTTTGTCAAATCCTTTATATTTTTAAATTTGCACTGAGCAGAGTTTTTTTAACATATTAGAAGTACATATTGTGAAGAGATAACTTTCAGGAAATGTATAACAGCAAAATTGGGGGGAAAAAAGTAAGGATTTGTGGGCATTAAAGAAAAGTAGGTGTGCTATGGGCTTACTTTCCCCTACTTATTAACAGTTTAGGTATTAAAGCATATTCAGAACATATTCCGAGCAAATATACAAGATTCTTTGCATTATCTCTTATGTAAGCAAAATGGTTCTAGAAATTATTTCCAGCTATTTTCCAGTTTTACTTTGAATAATTTAAATAGAGCATTACAAAGTCCAAAGCCATCATGAATAGTGATGTCCCTAGCTTCACCCCTAATTTCTGGGGCTTTTTTTGTTTGAAAATGCACGAATGCTCTGTAAGGAAAACCATTTTGCCACCAGAAAACCTGCCTGCCAGAAAACAGGTGGTGCTTGACGTGGATATCAAGCAGGCTTTAATGGAGCAACCAGACTTAAAGCTGCACATTAAAGGGTGACTTGAGATGAGCATGTTATGAATGGAGTTACTGCAAGGCCAAAACAACTCAAATAAAGGGGCTTCCACATTTGCACTGCATGTGATAATCAGGTGCAAGAGATTCAGGGGTTCTGAAGAAAGTGAAGGGCTGTAGGAATTTCTTTACTTACTCCTTTGAAAAAAGAAGACAAGACCTGTTCTAGCAATGTTCTTTGTGTAAGAACATGTATAATTCTACATATGTACAACTCTGAGAGGAGTCCACATCTGACATTGTTAAATGCCCACCAGCAAGTGTTAATTGAGCAATATTTAGTTTGCATATACAGAAAGATAACGCATTCAACTCTTTACCCCCATTTTCTCACGTGCAAGTGGAAACATAATTGGTAGGAACAAGGAAATAATTTGTTACATTTGCTATATATGTTTGTACTAATTTTCCAAAAGCGAAATTCTTCATATTTATCTCTCATGAAACTTTTGAAGTTCCTCTGTTTATAAAAAGGTTGAAGAACATTTTAAAAAAATTAATGTTTATATTAGCGTCATAATTTGAGGTTTGTGTTTTTATTTATTTATATTTTTAAATTCTATATGGTGCAAATTTTCTTGATGTATTCTTCAGTTTAATATTCTGGTTGTTGTTTGGATTGTGTCTCATACAACTACAGGGAACTGTAATTTTTCTGGTTTTCTTTTAAAATTATTATTATTATTATTAACTCAGATTCTGCACATATGTTAAGGTATTATAATTCTTAAAATATCAGCAAATATAGAATTTTTCAAAAAACATGCACAAGGGCATCAAATTATGTTTTATTTAGTTTGTGGGAGTTTTGTTTAAAAATTAAAACCTAAATTAATTATTATTCCAATTTTAGAAATTATATCTCCTGCATTTATTAATGTAATTTTTATGTTAGCGGAGACTGAAAATTTTATCTGCCTTCATCTGTGTGATCTATAGTTCAAATTTCAGCTTACTTTGAACCAATAGGAGCACAGAGCATGAACAATCAAGAGAATAATAAAGCTTAATGAGGCACATTGAACAAGAAGTGAATTTTAGAGTGACGTTGATCTTATAAATAGCATACACTGAATTAAATCAGTCTTTGTGGCCTAATAACACATAAGTGAATACATTCATTGTATATTGTTGGGAGCCATACTAAGAAAAAGCCAGTATTACTAATAAGAAGGACTTCTTTAAAATCATTGCATTTTTAGTTTCTCAAGTAGTTGTTTAAAAAATCTCTTAAAATGATGCAAAGATTGAAATGTAACTGTGACACTTGCCCATCTTAAGTTGCTGAAGCACAAACTATAAATACATCTCTATTGATAAAATACTTCACAGAGTCACAGAATACGCTGATTTGGAAGGGGTCTATAAGGATCATGCAGTCCAACCCCTGGCCCTGGACAGGACACCCCAAGAGTCACACGCTGTGCCGGAGAGAAGTGTCCAAACACTGCTTGAGCTCCCCCAGGCTGGTGCTGTGACCCTTCCCTGGGCAGCCTGTTCCAGTGCCCAGCCTTCCTCTGAGTGAAGAACCTTTTCCAGATATCTGTCCTGAACTTCCCCTCAGTTTCACGGCATTCCCTCGGCTCTGTCGCTGCCACCACAGAGAAGAGACCAGAGCCTGCCCCTCCCCATCCCCTCACAAGGGAGCTGCAGGCTGCAATGGGGCCTGCCCTGAGTCTCCTTCTCTCCAGGCTGAGCAGAACAAGTGACCTCAGCCGCTCCTCATGCAGCTGCCCTCCAGAGCCTTCCCCATCCTCGTGGCCTTTCTTTGTACACTCTCTAACAACCTTTTATGTCTTTTGTGTATTGTGGTGCCCAAAACTGCGACAGGAGTCAAGGTGAGGCTGCCCCTGTGCAGAGTAGTGCTGCTCTGTTCATATGTGTGTACTCTTCAACTTTGCTTAGCGGGTAGTCAGGAGAGAAGGGGCTTTCATTGTACAAGTTTTATTTGACCGCAGTAAGAGCATAGACAGATAAAATATTTATAGCGTGATTCTTGAGTTTGGCAGCATGACTCCTATTAACATTAATGGGATTTTTACAGCTGAATCTTTGTGCATTGAGTAAAAAATATTCATTCCTGCTGTTTGCTCAACAACTTGACCTTTCTACTGTAAATTAATACAATATTTTGAATTAATTTAAGACTAATTAAACTTTGAGGCCCTCTTGTACTCTTTCATGAAAACACATATCAGGGAGAAGCTAGTTTGTCAGCATGAGCATATGGTTATCTAAATTTAGCCTATTTTATTGAAAAGGTGTCAAATTTGATACATTGAAACTGTGGCACCATTGGAATAGAACCTTACACTTTGCAGTATTAGAGTTTATAGCAATACAGTGTGCCAAGGAACTCTGCAGCATTGGATATTTGATTCCTTTCAGTACTGAAAAGCCTATGAATATTTGTTACAGTGACCTTGCTTTGAATAAAGGAGAAAGAAAGGAATTCTGCCAATATTATGGTCAGGAGGTCCTTGACCAGGCTGTCTCCTTAGCAAATGTGAGAGCCTCTGAAACAAAAATACAAAAATGGAGCTGTGTTTAGAATACCAGTCCTATTCAAACTAGAGTTTTTAGAAATGTCCCCTGCTGGACTATGAATGATACTGTAGGGCTGTGAGATCTTCTGCAAGGCTGCTGCAATCCTGTATGAAATATTTAATTGTAATTAACACCTGAGTTGCCACTGGTTGTCTGTCTGTCTTGAAGGTACTGTATGACTTGCTTAACTATTAAAACAGCTAATCTCTCTAATTTGTTTTGGCCAGCGTCTCTTCACACAACATCTACCAAGAGGCAAAACTGTCATTCAGGCCAGCCTGCTTTCTCAGGTTTTATCCTAGGACAGTGGCTCATATCCTCAGGAACTAAAGAACACAAAACTGGCTCCAGCCTGCTCAGCAGCATTAAGCAAAACCACGGGGGAGGGAGGGAGAGAGAACAGGAAGAGCTGGCTTTGCCAGTTTTCTGCTGCTAAGGAGAAGTGGGAAGGAAAGCTGTGCTTGTCCTTGCCTTCACCCCGTCCTCACTTCTCAGAGGCGCCTGTCACCTCGCATATGTGACCGTTCCCTGGACCCAGCAGCTCTGGGGAGCCCTGGGATTGCGCTGCTGCTCTCTCCTGCCTGCTGGTGCCTTTGCAGGGGCTGCAATGGGCTCAGCAACTGAAAGACCCTGGCATTTGCTAATTCTTGCTTGTCTAGGGATTCTTTCACCATCCAGCAGAACAATATCGTGCATTTTTCTTGTGCAAGACAGCTGAATTATCAAGAGTCCAAGGCAAGCCTTGATAATTCATGTATTCACTCCATAGTGAATTAAAAAAAAGGTTTATTAAACACAGGGGTTTTAAAATGAAATGAAGACTGTAATTTCTCAGTTGCTAAGAGATACACACAGCAAAATTCTTTATATTGGAACCTTCATCCAGAAATGCTGACTCATTACAGAATCAACACATATTTCACATTAAATTCTACCTAAGGAAATGTGAGATTGGCCCTGTCAATGTCAATTAGAAATCCTTAGACTTGTCTGGAAAAGAACATAATGTCACATGCAAATTAGAGAGAGGACTGAAAAACAATAAGAAGAACATTTTCTAAAAAGTTCTCCTATATTTAGGAAAAAAATACCACTACAGGTAAAAATCGCAAACATCCTCCTGAACTTCCTTTGTTTATTACTAATAAGCATAATATGTAATTGTCCCTGTGCTCTTTTTTAAAAGAATTTTTATAAAACTTCTCATACTCAGATGATACTCTTCAGTTCAACACTGAAGATGAAAATACTTAAATAGATAAATATCTTAATATGTAAAGGTCTTCAAGAGAAGAAAAATATAGTTGCCTGTACCCTTTAGAAATACTTTGAATTGTTTTTTAAAAGACAATTAGTCTTTTAAATAGTCGGAAATAATTTATAGAATTTATCAATGCAATAATTAAACAAGTGTCAGAAGAGAGTAACTTAAAGTATTTAAAGAACTGGGACAATGAATTAAGATAGTCACTAAAAATGTCTAACATATTGGGTGGTGAATTTATACTTTGCTGGATCTGATAGCCCTGAAATGGGTAAGTTTCATGCCCCACGTCCAAACAGACTGGCAAGACTGAACAGATGTTCTGAGGGTGCACACACAGGAACGCCCATCACACATAAAAGTGGCTGGCTACACAGATCAGACACAGAACACTAACATGGAGCTCATCCCACTTCCATCTGTTGTGTGGCATGGAGATACCCCAGTGAAATATATATGTGTGTGTGTATATATATATATTTACATATATATATATATATATATATATATTTACATATATACGTGTACAACTTGCCACTAGATCTCAGTCTCCTTGGCTGCTGAGCCCCTGGAGCTGCAGCCTCACTGCAGCTGCTGGTGCAGACCCTGCACTCACACAGAGACACACACACACACACACATACCCAAAGCTGCCGCTGGGTTTCACTCCCTCAAGCCTCTCCAGTTGGAGTTCTCCAGGAATTCCACACAGGCACATGGAATTCCTGACTCGTGCTCTGACTGCAGCTGCTGGTGCCCAGACCCAGGTACAGACACACTCAGCAGAGAGTCCCTCACTCAGAGAAATTTTGAAAGAAGATGGGAAAGGCTGAGTAAGTCAGCTGCAGCTCTGACCAGAGAAGCATACCAAGGAGAGAACTGTGCCTGACTACCATCTTTGTCTCCTCTTATCCACACACTTGCTCCTCCCAAAATTGTCTAGATCTCTTTCTTTCCCCACCTTTGGCTTGTCCCCTAAACATCCCAGAATCTCTTGCATCCCATGATAAATCCCATATCCTTAGGCACATTCCCTCACCTCAGCTAGGGTAAAAGCATGAAATGATGCTGTAGTCATAACTCATGCTGATGGCCTTAATATCCAGACTTTAGCACTGAGGCTCTACTAGGGCAGCTCTGAGAGAAGCTTAGACAGAGCAATCCTTCCTTTGAATCTTTAGTTTGGGTCTTCTCCTTGCTTTTATACTCCTGCATCTCTCTGCTCTTACAGAGATGAGTACTTTATGGGCTGCTGGCTCCTTTGGTGGGTGTGGCAGTAATTGGGAAAGGTGTATTTTGAGTTTCTCCACCTGCTGTTAATCTCTCTTCTTTTGTAGGTGTGCAGATGAGTTTTGATCACATAAAAATCTTTTGTTGGGTACTGATGCAGGTTTTAGAGTCTTTCCTATGATTCTCTGAGAGTTTATAGCAGAAATGCATGATAGAAAAACTGAATTTTTTGCAGCTGTATCTGTGCAATGTCGTCTAACAGCTTTCAAAGTGCTGAAGGAGATTTAACTACAGTGAGGAGATTTTGAACGAGAAAGTTGAGCTGTGCAAATAGGGAAGGTTTATTCTGCTTGTTTTGTAAGGGTAGTCAATTACTTTTTTCAGTTCTTCCCTCAACGAAGTGGAAAAATTGCACAATAACATGAGTGAAAGTTGGCTTGATACTTGAAGAATTCAGTCCTGAGGAGTCTCCTGCAGGGAGGAGGATCTGAAACCTGGAGCCAGTGACTTAAAACATTTTGGCTGGTTTTTCTGCACTCTTAGATCCCATGACTATCAACACTTTTAGGATCCCATACCTATCAACACCCTTAGATCCCATTCTCAGCTAACAAAACAGCTTCTGTCCTTCAAAGGCATGCACTAAGTTTCTTTCTTGGATCGAGACATTAGGATCTGTGGCCAAATCAACAGAAAGAATGCCATGATTCCTGTAAAGGCAGCAGGGTTTCTGAGCATTTAGGGTAATTTGCATCTAAAGTTTTCATTTAAAAGGCAAAAGAAATTAGATTCTTATATATAGTGTAGTTTCCATGATTCTATTCATTTTGACAGCTGTATTATTTAAAGAACGTAGCAAAAACTTGAAATCTGGAAAATTTTGACCAGCTTTGATTTAAAATTTCCTAAAACCACGAAGGATCAGATAGACTTATATTTTTTACTTTTTTCTGTTTTAATTAATTTTTTAAACCTGTTTTTTGCAAATGATAGACTGTATCTCAGCCCTTGCACATGTAACTCTGTCCCTATTTTTCAGCTCAATGGCTGTTGACAGGCACAGGAGCAAGTATTTCAGAGCATATAAAATGTCTCTCATGCATGTTCTGTTAGAATCCCAGCAATGTCTACTTGAACAATTTTGCAATGTTCTATTTCAGATGGCAGGTCTGAGATCACTGGGAAACAGCAGCTCACTGCCTGCCCTCTTGCAAAGGCAGCGCAAGTAAGTGCACCAGACATGGAAAAGACAAGGACACAAACAGCTAAATGACAAAAAATATGCAGAAATATTTGCAGTATGGGTTGTCCATTGTGGTCTGGAAACTTGTCACCCGTGAACAGAGGGGGTAACTTCACTGAGATAAGTAGACTGTGTAAAGTTACATTTTCACCATGTCAACAGGGAACCAAATCTGGAACTGTTTTTACAACTAGGTAATGTAATTAAAAAATAATGTAGGTTGGTTATTCTGTTGAACAATTGTTACAGCTTTACAGCAGTATAACTGTAGAACTGTATGACACCTCAAAATGTGTAAATTTTTAAAAAATCTTTTAAAATTTTTTTATTCCGTTCACATTTTTGGTCAATTTGCTAGTTGCACATTAAACCCACATGTGTGTCAAAAGACTTAAGTATATACATGTGTATAGTAGAGATCTGAGGTTGTATTGACTATCTGTATTTAAGTTGTCCTTTAAATCCTTGTGAAAGGAAACATTATAAAAAGTCCTGTTCATTGCACAGATATCCTAGGCCTTCCATGTGCACAGTTCTTCGACAGCTGCTTAGCCATGGGCTTCTTTTGACTTCATTCAGGTGACTTTAAAAGCTAATGACAGAAACACTTGTTAAGGAAAGTGAATGGCTCAGCCCCATGGCGCAGCAGAACGTCTTGTGATCACAGGGAGAGAAAATTCAGTCACCTTTATTTAAGGGTTATTTTGTGCAACCACACATGTGGAATTTGGCAGTTATCCTTGTTTAGCTTCTCTACAGACCTGAGTACTTTGAGGAAATCTGTACATCTCTCTGAGCCATCTAGTCTCTCTACGCTTTGCTGTCACTCGCTCTCTCCCTGGGAGTATTCCCATGCTGCAGCTGTGCTCAGGTGCTGTAATGAGCCTGGCCATCCTGTCACACCACCCTCTTAGTGTCTGCTGAGTGCAATCCTACTAGGGTTCAATGGCCACAGTTTAACTGAACACAGGTTTTGTTATAGTCCACTGTGGGCAATCTGGGGACTCTATCCTCAGCGTTCTATGGGTTTTCTATGAACCTTTAGATTTCAGTAGGACTATACTTTTATAAAAGGGAAAATTGTGAAGTGAAATCCATTTTTTTCCTGTTGTTATATGGCCACAATAAAACAAGAGGCCTCAACAGCAGTTTTATGAAAAGTGTATTGCATGTTATGTCACAAAAATACCAATAATCTTGAATGGGATGTTTGATTGTAGAACTATTAGTTGCTCCTCTGTGGCTTATTAATTTTGTTTCCTTCCTTGACTGTGAGGTTTCTTATTTCTTCAAATGCAGCTTTTTTTCATGTATTATCTTTTGATATCTTACGTGCAAATAGCAGTCTGTGGCTGCCAGGTTGGAAAAAATATGGCAGAGATAAATTACACATCATCATAATTGCCAGAGTCTAGATTAAAACTTAGAGGAAAACCAAAGGCCTAGTAATTAAAAATCAGCATCTGAGTGGTTTCTAATGTTCTGTCCTTTATAGTTGGTGAACCCAACTATTCACAATTAGCAGGAAGTTATTCAAGCATCTATTTGTATCTGTTAACTGATATATCAAAAAAAAGTGATATATCATACATATCACATCTAAGTCATGAAGCAACTCAGCTTTGCCAGGTTCATTATCATTCACCTTTGTAGCTCATGTATGAGACACATTACTAAATCACATAATCTCTAAATCATTCAGCACTAAATCCCATCAATATAATTCAAAGTCTTCTCCTGACATTCCTATAATAAAGCACAATGGCCAAAAGACTACCCTTGGTGTTTGTGAGCAGCTAAAGCTGTTTGAGAGAGACTTTTAGCTAATTGGTCCAAAAACTTCCATAGTGTCCTTTAGCAAGTTAAATTGTTATTTTAACAATCCTTGCGTTGAATGAGTTTATTCCAGGTAGAGAACCTGTAGTTAAATAGATTTCACACATCCTTCTCTCACCCTCTGTCTTACAGTGCTGCACAAAAAGAAGTATAAGAAAACAAAATAGCATAAATTCTCTCCACTTTCAGGTTCATCTGTTATGCCTACAGAGGTGTTTATGACTCTAAAAATATCCTGGAAAAATAAAGCAAGATCTGGGAGTGAATTAAGCCTGTAGATCAGTGAGAGGGACAGCCAGTACTTCTGGTGCAGGATTAGCCACAGTGGAGGATTGTCTGCTCACCTCAGGTCAGGGATTGCAAACAGCTCAAAATCTGACAGCACCTGGAAGTCCTGCTACCAGCACCTAAAAGACTACCAGAAACTTTGGATTGTGTAGGAAATGATAATTTCCCTGAAAGTCATGCAACATTTTCATGCATGTTGAAATTTTCATATTTGCTATGGCACTTGTGCAGGGAGCCAGCATTTGGTGCTGTTGAAGGTGTTATGATTCAGGACCAAGAACTCTTTCAGATGTAGGCCAGCTTTATGTCAGGAGGGTCTGACCACTATCTAAAACTCTGGACAAGAAGAAACATTTCTAATTTTTGTTCATTATTTGGCTTTAATCACTTGAATCCAACCCAAGGATGCTTATAAGAAAGTGATGGGTAATTCATCAGCTTTTCTGAGCAAAACCAGATGAATAGAAGTGAATCTCATTATGCAAAAATCTTGAAGGGGAAAGAACTGGGAATTCAAAAAATATTCTCCATATGTAGTGTGGTGACACCTGAAGAGAACTTGATATCAAAGGGAAAAGTGAGATATGCATCTAATTGCAGCCTTCTAGCTTCTGCAAAATTATTTATATGGATTACCAATTACCAGCTTTGCAGGTCCACTTTTTCTAACCACCAAATAATGTCTTCATTTTAGTGAGGAATGGATTTTCATTTTAAACTTGCTATCTTTATTTCCACAAAAAAAAAAAAAAAGTATGCACATATAAATTTGTACTGATTTATTGAGAAAATTGCAATAATTTTTTTATTAAATTACTATGAAAATAAGTTTTCATTTTTCAAGATGACCACTCTATTGAATAAAGAATATTTTCTTCAAAGTTTTTGGGTTTTTTTGGGATACAAATTCTAGGTACTTTTTGTAAATGTCCTTGAAAGAAATTTCAGCCTTTTTTCACTGGCAAAAGAAACTTCTTCAGCATAAGTAATTCCTTTGACCAGTTTGTTAAATTTAGCAATTTGCCTTTGAAAATTAAAACTTTGTACCTAATCTGTGCTAATTTATTCTTCCACTTAACTAAGACTATTGAACAATGCCTTCATGCAAGGTTAATTTCAATGAACAGCTTAGCTTTCATTATTGCTTGAGATTTAGCGAAGACAGTGTGAAATACTCATCACCTTTTGTAAGTTTCTCTCTAATTTAGTGGCTATTGCACACAAAGACAGGTGAGTGATCAGTGCTGCTATATTTGCACTCTCCACCTGTGAAGCAAATATTTCTGGCTTGTCCGTGTTAAACAAATGTGGAAATTCATAGCAGACTGCTGTCCTGAGAGAATATCTTCCAGTAATATTTGGTAACCATAACGATTGTGTTTAGTCTGGGTAATCACCCTCATTTGTTCACTGTCATTCTTACCTGTATTGTGGTTGCTTAGCCACTCTATGCCATTTAATTGTGCTGTTTAAGTCAGGCACTTCAAACTGACCAATTTCTCCTTTTTTAGCAACTACCTGTCTGCTTGGGAAAGGAACACAAATGGTGAGGGAACATGACAGGTCTTTCTAATAAGGTGGGCTTGCTTATAAAATAACCACAGAATAGGATAAATCTAAAATGTGATGTAAGCTGCACACTAATTCACAGTGATTAACACCTCTATGACATGAGCATCTCAGGCTAGATGAGGAAAAGAATCCTGTGGAAAAATTACTTCTTGAGCTGAGAGGTAAACATCTCTCTGTACCAAATCTCTGTACCAAAAACTCTGTGAAGGTGCTTTATCAGTTTTTTTTAACAAAAACCCCAACCTATATATAGAATTACATGTTTTTTCCTATCATTAATTGCAGTAAGAGGGCAGAAACCAGTGAAGTGAAGAACAGACAGAAAAGCTTATGAAGCAACAGTTCTAAAATCTACTTGTTCTTTGAAAAAATCTTTGTTTATTGAAACTGCCAGAAAAATAGATAAAAGTTTTGTAATTTGAATTTTGACCACCATCAGAAAAGAAATGTTATTAGACCCATATTGCAGGAAAAAATAAGTAGAAGAACTTTGATGCATATCTTTAAAACTAATATTGAGTTAATTTTGATTTACTAATTAAATAACGAGGATCAAAATAGAAAAATAGAAGATAGTGCTTTGCCATGTGAGTAAGATACCTTTGATAAACATAGTTATTGTTCATATCTGATCATCCTGTGAGCACTTACATTTGTTCAAACCTACCAACTTCCTGTTGGTTATATGTGTGTATATAAGAGAAGAATTTGGTCCAGTGACTTCATTTTCTGTCACATAAAGTAACTAGATTACTTTGATAGGAAAGACCATAGGGGGAAAAATGAATATATCCGTATGAATTAATTTGATTTAACTACTACAGGATTTGATTTAATGATTAAACACACTCTGTTCTCTGGTAAAAAAACAGGTACCAGATGGTATGCATAGCAAAATATGTTTGCTCTCTACCTGGGGGTTTTGAGGTAAAATACAACCTTCCTAACATCTGGCACACCACCTCAGGACATCTGAAAGTGCACAAAGTGGACAGATATTGTCAGACTACAGAAGGCTATGTTGAGTAGATTTAATTTTAATTTTATACAGATATTGGCACAAAATATTTAGGAACATAAACAGCATACCAAGAAATATCAATTCCATGCTGCATTTTACATCTAATTTGTTGATTGTCAGTTGTGCAATACCAAGTTTCTTAAAATAGCCACAATTGTCATATATAATTTATTCTGTAGTTTCCATTGCTAAAAAGAAAAATGTACAGAGAGTTATCTAAAAATGTGTTGACATGTTGGCTTATATATAAATAATATATACTTTTGTATTATTTCCTAAGGGAGCTGTCAGAGAAGAACTCCAAAAACCTAGTCTATCTTTTCTTTTCCAGTTTTTTGATATACACGACATTGTTTCAGTCAAACACAGGATCTGAATAAGTCCAGAAGCATCAGTAACAGAATAGAGTTATCTTGTGGAACTGTATGGATGCATACAGTCCCATTTGAATTACTGAGAGGTTGTGTTCACGGGGCACGGTGCAGGATTATGGAATATGTAGTGACTTTAAGCCTGGTTTTTGAGCTACTCTGGGCTTTTAACAAGGGTAGCCTTCCCCTAGAACTTCGAGTGTCTCTTCAGAGCATTTCAGAGTGTTGTGAATCTTTTATTTCCAAACTGATACATTCTGTGTGATATTGAGTGTCTACTTTAAGGGTCCCAATATACAGGAATTCTGTGGCACATAGAATAATATGCAATTGTGTGATCTTACGAGCTGACATTTTCCATATCTATAATGTGGTCTGAAATATGTATGTTCCTTTTTTTTTTTTCTTAAATTGGTTAAAGATTTTCTTTTGAATAAAGAATTAAGAAAAAAAATGTACTTTTCCAGCATTATACTTGAGTTTTTATTGGATTGGCAGCCTAAATAGTCTGCACCCAGAAGTGTGAGAGGAATGAGCAGACTCCCATGCTGGATTGAACTTGACTCCCCATTTCAGATAAGCAGATGAGGTGCTGAATCCAAGGCTTCAGGGACAAAAGGCAGTAGTAGTTCTGCTGCCATGCTGAACAGCCTGGAGGACCCAGCTTTTCATGCAGCTGGTGTTACACCCATATTCCAAACACTATTCAGATGTCTTGTGCTCTGCTACTAAAGTATCTCAGGTGTTTCAATGAAAAACCACTGAGATAATTTCAGGCATTGTAAACAATGAGTCAAAATTCTAAAGGAAAATCACCAGATTATGGTGTACCTTAAACTGAGCAAATACTTCAATGACAGCCTGAATTTGAATACTTTCTTAAAAGGGTATGGTTAAATACTTTTCCAAGATGTATTTGTCTAGCGTTATTAAACTTAGCAGGAACTAAACTCTACAGTGTGTTTCATTTTTCAATTTTGTTCAATGGATTTTTTCAGTAATGCTATATTCAGAGGAATTGTTTCTTTGTACAAATTTTTTTCCAATCTGAAAAGTAAAAGCTTGAAAACTGTCTTGTCTTTAGGTATGCATTTCTCAGAATCATAAGTATTACTCAGAACAGCTGATTTTTCTTCTCTATCACGAGTGTCTGAAATGATATTTGAAGAGAAACAGAACTATATATCGGAATGTTCTTCCCTCTTCCTTCCTTGTATTCTCAGGGAATGACACTTCTTGAGAAATTTTGTTGAGAGCACCTGTCTCAGATATTGTATAAAATCTGTATTCCTAAGAATGACTATGTGACATTGGGACTAAATAATGTGCCATTTACAAATGAATCAGAACAGTTTAGCACAGTACAGAACCAAATCAATACAGAAAGAAACATTGCACTCAGAAATGTTGTTCTGATTCAGACTCTGCAAGAAGAAGCAATTTTCCTTTATAGTGATAGGAAGAAAATGCTTGTCAGATATACACTAAGTGAACACCTCTAGTCTTTTTACATTTCCCCAAAACCACTATGCAGAATAGTCTGCAACAGTTATGACATTTGAAAGATTAAAATCAAGGCTGATCCATCTGAAGCCTGGTTGTGCTGAGTGCAGTTATTTATATTTTGGTCTCATTTCCATTTAATGTAAAAGAAGAGGGATTCACATGAGCATGTTCTGTCCTTCACCACAGCTGGAAGTGTAGGCATTGTCAGCTGCAGGTGATTGTCAGTCTGGAAGCCTGCCATTCTGCTGAGAAAAGGCTTATGGCTGGTCTAACCTTGCAATTTCTTGGGGGCAGGTGGACTTGAGGGCCAGAACACTGGCCTGCTGAATGACAGGCATTGGTTCTCTGTGAGTCATTTCAAAGGCTTGTTTTAAGACATTGCTTATTCAAGCAAGTTATGTAAATAACTGACAGAAAAAAAAAGGGAATGAGTGAATGAAGACATGGACAGGTGGTAGATTGAGTTATTTTGCTCTCTTGATGGTCATTGAAAACTAAGTTGGAGACAAAGAGGCAGTCTGACTCCTCCTCAGGGTTCACCTTTGCATCTTGACCCTCACAAGCAATACTCTGGGCATGGGCAGAGTGGAATGCTGATGCCTTGCACCCCTCCGATGCGCTTCTACTTCTGCTCCCATTTGAAGAATACGAGCTCGTCTGATATTGCAAGCTGTCCTGTCTCTCTCCTCTGAGCTGTGCAGAAGACTTGTGACCTTGCAGATTGTAAGAGACCTGGTCTGATGACAACATGTGATTGAAGGAGGACAATCAAAGGGGTAATGGCAGGCCCATCTGAAAAATATGTATTTTTCTATTGGGAAAATATCTCAGTGGGATGGAAATGCTAACTGCTGTTCATTGCAATTTTGAAACTGTGGACCAGAATTCATAACATCTGTGCTTTATTGTTAACTTGACAAAAATACTGTGAGGGTGGTATCATAAATGACTGTCCCTGCACTTTATCACTGCGTGAACAACAAGGTTGCTATGCTTAACTATTGAGCTAACATGCTCCTAGCAGGCCAAAGAATGAAGGTAAGGCACATTTGTAGGTTAGGGTTGACATATTTTCTGTGGTTAAAAAAAGAGAAATTCACGTAATCTCAATCCATTCTTCTGGACAGAAATAAACTGGTGTGTCTGTGATTTTAATAATAGATAACACAAGTGCATATTTACTGGGTAATTCCCACCTCATCTATTATCTAAAAGATGCAAAAGTATCCACAAGTAAGAGTGGCCTGAAGTAAGTCTGGGGAAATTTGTTTTTTTTGTAATAAAAATAGCAAGGCCACATGCAGAGGTATGGGTTCAGTGGTGTTTAGAAGGAGAGGCATCCTCTTGATCTGTTTTAAGACACATTTTTTAATGACTTGGAATGGAGGATAAATTCTACCACATCACACTCAAACTAAACACCGCTGCAAAAATAAGCAAAATATTATACCAGAAGCAGAAGTGGAAAAACACCAAGAAATTAATAGACTGACATATGAAGAATAACCTTATAAGTTTAAGAATAGCTCTGTTTGAATTGAAGATACAGGAAGAGTATATGGACTATTCTGGCTTTATCAGCTTTCCTCCAGTAATTCTAAAATCTTATCTGAACATATTTACCCAACTTCTCTTTTATTCCTGTTATTCTTTTTATGACAGGACGTATGTGTAGAAGTTGAGATTCTTTCCTAGACCATGTGGAAAATGTAAAATTTACATGTGGAAAATGTAAATTTTCAAAGCAATGCACCTTTCAACATTCTGAATTTAGCATCTACACTAAGATTCATAAAGGCAAGCTATTTATGGGGATCTGGAGCTTAAGGGGATCAGAGGTTTGAAGCATTATATGTACACAATTAAAAAAAATAAAGCAGAAAGTAAATTGCACTAATGATTCTCACTGAGATCATAAGAAATTCAAGATTTTGAAAATCAGGTTGTAATTTTGTAAAAGATCAGAAGCAAGGCACAATGGATTGCACCTCAGCATCAGGCACAGTAGGAGCCTCAGCTTAGAGAAGCTAATACAAAGAGCAAGGAAAAGAAGAAAGTAAATTAATATTTCTGTATGTGAGCCATATAACAGATTGCATAAAATCACATAGTCAAAATCTGCCTAATTTCTTAGTAGCCAAAACATAAAGAAATTGAATGCTGATGAAATGTAACACAAATCTACAGCGAGAAATGTTTTCATTCTTCCTTTCCATTATATTTTAGAGAAATGCATGAGCAAAGATATATATTTAATATATTTAAAATATATTTTTAATGTAAATTATGATTTAAAATGCTGTTTTAACATTTAATACTGAAAAATTACTTGAAAGCTGAACACAGTAAATTAATTAGAAAGCAAAGGGGCAAGGAATATATAACATCCTGGCTCAGGATAATGGATAGTCCAGGGACAAAAAAAGAGGAGGGTATAAGCTCCTTAAAATCCCTGGATTACAGAATAAACATTTTTTTTCCTTTCCTTTAAAATTGCTGATTCACAAAAGTAAGTACATATTAAACTTCTTCTATAGTTTAAAATTATCCTATGTGCTATTTAACAATTTCAACTAGCTCTTGCAAGCTCTTTGTAAACCTCCCTGACTGAAACAGATGGATGTGTAATTCAAATAATGAGCTGGATTCACTCCCTGTAGCAGTCAATTATGCAGGGTTTTTACAGTGTAGTATTCAGGAGACTAAGATCTTTCTCTATATATAGATCACCTGAAATGACCTTGCTTATGCAGTGTCAGAGCCAAAACAGAACAGTAGGATATATATCTTGCTGCATTTTTAAAAGCTCAAACTGATGGTTTAAGAACTATTAGATATGACATTTGCACTTAAATTGTTCCCAGTACTTAGCACTCTGATCTTTTAATGTGATACTTTCTCTCTAGGTAAACTGCCCAGAGACATCTGATGTCTGAGCACGGAATGCCATGCAGGGACTCCTAATAGCCCTGAATTGTGCTGAGGAAATGATGGCAGGGAGGGAATGCAGGCTCATCTCGTTAACAATAAGTGATAATCTCTAAATAGTGAGAACTCATGGACAAGATTTAATTTGCTTCTAGCACTGAAAATGAAATCATCTAAAGACCTGGCAAGTGGTGTGTGCACAGTCTTCATCAAAGGTATTACACAGAGACTGATCTTCCTCTGTGATTGTCAACATGCACTCTGGGCCAGGTAAAACCATAAAAACCTTTACTTGTAAAAGCATTTGTCTAAGTGCTGTGGGAATTTTTCTTGATCTCCAGTAAGGTATCAAAGACAAAACTCTAGCAAAGTGTCATCGGATTTGAACACTTCATTAACAAATGACGTGAAAATGTTGAGCTTGGCTAGGGGCCTCACTACTGCTCACAGGCATTAGACTCATCAGGAATTATCAAGGAAAAGAGATATGCTGCCTGCCTTGGACTCGCCTAGCTCCATCGATGCTGGGATGTGTGAGCTTCTGAGGGAAAACCTAGAAAGCCCCATGAGGCTGTGCAGTGGGCTGGAACTATACTGCACCCATGGAACAACTTGGCTGCTGCTTAAAGGAAAGCTTCTTGCCCATCGCAGAGCAGCTCAAAAAGTGAGAAGCACAATTATTTCTATTCTGTTTTGTATGACTTGTTGGTGTGTGAATATAAACACTAATTGTATGTGGCTGCAGTCAAAATGATGTGAAACTGAAGAACGAGAGAGAGCTGAAATCTGGATCTGCAGTTAAAAACAGCCTTGAAGCACAGCTTTTGCAAAGAGATAGGATATAATATGCTAGAATTCGTAATCTGATGAGTTTAAATCCTTCATTTTCTGCATGAAGGGACACAGAAAGTCTGGAATTCCTGTGTTACATGATATCAATGAAATAGCTAGTCTCCTATAACTTACAATTTTCAAATAGGTTGCCATATATTAAGTGCTCAAATGTACTTTGTTGATTAAACAAAGATACTGTTATGCTCTGACTTACCATAAAAATGCAATTAACAATTGTACTGATGCACTTTGAAAGTACTATGATTTGTTACTTGTAGAAGAGTTCAAAAGAACATTTACAGCAAAGTATTGCAAATAAGACATAAAGTGTTTTTATTCCTCTTTATTTTGGAATGAGAGGGATCATTTTCATTTTTGGCTTATTATAGAACCATTGCTTTACTTTTTTCTTGTTCTCTCACTATTGTTCCATCATTCAGAGTAATTAGCAGTTTTAGAGCATTTCAGGTGTTTCCGTTCATTTCAAGTTGTGCTTTTCACTTTTTTTAGTGAAACTCCGAATTTTTCAGACAGGGGATCAATACATTTAAAAACACTCAACACTTCTCCATTGAAAAAGTGGGTTAGAAAAATAGAGGTTTTCCTCATCATCTGCATTCCTATCCTTTGTTCTTCCTTGTGCCTAAGGAAAAGTTGATTCATATCCCAGAACTGTCCTGCACTGGAAAGGTTATCCACTGTGAGCACTAAATTCAACCCACATAAAAGAGTTCACTTGAAGGAGATCGCTTCATTCCTCCTTACTCTGCAGTCTCTGCTCTGGACATGGGCCAGAAGTTTAATGTAGGCAAGAAGAGGGGACTAGGGGTATGTGTGTGACTTTAAGAAGGGGGCATAAAAAGGTCAGAGTTTGGAACATCTTAATCAGGAGGATACAAATTCTTACTCCTGTATAATTTCTGACAGTTTTGACACACTAGTTCACAAGAACAGATTAGCTAAGCATTCGCTGCTGTTATTATTTAACACAATGAGAGGGGGAAAACCCAGAGCTCTAAACTCTGTTTGCAGTAAACTGTATGGACTATGACAATTTATTTCTGCCCAATTTTCTGCTTCTGACAATCTATTTACTTTTCCTAGAGAAGATGAACTGACGCGATAAGAGACATGTACTAACAATGTGAACCTTCCATAATCTCTACCAGAAAGAAAAAGTTATCTATTAGTTATGTGAAATAGAATCTGAGTGACTTTTTATTATGAATGGTCAGTTATAAAAAAAGGGTGGGCCTAGAATAACTGTGACCTTTTTCACTAGCTGTGAGGCTGATGCTGATTAAATAGGAAGTGACAAAAATTAAAATTTTTGCTAACATCTTTCTTGAAAAGAAATTAGCATTTCAGGAGGTGTAAAAAAGTACATTTGCTCACCGTTTCATCACCCTTCAAGCCTGCATTCATTTTTATACAACATCTGTGCTAGGGGTTTCTAGTTTCTAGTTCTCATACGCTGATGGTGCTTTTCATGCTTTAAATCTCAAATGCTTTCAGTTTCTTTTAGTTTGGATGGGGTGCTGCTCCTCCCACAGTAAATGACGTGAAACTTGATGATGTGCCACGCTCCTTTTGCATTTGTACCACATAAATAGAACAACACAGATGGATTTATGCTGCCTTATGATACACTCTTTTGCCTAACAATAGATTTTTCCTTAGCAGCTGGTAAAGCACGAGTTTCATTGTCATATCTTCTTATGCTCATTTATGTAAAGTGGCATAACTAAGGTCTACTGGGGACTGTGCCATCTAAATGTTATCAAAATCACATTCCTTGTGTGCTCCCTGTGACACTGAATGACAATGTATAGATAACAATCTTGGTAATATAGGCTGTAAGGCTCCAGTAGTCTGCCTGTTGGTGCCAAAAATGACCAGTACAAGCATAAGTAATTAAATGCACCTCGAAAATTCATTATTTAGATTTTTGTTCTCATATTTGCCTATGTTTTTGAAAAGTAAAACTAAAAATACTTCAGGAATTTTTTGTTGTTTTTATGTAGACTTCTGGGGTTGTCAGATGAAGAAATCATTAGTGCAACCCAGTTCCACCACTGTTTTTATTTGAGAAAGGACACAACTCATCTTTATTATTGCTTTAGGGCATTGTCATAAAGTAAAAGGAAGTTCTATTATGGAGTCCTGTGAGATCAGTCATAAAACATTGGTTATTGCTTTCTATTTTTTCTTCATTGTTTCACACCTGAGCATTTTTCTTGAATTTCCTGTAACTGAGGTGGAGTCTTTGAATTAGATTCAGTGCTTTACTGTCCCCATATCCTTTATTGACCCCTTCCATTCACAGCACTTCCAACACAACACAAGGAATATTATAAATATATGAAAACGTTTTCTTTTTTTTAATAAACATTTTTCCAGAATATTTATAAAGCATTTTAGAACATTTGACTGCAGTTTTCTCTACACCAAAAAAAAAAAAAAATTCCTTTTATTTAAACAATAAAATGTAAACTGCCATGACACAGTATTGTTTACCTTATTCATCAATGCCTTGGATGAGGGTGCAGGTCCCTCCTCAGCAAGTTCACTGGTGACACCAATCTGGGAGCAGTGTTCAATACCCCAGAGGGCTGTGCAGCCCTGCAGAAGGACCTCGACAGGTTGGAGAGATGGGCAGAGAAGAACTTTCTGAAATTCAACCACTGCAGGTGCAGGGTCCTGCACATGGGGAAGAATGCACCAGTAGTGGCTGGTGGCTGAGGTGCTGGAAAGCAGCTCTGTGGAGAAGGACCTGGGTGTCCTGGTGGATAACAAGCTGTCCCTGAGCCAGCAGTGTGCCCTGGTGACCAAGAAGGCCAATGATCAGATTTGCTGCATTAGGAAGACCATGGCCAGCAGGCTGAGGGAGGTGATCCTGCCACTGTTCTCAGCCCTGGTAAGGCCACATCTGGAGTGCTTTGTTCAGTTCTGGGCTCCTCAGGGCAAGAGAGACACGTACCTACAGGAGCAGGTCCAGGACTGTGAAGATGATGAGGGGTCTGGAGCATCTCTTATAGGCTGAGGCAGCTGAGCCTGCTCCGCCTCGGCAAAAGGCGGCTGAGAGGGGACCTCATCAATGGACCTCTGTGAGTATCCAAAGGGAGGGTGCCAAGAGGATTGTGCCAGGCTCTTCTTATTGGTGCCAAGCAGCAGGACAAAATGTAATGGGCAGAAAATTTTGCATGAATAATAACAAAATTGCGTGTGACTGAGCACTGGAACCAGTTGCACAGAGAGATTGTGAAGTTTCCCTCACTGGAGATATTTAAGAACGAACCATCTGGAAGCAATCCCATGCAATGTCCTCCAGGATGTCCCTGCATGAGCAGGGAGGTTGGACCAGATGACCTGCTGTGGTCCCTTCCAACCTTGCCCAGTTTGTGATTCTGTGAAAAAAAGAAAAAGTATTCTTGAAGTATGTTTCCCCAAGCTGTGACAGCTACTGAAAATTTAAATGCTCCTCAGTTCAGTCAGCAAGAATCTTAGAATAATTAAGTGCAACAGTAAAGGAAACACTAACAGAACATAGTAAGAGGAAAATTGTTTTAAAATATTTTTTCTTTAAGTTTATTGCTTATTATTGACTTCACACCAAAAGCAACATATTTAAAATGTTCACATTAGGTAATTGTACATTTTTCAATGAAATTTTAGGATTGTTATTACTAAGAAACATTTTCCTTCTCTGAGTGAAAAATCCCTAATTTGACAGATTTGTGAAAGCAAAGTTGCTTGGGACTTTGAATACAGCCATCTGAGTCTAACCCTTGGCTTAGGACATCTTTGAAGTGCAGACTGCTGGAAGCTGAGATGACACATTGGGAAAGTGTAGCTTTTGTACTCATGGCTGTACGTCTTGTAAAGGTCATGTATTTAGGTTAACAAGGTTTTACTTGGGGCAGTATCTGTATTTACTCTTAAAAATTATCCTTACATATATGCATATGTACAGACATATAACCTGGTTCCAATATGGTATTTTGTGATGAAAACTAATATCAACATTAATGTCCCACAATTTACAACCTCTCTATTCCTGTCATGGCCTTTATCCAAAACTCAGTCTCCTGGGCTACAAATTACATGATACATGGTAAGACTTGTGCTTCTTTCTGTCTCCAGGTCCTTCATACTACAGTAATCTTTATGAAACCTTTTAGACTACTCTTCGTGCTTCCCTGCTATTTCAGCTTCTTCCTCCAGTTTCTGTCTTCTCCTCAGTCTTCAAAGTCTTATACTTTCCTTCAGTTGGTCTTTCATTAGAAGCCCTTTGGATTCCATCTCTTTCAACACTCATTGCCATAAGTCACTTCATGCTGTATGGTTATCTGCTCCTAGAATTACTTTTGAGCCTGAATATGTTAAGTTACTTGCATGTACCAGATCACTGCCTACTACCTTTGATCCTATTTTGACATTGAAGCAAATTTGTGCTGTCTTTTGAGGCAAGAAAGGTAGTGAAATGGAGCTCATACAAGATATGTACCTCAAATTTACACAGTGTCAGCTACTTTTCAGAAGTCAATGCACAGCCTTGCCTTCTTCTGGGTCATGACTGACTTATAATAAATGTCTCTTGCTCTAGAGCATGACACAGCTTTGACAACAGAAGTGAAGTTTGTGCTGGCTGCAGGAGGGATGAATATCAAGCTGTACCAGAGGTGCAACATGGATCACATCCTTTAAACTGATCCTTATGGATTATGCTTGGCTCTACCACCAGTCTGCCCAGTATGTGCATGTCCTCTGTTCTTGTTGGAAAATCGCAAGAAGCTGTATCATTCTCACTTCTTTGGTGCAAGGTAAGAAGCTATCAGCCCTACTGGTGACACTGGCTATGTTATTTAACTTCATTTTACCCTGTTGGTACAAAAGATTGGCATTTCTATAATATTCCTCTTGAAATTCTGTTACTCTCTGCCTCTGCTGATATGAATAAGATAAATTAGGAATACTTATCTCTGTACTGTTCAACATAGACTAGCTAAATACTAGGTGACTACTGGAAATTCTTTTTGTGAAATTTAACTCCAGAACCATTCCAGTTTAACAGTTCTGTAGCTGTCTTGCCAAGAAAAAAAGCAACATTTCTTAGACTGGTTTCCTGAAGGCAATGGGCTTATGCAAGCAAAATGTTTATCTGAGCCTATTCCCCATCTGACACTTTTCTAGCCTACAGAGTGATTTAAAAAAGGATAGGAAAATCCCAGAGACAATTAACATCCTTGAAGTTTTAAGAAAATTAATAGAGGGAAGACAAGAGCTCCCAATGCCAGACTTACTGTCTGTTAAGGAGTAACTCCCTGGCCAACCAGTGAAAATGCAGCTGGTAAAAGGCCTCAGCTCATGCTGTCTCTTCCCCAGTGGAGGGTTCAAAGGAAGACAGGAGGAGCTGTAATCATCATAATAAGGTAAGCAGCAGGAGAGAGATTGGGATAAAGGTTACGGATCTACAGGAAACCACTCTTTTGCAGTTCTGCTCTCCCAGGGCAAATTGTCTTCTGGCTTTTCAGGGTCTTTTTATTTCATAAGAAATGTATTATTTCTCTGAGTGCTTCTATCATGGTTTCTCTCACTATTCTAGGTGTCAAGGCTTAGGTGTCAGTACCTATTTCCTTCATCAGAGTTTTCATGCAGACATTTTCATTCTGACTGAGAGCTCTAATATATGTGTAATACAAGTAGAGGAAACATTCTTATGATACCATGGCATAATAATCAGTGCAAGCCTGGACTGCAAGCAGCTGCTGTCATGATTCTTAACTGTAAACAAATGATACTGTTTCTTGAGGACACAAGATGGTGTCTCAAGCTATTTTTATTTATTGCTTTAAAATGAACCTTTCAGAAACATCAAGAAGTGTTGCTGTTTAAAGTGAACACACTGCAGATAATGCAAGAAATGAATGAAAAATTCATTTGAATTCAAATGAAGTATAGAAAGCATACAAACCAGTCAGTAAAATACTAAGATGTAATGGTTATAAATTCATTCAGTAGAAAATTTCCTCACACTAGAGAGAAACTCAGGAATTAGAGAAATGAAAAAAGGATCAGGGGAGCATACACTGCAGAATATAAAGTGGAATAGCTGCAATGTACTAATAACCTTGTTACTAATAATTCTTAAATAATACAATAATGTAGCAGGAAGGAGTCTTTGCCAGGAGTGGAACCCCAGGTGGAATCATAGGGAACAGAGTCTGTTGCTATCTCAAACCCTTTCAGTGTAAGATGAAAATGTAACATTTTCATGCAGGGATACCGGGGGCATGCAAGGTAAAAGCCCCAGCACAACCCAGCCTTGAGTGAATAATGTGCAAGGAGAGCCCATGCAGACAGATTCCATGGTGCTTGTTCATTCACTGCCTCCTGCAGTCAGTGCCCTGGCACCTGTGAAACCACAGAGTGGGCTGTCTTTGTGTGCTTGATATTTTAAGTAATTTGTGTATTAGCTTTATGATGGGTGAGGAAATTGCAGAGTGTAGCAGTGATTTTGAGGATGCATAGCTATTTATTTATTCTTTCCTCACTACATGCAGAAGAAATCTAATAGTCATTACCTTTGGCTAGGAACAAGGGAAAATGACTGCCCAGTACACACATTTTCAAGTATTGTTTGCCTTCAATGGTAGAAAATATTCTTTTGAGTCTTAAGATACTTTAAACAATTCTTTAGGTGCTTTCAGAAGCTTTTGGAGAGGACAAGGGATTCACATATTTTTCAAGGTTATGTTACAGACATGGGCTAGAAAGCAAAGCACAGCTTTGAGTAATAATAATTACATGTGACATATCCCTTTGGTTTGAGTTTGTTTCTATAGGTAGCTTATGCCACTATGGAAAAATAAGCTTGGCCAAAAAAAAAAAAAATCCACTTTTAGATATCAGGTTCTGCATCAGATGAAACTAACTTTACTTTCAGAAATACCAAACCAGAAAGTATTAGAAAATTTTAGCTGTCAGAAGGACTTCTAGAAGTCAGAGTTACACTTAGTAGCATGTTGTGGTCATTGTTATTCATTGTCCAGCTGGATCCTGGAGAGAAAGTAAAACCCTGATTTTGAAGTCACATACTGCTGAGCAGAAGTTCACTTTAGTAGCTGTTCAATAAATGGCTGAAAAAAATTTGTTTTTATAAAAAGACTTACACATATATAATGGGGTTTGTGATGATTAATAAATAAGCCTCTCCCCATCTGCTCTGAAGGAATGGTTGGCATGACATTTTCTGTGCACTTCGCCTTACAAACCCACAGGAGCAGCTGAAAGCTGCAAATCATGGCTCTGCTAAGCAATCCACTGAAATCCATGTGGAGTTGTGGAATGCTTTTTTTTAGCTACCCCAGGCAGCTTGGCCTGGTGTATTGATAGCAGGTGGAAAAGTAATTTCTCTTGTCTCATCTCTGAACGTGAGAGCCTTGTTAAAGAGGACAAAAATTGTGGCCTCAGAATTTTATTTTTAAACATTGTATTTAAAAGATTTTAGGACAACAAGCACAACTTGGATTGGGGTTTCTAGACTATGTGTCAAAATGTAGCAAGCTGTAGCCAAAAACATCGGGGCACTAGGATTTCTGTTTCTGTTCAGCAAGGGCAATCTTTCCACCCACACAACGAAATTTTGTATATTTTTAACAACTTTGCAGCTGCTGTCGTCATGAATATCCTTAGCTGCTGTTCTGAGATGGATTTGTTGATAACCATAATCAAAGAGGAGGGGCAGTGTTAGTCTCATGAGGAGCCTAAGGAGAAGGAAAGGCATGGGCCTCTCCCTCCTTTCACCCACATACTGGATGATTTGGATTTCTTCGTAACTTAACCCAGCAGGGACATAGCCACGTCCTGCCTGGGGATCAGACTGGCTCCTTTTTTTCCTAACACCTGCTCTGCCCAAGGAAGATGCTTCTCTTTTCATTATCAGTAGGCAGTGAGATTAGAATAGCATGACAGCTGGATTTATTTATTGGGAATTTATACCAGGTTTTGATTTGAAAAAAACCCAGAATCTCAGGCTGCACTGCTGAGCTGGCCTTATTTTCATTCAGATTTGATGTCCCTTTGTTGAATGGTTTCTTGAACTATCAAGCCTCTTCTGCTGAGCTCCGAGTTTGTAAACCTACACCTTTGAAAGGAATGAGTGAAGACAAGCAATGTGATGTGTATCTTTCTCAAAGTCTTACAGAATATTATAGGCAATCCTTAATGTTTGCTTAAATATTAATGATATGACAAGTTTCCATAGAAAAATATAGAAATTTTGGCTGAGATGTAATGCAGGTGAACCAGCAACACAGTAAAGCAAGTTGGACCAGATTTGATTTTGTGAATTCATGCAATATGGCCCTTAGAATAAATTAACAGATAATAATTAAGAGAGCCTTATCAAATCTATTTGCTGCCTTATGTAAAAAGCATATATGATGGCAATCCAGCTATGAATCACAGCATCCTATTCAAGCAGTGCGTTTTATATTCTAGATAATGAATTAAGATATTATCTCTGTTCTAAAACCAGAT
This sequence comes from Melospiza georgiana, assembly GCF_028018845.1. NCBI lineage: Eukaryota > Metazoa > Chordata > Aves > Passeriformes > Passerellidae > Melospiza > Melospiza georgiana. Next base: position 35,085,083 of record NC_080435.1, read on the forward strand.
CACTGTGTCAGCTTTGCCTTTGTCATTGTGCAGCTCAGCTGTGGCTCTCTTGTGTTCAAGCATTTCTCTGTAAGACGCAGTTGGAGCTGAGGATCACGTTGACAGAAACATATGCGGAACCGGCAGCCATTAAATCTCCCAGTCAGAGTTTTCTGGCAGACACAGATGAAAGTTGTAGCAGGCTCTCTGCATTTTTCAGGGAAACAGACTTCCAATTTCATGTTGGGATAAGGGCACTGAGTGGCACGTGACAGACTTCAAGAAAAAATACTTGGATTTCAAATACTTTTCCAGACATATTGTTATTAACCCACTTTTTCAGTAGTGGCTGTTTATATTTAGGGAACTAAATCCCTGTATTTAAATGCTCAATGGAAAACTCTCCTGTGTGCAAAATATTGATTCATGCGCTAGTTAAAGCTTCCTTAAAGCTTTATGTTTATGCTTGCATGTTTTTCTGGTATTCCTGAGAGTCTTAAGGACTAGAGTTCTTTTGTTGACTCTAAAAATTCACCAAGTATCCCTATGACAGTGATTTTTGCTTTAGAAAAGGAATTCACATGCTTGCTTCTCACTTAAATGGCTGAAATATATTTATGATGAGATCCTGGCCATATTTGGTTTGGTAGGGTGCTTTTTGCCATTGTCAGTAACAGAATGATATTTGATCATTTTATCAGGTTATTTATATGGCATACTGTGTCTCTGTCAGCCAGCTGAATGCTAGCAGAGTACTCTGTGTTAGCTAGTGAACTTTGCTTCTTTGGGGGATAAACCACAGTATCTCTGAACAGCTGTGCATTGCATGATGTAGAAATACAGATTTACAGAAGTATGAGTGTTGGGTCAAATTAGGAAGGTGGGTGATTATTGCTAGTACACAAGACCAAGTCCAGGATGGTACTCTGATGAAAACTCAGGGATCAGCCATGAATCAGAAAGGCAGAGTATCCTCCCCAACTGTGTAGCAGGAGGACTGTTTGGATTTACACTGCTTGCTGTTAAGGTTTTTTGAGATGCTGCAGAAAAAGGTCACATTGCTGTCCTTTGCTGTACTTGTTTCTAAGCTCTTATATTTCCTGCAAAAGTAAAAAGCCATGCAGGGTTGTTTTTAGGTATCAGCAGCTGACCAGAACCAGAGCAAATTTTGCTGTGGCATTGCATACTAAGGCAGTTCTGGTATTGACTTTCAGTGGGACAGGAAGAGGCTGGTAAATGGATGCTCTGATTAATGGCTGTTGTGCATTCTCAGACTGACAGTGGGACAGCAAAGTAACACCTTGCAGTGGAAGGGCTTGTTTGTTTCTAAATCTGACAGGAGAGCTCAGCTTTTGCTAGACATTTATCACTGGGTAGTCTGACGGTGATGCCAGTTACAAAGCAGAGCAGACAATGGGTTTTATTGCTCTGTAGAATATATAAATGGTTCCCATATTTGATGGGTGACAATGTTCAGAACTGGACACCCTTCATACGAAGAAACCTGTATGTACTGAGCAACTGTTTCAAGGAAAATTTGGGTTTTTTTGAGGGGGGAGTATACAACTTGTATACTACAGACAACAGGTGTTTTTTACCTTCAGGTTTTTGTTTCTCTTTTTTTAGGGAATCCTTAAAAACTTCTACACAATCTCCAAACCAGCTATTCAAATTTTAACATAATGCCATGTCAGTCATATCAAAACAAAGAGAAGCAAAAGAGGGCTCCAAGCCAAGCAGTTGCTACTGCAGTTGGTACAGCAACTGGATATTAAGTAGAGGGTGAAGTTAAAAACAACTTTGGGTCTCAACTTTCAGTACACACATTCAAACTTCCTTTCATGCTTCTTTCAATACAGATTGACATTAGAAAATTGTGGACATAGCTTTAAAGAAAATCTGAACATAGCTTAAAAAAAAGCTTTATCTGGACATAGCTTTAAAAATAATTATGCCTTTTAGGTGTTTACACTGTGAGTACATCCAGATTTTTTTTTCTCTGCTTTGTTTTCAATGCAGAGTTAGACTACTTGGGGGCTAGAGATATATGCAGATACTTGGCATTTGTAGTTTCATTCATACATTTTTTGGAAAGATGAATATATGCACTCCAACTCTGAAAGTCTTTAAATGTGTCCAATATTCTGAAAGTACTGCAACTCAATTGAATTCAATGTAGTATATTTTCCTTTATCTCAGTTGAGGTTGCATACCTCTTGTACTCTCAGTCAAATCTTTGATTTCAACATGGTCAGAGTATATGCCTATGTGCCTATGGCTGATTTAGAAACACAGAATGTACATAGTTCTTAATTAAAACTATCCCTCTTCACTAAAATCTGTCTTTAAATAATGCTGATGCTAGTGTAACTGTATCTGGGTCATTGTCTGGTCCACAGTTTCTGGTCCACATTTTTACTGAGTAAGAAAAAAAATAGTCAATGATTCTGTAATAACTCAAAATGTATGATTCTCCCAAGGTCTGGTGGTTCTGTACACAATACCTTACCTTCCAGATAATACCAGAAATGATCAGCCCTTCTGCATAATTCAATCATTCTATACCAGGTGCCATACAGGAAGAATCAAGGGTTACAGAAAACCCTTGTATAATATAGAAAAAAAGGAATCTAGCCCTTAAAAAAGCTTCATCCAAACTTCTTGTCACATTGCTCAGAACCCAAAGCTAAGTTTTGTGTATTGAGCTAAGACAAGCTGCCAGCACCAGTGACACAGTGACTTTTAGATGTGTGCTAGGGTGATGATTGGAAAACACCTAAAACTCTGGTCTTGAAAGAATTTTTGTGTGCATGGATGGCCCCTAAGCTTGTAGTACACAGCTTCATGCACCATGTGCCATTAAAGGATTTGTATGTCAGGAACACATACTGGCTTTAAAAATTCACTTACTGATCGTTAAGGCATTACTCAGTTGGATTAAAAAATAAATGTTTTCTCTTATGACAGATACATGAAATACATTTTTCCTTGGCTCCAAAGCTTTTCCTGTATGTTGCTAACCATTGATTCTCTGAACACTGAATGTCAAATTCATTAGCATGGGCTTATCCACTGGAAATGGGTGAGGAGGAGGAGATATGCTATCCCTAATAGAATTAGTAACTACACAGTGGTTTTCAACATGAGCTCAGAATATATGATGCTGCTATTTGGCCTAATCTTTTGGGACATGGCAAGTTCCAGGGTATTGATAATTTCAGATTAAATTTAGCTCTTAAATTTGAATTGGTCCCTCCAGCACTGCTGTCAGACTAATAGCAGCAATAAGAAAGATCTCTTCCCTTCTTAGATAAGAAAAATTCAGGCAGGGCTTTAGCCCATCCCCCAGACACAGCGCTGTTACTTTCACAGCATTAACTGCATGATGACTGTGAGTAAAATATACTGCAGGCTTTATGCTGGCCATTTCCATTTGATTTTGCAAATCAAATCTGCGTACTTGGTATCAAACTTCTTGTCTGGATTAAAAGATGAGACATTTGGATGAGGGAAATAGATTATGTACTCTGTCAGATCTGAAAAACATCTAACTATTCAATTCCAGCTTTACTCACGTATGCCTGAAAGCAGGATTTGGCCCACAATTGCAAGCTTTCCTGATTGTTGTGATACTTTCTATGTACAGATTTACAGGAAATCAGGCTCCTAGAGGTAAAACTAGTGCCCTTAGGCATGCAGGATGAGAGCTGTCAGGCTGAGCAAGCCTGGGGCACAGCACACACGGTGTGACACAGCCTGGCACCTTGGGCACAGAGGGCAGGTGAGCTGTGGGAAGGCAGTAGAGGCAGGTATTCTGCTGCTTCCTCTGCTCCCAAAGTGTTGCCTTCTGCTGATGGAACCCCAGCAGACCTACCCATCCAGCTGGTGCAGAGAGCAGTAGGGATTCCTTCTCTTCCTTGCTTCGTGCTCAATCCACCCTATTCTGACCAGACACTGACACACATAATTAAATGATATTTAATACATTGGGAGACATTGCCAAGTTTTAGTGCTCTTTCTTTACAATCAACAGGGAGACATTCTGTCTATCAGACACCTCCTTAGGTGAGGCTATTAATTACCAGCAATTAATATAGTGGCCTTGATAATTAATATAGTGGCCTTGGTGTTTGCAACTAAAATGTGTGAGTGCCTGAGAAACAGTACTTAGTCTGTAAGTAAATAAAGTAGAGCAATAGTTACGGAAGTGGGTTTTGTTCCAAGGAACATGTGCCATGGCATGAGAACACGGTAACCATCGCATGGAGAGAATAAAGCATAATAAACCTCCCTTTCTGCTTCTGTCCAAGCTCCCTCTTTCCCAGCTGTAAACACAGCCCTCCATCCCACCCTGCAACCTCCTTCACTGCCCCACAAATGACATACCTTAATCTCTGGTGGCAATGCCTCCACAGCCTCCCTTCCTTGGCATCTAGGACAGTGAGACAACATGGTTGCTTCACTGGCACACTACAAAGCCAGGACTTTACACACCCCAGAGGGAAGGAAATTGAATCAGGAGGATATTTATAGATTATTCAGATGGACTTTCTGATTGCTTTGGAAAAACAGCAACTAGGAATTAAACATGAAGCAGTTGTACTCTTTTTCCTCTCTTGAAATAAGATCTACGCTGCAAAAAGAATCATTCAAAATTGTGGACTGTCAGAATGAAAGTTGCTTACACATTTTTAATTCTGTTCCTCTGTACTTATGCATTATGAAAGCAGAATTCTTCCTGAGCCGTTCCCATGGCCTGCTCCTATAAATGTTGTCAGACTAGATGATCAAGATGGGCCCTTCTAGTTTTGTAATCTATGGAGTTCTGATCTAAAACGACATGATCACACACCATTTTCCCCTCAGCCATGCCTAATTCAGTGCACCAGGTAGATCTGTACTGTGGCTGAATTAGTTTGCTGTCTCTGGGATAACTGCTCCATTGGTTGGAGAATTTGTTAGATATATAAGGGAATGGGTAAGCTTAAAAAAGAAAAAAAAAAAAAGGACAGTCACTCTAGGGAGCTGGATTCTACCCTTGAGTCTGTCACATAGTTTCTGTGTAGTGCAAATTTAGACTGGCTTTCAACACGCAATCATTAATTTCTGAAGATATGAGTTGTGTTGCTGATCACTTAATTGGAAAGGCTGGGCATTTAAAGCTGTAACTAAAAACAAGATATGTTTTGTACATACATGCACAATTTCTTTGCAGAAGGACTTGAAGCTGGGAATCCAAATTAGTGCAGAATTCTGATATTTATGTATCTGACAGAAATACCAGCTTCCACAGTAATGAAAATGAATATGAATAACATTTGTGAGGAGTTATGTACATTGGACAAATGGAGGTAAATAATTGGATGTTCAGAAAAGAGATCAATTGATGTGCCTTAAATAAGACAGTATTACACAACCATTTATGAATATTTAGCAGAATAGGAAATAGCTAATCTTTTTCTACTGCACAAATTAGAAAATACATCTAATTTATGAAATATTACTTTAACATGTATGAAAATTATGATTTTCAGAAACATTTTAATGATGAACAAAGCTAAATGAAGGACAAGTTCTTGGCTTGTTTAAATTGTGAGCTGCTTTCATAAAACCCGCGTTAGACAGAGATCTTCATGGACCCATCAATTCTAGAGAACACTTCTAATTGTTCATTATAATCAATAATAGCAAAGAACCACCAGAATAAATTCAAAGGGGTTAACATGCATTTTACAAAGTAACATTAAGTACTTTATTCTCAAGATGACTTTTGGGTCTATCAGTTATATTCCTTGGTCTGTCATCCAGGAAATGCTGACCAGAAATGCTTCTATGATAACATAGCTTAAATATTAGAGTTGTAATATTTCCCACCCAACTATGAGCATTTCTCTCAATTATTGAGTGTCTTTTTTGAATCACTGCAGCCTCATGTCAAACACCTCATCACAGCCAGGTGTAGAACATTCCAGAGAAATAATGGCAGTCTTACAGTACATGGACACATGAGGCCATGGATAATAGCTCAAAAGAGTGCACACATGTCCCTTACACAGAAATATTTTTCCAATCCCTGTATCAGATTCATGAATTATAGTACAAGGACTAAAGCATATTTTTCTGGGGACTAAGTTCACTTGCAATAAACTGTTCAACAGTCAGTTTAATAAAGGTGTAAAAGCATTGATCAGCTAGCCAAGACTCTTCTAGATGTAGGGACCTTCTGATATGGTAGGAAGAATCTGATGCTGCTGTTAAGACATAACTGTGTTTTCTAAACTGCAAGAATCACCAAAAAAGCATTTTGGAAGATGTATCTGATCTACCAGTTTACTGTACTAACATGAATTTAACAGGTGTGATACATCAACACAGCATTATGAGCTTAAGATAAAGGATAGTACCCTTTTTCACCAAGCAGCAAACTGCAGTGGCATATTGCACAAAGCTCAGAGTGTTCAGTCACTAGGCATTTATGCCTGCTGCCGAAAATAGAACGTCTTTCTGTGATGGGTTAATCCCTCTTTGGCTCTGATCCTGGGTAGATTACTAGTTACAGCAAGCTATGAAAGACTGCTGTGTAAGGCAAGAATTTCACTTAAGTCACTTTGCAACATTCTTGGGACAATAGAAGTTTCTTATGCATTTTTTTGCAATGTGGGGAATAGTTTCATTGCCTTTGCTAAAGCTTCCAATGCATATTTTGATAATTATTTTTACTGTGTATTAGAATATTCTTAATCATATTCTTAATTTCTTCTCTAGTATTCTTTAAATACTAGGGAAGAAATTAGTCGTTGATTTTGCCCAGAAGTTCCAATCAGTGTGTGTTCATAATTAGAGCACAAAACATATTTGGTTATTCCATATCACTTGGGTCCTTTAAATTCTGGGAGCTTAAACTTTAAGACAAAACTGCAGTGATAACTGCAGTCTACTTTACACTCACCTGAAGGTCAATAAGTATCAGAGCTTGGCAAAGAAAAAAGAATATTCTTTGAACATTTCTCTGTAAGAAAAATGAGTTTATTTCAGCTGAAATTATGTCCTCATTTAAGAACCTTTTCAGTAATGTTTAATTAATTGAATTTTCCTGAAACGACTGCGTACAGAAGCCAAGTTAAGTTTTAAAATTTTGCACTTTTGTGTTAAAACCAGATACATTTAAAGTGCTTGACTTTTAAGGTGGGTTAAATACTTATTTTTATCCAACCAAGTAATTTTAAAATACTCTTGGTGTTCAAATCACTATCCTCATGGCACATCAGCAAAGCTTTGTTTTTGATTACACGTTGCCAGAGCTTGATACTTAGTCAGACAATGGAAATAGCCCTGTGCAATAACCATAAATAACCATTGCTCCCAGATAATGTGGGAACTGCAGGGGGAAATACTGAGACATTAGCTCAAGAGAAATGAAAGTTGCACCCCAAAGACTTGAGTTACTATAAATAAAGATAATTCTTAAGTATCTGTTAACATTTGTGCACGAAAAGGAGGAGAAGCACACTATTATCTGCTGGAAATATGGAAAAAGAGTGGGATATTGCACCAGGAGAGATATAGATTACACATTAAGGAAATTTTTTTCACAAGTAAGTGGTAAAGCAACTACTCAGGGAAGTGGTGGAATAACCATCCCTGGAAGTATTTAAAAAAGATGTGACTACTTGAGGACATGGTTTAATAGTGACCATAGTGGTGGTACTATTTTGGCAGCTGGACTTGATGATCTTAAAGGTCTTTTCCAGCCTTAATGATTCTATGAATCTGGGAGTGATAGAAACAAACAGCCCAAAACCCAAAAAACCCAAACAAAAAAAGCCAAAAACCAAATTTAAAAAAAAAAGAAAAAAAGTTAAACCAGGGATATTTTTTAAAAAATATTGGTGAAAAGAACTGAAGTTTCATTTCTTGTAGAAGAGAAGGATCAGCATCAGGGCCATGGTAGTGACTGCTGACACCAGATTTTTCAAGGTCGACTAGAGCACTTGTACTAGAGATATCTGCCAAAATCAACAATACCATATCACACCTGTCAGAAGCTACAAAATAATTGCCCCTGAGTGAGTCATGTTAACATTCATGTACTCAGCAAACCAAGCAATTATAAACAGGTCTCTGCTCTCCCTGCCGGTCATTATACTTATTTATTCAGTTTGTTGCTTTGTCTCCATTCTAGTTAATGTAACTTATGAGCACTTAGTGCACACTGACTGGAAAGACAAAGGAGAAAAGCGACTCTGCTGAGTGTCTGGGCAATTGTCCAAAAATCCTAAATCTATAGCGACAGACAAAATTGGTTCTGACTCACAGGAGAATGCAGGATTATGGAGGGGGATGCTGCTAGCTGGCAAGAAAACAACAACAGTGAAATTAAGCAAAAAAACTAAGACTGTAAAGGAAGCAAAGTTCATTTTTTCTAGGGCATGACAGTAAATACTTCTGTAGGAGTTTCAGGATTGCTGACTGTGCTGGTATATTTACATGATGAAAAGCTTACTTGCAGTAATTTCATTTTGTAAAGAGCACTACAGTAGGAATTAAGAAAATTCATATTAACCCTTTTATACTATATGAGGGAAAAAAGCAGATTATGTTCTTATGAACTTGGCTACCTGTAAGTTCATCCAGTATTCAGGTGATGACTTAGATTTTCAGAATAGCAGATGTTCAGAAACTGGGAGACAGAAGCTGGCCAAGAAAGCTGCCTCAGTAGCAGTGCAGGTTATAAATTCAGCATAGACAATCTGTTCTCCAAAACAGAGCTAAAGTGATTTAAAAGGTTCATCAAGGTCACTGAAGAATGCTATACAGCAGTGCTACAAAGCACCAGCTGTCAGGACTGTCAAGTCTTGCTAATGAACTGTGGAATCTGCAGAAAATAATACTAATGCTAATTGAAGCCTGAATAGCTTGAAATCTAGTAAGTCATGGCTATTGATTTATTTCCTATGATAATATCAGCTATGCAGCATGGGACAATGCCTAGTTACCTATAGTAGTAGTTAATCCATTGGTGATGCTATTCGTACAAATATCTAAGAGGTTTGAAGCCCTCCTCATGAGGAGTTTGGTGGCATATTTTGTAGATGGTGGATCACTTTTTGCTTTTCTACTAAATCCAGAACAGTGGCCTAGTTTCAAAGAAAGCATACGAGTGCTCTGAGTTCAAGAAGAATTTGCTTGTTAAAGCGTCTTGTGGGGGGTGACATGGGAATAATCTGAGTTAGAATTCAGAACTCAGCCTAGCCCTGGACCCAAGCATAGTCTAAGTATACACTTGAGTTTAACAGAACCAACAGGCCCTACTTCTTGGTTCAGGAATCTTTGCACTAAATTGATTATGCCCTCTTATGCCCTCTTTTGAATGCAGTTGCATTTTAAAGTTAAGACTTAAATTCTTTCAGGAGCAATATCCATGTCTAAGCAGCTCTCAAGAGGTTACATGAAAGACATAACAAGCATGCTTAATTTCAACACAGTTTTTAGGCTGTGTGTACTGACCATTCAGAAAACATTCATAGAACATCATTCTAGGACTTCATAGTCCTTGAGTGCAGAGGTCCAGGCAGGTTCTCTACAGTAAGTGATGTTGTTCCTTTAATTGAGTTTTTATGCTTTATTTTAGAAGTTAAGTAAATAGGGATCAAGCATGTGAATGATGTTTGTGTAAAAGTTCTATAGGAAGGCACTTTGATTTTTGGGAATGAGGGTCTCAATATACTACTGAAAAGGTACAGATCCTCAAAGACACTTACTAAGTTATTACTACTGAAACACATACTTGCCACGTCCTCCCTTTGCTACTTGTCTCTGCTTGTACTGTACCACCATTGCAAATGAATCCATTTAGTGACAAATTACAATTTTCCAGATTAATGCTGTGTTGGAATGGTCCCCATGGTATCTGTTTGTACATATTTTCCAATTTAGCCTCTTAAGTAAATCTCTGGGTTTTGAATTGCAATTAGTTTCAACTAGCAAGCAATTAAATGCAAAATGTTTTCTGATGAGTGTTCTAGTTGCATTTATCATCTTCAGGTTTCATTTCACACTATGAAGATTGTAAGGTTTGCTTGCCAACCAAATCTTGAGTTTAAGAGTGGAGTTGTTTTAACTGAGCTACGCAGTTTGTTTTCTCAATGTTATGACTAAACCTCGCTGATGTTTTACAATTGTTTTTATTTTACTCTGTCACTGTCTGAGAGTAGTTATAAACTGCTGCTAACAGATATCCAACAGATATGTCTAACTGACCTATGCTGATCCTGAGTAAAATAAAAATGAGGAGTAGTTCAAATCTCAAGAAGCTTAGGATTTAAACAGGGTAATTCAAAAGGCGCCAACTGATCTAAGCCTGGTAAGACTTTGTGTCCTTTCTTATTCAGATCCATATTTTCAAGTAAATAAAAAGCAAGCAATCATTCTCTGATACAAATGAGAGGATTATCTGATTTTTCTCCAAAGATATTATTTTTAGTATCCCTTTTAAGCCACTGGCAGAGCTCCTTGAGTTTTACAATGAATAGGTGCAAAGAATGCAATGAAAGTTGTCTATTATTCAATTAACTTTTTTGAATTGAACTTTTTTGAATTTAGCTTGAACTTTTTCAAGCTAATTATATCACATCAAATCTTTTGATATTTACTTTCCTTAACTCACTAGAGAAACACCTTCCTTTCAGCCACCAGAAATCCCAAGGTGGCCATCAGAAATGGTAACACATGCTCAGCCATTATTGGCCTTTTCCCAAAAGCGTGCAATATGTAGCAAACAGTTGATAACACTGGCAAGACGGCTGCTCCAAAGTCTGGCTTTCTGGTTAAAGCAAGAATGTTGCAGAAATCAGAGATCAGTGTGACTGGGGAGCCTGGATACACAGGTTAAAAGTAGCTGATGCATCAAATGGGTCAGTCTTCATGTGGGACTCTTACAGAGGGGGGTTGAAACTTTTAACAACTCTTGAAGCATATATTTGTGGAAATTAACCATTTGGAAGCTTGACCCAAATGATCTCAGTCCTTACCCCACAGGTGGAATATACACAAAAACTACCTAGTGACTAATGAACTGGGAATGCTCCTAAGTCGTTTCCTTCATATAAAAGTGATTACATGATTACAGATTTTGATTCAAAATGCCTTTAGGTGTTTAATGAAGTGTCGGATACTATATGCCCAATTGCTCTATATAGGAAGTGGAGGTCTCAAAAACATTTGAAAGTGAATGGCAAAAAAATTAACTTAAACACAGTAAATATAATAAAATATAATGAATGAATAATGAAATGAAAAATGAACCTGTAATTTCAGCATGACAATTTTAATGAGGGTGCTCTACATTCTCTCTTTACTGTTTTCAGTGTCTTGACACAAATTGTATATTGTATAAATCTAGTACTCTGACAAATTTTATCTTGCTTCCTTTTCTATTAAAAAAAAGAAACAAATGTAATCCAGTGATTTTCAGAAGATGTAGCTTATAAATACAAGAATATTTATTTCCAATTTTTGCATTAAAAAAATTGCTATAAAATAGTGGATGCTTAAAAATTGGTAAAATATTTTAGTTCTCAATTCATATTATATGTGCATGAAGTTTGTACAACAGTGTTGTCATTATTTTGTTTTTCTAGAAGAAATAATATTTTGATAAAGAAAAAGAAGAAAAATAAAGGTAAGAAAATAGGTCAATACAGCTATACTTGTTCATTTTGTTAGCCACAATTTCTGACCACCTTAAAAAAATCATTAAAATGCATCCTTATCTTAGCATAAAAGTGTAACTCATATTGTCTTAGGTGAAACTGAAGCAGAAATGGAAGTCCTTTATTAAATATGAATGTGATAACTCAATGGCAAAACAAAACAAGTGTTTGATCAGGACTTATCAATGACAGTTTATGAGGACAAGAGTTACTGGTACATCATTCGATGTGTCAGCCATGACAAAAATTGTATTTGCTGCAGTGTATTCTCTGAGACCAGTTTGTTTTAGGATTATAAACTCAGTTAAATCCTCATAATGAGAAGCAAAATTACTTGATCTTTTACAAATCAAGATTCTCAAAGACTATTTGGCCAAATGTAAGCACGCAAGAAATCCTGTTAAACTGTTGAAGCAAAATCCTAAATTACGCCTGTGTGGCCTCTTTTTCTCACTATTTAGAAATGAATTTAATGACTCATTAGATAGCACATTGGCAGTTCTACCCTACTTCTTGCAAAAGAGAAACACTACAAACATAAGAGGATTATATTATCATTAGGACTCCTTCTGAATTAATAAGCTTAGGAGGAACCTGAATTACAATAGCAGACGATGAGTTACAGTAGAATATTTTACATGGTACCTTGAGTCTAGTTTGGAATCTCTCCCTGCAGCCAATTTGGATGATGTGGTTTAGAAGACTCCCTTTTGTCACTAAAGCTAATTAGGAAAGGCTCTATTTGGACAAATTTAATGCTGCTACTAATGAACAAAGATCAAACTATCTGCCAGCTGCTGCTAAGAACACCTTATGCAGTCAGCATTTCTACTCCCCTTAAATTCTGCTGCTGTCCAGTGTTGTGTGAGAGTGTATTTTCCCAAAAGTAACTATTTATAGTGACAGTAAATACTAGTGCAAGAAAGCAGTACTCAAAACAGACATGTGCCTTGCAGTGGCTGTAGAATGTCACCCAGGTACACACGGAGCTCTACAGGTTGTAGAGCTTTCCACAATTCCTTCCTGATGGATGAAAGAAAACTCAGAATGGATAAAAATCCAGCCTGCATGGATGAATGGGGAAGGGATTGTGGGGATAAACAGATGTTCTGTCTTATGTGGGATTTTATGTTTGATCCTTCTAGGGCAATGGACAGGAAGTACTGTCTTGTCAGACAAGAAGTTTCCTGCCATAGGCAGAAGATACTGACACCATCTCCTGAATTTCTTATTTTAACTTGAGCAGAAGAGTCTCAGGAGCTGCAATATTATTTAGATTATTTTAAAACAGCTTACCTGAAAAAAAATAATGGAGACATCACTTTTCACTTGCAGTATTTCGAAACTTGAAAAATACCATAACTGGACATCTGAACAGAAGATAAAATATCTTTGGGTTCTTTAAAACATCAGCCAAAACATGTTCTCTTTCACTAAAAATATGGCTGAGACTAGGAATTTTTCAGTGCTTAATAATTTGTCTCTTGAGTATTAGGATAAAAAATGCTTTAAAAACATTTCGGAGAGTATAAATAACAGCTGAAGTTTCACCATTTTAATTCAAAATGAATTATTAATACTTTATCTGTGATTTAATGGTCACATCAGATCCCATTACAAGACAAGTCTTTGCTTTGTAAGGAATGAATGCATATAATATGTGAATGAAATAAACATACAGTATTTTAGATGCATCTTCATACTTGGATTTCTAGATATCAATACATGGCAGGCTATACATGTATCGTATATCTCAAAATTATAGATTAATGAACTCAGCAGGGAAGGAAGATAGAAGGCAAGATTTTTAAAACTAGTGGTCAAGTGTGGTTTTTATAGTATGGTTCAATAACAATACTCCTAAACAAAAATATATTTGGTCTTTAGGTTTGGGTTAATATTAAAAGAACAATTTCAAAACTTGTCTACTTAACTCCAGACCCCATATTTCTTTTTTATGCATAATTAACTGAAGACTTAATGTATTATTGAATTGCAATGAGATTTTAAATTCCATATAATTTTTCAAATGCAAATTATGTTTCAAAAATGCATAAAGTCTTTTGGAAATTTTAACCATAGGTGTGATATTTTGAAAATATCACCCAAAGTGATTTTTTCAGGAGTTCCAGTTCCACAATGACAGAATTTAACTATCAGGTATTTTCATTCTCAGTTAAGTGTTCCTAACTTTATATGAAAAGTCAGTGCCCTATTAGTGTTAGGTTAGTATTAGTATTTTATAGTGTAGATATACTCTGTCTTCTCCTTGTTCATAGAATTGACAGTTTTAAGATTTCTACCACCAATTTGCACAAAATAAACTCCTAAATCACTGCAGCAAACTTAATAAATCCTGTTAACTCATCCTCTAAAAATCATCTTCAGCCAAGCTTAGAATAGTAAAGAACTAAACAGTATAGTTAGTACAGCCATTAGAACTGAGGCGTCCAAAACCCTCAATTTTTCTTGTTTTTCTAGATAGCAATGAGCGGGAAAAGATGGAATTAGATTGGTTGTCACAGCAGACACCAATGCCAAATGTTAAAAGGAAAAATCAAAAAAAATAGCCAGTCCATCTTATTATTTAGATTTATCAACTTTTCCTTTGATGAACACAGACCCTGATGTATTGAGAATGAATTGTGTGATTTACAGTTATTCCTTGTGTTGTAGAAATACGTGTATACCAGCATCATTGGGCATTAAATTTTGTCTCAAGACTGTGAATCATTCAGTGTTTTGTTGCTTGACCTTGCTTTTCTGCCTGTTTGCAGATCTGAAACTGTGTTGATCTTGAGGTTATTTCAGCTGAAGTGAGCTTGCTGGGCTTCCTGTTGAGCTAGGCTGTTAGGCAAGACAGTTGCATGACATTTGCTTTAATTTGTTGACACTAAAAATCCCTGAGTTCAGCTCTGATGGAAGACAGATCATGTAATGCCCCTGTGAAGGACTTGGAGCATTCTTCATGTAGAGGCTTCAGACCAGAGAGCAGTTTTTAACACTAGATTAACAAGAAGTTATAGCATTTTGGTAGTCCTTGTTTTAATGGATATCTGAATTTTGCCTTGTGGCTTAACACTTTTTACACACTCTGCAAGCAGTTGAAAAAAATTATTACATTTTAAGATTTTATTTCACTATTCAAAACAGAGATTGCAGTAAGTTGCAAATCTGAATAAAAGTGCTTATCATGCCTGTCTGCCCAAAAGGCATTGTACAATCTTTGGATTTATTTTTGCATGGCTAGCAGTTATAGAAAAATAAAGAAATTAGAGCAGTACTTGCCAGACAATGAATACAATATTTCTGTCAGTATCTTATTACATAGAAAAGATTAAGTAAAGCTTATGCTATCTGATTTTTTTTTTCATTATTAGAGGTTCCTAACAATCATCCTCTGCTTTTAATTCAATAATTAATTCCTCAATCTCTGTTAAAAGTTTAATTTTCAACAAAAATTACAGGATGCAGCTATTTTTGGTATGCTGCATGTACATCAGTTTCATGAAAATGAAGAAATGCATGCCAGATAAAAATCCCTGCTACGACCTGTTCTCCAGGTACTCAATCCCTGGGCTGTGAGACAGAGACAGGAGGCAGAATGAAGCCCTCAGAGTTAAGGGGAAATGCTCAGAACCTGCTGTACAGACATGCACAGGTCTGTGGGGCCAGATGGAATCCACCCAAGGGTACCAGAGGAGGTGACAGAAGAGCTCCCTGAGGCCCCCTCCATCCCTACCTGCAGCCCTGGGGAGCTGGGGAAGACACAGCTGCCTGAGGGTTATCACAGATGATGTGCATCCAGAAAAGGATGGAAGGAGGGTACAGGGAGCTACAGGCCTGTCAGTCTCAGTGCCAGGGAAGGTCACAGAACAGATAATCCAGAGTGCCAGCATGCTGCACACACAGGGCAGCCAGGACTCAGGCCCAGCCAGCATGGCTCCATGAAAAGCAGGTCCTGCCCAAACAACAGCATCTCCATCTATGACAAGGAGTCCTGCTTAGTGGGTGATGGAAAGGCTATGGATATTGCCTTCCTGGGCTTTACTGAAGCCTTTGACAATGTCTCCCACAGCTTTCTCCTGGAGAAACTGACTGCTCATGGCTTGGATGGGTCCACTCTTGGCTGGGTAAAAAATGGGTGGCTGGGCCAGAAACTGGTGGTGAATGAAGATGAGTCCAAACAGTGACTGCTCACAAGTGTAGTTCCCAAGGGCTCAGTATTGGGACTAGTCTCATTTAATATTTTTGTCAGTGATCTGGATGAGGGGATTGAGCACATCCTCGGTCATTTTGCAGATGGCACCAAGCTGGGTGACAGTGTTGATCTGCTGGAGGGCAGGAAGGCTCTGCAGAGGGATCTGGCCAAGGGCAGAGTTATAGTGTTCAACAAAACCAAGTGCCAGGTCCTGCAATTGGGTCACAAAAACTCCAGGAAGCACTACTGCCTTGGGTTTCGGGTCTGGAAAGTTGCCCAGTGGACAAAGAACCTGGAATTGTTGGTTGACAGTGATCTGAACATGAGCTAGCATGTGCCAAGGTGGCCAAGAAGACCAGTGACATCCTGGCTTGTACCAGAAATAGTGTGGGCAGCAGGGCCAGGAAGGTGATTGACCTCTGTACTTGGCACAAGTGAGGCCACAATTCCAATCCTATGTCCTGGATCACTCAGTACGCTTGATCACACTGGATCACTCAGAAACACTTTGGAATGCTGGAGCATGTCCAGAGAAGGACAGCAGAGCTGGAGAAGGGTCTGGGGCGCAGTTCATATGAGGAGCAGCTGAGGGAGATGGGGGTATTTAACCTGGAGAAAATGAGGCTCAGGGGGGACATTATTGTTCCTACAAATACCTGAAAAGGGGAAGTAGGAGGTGGGGGTTTGTCTCTTCTCCCAAGTAGCAAGTGTCAGAATGAGACAAAACAGGTTGTGCCAGGGGAGTTTTATGTTGTATATGAGAAAAAACTTCTTCAGGGAATAGGGGCTCAGGCACAGGAACAGGTTTCCCAGGGAAGTGGCAGAATCACCATTCCTGGAGGTATTTAAAAGACAAGTAGATGTGACACTTATGGTCATGGTTTTGTGGTGAACAAGGTGGTGCTAAATTAGCAGGGGCATTTAATGATCTAGGAGGTCTTTTCCAACCTTAACAATTATATAGTTCTATATTTTCACAGATATTCTGGAGTTTCATGGATAATCTGAGAAGTCCTCTGTTTCTAAGTGTTTAAAGACTCTGTAATGATGTTCAAGTGACAAGACACCAGCACTCTGTCATCCAGTCCAAACACTCACTGAAATGTAGATATTAATTAACAAGAAATAAAGTTATATTATTTCTGAGGAACTTGTAGGACATACCCATCTAGACCACTGGGAAAAATCTAACAGAATGACACTGGGATTACAAACCCTAAGTAGGTGGGTGCAACAAGGAAGCAGGTTAGAGAAGGGAACAGAGATAAATTAACAACAGAAGAACCAGAATTATGAATTCCTGATCAAATAAGAACAGTAACAACAGATCTTTGTAGGCTCTGCTGTTTAGATTTGTGCTTTCTAGTTGTCCTACAGCAGAAGAGAATTTTAAGAGAAATTACGAGGAATAAAAAATCACTTTTACAGAGGGGATTTGGAACATCATGCTAGTCTATATCAAGGATGAGAACATCAGTACATGATTAAAAGACTTTTACAGTTAGAGGGTTGTTTTAAATATGCTGTGTCAATGGTTAATTTGTTTTTTTCAACTGCATGATTTTTTCATCTGCTTCTTGCTGGGCCATACTGAAAAAAATAATAAAAATATTGTGTGTCCCAGATCCTCCAGTCCTCAGGGTGACTGTGCTCTTACAGCCACATTTTCATAGAGAAGAGATCCTTCAAAACCGCCCACCTTCTGTCCATGCTGTGACAGCCACCCTAATGCAATCAGCCAACTCACATGCACGGCCAAAGCTTCAGGCTCTGCCTCAGTGACAGCACCATGTGCCCCAAACTCAGGTGGCAGAGTCAGGGTAAAAGAGAGAGGCTGAAAATACAAAGAAACAAGGATGGAAGGCTGAATAGCCCTTCCTGGCATCCCTCCAAAAAGGAAAGCTGTGATGAAAATTGATTAAAATAATGAAGGAAAAAAAGACCTGAAGGGAGGAAGCTGCCTGGGTAAAGTAGGGTTTAGTCTAGTTCTGAATGGCTTACATGTCAATAGCCTGGGGAAAATAGGATACAGGGTAGGAAGCCCAGTTCCATTCTGGATACCTGCACCAGACTTCTTTGTGTAGAACATTTGATGATTGCCCTTAAAAATCCTGCCTGACTTGTTGGATGACTGAGACATGCTAAGAAGTTATATATAGATCACCACTGCAACTTTCTAACATAGAATCTGAAGGAATTAAGAAGAATGACACAGTCTAAAATGTCCCATATTTTTTCTGTTAACTTGCCCTTATGTCTTTTTAATCCAGATAAAGAAATCCATGAGGCAACTCAGAGCCACTCATAGCAGCACATTTTATTAAGAAGACGTGTGTTTACTGTGAATCTGTTACATGCTTGTTTCATTTGTTTTTCCTTAATACTTTTAGGGTGATATTCTCATGAAGATGAAATACACTGGATATATACAAATGCTTGATGGCAAGCTTTAATATGTGGACCTTACCTGCCTTTGCAGCATGCAAAATATAGAGGAGCAGAACATGTTTGTTTTTGTAGGGCAGCAGTTGAATGAGAAACAGAAAGAGAACGGAATGATTTGAATCACAACCAAAAGAGTTTCTGCTAGCACCATTGTGTTGATGTGAGATCTGGTCTGAAAATAAACAGGAAGTGATAAAGCGACAGGGTGATGCTCAACATTAGTAATTTTTTCCATAAAATGCTATCTTTGATTCTAAAATACCACATAGACAAGAAAATCTGATAACACCCTCTGCAGAATGTTTTCTATAGTAATTTCTCACACAGACACCTCAATTGTAAACATTTTAGAACTTCATTGTGTTAATGAGTAAAAATAAGCTTGCCTGTCACTTCAAAGCTAGTTGTATGACATGGTGAAATAAGTGCAAAGAGTAAATACTATCTGTGATCCAAAATCTGCACAGTTTTGGAGTTATGACTTTATGCATGTGGTAGAAAAGGTTTGTTAGAAAATGTACTTTAAACACTGCCTTGTCACAGCTTGCCTCTGAACTCCATGTTTCAGTTCCTCTCCTGGAGTGAAGTTTGTAATTCACTGGGCTCTAAGTCACACACTTTGACATGAATTTCACTGTTCACTGAACTGGAGTAACTTCATAAATAATCCTTATCCCCTGGAGAGTCCAGTCTATTCATAATTCCCTTCGATGTTTTCTCCCATGCAGATTAGCCTATACAGGATTAAAAAAAAAAAGGAAATGCAACTAATAAATGAATGCTAGCTCTTTGTAAAAGGTGATAACAGTACCATTTCTTATGCTGCAGACTGGAGAAGTCAAGCTGAATTATACATTACAGACATCTTACCCATTCTGCGGTGTCTGTGTTGAAGACTATTATCTTCTGTCCTTTGGGAACTGCAAGGAAGTAAAGACATGGAAGCATAGCAGAAAAAAGAAGGAAAAAGAGTTTAAACTTTTTTTGGCTAGAAGCAAATTTTAGTTTATTATTCAGCTCAGCTCCACTGTGTTCTACTTTCAAAGTTTCACTAGCTGTTCCACTTAAAAAGCATATGATAGCATGGAAAATAAAGACTCCTTTAAAATAGTTTTACTTCAAGGGGACAGGTAAGGTCTCTGGACTTCTGCCTAACATGAAAGAGGATGGATTTCCCAAAATAGATTAGACAGTTTTCACTTATATTTTCTTACTTCTATGAAACAGAAATAGTTCAGCAAAGTTTATAGCTCTTTATGTTGACAAGCAGTAGTTACGTCTCGACCAGGAGGCCAGTTGTATTTTGACTCATATTTCAACATGAAGTAAATTCAGAACATGCTTCAGATCACTCTCTTTAAGAGCCTCATGTATGAGAGGTTTTTTCTTGTATAGAGAGTTTATGGATATTAACTTCCTTCTCATGATACTTTAGGTAGATGTTGTGGCTTTTCCCCCCTCTTCCACAGGGCACTCATGGTGTCTCATTGACAAGCTGCATTATCCCCCTGGAGATTCAGGCTCTAATGTGACTTGATCCACACTTTTAGCAGTCTGCATCATCTACTCATGTACAGTGAATATCTACTTGCTGAAATGCCATTTGTGTGCTGGGCTCCACTGTCACTGTACACACTTCAGCAGGATATAGCTTAGGAAGAGACATAAGCTTTGCTGAGTCTGATAGAATTAATGTTTAAAAAAAATAACAATCCAGTATTAAACATGAGAATTCCAGCCTGCTGAGAGAAACAGTAATTATGATATTCCTATTGTAAGTGAAACATTTTTTCACAAGCATGGTAGAGGATTTTTCTGTCCATGGATTTTGCCATTTTTCTCAGTCGCAGTACAAGAAATGTCATAAGACAGCTTTGTCACAGGAAAAACATAGTTTTCCTGTTCATGAGTAAAGTCACATACTACTGTGTGTGAATATATTTATGACTGGCTTTTCTTGACTGCATAGTAATCGAAAAGGAAACATTATGTAAGTAAACTAGAGCATAGGGGGTTTTGGTATGGATTAGAAAAACAATTTACATGCTTGTGTGGCTTGCTTCTGACCCTTTCACATCTGCACTTCTCTATGTTCAGAAAGCCACATTTCAAATGGAGAATGCGCTTATTGCTCAGAACTCCTCTGGTCTAGTAAATAATAGAAACACTTTTTTAAAAAGTTTGTTCTGCATTAAACAGCAAATAAATCACATATTTTCTGGAAATTCTGTCTCCTTAGTAGTCAGTTTGCATTTAGATGAGAATAGCTTAGAATTTCAAATCTGGATCATTCTATCAAGCCAAGCCTCTCTCATCAAGACAATGATTTTCATAACTTTGTAGGGAACAAGTTATAAGACTTCCATGTAAATATTAGATATTTTAACTAGAAATTATGCATAAAATAAAGCAACAGTTATAAAAGCCTAAACATAAATGACATTTACAGCAGAACAGCTCGTATGAGGATAGCTTTTGCCACTTCACACTCCAGTGAAATAGTACCTTGATAAAATGGTTCACTGGAAACAGATGAGAGCTGTTGGGAAAAAATGCCCGTAGCAAGTTTAAGCAACATCTTATCTATCTCATCTAAACCTATGCCTGACAGCACAGAAAGTAGAAAGGCTCTCATAGTCTTTCTGTTGCTTATGACAGCACAGGTAACATATGTTTTTTGATTAACTTTTGGTCTGGTAGAAGCTGCTGCAAGCAAAGAATCTGCTATTTATTGCAGGCAAAGGAAGGGGCACTTGAAGAAAAAAATAGGATAAAATAAGGCAAATGTATTGTCTCTGACAGAACTTTCTATAGGGTCTGTCTGAAAAACAAATTGAAGAAAAACAGATATTGGCATTTCCATTTCTTAAGGCCTGTGTTCAGATATTGAATTTCTACCACAAATTTAAAGGATTAAGTATCAGCAGAAGAAAAAAATGAACCTGGAAACATAGACAATGCCTTATATAGGAAAATACAGGATGGAAACAAGACCTCTGTTACCTCAGGGAATATAATAAAGCTTCTACTTGATTAAAAACAATGCCCTAGTTTCCTCCCTCTACCTTTCTATCGAAGATAAATATTTGAGAAAAACAATACTGATGAATTTTTTCAGTCTAAAGGCAGAAAGGATCGCAATATCAAAAACTTTTCTTCTTTTCATCTGTACCTTAACATTTATGGAAGTTAGCAGAGATTAATCAAAACCAATCATAAGCAAATCTCAAACAAACTCAGTCTTGCATCAACTAAAAAAATCATTTATTGTCAGGTATTCCAGCTCTTAGATTCACATGGGTTTCCCTCCATTTTCCTGCAGCAGCTGTAAATAAAATGTGTCAAGCTCAATTGTAGGCTGACCCTTTGAATCTTAGTTTTTGCTGACATCTTGAGAACACCAGCTGTTATACTTCTTTACAGGATGAATATATTTTGAACATGCCAAAAAAGAGATTATGTAACCTCTTGTCTTGACCGTAACTGGAGTCTAGAATTCATCCCCAAAACCAGCTCAGTGCTCAGGTCAAACCTTGTGCTCAAGTACCTCCTACAAGAAGCCGCCTGAGATTTGCACATCAATTACACGCATTTGAAGAAAAAGAGAAAATATTTTGAACCAATCTAAAAGACACCATGAATTAGTCCTCTTTAAGAGTTTTGCAAAACCACACCTAAAACTGTGTGTTCAGCCCTGGGTTTTGTCATGGGTGTTTGACAATATCCTACAATTTGCAAGGACAAACTTCCTTTGATGCAAACTTTGTGACCTATTAAATACACACACAGAGGCAAACTCCTGACCTCTTGAAATTAAATTATCCTCTTCCAGTGCATCATATTTAAACTGATTTTACAAATTGGGATAAGCTCAATTTATCCTAGTTTTTCAGATTAAATAATGTTAAAATCCTCCCTTTTTGGAGTCACCTTTATGAACCCTTCCTGTTAAAATGTCCTTGAGAGTACTATCAACATTTGTTTAGCTTTGGGACACTAGGAAACATTAAAGAAAGAAAAACAATGAAAAATGGAACTGGGTTTTACTGTGGTATTTCCTGGTTTATTTCTTATTTTAGTTTTCAGTGTTAAATATTGCATTGGTACACCTATGATTGGATTATTATGGATTAAAATTCTCATCCAGAGGCAATTTTTAACTGAATTCTGCTTTAAATGCAATTAATTGTTTTGAATATAAACTCCATGAATTTATAAAAATGATAATGCTCAATCTAATTCCAAATACCTTTTAGTGTCAAAATATAATTTACTTTGCTTTTACTTTGACAGAAATGAAATGAGTGCTATTTTTCAATGACACAGAGACTAGGATTGTTCTCCCCATCCTTTTTGCAAACAACTTTTTGGTACAAGTATCTTGTCATTTCAGGTCTGGAAAAAGAGTGTAAAAGCAGTTTGCAAAATTTCAGGACAAAGCTAAAACCACTAGATAGAAGACAGTTTATCAGACTAGATATTCCATGCATGTATATATGTGACCATTTTTCTTAGTACTGGTAAATTCATAGTTTTATTATAAAAGGTGAAATCCTGAGACAGTTACCTAGGAGAAATGAGCACAGCTTCAATGTTGTTATCTAAATGTCCAGGCTTTCTAGAAGCAAATTAAATAGTTGAGAGTTAATCTCTCTACTCCAGAGTGAACAGAAAACTTTTGGGATCTAAAATAAAACAAAACTACAGGCTTGGATTTTTATGTTTCATTTTGCCTGATCTTTTGTTTATGTAAAAAGCCCCATTGAGCTTACTGCATTAGTAACAAATATTTTTACTAGAAATGTTAAAGTGGGCAGCTAATAATTTCAGGAAAGATAGTTCCAGAGAGATAACCAAATGAACTTACCAACTCTCCTTTATGCTGGAGTCATTATGAGCCCACAGGTATGTTCTATATGACTCCTAGTAAAAAAATCTTAGGCTGCTGCCTTGTACAATGCACACTTTAAGCAGGTATTTTCTTTTTAATAGACAGTTGGAAAACAAGCATGTATTACTTAGAAAAAAATTTTAACAGTTTTTGAGACTGATGGACTGAAAGATTTCTTTTGATTTGCTCAAAATTCAATTTTCCACATCGTTCTGTGTTAGACTTTTTCCTGTTGGACATCTTTGGTGTGACTCCTTCTGGCAAAGGAATCAGAATATCCACCATTTGGCAAGACATGGCGTTTTTATCCTTCAAACTCAAAAATAGTTATTATTTATCTCTTCTCATTGTACTGAAAAGCTAAGCAAGCAAAATTTTTTGTCTAGAAGTGTGCTCTGAAAATATGAGTAGGTTCCATTTTCTTAATGTGAATGGGAGCTATACAGATGGATATATATATATATATATATATATATATATACCTGTTAATAGAGGGAAAAGGAGAAAGATTAATTTATATTAAATTTTAGAATGATTAATTTCACATTAAATTTTGCCTTTCAAAGGAGGATAAATATGTTTTAATTGGTGAAAAATTAGAGTAAAAAATCAATAAATATAAAAAATGATTTTGTTCATTTACTTACATAAATTTTTTTACTCAATTATTTCTGGTAATTGTGCAGTTTAATGTAGTAAATTATTTGTATCAGGTTGAAATCATTTTAGTGGGGTGTTCTGTTCCATCAAGGTAAAGTAGTATCTTTTTTGCCTGTAACATGTCTGTAACAACAATCCTACCTACATAAATGGATGTCAGTGACACTCAGGTAGTTTCAAAAGTAAAATTCTTTTTCTCCTGTGTCACCAATGAGAATGCCATCACTAATGTTGTTAATTAGTTTTCTGCACAGACACCAAGATGTCTAAACCCCTCAGTTTAGTCATTGGTTTCAACAAAGCTGGTTTGTTATGCCTCTCAAGTCTTCACCCTTGCTCTGCTGGGATTTTTCCTGTGTCTCGTGGTTCCCTTGGAACAGTGTCTCACCATGTTTTTTCTCTCTTTTCCTTTTAATGCCCATTCTTGACTCCTTTGATACTTCTTTCTGCTACACCTGACATGCAGCTTTCAAGTTTTCACTTTTGACCAAACATTTTTACTTTATGTAGCTTTTTTAATGCTCTTATTTAACTTTCCTTGAAGTGAGAAAATGATACAAGAATTGCCTTTTAAACATGAATGAACCAGTATCAAACACTGTGTTGTCCAAAGCAGAGAAGTGAATTGATTTGGGGAAATTAAATATTGATACTGTGCTCTCAGAGCCAGCACAAAACTAGGCAATTTTGCAAATTTTGCGTGGCCCTCTGAGAGTTGGTGTGAAAAGATATTAAAGAATAAGTAGGACAAGTGGCTACAAGGGAGAAGTCTTTAGCTGTCACACCAAGATTCTAACATATGGTGTGCTATTTTTGGCTGGGATATAGTTAATTTACTTCACAGTAAATAATTTTCTTCACACTAATTTAATTAGTTATGTTTTGGGTTTGTGCTGGAAACTGCACTGATAATACAGGCATGTTTTTGTTATTGTTCTGCAGGGCTTGCATAGAGCCAAGTCCTTTTCTGCTTATCACCCCACCAGTGAGGGGACTGCAGGTGCACAAGAATTTGGGAGGGCACACAGCTGACCCCAGGTGACCAAAGAAATATTTTATACCACACAGCAACATGATCAATATATAAAGAGCGGTCAAAAAGGAGTAAGGGGGGAAGGCTCACAGTGATTGTGTTTGTCTTCCCAAGTCACCTTGTGACAGAGTCCTGCTTCCCCAGTGATGGCTGAACACCTGCCTAGTGAATTAATTCCATGGGTTTTTGCCTTCCTTGCACATGCAGCTTCTTTCCCTATTCACCTGTCTTTATCTCAACCCACTAGTTTTCTCATTTTCACTCTTCTGATTCTCTCCCACAGGTACCAAGGAGGGGAAACAAGAGTCTGCATGGGGCTCAGTTGCTGGCTGGGTTTGAAACAGAGCACATGAGTTCTTGTGAAAAGTCTCGCACAACTCCATTTTATGGAACATAAACTGGTAACAGGCACAAGGTCCTCTGCACCATATTTACTCAGCCGGAAATGCAGACAACTTGGTTCCATTTGAGTATGTGTAATTGTACCTGCATTGAGCAAATGTGAAACTGCATGGGAATTTTATTTGGAGCTGATCCTCAACATGAAACAAACCAAAGGAGTTACCTTCATAAGCTGCATAAATTACATGAATGGTACAAACTTCTGGGCCACTCATCAGTCAGAGAAGGTACTTCTATGGAAAATATTTGATTTTTTTATGCATAAGACTGAATATTAATTTTTGTACTAGCAATTCTTTTCTATTTGGCATTATGAAATAATAAGGAGCTAGAGAATACAATACAAATGAATAAATAATATTTACCAATATAATTTCACTATTTTTAATTTAATACAATTTTTAATTGTATTTGAAAATAAATAAAAATATTTATCAGCTGTGAATTAAGCTGGACACCTGCTTTTATATCAAAAAACGAAGAGCCTTTTACTTTACTGGTTATTTTTTCACACAAGAAAATTTTGCCTCCAACCCCTATAAGACATTTGAAGAACACTTACATAATGTAAATATACCTCGCTACAGAATATTAAAATCTCATCCACCCTGTGTGTGTGCACATGAATGCACAGAAAAGGACAGCTCAGGAAGCTCTTACAATAGAGACACTCTTGTTTGTATTATAGCAAGGGACACATTGAACAGTAGGCCCTAAGCTGATCACTCAAGGTCAGAAACTTGGAGCAGGTAGCCAGTAGTGTGTGATGGTCAGCAGCACTGCTTTTCCTAACCTTTGTTTTGTGTCAAATTCAGAAGAATGTTTTCTACTAACACTAGTGAATACATCTCATATTTATTTCCAAAGGAGGGCTGATGAAAAAAGCAACTTCACAATTTGTATCTACTAATAAAAAGGTTCATTAGCTTTCTTAAAGAGAGTATAATGAACCCACTTAATCAGCTCATTAATTTAGCTTCAACGTTCACTTAACAATTTCAGAACAGAAAAGTTCTCTCCAATTCTTCGGTATTCTAACTTATACTTCCTTCTGTGAGCAAAACCCATTTGGATATTGATATTAAAGAGGCAATAAATTGCAACCATATAAATGACTGCAAATTTTATTCTGCAGTCTAAAAAAAGCACTCTGAAGAAAAGTCATTCTCTCTTATATGTGTTTTTCATTTAGAATAAACTGTATTTTTAAGAATAATAAATTGCTGAATTTAAAATTGGTCAAAGTCCAGATAACTTAAAAGAGGAAAAAAACCCAAGCCAAACCAGAAACTAAAGCTATAAATATGTTTTAAGCTTTATTTTCCCTCATTTAAATCTTTCGTGAAATATCAGACTTCTGAACTTTACTGATAAAACTCTTTTTCAACAGTATTTTTATAATATCAGTTCCACATTATCATTCTTTATTAGCCTTCTCTATTCTCTTCAAGCTGATCTCTTTTATTACCAAATATATTTGTTTTTCTAAATATAAAAATTGCTTCAGCAATCATATTACTTTATGAAACTAGCTATATTTGTTGTCTCTAGTTCATCAGCTACCAGTTCTTGAGCCTTTTATTGCTATTTACATTTAAATGAGCATTCTGATCACTTACAAATATGTACCAGAGAATTATCTGTAGCTCAATTTGCAATATATTTTTCGTTTTCTGTTCTTTAGAGTTCCTGCATCTTCCTCCTTCCCAGACTTGCAATATTGTTTTCATTTTTAAAAGCCTTCTGTTTATTGCTTCCACTAATCTTTAGATCTCTGCTTAACCTCATTGCCTGCTATTGCCCTTTTCTACATTTAGATTTAACCAGCATGTCAGTTACAGTCTCTCCAGAAGGTTTCTTACAAAAAAAAAAATCCACATTTACATAGTACTCAGGGTACCACAGCTTTCCTCAAGTTTTGTGTCCTGAAAAATCTATACTTCTCCTTTTTCTATAGGATATGTTGTCACTACAAGTGGTGGAGAAAAGATAGCAAGTAAATATTTTTGTTGTTTTTTATGAAAAATGTTCCTCCCTTTAAAAAAACTCACAAAAATCTTTGTACCTCTACATTCCCCATCACTTGTGATAGAGTTTGGAGAGAAAGACCAATCACAAATGGCAAATACCTTTAAGCCTGACACAGAGATAAGTGCATGAAAGAAGTCAAAAAGAACTTATTAATGTTGTATAAGATGCATCTGATAGGATACAAGTTATAAATGAATCCTTAAGTTTTAGAATAGGAGTAATTATGGCCATTTTCTCAGTGTTGCTTATTGCCAGATTTAAATTTTTTTCGTAGTTCTAGTGTACCACACTTAGTGCAGTCTTCATTGCTTTCAGAAAACTCATCTTCGTTATTATTACCTACATTTAACTATAAGTTTTCCTTTTCTGCAGCATCTTAAAGAAAGCCATTACGGTTTATGTTGACCTTGAAATCTTGAGTCTACAACAAATACTGAAGTCATCATTCTAGAGCATCTCTTTGAAAATTGTTCATTAAACTTGCATGGCACATATTCAGACACATGTCACTGTTTTAGAACTTGTCTTGACACTTTTCTCACTGCTGTTTCATGTAGTGGTGGGTCAACCTTATCAACCTATACTTCTGCAAAATGAACTTTAAAGCCTGGAGTTGTAAGCTCCTACTGCCCTGATTTGACCATTTCCTCACTTGAATCACCATGCCTAATCTCAAAATTTTACCTTGTTTATTTAGACATCTCCTTTACCTTGCTAGTGGTATGGCAAACCCACATCCTTAATTAACCATCAGTAATTTTATATTGCATTTGTGTGGCCAGGATTTTGCTGTGGGGGAGACTACAAGGGTGGTTTCTTTGCTTTGCTAAGAGCACTCCCTATGTCTGAGAGAGCCAATGCCAACTCAAGGTTCCAGGACAGACCTGTCAGTGTTGTAGGCTGAGCCTATTAGAAATGGCAGTAACACCCCTTTGAGAACTTATTTCAGAAGGATAAAAAGCTGTTGTACATGAGTAATTGTGGCCAGAGAAGACAGGAGTGAGAATATGTGAGAGAAACCTCTCTGCACATACCAAGGTCAGTGGAGAAGGAGAAGAGGGTGGTCCAGCAGCTGGAGCTGAGATTTCCCCTGCAGCCTGTGGTGCAGACCATGGTGAGGGAGGACGTACCCCTGCAGCACATGGGAGTTCATGGGGAAGCAGATCTCCACTTGCAGGAGCCCCATGCCAGAGAAGGTGGATTCCTGAAGCAGGAAGTCTCCTCTCCCACAGGAGACTTTCGTGTCCTTTGCCCCTCAGTGGAGCAAAGTCTCCTCTTCTTTAAGAGGAAGCAGCAGCAGAAACAACATGCAAAGAACTGACTGCAACCACCATTGCCCTGTGGTGCTGGCAGGGAGAAGGTAGACAACTGGGAACTAAGTTAGGCTTGGGAAGGAGGGAGGGGTGGGGAGAAAGTGTTTTTGGATTTATTTCCCATAATCTTGCTCTGATTTTGATTGGTAATAAATTCAGCTAATTTGTCTAAATCAAGTCTGTTATGCCCATGATGGCAATTGGTGAGTGATCTCTCCCTGCCCTTATCTCAACTCATGATTCTTATGTTGTTTCCTTTTCCCTGTGTAGCTGAGGAGGGGAGTGATAGAACAGCTTTAGTGGGCACCTGGCATTCAGCCAGGGGCAAGCCACCACAAATTTACTCATTTATGGAATCTTGAATGTTTTCAAGTTAGTACAAAGGAAGAATATTTTCTATGTATGATATTGGAAGTGATGCTGGAATATGTCAGTAAGCAGTAAAAATTTTGTATTCAATATAAAATATGGTTCTCAGCTCTCTGGATGTGGAAGCTTCTCAAAAAGCCAAACTCATGTAGTTCTACTGAAAAAATGAGTGGAAAATTACATTTGGACTGGAGGACATGGGCCAGTTCCTTGGGAGACAGAGGTTGTCATCTCCCAAAGTGCAGAAAGAGTACTATGAGCAGATGGTGTTATAGCTGCATTTGGGTAATAAAGCATGGAGTTGCATAACCCATCTTTATTCTTATGCTTTAAACAACCGTTTCCCCTATCCTTGTGAATCATCCCACTTGAAACTCTCTTGACCCCCTGCATTTCATCAATGATTTTATGTCTTGCTTCCCTCAGACTGCCTCATTTTTTAATTTGCTCAGTCCACTTACTTGAGTTCTTTCATTAGACAATCAAGAAAAAAAAAACAATCCTTTAGAGGGATTAGTAATAAGTCTTAAGGTTGTGTCAAGCAAGCTTATGGTAAAAGGATTTCTTAAACATATCATGCATTAGTGAAAGTGATTGGCTAAAAGGTATGCACTCCTTATCTGTTGCCTGGTTCTCCACTGTGTGTGTCTCCTCAGCCAGCAAGCAGAATTGTTTATCTGGCATCAAAAGATGTCAGTTAAAAATGTGAGAGTTCCAGCTAAGGAACACTAGTGCAATTCTATTACACCTGCTTTTGAGAGGTTTTGTCTTACCAAAGTACCATGGAGCTACAGGTGCTGTAGTGGCAGTCTTTGTTCACGTCACTGCACCCTTGCTTATTTCTAATCCCTGCTTATAACCCTAAGGCACATGGAAGCTAAGTTTATATACCATGTCAATAATCACATATTCATTTTTAAATGCATTGTACTTACAACTGATTTCACCAATTTTTCAAATCATTAAGCAATTGTGAACACTTTTCAATTAAACAGCAAAAATCCAAAGATGCAGAATTGAGGTTCAGTTTTTGACATGTGTGATGAGTCTTCCAGAACACAGCTACCCTACTTTTTGTCTTGAGAGTGTTCACACC
Organism: Melospiza georgiana; assembly: GCF_028018845.1. Taxonomy (NCBI): domain Eukaryota; kingdom Metazoa; phylum Chordata; class Aves; order Passeriformes; family Passerellidae; genus Melospiza; species Melospiza georgiana. The sequence goes on from NC_080435.1 coordinate 35,115,214, forward strand.
TAGCACAAAGTGCATATAATGATAAATACATCACAACCTTGCATAATTTCTGCCTGTCAGCAAGCAGTTCTAGCCAGGGTGCCCAGATCTGACTTTTGAAAGGGAAGAACATGTTTATTATGACAGCCAGTCACTCTGACTGGAGGAAGGGACAGACTGACTGCAGCAGGGTTGAGATTAGCAGCAGCTTGAATAAACAGAATGATGTTTTTCTCTCTCTTTCACTTTTCACACTGCTGAGGAGAGGAGAAAAACGTTTTCCAGCTGTGACAATTTTCTATTTTAGAGTACAATGTCTCTTTTGACTTTTTTATTCATCCAAAATGACTTTATAGACAGTGGGAAGTTCAGATTTAGAATATTTGATTTACTTAGTCAGATAAATACAAGCAATTAACAGGATGAAAAAAAAGTTTCATTTTCTGCATCAAAATCTTGTATATTCCTTTCTTTAAATATCTGCAGTTCAATCACTGGGTGAGGATTTTACCATTAGAAAGAAATTATGCTTTCAAATATAAGAAATAATGAAAGTAGAGGCATATCCTCAACATAGCTACAGATGTTCCTTCCCAGTGATGTTATATATAATTATCAAGTAACACTGGTCCCCAGTTCTGCTCATCCATATGTCAACAGAACCTTTAGCTTTCAAGACCCCGTTAAAACCTTTTAATTACTTAAAACAGAACTTCAAAGGAGACAACAGTCAGCAGAGAACTGTGAAACTTGTAATAATTGAAAGTAACATCCACACATGCCTGAAAAAAGAGTTGTGAATAAAACTGGCTACACAGATGGGAAAAAGACAGAAGAGGAAGAAGGACAGGACTGAAGTTTTGAAACAGAAATCATAAACAGAAAACATAAGAAAGGCCATCACAACAGAGTCAGCAAACCTAAACCAGTCCATCTGGACCTATTCTGTTAGGAATTAATCACAAAGAAATCTGAAAGGGAGAGGAACAGGGGAAAGCTATAAATTCCTGCTTTGGTTATCTTCTGGGGCTATTGTGGACTGAGATTAATTTAACAGCTGAGACTGAGTAGCGTCCTGACACCTTGGCTTTTACAGACATCTCTTGAATTTGGTCATTTTAGATTTGAGAAGTTCCCCATTAAACACTACATCTTTTTACAATGTAACAAATATTTCCTATGAGAACCCCCCTTATCATACAATTAATTGCCTGCTTTAGGTATAAATCTAGATGAGGAGAACATGATAAGTAAAAAACAGTTCAGTGGGCCTTTGCTCAGTTCTGTAAAGGGAACACAACAGTATTGTTTTTGCAGTTGCTAAAAGAATTCCTCCATGTGGCTGGAGACGAACTTTAGCAACCACTGCAGCAGAAAATTCTTCAGTTTTATGTGGTTAGTCACAGTTCTGAACTGCATTTAACTGAAGTTTGTTTTCATTATCTATGAAGGATTTCTTGCTTCCAGAAAAGTTGTTGTATTGAAATGAGACAGGTATCTGAAACAGATGATTGACATAAGTTACACTCACTGTCATGGTACTATGGCTGATTCTGATATGGATTCTAGTCTAAGCCTCAAAATAAATATGAATTTGTATCTAGAGAGAGTTTAAAGTCACAGCCTCATCGATGCATAGCAAGAACAGCTGAACAATAGGAGATACTGATTAGGATAAACATTTTTGTCCCTTGTGAGACTATAAATAACAATTCAAATGTGGCCTTGTGATCAAATGATTTATTCATCTCTATTATATTATTTAGATAATTGAGAATTGTGTTACTTTAATTATTTCAAAATGGAAGGATTTTGTGAGGGAATAGGAAACCTTTCTAAAATTCCTTAATGCACAGGCTAATGAGAATTGCTTCCTAAGTGGAAATAGTAGCTCTCATTCACAAAAGTAAATGCTGCCACTGCAATATCTCAGGTGAAATTCTTTCTAGAATGCTTCAATTCTGGTGAAAAGCCAGGAGTTTCTTGGCTTCTTTTTTTGAGTGCAGAAATGTTTCCACAGTTCTGTTACCCTGCAAGAAACTTCACTCAGACAAAATAACAGAAAATGTTAACTTAAAAAACAGACTGTCACAGCTGCAGTTGCTTTTTAAAAGCTTGTCAGAGATGACCAAATTCATCTCATTCAGAAAGTCAAATCCTGCAGAGACATTTGGCTGCTGTCAGTTTAAAATAGCACCATCCTATACACATTAGTCTTCTAAACATATATTTCTTTTTGAACTCATTGCTCTGAAAAATCATCATGTATTCTTTCTATCAGTATCAAACTAGAGCACAAATCTTCCGATGATGTGTGTATATATATATATATTTTAATTGTAAATCTTAAAGATTTACAATTAATTATTTATATTTATAAATATAAATGTAAAAGAGATTTATAAATATCTTAAAGATATGTATCTTTATGATCCAGGTAACATTTATTTCAACTGGCCTTGTATTTTTGATGCTCTTCATAGAATATTCTTAAGTTGGAAGAACCTAGCTGCATGGACTCCTCTGACACAAAAGAGGCAAAAAACAGCTAGGAGCTACCTAAGGAACGATACCTTTAAATCTAATTGTTTACTTACCCAACTAGCTTTCTATGATTAAACACAGTAAAATGTTTAAGACTATTTTTTGACACCTATATGACTAAACTATCAGAAATGTGGTTCTTTGCAAGTGGTTTATTGGCCGGCTGCTCAGTCTTGCTTTGAGAACCGTGTTATTCTGAACACCCCAAGAAAAACAAATGTTATAATGAAAAAATTGAAAATCAGCTAAAGCAAAGTGAAAAATTGACATTTTTACCTCCAACCTATCTAATAACCCCCATCAGGAACAAACAGGAATAAATGTATCTGTGCCAAATAAACAACCCTGGGTGTCAGCACTAATGATCTTCTCTAGTTACTTCAAGGCACAGTTTATTTAGAGTAAAAGAGGTAATTGGAGGGGTCCAAAGCACTTCTGAGTATTGCCATGCCACAATTCTCTCAAGAATTTCAATTCCCTCATTAAAGCAATGTTATTACCATGACCTGATTGACATTTCTCTAACAATGCACAGCAGAGAGGATCATGTTATTCAAGCCCACCTCAGCCTTTTCCAGATCATTAGCTGAGAAAGGCAGTTTTGAAAGCAAACAGAATTCTAAGAGAATTCTTGAAGAAAATGAAAGCCTACAAACTATACAGAAATTATCATTACACAAAGTTAACTTTATGAGGCAATGTGAAAAAGAGCAGCAACAGAAGCTGTTAAAGGTGCAGCACATCTCATCATTCACTGTATGGGTACTTCAGGGTCAGAACTAGTGCTGAAGTTTCTATGCCTGGCTTTCTCATGCATATAAAAAACCTCTGGAACTAACATGATGAGACTGTCCATGTTTTTTCATGGAAGAATTTTCCATGAATTCTTCTGTAGGGCAAAGCTAGTACATTTACTCAGACTCCTACGTAAATTGTCCCAGGATCCCAATTTGACGTACTCCGGTGGAAAGTGATTAGGGTCAGAGGACTTAAGCTGTATTCTAACACATATTAGATTTAAATAATCCTGTCTCATCTCTTCTGGCTCCTATCCAGATTATTTTAACATGTTTTGCTGAGTGAGTTGGTTTGTAAGGTCTAACCAAGTTTTAACAGCATCTAGTGACATTTCCCTAGCAAGCAGATGAGTCCCAAAAGTCCAGGCTGCAAAGTGCACCTGTTCAATTTTCCTAAGGTTTCACAGGAAAACGAATTTCTCAGAGGAAACTAAGGAAACCTGGCTTGCCAGACTACACATCTCAGTCTTTCAAACTGTATTTATGTTGCATCTCCCTGTAGAAACATAAGATATGTACTTTATTTACTTTACACTGGCTATTAATGGTTGCTAGTGCCAAATGAGAAAATTGAAAAAAGCTTACTAAAAAAAAGCTACCATATGAGTACTGTAGTCTAATTTCTTTTTTAATTTTTAGCAGCAACCTGACAGGATGTGTCAGGGCTCATTATCTAGTCTTTGAGGACTCCCCAGAAAATATGAGGGAAAGCTTTGGCTTCTCTTCCTTTCCCCCTCATTTCTCTATCCATATGTTGTTACCTGACTCAAAAGCAGTGCATAAGTGTAATTTGAGGAAAATTATAGGTTAATTATGTTAGAAGAAAATATGAACACAAGAATATGTGAATAGACCACATGGGCATAATCTGTTTTATATTATCAGCTTAACGATACAAACTTCAACAATGCATTTTAATTGGAACACTGGAAATACTTGATTTTATTCTTCCCCCTTATTTTTCATAAGTCTTCATTCTTGTGACAGTAGACAATTATTATTTTAAAATTATTTTTTAAGCTCATCCTAAGCCATTTCACTAGAGCCTGCAAACCATTGAAAAGCCTTGTTCAGAATTCAACAATGAGACAGAAACTTAATCAGCATTTCACAAGGTTGTTCCTTGACATAGAAGTGGCCTTTGGTTTGGACACCATATGTTCTTATCACCTTCAGGTACTACCAGTAGTTTCACTGAATCTTATTCCAGACTCCCTGGGGAACACTATCTATTTCTGAATTTGGTATTATATAGAAATAATAATTTTAGAGGAAGGTGAAATATTTCCTTATTCCAATAGTGAATGGAATGCAAATGTACACAATACAGCAGAATTTTTATATCAACATAAGAAAGTCCAGACCACATCAGAGACTGAAAAACTGATGGGCACAGACTGGTGAAAGGCAGACCAGATTGGAGTAATGCCTTTTCAAGGACCAGAACTGGCTGCTAAGGTCTGTTTAACACACCATGATAAGAAGAGGTTGGAGGAAGGCATGTTTTGTGTTGAGTTAAATCCTTAAATACAACTTCTATTAGTCATGGAATTAGCTAGGAAACCAGCAAAATGCAATCTCTGTTGCTGTAAGCATTGGAAACTAAAACAAAGGAGTTCTAGACTCTATTCTGAAAACCTCTCTATTTGTTCCACATAGCATGCAATAAATCAAGTTTAAGGACAATCAGATCTGTGTACATGTCAGCACAAATGTCTGGAGATCAACACCCTGCTTATGCTAGTAATTTGTCAGCAGCAGCTAACTTTACGGCTGCTTTTAGTACAAGCGGTTGTCTTGGCAAACTAAGATAAGAGATTCAGGACTGTTTTCTTGTAATACTAACAAGGTTATTTCTGTAGAGGGAAAAGAGATATATTAAGAAGGAAACCTGAGTACAAATTTTGTGAGCTAAGATGATCCTTTCAACTGAGATATTATATCAAACAGCATGGGGAAAAAAGGGAATTCATGAGGTTATGCTTCTTTGCATCTGTAAATAAACAGATATTACAAAATATGTTTAGTGCTTTTAAAATATGATTCAGCAAAGAAAAAGAGCAGCATGGTGAGATAAAAAGATGATTTATCCCATGGCCACAGTGCTTCAAATTGACCGGAGAAAGTAATCTAATCAGACTTTATTAAACTGATTCTGCAGTACATCCTCGATGCCTGGGAGCATTGTCTGAGCTGGTCTGCACTCTAATCCTGCTTTAGGATCTTTGCCAACTATTTAGCCTTTTTGAAGTAGAAACACAGACACATACAATTTAATTATTGCAAACTGTTTTAATTAGAAAAAAATGTGAGCTTTTGCTGATTCCTGACTTCTGAGAGAAGCTACATCCATGACAGAAGTATTTAAATAACTCTGAATAGGCACATCTGTTTTACTCAGTGCAAGCCATAGCAGATATTGCAGGCTCACAAACCAGCCTAAAGAGCTGCTGCCAGGTTATATAATCTTTGAGCACTCATCCAAGGCATCCCTGAAGGCAAGTGCAGAGGGGAGAAGTGCTAAGGGGTTGGTTTTGCTTCAGCCATTTCCCCCATTGCATGACAGTCCCTGCCCTGCGAGCTGGCAATATTGATGGTGGCAGTTCCAGACCCATACTGAAAAGGAAGCTCCATTTGTGTGACAGAGAGCTCCCCACACATCATCAAAACAAAGGGCAAGAGATGTTGCTAGTCCTCTCTTGCACATGCAGATATCTGTTTCCTCTCCTTATCCCTTGTTAGCCAAGTTAATTCTCAATAAGTTCCCACATTTTGTATTAAAAAGATAACATGGAGACAGCCTATTTTTTTCACAGAGCTCAAGGATAATTTTCTTCATATCAGCTGGTAGGTAGCTATTTTTCACATTTGTGAAAAAAACCAGTATGGATAACCCAGAAGTGGTTTTGTTATTGTACTGCTGAGCAGTGCTTACACAGCCTCAAACTCTTCTTGCTGCTGCCAAACTATTGGACAAGGGGCAATGGGCAGAAGCTGATGCACAGCAAGTTCCACCTGGATGTGAGGAAGAACTTCTTACTGTGATGGTGACCGGGCACTGGAACAGGTTGTGCAGGGAGTTGTGGAGTCTCCCTCACTGGAGATGTTCAAGAGCTGTCTGGGTCAGGCCTGTGCCACGTGCTCAAGGATGGCCCTGCTGGAGCAGGGAGGTTGCAGCAGATGACCACTGTGGTCCCCTCCAACCTGAGCCATTCTGTGATGCTGTGGTTCCTCACCCACAACCTAACAGCAATCGGGCTGGGGGTACACAAGAAAGTGGGGACACAGCTGAGAGAGCTGTCCCCAGTTGACCAAAGGAGTATTCCATGCCACACGATTTTCTGTTCAGTGATGAAAAGCTAGGGAAAGAAGGAGGAAGGGTGGGAGAGGTATTTGAAGTTACAGCATTTGTCTTCCCAAGTAACTCTTAGGCATGATGGAGCCCTTTTTACTTGGAAAGGGCTGAACTGCTGCCTGTCAGTGAATTAATTCCTTACTTTGCCCGCATAAACAGGATTTGTTTCCCTTTCCATATTACACTGTTCCTATCTTAATTCCCTGGTGTTCTCACTTTTCCAATTCTCCCCTCTTTCCCTCTGGAGTGAGTGAGCAAGAGACTCTATGTGCTGGAGCTGCTGGTCAGGATTAACCCACAACACTTGGACTCTGGATCTTTTACTACTTTACTGAGGATGGTGCAACTGTGATCTGTACTGTCTTCCCTGATACAATAACATAACACATTTTAAGTTAAAAATCTGAGAAAAACTCAACTTGCTGATCACACCCTTCAAGAAGTACTCTCTATTTTGCCTGCAGTAATGCCACAGTGCAACATTGCAAGTCCCACTTAATTAATCAGTTCTGTACTCTTTAATCTACCAACTCGCATTATATTCTTCCTGTTATCTCCCTCAGCTGTGAGTTCTCTCACCCCACAGTCTGCAACACCAGCCACTCTGTTTCCTGCTTGATGAATACTTCTGCAGAAAGTCTATGTTTCTTTCTCTCTCTCCTGGTCAATCAGTGTGTGCAATTCCTTGGATATGTGGAATTACATATGAAATATTATATTTCTTATACATCCACCCTCTGTTTGTTCGTGACCTTCTGCCCTTCAAGAAACAAGTCTGTCACTCTTGCAGAGCTGCCAAAGTCTATCAGGTCTCAAATAATGAGTTCTCATTGCCCTTCTTTCTTACCTCAGTGATTGAGTCCTTGTTAGATATGTATACATAGAAACATTCAAGTCTTGATTTTTCAGGGCACATATGATGCAGAATTCTATGAAAAGATTTTCTACATATTACCATGAGCTTTCTGGTAAGGCTTTGCTGCAATGCACAAGGACAGTGCATAAATAAAAAGACCTGACAAAATTCAGAATAACTGGAGGGATTGAGATCAGCAGAAAAAACCTGTGTTCTTTCTTTCCCAGTGACACAATGAAGCACTGAGTACCAGAAAGATTCTACATAATGAGAAATGAAAAGCAAAACAGGATGCAAAGTAGGATTCACAGTATAGCATTAATATCTCCAACTCAGATACCTTGAACAACAGTAAAGGTTTTCTAGAATTTGGTTTTCCTGAATTTTTCTACAATTTCACATCCTACTCTTTTTGTCATTTCTCTTCATAACTGTCAGAAAGAATTTCCAGATTTTTCTCTCCCTTTTGGAATGGTGTCTCAATGCTAGTATTCCCCTTATTCTGGCTTTCCTAAGACATTTCTCTGTTCCCAGTTGTGTATACCTAAATCACCCTCTTTTTTAATAATATTAGTACTAATATTATTCCACTTCCCACTCTAGCTTCAGTCACCTTTTTTTTGTCCACTTGTCACCTCTTTTCATGTAGAAGGTTCTTTCTATAGTCTAATTGTCTTTAAAAATATCTTCATTTACCTAATTGGTTCTTTCTGTTGCTCCAGGAAAAAAAAAAACAACAACTTAATATTGCCTTATATTAGTGAAAACCCTGTCTTTGGTCACAGCAGCAGTTTCAGGATAAATGGGGTTGTGATACTGTCCCTTGCATGAACCTTGTGAGCCATGCAAAAAGAACATGTGCCTGTTCAGAGATGTGATGAGAGAGGAAATCCTACATTGAATCAGCTGGCCTTAATAATTCCTATCTATCCTAATCCTTGTGCTGGCAATATTTGTATTCCCAGAAGAGTGCAGTATTATGGATTCTCTCAATCCTCCCACTCATGCACAAAATGGGTTGGAAACATTTTCCTCTGGAATTCCAGAGTTGCAGTGCTCTAGAAGATGAGCCATGAGCAGCAGTGAAGAGAGGACAATAGCAACAATGCATGCCTCCAAGTAAATCTTGAAGAAATGCTGCTTTTGGCCTGTAAAAATTCTTACTTGGATCTGATTCCATCGAAACCAATTTGGCCAATGACAATGGGCATTAACCATGGTCAATGATGCCGATCATTTCGGTCCTATCTAATTTGTTTTGAAGAGCTTTGCAAACCTTTTACTCTCCATGTGCTTGCAAATCTCATGGATTATAAAGGCTTGATCCTGAATGAAGCATCACTGAAGAAAAACTGAAAATAAATGAAGAATGTAATGTTCCTCAAATTTTTTGTAATTACTGACTATTTTCTATGCCTTTCAAGAATAAAGCATTAAAAGGCAGGTTTAGGACACTGTCAGTGAACACAGGAGTTTAGCTGCCAGGTTTTAGCTGCTCTCTGACCTTTCAAACTGCAAGCCTTGCAAACCCCATATTTCTAACCTGTTTCTTTGGAATTCCTATGGTTTTTATGTGCAGTGCTAATCCAGTTATTTTATTCGTTTACTTTTTTGTATGATGGACTTTCCATTTGGAAGGCTGCCTGAGGAAAGACGCTTAAAGGAAAAGATGGAAACCAGACAGCTATAAAAATATCTTGCAGTCTTTTCACAGCATAAAATGCATGAGGATGATGGCAAGTCTCCCGCCTTTTCTTGCTGGAGCTGTGTACAGTAGAGAGACCACATCAGTATTGCCCTGGTGTGATCTTTTGTAAGATGCAGATAGTGCCATGCTGGGATATTTACAGCATTGTGCCTGTGTTTAGTGGCAGAGCTGCTCACAGCAGCAAATCTATTCCTGGCCTTGCAGAGTGGAATTCTGCCTACTCACTCTTTCCTCTCCCCGCATTGTCTTCCTCTTGTCATGTATTTTACATTTAGACTTCTGATGTTAAGTAGAGCCCAGACAAAAAAGAACTTTGAATCTGAGTGCTTTCGGATTTTTGAGTATGGGATAGATTTGAATTCCTTCACCATCCTTCTGATTTTAGTATTGGGTGGTGTCCAGAACCATATGGGACCTATTTTCGAGCTGTATTAGCATGCAGCCAAGAGCTCACAGCCAATCTGAAGAAACCTAGAACAAGCTGACAGAAATACTATGATAAGCAGAAAAAACCTAAAATATTCACACCAAAGAGGGTAGAAATCTCTCAAACTTGATCTTCCTAGTTTTAAGAAAAACTGAAAACTAGTTCTACTTTCTTTTCCATAGCAACGCACTTCATCTGCTGAAAATTAAGTGCAATTTCTAAGCTACTTGTCCATCTCTGCAGAAGAGAAAGGGTTGGAAAATTATTTCTGCAGTTCTCAAGCAACCAATTATTTAAGTGGAATGAATGGTGCACTGGAGGCTCCTTTCTCTCTCCCTTAACTGCAGTCCAGACGTATGATGTTTACATGTCTCAATATTTTTATATAACCCAATGTTCTGAGCCTTTGTGTAACTTTCATAAGCAAGAAACATGAAGCAGGGTACCACTGTGAAGCCCATTTTGTAGCTATCCCAAGGGCCATGTTTTTTACATGACTTTATTAGGAAAGGTTAAGGCAGAGATCAATTTTAGATGTTTCTAAATTTATCTGGTTTTTTTAGATTTTTCATGATTCTCTTAAAAATAGAGAGAAAAAGTTTGCAAAATCTGTGAATAAATGGGGATTGGCTGAACACTACTAATTAAAAATGAAAATAGCATGCTAAAATATTTTTAGGCACTGTTTATACAAGTATCAAAATACCCTCTTTTAAAAGAATCATTGCACCAAATCTTTTGACACATGTAAATGAAAACTGGCTCTTTCTTTGTAGAAATGGAAGGGAGAAATTTAAAGTAACATGAAGAGAGAAAAATAGAATCCATTCTTCTCACTCTTATGGCTGTGTTTTTAGCATATTATCATTCTTCTCTCTCACCAAATCAGCAAATTAACAGACATTAATCCCCAAAGCAGTAATGCCTTTACTGTAACACTCACTAAATGTGTATTTGGGCCTCCCCAGTAAAGAAGAAAGATTGAATTAATGCAGCATTTCAAATGCTGGGAAGGGTTGGGCACCTTTTTTCCCAGCATCAAAACCATTTCTAAGATGCCTGTAGTAGGAATCAGTATCCCCATTAGTATTTCAGCACAACTGAAGAAACTAAAGAGCATAACCAGTAGTTTGCCAAGCAGTCAGCTTTTAGCTATGAGGAGCTTTGGTTACCAAATTCCCCTCTTGCACGAGGCATGAGGATGCAACACATTTGTGGTGCCGTAATGTGAGCAGAGTCTCTCTGCATCCCATGGATGGCTGAGCCCATCAGCACTCACACAAGAATGTATGCAGCTGGGGAAAACTGAGCCTGGACGTTTCAATCCTTGGAGGCATTAGAATGAGAAATTTTTAACTTCTTCGCTTCTTCTGAGGACTGGGAATCTTTTCTACTTGGGACATTTAAATCCTCAGATGTGCAGTCTATAATCTATCATCAGATAACTTGTCAGGCAATGTTTATGCCCAGTTTCTGATGTAGAAGCGGGAAGAAGACATGTATTTGTCAAAATTTTAAATTTTTTTTCAGTATCTATGTAACGTTTGCATCGTTCTTTATACAGTTAGGCCCAGGGTAAGAAGTGGTTTGAGTATCTACTGAATGCATCAAACCCCCAGAATCCTCTGGACTAACATGACAACTTAGAAATCACTGCTTCCTTCTTTGCATTCACTGACCAGAGAGTGATCTTCAGCTTTTCATAGTATTCTGCTTTGTGATTCTGTTTATCACTATAAATTAAGACAAGACACTCAATCTCCCTGCCACAGTACTGTGATTCATTGTCTAGCTAGACTCAGCACAGCTCATCTCACTATTCTAGTCTTTAAACAACTGCTACCCTCCACATAAGAATTGTGGTCCAAAAACTGGGGAACCCTTCTCCTTGAAACACCTTTCTTTCTGATTGATACAATATTTGAACACTGTATTCTAAAAATGTTTGTACTGTACTTCTTTTTACAGCGCATAACCCTAAAGTTCAGCAATCTTGGTACGGTACCATCCCAGAAGTTGCACAAGAACAGAAATCTTCCTGACACACTGTGAATAACCTGCAAGTGATGTTGTCCAGCAGTCAGTAACTGCAGTCACATGTTGTTCTGATTATCTTGAAGATGCTGGAGGCAGAAATAGTGCTGCATGCTTTCAAATGTATGACTGAACATTTGCTGTTTGCAGAATCTTGACAAAGCTGGGAGAGCACAGTGAAAATTGTGTGTTATATTTCAAGTGTCCATCACTTTCATGGTTTTTAAGGAGTATTTATCACCCATACACTGCAAACAGTGAAGCAGATCATATTTACCCTATTTATCACCTCATACTTTTGTTTCAAAACAGCTGAAATAGATTTCAACCAGGCATAACTTTCTGAATTGTACATTTTGCTTATATGTGTGTGTTGGATAACATTGTGCTTCCTTGTATCAGCAGTTGCTGTCATATTCCTTTATGTACTGTCAGAATAAATAACTTTTTAAAAGCACTGATAATTTAGCTATCAGTTTCTGAAGGTGTTGGTTCTCATGTCTGCTACATTTTTGGATGACAAATTATTTAAATTTTCAAAATTTCTATTAAAAAACCCCCACTATTATAAATCTGGCAAGGTGAAAAAAAATGTGGCAAAGAAATTACATTAAAACTAGTTGCCTTCTGACTAAAGAATAATGCATACAATGGGTGTATTATAATGTGGGTACAGAACTGAATATCTTGTCAACATCATGATATTGCCAGGAGGTGTTTATGATCCAAATCAATAAAATACCCTTTCCTCTGAGTACTCATGTCACATAAGATTGCACGCCTTTATGTACACAATAATTCAGTGTACTGAGGTTCTGTAACCATTGTTTGGCTGCACTTACATGGCAGGCTGGCTCCTTCTGCAGCTTTAGTTTCCAGCTGCACAGACTGTAGAAAACTTGGGACTGCACTGCAGCAGTTTTCTTTCTTGACCATTCAAGGTTCCTTTTACAGGAAAGGGGGCTGTGTGTGCACACAGGTGTCATTCATACAGAACCATCTGCCTACAGCTGACATGCAGACTGTGCTTTGCCCAGGAACACACTGTAAGAGGTAATTTATCCTAAGAACGAGCTCAGGTCATACATTTCTAAGCAGCCACTATCAGGGCACCTCAAACGTGTGTGATAGCCTTGTCTTCCTGTGCAGACTTGACTGAGTAATGAGCGATTCCTTAGATAACAAGAATTTACCTACAGGCTCCATAGGATTCCTATATTTAGCAGTAAAGGGAAATACTGTATTTTCCTTCTGCTCCAGTTAGTGTTAAGTGCTATAAAAATTAGCAGATACAGACTGTTGTATTCCTTGCACCAAAATTGTTGTGGAATGTGACATCACGATGTGCCTTGTAACAAGTGAGACATTTTTTTCCCCATGTACTTTGTTTCTAAATAAAGCAACAGCAATTTTGCCCTCCTCCCTTTTGTCTCTGGTTTCTAATGCTGTGATATTAATAGGGAGTGACATGTTTAAAGCTTTTATTTATACTGGTGGAGAATATTTTTGCAAGGTATATAGTGTAGCGCACCAAGTTGAGGACATTTTCATGGTAATTTTATGGAATAAGGCAAGAGAAGATTTTCTACACAAAAATAATTAGTCAAACAAATAGATCATTATAGTAAATTAAGAGAGAAAAATTATTTTTGTGGACATTTCAAGCAATGAAATTCATACAATTTCCATTTAATAAAAGTGTTGTGACAGTCTGCCTGATGTATGTGTTATTTACATTGGCCAGGCCATAGGATTATGTTCAGACTCAGAGTGGGAATCAAAGGAATGGAAATGATTTCACTTTGATAGCAACAGCTGTTCCAGCATGGTAAGAGTTCAATTCTGCTGATCCACCTTATACATCTTGCCCTTCCTCGGTATTCTCTTCAATCTGAAGGTCAGTAAATTCCTTTAGTATCCAGTGACCATTTCCTGAGGCCTCCCACACACTTTAGGGGCTGCTATTTGCTATTGGGGGTGGCATGAGCACATCTTGAGTTTTAGACTTCTCCTCCACAGTTCTGAGACAGATTCTGCTCCATTTTTCTCTATAAAGCAGGTTACTTTTTAGCAACTTCTTCACTAGCTTTGACACCAAGTGACTTCAAGCAGCAGATTCCCAGTGTTTCTTTCTCCCAGTCTCATCAAGTGAGGAGACCTACAGACAGTGAAGTGCAGGAAAATAAACAGTCAGGTCAGTGGACAGCAAATTCAGTTACCATCCACAAAAACAATGAGTATGGTTAGATTTACAGTCCTCTGTGCTGGAGGAAAAAAAAAAACTTTTTGGAGTGAAAAGAGGAGACAAAGCTACTAAATCCCTTCCTAGGGATTTAGTAATCTAATCTAATCTAATCTAATCTAATCTAATCTAATCTAATCTAATCCAGTCCTAGAACTTGGACAGCATATTTATTAATAAAGTAATATTGATGTCCAAAAGAATAGCGAAACTAAAATACTCCTTATAAACAGAGTATCTTTTACTTTGTGCTATCCAGTGGCATTACTTAAGGACACAATTACACCTTTGGATTTAAAAATAGAGGCACGCAATCTCCATCTCATTAGTAATCATTTGAAAAGAAAATCACCATTCTACACTGAAGAAGGAGAACAGCATTAAAAATACTGACACAAGTGGCAGTACTCAGTTATCCAAATAATCTGGCTCAGAATATATATCAAAAATTGCATAATATTTTCATGCATATACTTCTAGAATATATGTTTATTAATAATAAGAAAGTTCTTTATTAGATTCATTTTGGAAAACATATCAATATCCCACTATATTATGACCTTGAAAGATTAGGTATGACATTATGCATGACTTCTTGCTTACCAGAAGCAGTTGTGAGTTGCTGTCCTGGATTGTTATTTCTCCTTTAAAAACCTGAGATTGTTGGTGCTGTTTGAAAACATATGGTCTTACAAAGAGGCTGAAGACTGTCACCCGTGGAGACTTTCCCACAACTGTTGAGTAACTGGGTATGAAAATACTTGTGTGCTATTCTGCCTTTCACATTTCCTGGTCCAGCTTTGTAGGAAAACTGAAAGTGTTCTACTCCATGATCTTATTCCTGAATCCATTTCTAATTCTTTAAGATATAAAATTCTCCTTTCTGAAAGAAAATTTTCTTCTGTGAGTTGAAAGTTTAGGATCTGTATGAAATAGCCTGTTCCTTTCCTAAAAGTTTTTTCTTCCCTATCTGGCATAGTGAATTTGCACAGAAAAAAAAAAGTTCTAGCACATTCATTTATTTGGGCTTCTGGTGGTAGTGATGGTTTTATTTCTACAAAAGCAATTTTTGCTGCACAATAAAAATCTGAATTACAGTGTTTAGGAGCACACAGTGTATTTTTTTTTCTTCCACCTTACACAGAAGGGTCATTTGACATGTGTTTCCTCTCAGGTTGTCTTGAAAGAAATGAGTGACAGGTGATTCCATGTTTGCTTGTGCTGACGTTTCCACATTTGGCACGCACAGCACAATGCAAAGGTGTTCCTGAGAAAAAAATCAGTCAGGTTTTCATGGAATTACAAAGTAATTGACTTTTCCGGGTTGTTTTTTTTTAGAGAGATAATAAGACATACAATTATGAATGACCAGTCCTGAGCTGATTTTTTCAACCATTCATTTAGTTCAGCTGTCCAGTGTTTTCCTACAGTACCATTTTGACACAGAAGGAAAGAAGATACTTTTTCAAATCTTTTCACTAAAAATAAGTGAAAGAATCAGGCTTCTTTCCACAATGTGAATTCATAAAGACGATGTATGGAGCATCTTCTAAGTTATGAAACCTCACAATGTATTTTCAATTAGTTTTGTGGCACAAGAAATATAATATCTGATTGGGGATCTTTGCAAACATTCCTCACAGGGTAAGGTCTGTATGGCAAACACAGTATATCATAAGACAACACTCACTGGCTTTACCATTGCCTAACAGCAGCCCTTGTCCTAAATGATAAGATTTTCCAAAGATGTTAATTATGCTCTTTCCAAAATGTTTAGATATTGATGCTAAAGATATGACTCTACCTGCTGTCTGATACATGGAGAGGTTTCATTTGGGTAACAGAATCATTATTCACTTCTGAAAATTCTGGCTCTCTACATGGTCACACAGCTGCACATGGTGCTGGGATGCCATTTACAGCAAAGCTAGTTGGCATCTTCTGTTGCTGCAGCAAGAAGATTTATATGGGATTTTAAGGTGTCAGGAATGAATCCAGATCTAAGTTTACCACCACGTAGGATATAGCAAGAAAAAAAGAGGAAGAAAATAAGTATAAATGCTTCCTAAATGTTTCCTGTTCATAATAAAAAATGGTCCTGAAGCCAAGAAACCAGGAGTCATAGAATGATAAAATGGTTTGGGCTGGAAAGGACCTTAAATGCTACCTAGTTCCAAGCCCCCTGCCATGAACAGGGACAAATTCCACTGGACCAGGTTGCTCTGAGCTCAATCCAATCTGTCCTTGGAGACATCCAGGGATGGGGCATCCACGGCTTCTCTGGGCTACCTGTGCCACTGCCTCACCCACCTCAGAGTAAACACATTTCTTCATTATACCTATTTTAAATCTCTACTCTTTTAGCTTAAAGCCATCCCCCATTGACCTATCTCTACATATCCTTCTAAAAAGTCTGTCTCTAGCTTTATTTTAGCCCCCTCTAGGTAGTGGAAGGCCACAACAAACTCTTCCCAGAGCCTTCTCTCCTCCAGGCTGAACAACCCCAGCTTTCCCAGTCTCTCCATATTAGAGGGGTGCTCAGTGCTCTGCCCACACATGGGGCCCTCTGGACTGACTCCAGCAGGTCCATATCATTCTTATGTTGAGGCCCCAGAGCTGGCTGCAGCCCAGGACACGTTTGGCTCTCTGGGCTGGCAGTGCCCATGGTGCCTCATGTGCAGCCTCTCAGCCAGCAGCACCCCCAAGTCCCTCTGGGCAGGCTGCTCTCAATCCCTTCTCTGCCTGGCCTGCATTTTGTCCTTGGGATTGCTCTGACCCAGGCGCAGCACCTTACACTCCAATCTTTGAGTTGTGGAATATTCTTGCCTTGTATAACATTAAGGTATACAGATAAGCATGACTTTTTATTTTCATGTTTTTCCAAAAGACTTTGTCACTGGAACCTTTAGGAATGTGGAGTCTTTTACTTCTTTACAGAGAATTAGATGATAAAAACTCTGTACAAAGAAAATTCTGGACACTAAGGGAAGTGACCCTTGGTTATCAACAAATATCTAGTAGGCCTTTTTGGAATGGCTTTCACCACCACCAAAATGAAAACTTGAAGCTTGGCTTTAATAAACGCCAATTTTCTCATCTCTTTCTTAGTGTTTTGTTACTGCTCTGTTTATTACCTTTAAATTTTTCTAGCACTGGAAGCACCTGAATATGTTGCATACATTTTTGTAGCACTGAAAGTACGCTTTCTTTTCAATTCTGAAAATACAAGTGTAATGACAGTTTTCTCTCATTATAGTAACTAATATTAAGAAAACTTTCTTTATATCCATTATTCTACATTAAAAACTATAGAGAACATTAGTGATAGGAAATTATGAATGAAATTACATTCAGTACAGCAAGAGGAAATCAGTAGAGCAACAAAGCTAGTGAGGTATCTACAGGATAAATCCTATGAGGAGTGACTGAGGCAACTGAGATTGTTTATCCTGGAGTAAAGGACTCTTGGGGAGACTTTATCACACTCTTCAGCTCCCTGAAAGGAGGCTGTGGCCAGCTGGAGGTTGGTCTCTGCTCCCAGGTAACAAGTGACAGGACAAGAAGGAATGGCCTTGAGTTATGCCAGGGGAGGTGTAGATTGTATATTAGGTAAAAGATTTTCACCAACAGGGTGAAAGCATTGAAACAGGCTGCCCAAGGATGTGGCAGAGTGACGGTCCCTGAAGGTACTTTAAAAATGTGTAGACGTGGCTCTTATGGACATGATTTAGTGGTGAACTTGGCAGTGTTAGGGTAATGGTTGATCTTGATGTTGTAAAGTTCTTTTTCAAATTAAATAATTCAATGTTTTTACAGCATTTTTGTCTAGGCAGAATATCACTTAACATCTAATTACATTTTGTACGAAAATACAACCCTTTCATTTATGCAATAACTTTTTAATTTAATTTCTGGCATCTATCAGTTTACATGATAAAAACCACCCATTAGAGATCTTTGCATTTAAATTAATTGATATCATTGAACTGGCAGATAAAACTTTGACAGGGTTTAATGTAATTTTTTACCATAGCTAATCTTACATCCTCCTAAACAATAGAGACTGTAATTTCACCAAAGGATAAAAATAAATCTGTCAGATACTTTTGGGATCCTTTCATTTTCATTTCTGAACCACTGGAAGACTCTGTAGTAATTTAGTGGTATCTTATACAGTATCACTGAAGGCTCAGGGCAATGAGGAGTCTGACTGATGGAGTTCTTTTGTCCAAAGCACCTGGAGGAATTGGAATTACTGTATATATTTCAGGTGCTTGTAGAACACCTTCCTCATGTTTAGTAAACAAAATCTCAATACAAATTAGATTTTTTAAAATGAAAGTCAATCTATGTCAAGATTTCTATATAATTACCTCACAATACAAACCCTGTAGCTTTTTTTGCCTGTGCTTGTTCATAAGAAAAGAATGAAAGGAAAACAAAGTGGCATTCTTCAGGTTCTTTTCCAAAGTATCTGACAGTCCTTGGTGAACATGAAAATTTTCACTGCAATAATTGCAATATGAGGATGTATTAGACAAACCATATCAGTGTGCTGTCATTTCAAGTACATGCAGAAATAATTTCATGAATAACAGTAAAAAACACCTTTGTTTTTATAATTAAAATCTCAGCTGTTTGAAAATATTCTTATAATATTTGCTCAATCAGTCTACATGTTGCCTCTATAAAATTTTTAAATTTTTATATAAGAAAATGTGATTGCTAAAGCAAAAAATTCCTCTTTCCCCTTTCCATTTCCCTTTCAGTGGTATTAAATGGATCAAGGTAAATATCAGACATATTTTGGTCAGAGGAACATGAACAGCAAATGCAACTGTGGAAGAAGACAGTGTTTGTGCTTTACATGTAATGCTGCCAAATCATCTGCTAGTTGCCCTTTTAATAACCTCTTTTTCTTCCACTTCTGCTAAAAATATCTCAAAAGCCCTCAGTGAAGAGATAATTTAACAAAATTCAATATCCTGTAAATAACAACAGGTTTAGGAGTCCTCAACCATGCCCTAGAAAAGCCAAAAGAACACAAACAATCTACAGTATTTCTGTGAAAAGACCGTATTGTAATCCTTTGCCGGCCAGAATCAGCACAGATTTTAAATCTTCTTCTGCAAATGTTAACCCCACAACTGACAAATCTCAGGGGAGGATAGCTGAAGCTTTTTACTGACTTCAAGAACAGCTCAAACATTATTTTTCTCGGTTAGCAACTGGTACACTAAAAATAAAGTGGCACATTGGAGATTAATTTTATTTGAACACACAGAGTTTTATATGTAATGCTTAGATATTTCAAAGCTGATGGGAGAATCCCTTAACAGCAGATTGAAACAGAGTAATGAGCAGAATGGGGTAAGGCAGAGGGCAAAGGTTCAACTCAGGACTCTATATTCATTCAAACTTCTTGTCCTTACTTCAGGGGTCAAAAACAGTCTTGAATATAGACCTCAAATTTCCAATACAGATGCTCTGTCAGGGCAGAAAAAGAATGCACTTATACATTTTTGGCATTTAGATAAAAATAATGCAATTCAAACCTTTACACATGGGGTGGCATTTCTGTTAAATCACCTTCAGCATTTTCCCACAGTTCCTATGGAGAGATTTTTGCAGCACCATGAGACAGTAAGACATTTTAAAATTTGCTATGAACTGCAATAGCTGAATATTTTTTACCAATTGTAACTCAAGCTTACAGTGTTTCTATATGCAATTATTCATTCCCATAGAGCAAAGACATCATTTATCATGAGTTGTGAAAATTACCATAACCTTGGGTTTCAACAGTGATCTCCAAGATAGCTTGGCCTGGGCAACTATTAAAAAAAATGAACAATCAGAAGAAGATTATGCCTTTTATGTGTTGAATTCCTCAGAACAAACGTCCAAACCCCAAATATTTATTCTGTGGCTTGATTTATGCATTGAAATTCTAGCACCACAGTCAGGTCTTTGATAAGCACAGATCTGTGCATTAACTGGCTGACCTGGACTGTGCAGGTAGCTGAACAGTTCACTTTGCAGGTTGCAGACTCCCAGACAGGTCAGAGCAGCAGGATTTGGTCTGCCAAGTTTGCTGGCAAGAAACACAGTGCAAATGTAGTGGTTATTTTTCGACACCCATAAATGTGAACGCATTCTTGTCACACAGATCTCGAGATGCTAGATGTGAGTGAACACGAGCTGATTTCATGTAGAGGGAACCAAGGCATGTATGCACCAAAGCACCCCAGGTTCTGGTGGAGTTCACTAGTGAGATGGAGCATAGTGAGTAATGAGCCACACCACTACTCCACTCTTACCTCCATGATCTCAGATGCTACTGTCACCAAGACAGTAAATCTTCCCAGAATGAGGGATAGCTTTCTTAACCCATGTGCTGCATTTTCTTCTTATTATTTTCTTGCCAAATAGGGAACAGACTGCAAGGCTTTACTGTTGTGATGGTGGTGTTGGAGACTTACAACATCATTCTGGCTGGAAATATGTGGAAGATCCTTCTCTCCTAGAACCACGATCAAGCCAAGCACTCTGACCCTGCAGGGAAGGGTACAGGGAAACAGCTCAAGGCCTGGCTCACTAACTTCAAGGGAGAAAAAATCAGCATGGCTGAAACATACAACTGCCCTTTCAGAGCTGGTCCCATCTTCTACCACTCTTGCTTTGATGATGCTGAACCTTTTAGGAGCTTTATCTGCTAAATTCTATCCTTGCTACACACAGCTTCATCCCATTTTCCATGCTGGCAGTCTTTCCTTCAAAAATCTCTCTACAGCAGCAGCCCTACCCATGATGGAAGCAGGGCCTCTAGCTGCCCAAATTGCTTTCTATTTGGCAGCATTTGCCAGTCATTCTCCTCATCTCCTGCCAGCATATATATTTTGTATTGTTTTGCAGTAGTATTTAGAATGTCAGGATGGACATTTTGTACTTTCAAGTTTCCACATCACACCTGGACCTGTGGCTGGTATTCACTAATCTGCAAATACTCTAGCTCCAAAACACACTGGGCTCTGGGCTACTGGAGCCTAAACCTGTCGAGAGCATGGCTCATATAGCTACCAGAGGCAGCAGATTCTGAATATTCAGTAACACTAAAGCAGTACTTGTATGGGCTCTGTGCTGTGAGTATTATTTATAGCTCACTTGGGAATCAATTATTTGGAGCATTTGCTGGAGGTAAAAAGGGTTTTCAGCCTGTAAAAGTAGATGTTAACAATGTGCCTGAACGTTATCTTGCATACATGTACATAGGTGAGTGCCTACCCACAGAGCTGTAGTTATTGGCATCTGAAGAGCAGCAAACAGCAGCATCAGTGTGGCACTGATGCGTTGACCACACCAGTTCCAAATATCAGGTTGTACATGAACTTGTATTTCTTTTCTCAACAGGTTTGGCATGTCATCACACAGAACTGCAGGACTGGCTTGTGGCTACTTTCTGTTTTGCACCACTCTCCAGCCATTTGGTCATGTACTGAAAATGGCAGCAAACTCAACTGTACCACAGGTGTTAAAACACAGTGGGAAGGGAAAGCTCAACTTTGTTCAGCTTTCTGCACCACATTTGACAAGTCATGCCAAGTCATGACAAGTTTAATTCCTGAAATGTTTGCAGTAAGTATTCGTCTTGTATAAAGTTCTGTAGGACAGACGGATTTTTTTTTTTCTGTAATGATGGCAATCTGGCTGTCTTACCGAAGATAGCAGAAATAATACAAAGTTGACTAGGTGTCAAAGAAAAGGATTCAAATGGATTTATATAGAATAATATGCAAAAATATTTTTTTCTATATGTGTCTATCTAATTCTTGGAAACAGATTTTTTTTCCCAGTATTCTATTAAGCAACTTAAAATAAATTTCTCAAAATAGTTGACACTTAGAGGAGATGTGCAACTTCAAGGCCTACAGTAGTTACCAGGATTTCATTCACAGCAAGGCCTGCTGACCCTGAAACAAGTGAAGCACTTCACCAGTTTATTGTTGTTTTTCAGCTCTGAGCAGGTAATGCACAAATTCTTTGCATATTTTGATTTGAATTAAGGTTGAAGAATGTATTTTAATAAATTTTGAGCTTGCATTACAAAAATACTATCACCAAGGCATCCTAAGGGTTTCTAAATTAGTCCTAACCTCTAGAAATACTTCCTAGCCACCTAATTCATTCCAATACTATTCTCTGTTTCTCTGGGACATTTCATGTTAGTAAGCTATTTTAAGGCTTATTTCTACATGAGGACACATTTTTGGATGAAGATAGAAATGTCTAAACTGGTTCTTTTTGTCACAATAAGTTATCATCACAAAAGCACTTTAGGGAAGAATAAGTTCTAAGTAACACAGTCTAAGTTTGGGCTAAAATCAGCATGCTGATAAAAATCTCCAAACTGAGACTAATTAGACATGAGTGGGATCATGCTCGCTTTTTGCAGAAGCAAATTTTGACCCAGACTATGAAAAATCAATACCAGTTGTAGTTTTAGCCAGACAGATATTAGATGGATTAAATGGCTGAAAATATTCTTAGAGGAATTCTGAGGAGAGGGAATTAGGAGTTATCCTAATTTTTGCCTTCTTATTGTTGCAAAAAAACCTGAAATTATTTGTTCCAACAACCATTTTCTCCCCAAGTCCTCTTATTTCAGGAGAACACTGGAATGCTGTAAGTGTCAGGACAGATAACACCTTCACATGTATGCTGCTCACTGACCTCAAACTACATGAATAAAAGGCCAAGAGAAACCGTGGTGGAATAAGATGCAGTGTTTTAGTAAGGAATACATGTTTTATATATTTTTTGGCATTATGCCACTCTGTTCAGAATTGAGGGATGGATTATTGTGGATTTGTTTTCTTTCAGGAATTAGGGCTGGCCTTGGCTTAGCTTCAGTACTGCAGAGGTATTAACTGCAATGCATTTCTGTCTTACAGCTTCATCCCATTTAGCCATTGTGACTTTGGAGTGACTTCCAAAGCAATCCAATCAGAATGAGTTGGCAGATTAATGTTAACTTTCATGTCAGGACTGAAGGCAATGCAAAATGAAAATGCTAAAAGAAGAGGCATTGCACCAGCCATACTGTAGCTAAAAATAAAACCAAACTGTCTCATGTGAGCTAACAAGCCTTTGTTTAATCTACAAATGGATAAAGCATTAGTAAACTGCCTTTCTGTGTATTAATGAATCTCAAATATTTAAATAAAATTGATACTATAGCCTCTTGACTGTCTTTTATTCGTGTAAAATTTTGTATTATCACAGAAGTTTCCTTAGCAGACACTGAGTTTGTGAAAAATTTTATGTTGCAGTTCCTCAGCAACAATACTGGCAAGACTAGAAGTGATTCACTGTTTCACCTTTTGTCTGGGCAATGGTTCAAATTGCGCTTCTCTCCTTGCAGAAAAATCGGTATGGAGTATGTTGATATATATTTTAAGGATCAGAGGCCAAGGGGGGAGTTCGAAACACTATAAATTACACACACCCCAACATAATTTGAATATTTATTCTAATTCAAACATCCAACATCAGTGATCAATATAGCTCTTTGGCAGGACTATATTACAACTAATTAGAGCCTATATTGTCATATATGACTCAAGGTTTTAATAAAACACATTCCACTCAATCCAATGACATAATTTGCATTGCAGTCTGATCAACACAATATACTAGCATTATAATACTGATCAGTAGCAACACAGTTTTATCTTCTCAGATCTGTAAACAGACTCCATGAGTTCCTAGTCATAATTAAATAAAACTAGTCTGCTCCTTCAACATCAAAGACATTTTTGTTTTCACCATACTGTTTTTTCAGTTTCATTGTAATCCATTTTCCTATATGTTAGAACACAATTTAAAAAACCCTAGTCTTCCTGTCCTTCTCAGTACAGTTTTAATAATCCCTTGCTTTAATATGTAAATACGCTTCTCTCAGTAATGCATTTGTTCCAAGATTCAAATATGTTGTTTTATTTACAGTAGAACGGAAACCTCGGTGTATAATTTTGCATGTCCTCTCATTTTCCTTCTTTTAAGTTGGGAAATGCATGACAGAAAAAACCCTAACAATGAAAATATCAGACAGTAGGTCTTTGGACAAATGGGACATACTATTGCTCTGATAATATCTCATTCCCATATACTCATGCAGATGCTTTCTCAAAAGTTAACTGACACATAAAACAGCAAATAAATTAATAATAACATTTCTCTAGGACGTAACAGCTGTATTAAATATAGAGAAGCCCTATGTAGTCAAGTGGATAGGGAGGGACTGGGAGAGCAAGTTCACCTCCACTGTAAGACAAAATCAGGTTTGTGACCCCCGAGCAACAAGGATGTACAGGAACCTTTGGCAACCAAAGAGATGCATCCCAGGATCTTGAGAGAACCAACTTGCCAAGTCACTCTCCCAGATATTTAAAAAGTGATGCCAGTCAGGTGAAGTCCCAGGTGACTGGAAAAAGGGAGACATTGTACCCATCTCTTAGGAAGATGAAGAAGAGGAGGACCCTGGGAACTACCGACCTGTGAGTCTCACCCCTGTTCCTGGGAAGGTCATGGAACACAACCTCCCAAAAGCTGTGCTAAGGCACTTGGAGGACAAGGAGGTGATTTGAGACAGCCAGCATGGCTTCATCCAGGGCAAGCCCTGCTTGACCAACCCTGTGGCCTTCTGTGATGGGGTGACTGTCAGTGGACAAGGGAAGGGCTATGGATCTGCCATAGATACGGATCTATTCATCTATCTGAACTTCTATAAGGCCTTCAAAATTGTCCCCCACAAAATCCTTCTGTCTAAATTGGAGAGGGAAGGATTTGATGGATGGGCAGTGTGGTGGATGACAAATTGGTTGGACAGTCACAACCAGAGGCTAATGGTCAACAGCTCAGTGTCCCAGTGGACATCAGGAACAAGTGGTGTCCTCAGGGATCTCTACTGGGACCAGTGTTATTTAACATCTTCATTAATGGCAGAGGGATGGCAGATGACACCTGCAAAGCTTAGTGGTGCAGCTGACACACCTAAAGGACAGAATGCCGTCCAGAGGGACCTGGACAAGCGTAAGGAATGGGTCCATGGGAATCTCAGGAGGTTTAACAAGACAAAGTGCAAGGTGCTAGACCTGGCTCAAGACAATCCCTCATATCAATAAAGGCTGAGGGATGCACAGATGGAGAACAGCCCTGCCCAGAAGGACTTGGGGGTGCTGCTGGCTGAGAGGCTGCACATGAGGCACCATGGGCACTGCCAGCCCAGAGAGCCAAACGTGTCCTGGGCTGCAGCCAGAGCAGCGTGGGCAGCAGGGCCAGGGAGGGGATTCTGCCCCTCTGCTCTGCTCTGCTGAGAGCCACTGCAGGGCTGCACCAGCTCTGGGCGCCAGCACAGCAGGGACAGGGAGCTGCTGCAGTGACTCCAGAGGAGGGCCACAAGATGATCAGAGGGATGGAGAACCTCTCCTTTGAGACAAGGCTGAGAAAATTGGGGCTGTTCAGCCTGGAAAAGAGGCTATGTAAAGACCTTATGGGCAGCCTTGCAGTACCTGAAGGAAGCTTACAAGAGAGAGGGAGAGGGATTTTTTACAATGGCCTGGAGTGACAGGATGAGGGGCAGTGACTTTAAATTTAAGGGTAGGTTTAGAGTAGATATGAGTAAGAAGTTTACTTATCATGTGTAATTATTCAAATGAAAACAATCTCGGCTAACAATATTTATTAACAAAATGTCATCTTCAAATGGTAGTGACTTTTTCTAGAAGGTCAAAATATGAAAAAAAATAATTATAAGTGCTGAATGTAAGACCAGTTAAATTTCAAGGAAAAAAGTCACTACCTGCAGTTTTTAAAATATGAACTGTCAAATGTTTTTGCCCTACTTCCACTTTTGGCTGCTTTGATTCTTTCTTTTTTGCAGAGTAGACCTGTTTTACTCTGTATGTGGTTGCTGTTAGCTATGGATTCACGTGGGATGTCAAGGTGGTAGATAGCTCCTCCTGCAGCATTTTGGCTGATGGCAGCAGAACTTGGACAGGCAGAGTGATGCAGTTCTTATATAACACCCCAGGGCTAAAAGCTGAATTTCCTCCCATTTCCAGCAGCACTCAACTTACTTTTCTTGTTCTGCATTGGCATAGAGTATTAGATATCAAACTTGACAATAAAGAAGTACTGAATAATACCCACTTAATGCTGAGGAACCTCAAATCTTAATCTTTGTTTAGTATACGTTGGACTAAGCAATTGCATTTTTGGAATATTTCGCAGACTTTTTTCAATTGCTTTTTCCTCTTCCCTAAATTTTGCAAGCTATGTATGATGGTGATATTTATAGTGAAAAATTAACTTATTCAAATGCCATTCTTCATAGTACATGTTCACAACCCAGACATCAGAATTATTGATAGCCCGGGACACTGAAGCTTTATTTGTTTAATGGAAATCCCATATTGGAAAACTTTTCTTTACTCAACATAAAATAAAGAATAATATATTGAACATCCTCCATAAGCCAAGTATAATATTGGAATGTGGAGTAGCAAATTCCCCAGATAAATAATTTTCTTGCTTTCAAGGTTTTTGATAGAGGATCACTGCTTATACTATTATCCTTTTGAATTTGTAGGAATGTGCTGGTAGCACATATTAACATACATGTGGATTTGTGTCGTGTTCCATCAGTAAAGGGACTGGTTTTCCATTAAAAGTCAACTACAGGCACCTCACGGGCAGTTTTACCCACGTGGTTGTGCAATGCAAGGCGCCTGTGCTATGGCTCCCACATAAGGCACTGTTAGCATGGAACAACTTACATTCAGTTTACAATTGGACTTGATACTTAAAAAGGTCTTTTCCAACCTAAATGTCTGATTCTGTGATTAAACTGAACTAGAATAGGAATCAACCCTGGATGAAATATCAAGAACATTCATAACTCACAGTGTAGCATTTCTGTCAACATTACATTTTTTCCAGGTCAAATAAAATCACATTCTCTTTGAAATGATCCTATTGTTTGGCAGATCAGTTTACATTGTAAGCAAAGAGCTTGCAGTTTGTTGTTTAAATTATGTAAGAGCAATATAAAAAATAAAAACTCGACTTAGCTTCAGCAATAATATATGTTACAGATTCTTCCTATAGCCATAATTTCCCCAAGAAAATTAATTTTTTCAAAATTAACTTCCCCAGGCTCTCAAAACCTGCTCTGTTCTGACTAGGTCAAAACAGGGTAAAGCATGCTTTCCTACTGGAGGCCTCTGAGCTAGCTCCAGGCTTGCTCATATGGTTCTTCAGCACAATGCAAAGCTATAGCTGTGACAGGGCTTTCAAATAATAGTTGAGATCAATACAGTGGTACTTCAGTTCTGCATCCAGAGTAATAGGTCAGGCTGTAAAGCAACCTGATTAATTCAGTTATGGCATGGCACTAAAGTCAGCTACATTACTTACCAATCTGGGTCACCATTGTCTCCCACGACATAGTATGGAAATATAAAAATCATTTAGTTTTTTCAAGATGAAATTAAAAGATAAAATAATCTGTCAAACCCTAGATCAAAACAAAACTGTCCAATTCTCAGCAAGAGAGTGAAGATATCTCCCATAAGAATTTTCAGTTCACAATTTCATCTTGAAATATATTTTGCTTATTCTACCTCACTGGGAACTGCAAAGCAATATGATAATACTAGTTCAGTTAATGTATATCAAAAGGTTGTTAGACTCACTAGAAAAACCCCAGAAACCAAACAAACCAATCAAACTCCAGTCTAATTTCTGGTCTGAAATGAAGCATATAGGTTCTGAAGCATAATATATTTAAGAAATTATATGGTAATTTAAATCTTAAGGTATAATGAAAAAAAAATCAACTATTCTTTTTTATTATGAGGATGTATTAGAGTTTAAATAAAATAACATTTTAAGGTATTTTAAATATTGAAAACTGTTAAATAAAAAAATTATTTAAAAATAATATTTTCACCCAAATATCATTCAACCAAATTGACTTGTAATAATCGCACTTCAAAATACTTTTGTCATTTGATGTTGTGGGTTAAAGTTAGGCAAATATCTTACCTGACTTTCAGTTATTCGTGCTGGTCACACACTTTCAGTGCACAACAGGAATGATTATTTTTCTTAACTGTGGGTTCGTCCTTGCAGGTATGGAAATAATATGCATATATTTTTCTCTGAAATTCCCTTAAAAATAGAAAATCTGCATTTTCCATAACATATCTGAACTTAATAAAGTTATTTTAATTTCTTTCTTTACTATTTGCACCCAATAGCTTTTGATAGATATTATGTATCTATTGCATCCAGAATTCTTCTGTGGAGTAACCATTTTAGATCACTAGCAAGTTAAATCTCAGACAAGGCTAATCCTTGATTTTATATTTTTGCAGAGGCTATATAGTGGTCTGCACTTTAACTGAATGCCAGTTTTCCAGACAGTCCTGACAACAGCTGATTTTCCAGGCTAAATACATTTTCTGTATGGCACATTAAGGACAGAAGAATATTTTTTTTAAATTTGCTATTTATGGTCTCTAGTAAAAAAACTCCTTTCATCCTCTAATACTTTCATCCTCTTGCAACAATATTTTAATTTTGCAGATGTGCATGGGACATTGAAGGGAAATGAAAGAAAATAGTTGTCTGAAGAAGTTTGTAGTTTCTGGACCTGCTCAGACTGTCCCAGTGACAGTCCCAGCAGTGGTGATCCCCAATCACGTTTGATCCTGTACCATTTAAAGCAGCAGGACTTTGGCATTGAGTCAGAGTGGAACAAACCTCCTATCTGCTTCAGGGATTTGATTTACCACAGTGAAACAGCAACATAAACTTGAGAGCAGGCAGTACTGAGCCCAAAGTTCAGGCACATTGTGGGGTACAGAATGTAAGAAAATAAAGATACTGCAGAAGGAAATCTCACCTCTGAGGAGTTGCAGCTGTGCTAATTAGGATTAGGAACAGGCCTGCCCTTAACAGGCCACAGCTGTGTCCAATAAGAATGAGTGCTACAAAAGAGTGGGTGAGCTGGCTAAGGAGAGAGTTGGGCTTTTTTGGCTGTGCTGTGAAGAAGAAGGAGGCAGTGCTGTGAGGAGATGTCCATGAGACATCATCAAGAAGGTATGGGACTTTTGCAATGAGGTGATGACTGCACAGGGAACATTGGGCAGCAAGAACTGCAGTTTCTGAGTTGCATTAACTTTGCTAATGTTGATTGGTAGGTACTTGTTTGCTACTGAAATTACCCGTCCAGATTTAGGAAATTCTTTAGGAGTTATGATAGTAAAAAGTCCTCTAAGGCAGTCTGTAAGAAAGACCAATGAAGAAAAATAAAAGACTGATGAGCAGCAATATTGTAGAATTAAAGAGTAATAGATTTGTAATATTCTATTTAAAATTAAAAATTCATGACATTCAGGTCAATTTTGCCACATGAAAAATAATTCTTAATATGTGGAATTTTTTTTGCTTTAAATGGTAACTGTCTTCTTGCTCAACAATATTTCTGCTACAACTTCCTTGCAGGAGAAAAAGTGGAGAAATATCAAAACAGTATTTCTTCCCTTCATGCATGCCTGCAGTATCTAATGGCATTGTAGCAGTAATTTCCTCAAAAGTGGTTCATTACCAGCAGTTAACATCCCCTTCTGGCAATTAACTAATTATCTTGCCTTTGACTATGGTGAAAGGAAATGGCTATCAAGGGCATTGTTTGCTCAATTAACCAAAAGCAGTACACACAGTAATAATTGTAGAAGGAAATCCCTCCAAAATGCAGTGATTTTACTCAACTTTTCACAGGAGCTGTGTGGTCCAGGACAAGAATATTCTCCTGTAAAGTGCCAGTTCCTGGGCTCTGCCAAGGTTCATGATATTTTCAGAGCTCTAACTAATGCAGCCATGAGCAGCTCTGGCTGGGATGGGAGCTGGATGCAGCCCAGGGCATGGTTTTGCTTGGCCGGCTGCCTTTTCCCCAGAAGAGCTGCCACGGCTTCCTCCACGTGGGCGGAAGGACGGAGGGATGGGGATGGATGCCCCCTACAGAGGGCACAGCTACACCTCCATATGGCCCCTGCAGAAAAGACAACACCAAGCTGCTTTCTCTCCCTAGGAAAAAGATTGGCCTCTACCTCTCGGTACAATGTCTTTAGGCTTCAGCTACTCTGATTTCTGCAAGGTTCATAACATGAAAACCTCCAAAAGCCCAAGCAACTCACCACCATACAAACAGTCTAAAAGTTCTTCACTGAAAGATGATATATTATAAAATAATTTTTGAATAAAAATATGCTTGTTATTCAAAAGAGAGTTAACATAATTTATAATTTCTCATTTTCTTCAGGGGAAAAAATTATACTTATATCTCATAATGCTAAACTAGTTATCTAATAGGAACCACTACATGTACAAATTTAATGTCAAGTCTTTACTTTTTTCCCATGTTCTTAATTATTCTTGGCTTCTTCTGTTGACCCAAGCTGACTCCACTTTTCTGAGATGACCAAAATTGCATCTGGAAGGTGGGGTGTTTTTTTTCCCATTTTATTTCCCTGTAGAAAATAAATACACTTGTAAATAAATCATAACTCTCACTAAAAAAATAGCTGGAAATTATCACTGGGGTTTCTTTCCTCCCTGCTCATAGGAAGGGGAAAAAAGAAACAAACTCTTTTCTTCCCTGATCCCTCTCCTCCCCAGCCATGAACTGTCATTATTTTCTGGCTAGAATCAATAATAGATTTTGGAAACATGTATGTATGATAACTGCCAATATTTGTCTTCACTTTAGAAATAATAAAAAACATAAATATGCTAGAAATTCAGAATTCTGAGACCTTGTAAAAAAATTCCAAAATATCTGAGGAAAAAAAGGTTAGATTTATTTTCTTTCTCATAAAGCAGTGTTTGTGACCTTTTCATGTGAAACACTTTCCACTCATTAATCTCTCTCTAAACTCAGTTACTTTATTTATCTTCCTTACTATTCATATAAACAGAGCAACTCAACCCTACCTGTAGTTTCTACATCCTTCAGGTTTCTCACTATTATCTCTAATCTCCTACTTCTGCACAAACAGGATTTATTTTACCTTTTGCAGTGGGGAGATTTGAAAATATCCTTGTTGAAGGAAATGTAAGGCATAAAATAGATGAAGGTGGAGCTATTGCACCTTTAATTAATTTTATTAAAACCTTTTCACTAAGGAGTAAAATCTTCATCCATGTCTGATGATCTAGTGTTTTTTCAGTTTCATAGAAAATCTTCTAATAATTCTAATGAGTAATTAAGACTTCAAGGTTTATAGAAAAAGGATACAGAGAACTGCATATTCTAATGTGTTTAAAACTGTAGTTAATGCTTCTTATGTATAGTAGTTCATTTTTCTTGAATAATGTTTTTATTTATCATTAGTAAATACGTGCAGCTGAGATCAATTTGTGAAAACATATGAGTAACATTTCTGCCACCAACATAAGGGCAGGCGAGTACTGCACACTACTAGGTATCCATAAAGATAGTTCAATATGCCTGTTCTTGCCTTTCTTTGGTTGTTTTGACTTGACATAGAAATATAGGCAACAGCCCTGGTGTAGCAACTGATACACTAGAGGCTCTTTGTCTACTAGCAACAAAACCATCAACCTGTCAGTGTAATAATTCATATTATGTTGCTTGCAATCTACCTAAATTTGGGATTTTTTATAATCAATCTTCATGGCTGCTAACCTAGTAAACAGAATAATCCTGACCTAAAGAGCTGCTATAAATAACCCAGTAAAGAATCAACTGACAATAAAAACTAATATGCACAATGTTTCAGAATGAACTGAGTGCTATGCCTGAAAGACCACTCCTGCTCTTTAGTTTAACATTAGATTAAAAGCAGATTGATAATATGAATGTCCATATGTCTTAACATCTTGTGGGCTCACCATCCTGTGACTTTTTTTTTGACTTTGACCACATCTATCACTTCTTGAGACTTTGGAGAATTAAAGCAAGGTTATTTCACCAAAAAGCATCTTAATTCCATGCTGTTGTCACTTAGAAATCATGAAAAAAGAATGACAGTTTAGCAAATACAGTCTTCTATTTCTAGTCACCAAACTTCTGCAGGCAAAATGAAATTATAATGTGTTATCCAAAGGTGGGAGCAATTACCCTGATTATTAGCAATGAGAATAATAAAATTTTGTCTTGAAGAATTACATCACATTGGTGATGTAATCCACTTCCTCATTATTAGTGGATAAAACAGAAAACACTCTTTTATTGTAAAATTTGCCATCTAGCTGCCATTTCCTGTGTTGTCTTAAAGCCCTTCCTAAAAACATTGGTTCAAATGAACAGATGGTGAAGACATATGAAATAAAGCAATGCATAGTGCTGTTCATTGTCTCTGGTGTAATGAATGAAGACTTCACAGGACAAAATCATATATTCCCTAGCAAAAGACTCAAATGACATATAAAGTATTGAACTTGAAAATTTCTACTGGAAATGGCATGCATGTGAAAACCAAAGCTCAAAACAATGGAATAACTATCAAATTACAACAAAAATATTTTAAAGTAAATTATTTAGTTAAATTATTTAGTTAAATGTTTATAGTTATAAATTTAGCTCAGACCAAAGTTGTGTACAATTCGCATGAAAGAAGCCCTATTCAAAGAATCCAGGAAGCTCCTGATTGACTGAATAATTGTATATTGTCGCCTCTTATATAATTGACAGCAAAGAAAAAACCTCTCTGTCTACACCCTCCTCTGTAATTTTATGTTGTTAGAAAAGGCATTTTATTTTTTCTCTCCCCATTCTCTAAATGCAGGGGCATGTTCCAGCTTAGCATAAAGATAGATGCAGTAACACATGATGCCTCAAGTAATATGCCACTTACACAGCAGATGGAGCCCAGTAACTCAGACTAGTCTGGGAAAATGACCACAAAACAAGTATTTTAGGATGATAGATCAACACAACAGCAGGAATTTTTTTATTCTTCCCAGTATATTATTAGCAACCTTGCTTCTTGTTGAGGAAAGCAA
Organism: Melospiza georgiana; assembly: GCF_028018845.1. Classification (NCBI taxonomy): domain Eukaryota; kingdom Metazoa; phylum Chordata; class Aves; order Passeriformes; family Passerellidae; genus Melospiza; species Melospiza georgiana. The sequence goes on from NC_080435.1 coordinate 35,148,248, forward strand.
GCTCTCTGCAGTAGAGCAGATGTGTCCCTTGAAAATGCCCAGGTGTATCACCTGAACAACTCTTAGAAAGGCAAAAATTGGTGATTAAAATTTTAGGAATAGCTTTTTCCATTTTAAGGCAAATAATTCATCTGCTCATTCACCTGTAGAGTGCTGCTGTTTTTGCCTTCCTTGTAGGTTCCCTGATGCCCATGATAGAGATGTTAAAAGCATTTTGTTGGAGGCCTACCTTCCTTTCTGCTGCAGTCAGGGGTAAAAGTACCCTTGATTTTCACTACAAGCAAATAACTGTAAATTCAAGTTATAATTTCTTCTTGCCATAATGATTTCTGATTTCTGACATCATCAGAGATTTTTAAAATTTTTCTAAAAGACCTACTTTTCTAATAGTAACTCAAAAATATTTTTGAATAATTTTTTTGCTGCATAACAGTTGTATTGCTATTTCCAAGCACAGAAGATATAATCTTGAACAATAATATGAAAAATTATTATAATTACTTTTGAAATATAGAATGAACAGGGAAAATGCCTATGCCATTTTGTAAGATGCTTCAGAATGGCAATGACCAGGCTTCACATAAAATGGCTGATTTCTACTATAAACAAAAAAGGCATTAGCATTGCATAATAGCTCCAGGGCTGGTTTCAGCTGCATTATGTCACATAAGGATGAATGTGAGAATTGCAAGGTGATCTGGGGTGAAAAGCACAGTATGTTTCCTAAACTAGAAACAGTCAAAACCTATTGATGCATCCTAATAACAATTATTTTCAAAACCATTCAGAAAATCAACATATCTCCTTAAAAGCCTTCATAAATGTTTAACACCTTGGCACAATGAGAACCTATGCCCTTAGTACAAAAGATTTTGTCTGGATGCACATTGCTACTGATGCCTATTTTTCCTGTCTCAGTCTGTGGCACCCTTGGTGCTTGCCCTTGTGTGCAGATGAAAGGCATCCTTTGACACTCAGTGCTGGCAATATTTGTCAGCTCTGTGGCTCTGGCTTCAGGCTCTCAGATAGTCATGAGACAGTCTGAGGGAGTAGCCAGAGGTTTGAAGTTAACAAAAAGTGACTGAGTTTATATTGAGGACTATGTTAAATAAGGTTAGGTCATCTGGTTTAAGCAAGCACACTATAAAGAATGCTGTTTTTAAAGTATTTTTCATCAAAATACTGAGGTTAATGCCTCATTGTGCCACTCAGTTTGTCCTTAAGTCAAAGAGAAGTGTTTATGTGAGGTCAATCAGGGTCTCCATCTGACATCTTTTTTTTTTTACCTTATTTTTCTTGTCTTAGAAGAGTCCTTTTGTAGCTGCAGGAGGAAACTAAATCTGTACACTGACACTGAAAGCTATACAATGTTTTTTAAATACCAAGAGAATATATGGAAACACAAAATATTTGGTAAAGTATTTGAGCAGTCACATTTGTGGAACCATAGTATGTATACTTAGACTTAGAGAGCCAAAATTTGTTGAAAATTTTTTATCGAATTTTACTATATAGTGAATATTAGATTGGGGAAAAGGCAGGCCTACACTGCAGCAATATTATATTACTTTTAAGTGACCTAGAAGAAGAGTTTGCAGGAAAATGTCATATTATTTTATTGTCAGGCTTGTAGCAAAGATCTGTCTTCTTAGAGGCAGAGAGTATCAACTGTGTGACAGACTGGGAGATTATCTCAGAAGGAGAACTTTGAATGATGGTTGCTCAGTACTGAATGGAAGGCTGGAAAAAGAGCAAGGGCTGTGGCCTTAAGACCAGTTTAGCTGGGTTACAGGTACGAGTACCAAAGCACCAATTCTGTGTGTTTTGTGCTCGGACTTCTTGTGATTACCACCTAGAAAACATTTAGTGTGAATGGTTTTTGGTATGCACTGTCAATATTTTATATGCAGCATCACATACCATGCATCTCCTCAGTAACAGGCAGCTGAAAAGAAACATTTCAGGAGCAGCTAATTCTGACTAAAACCATCGGATCTCCAAGTTCCTGCAACAAAGAAAATCAAGGAGACAGAAGAAACCCCAGGTGCAAACTCTCATACAAGTGAAATGTGGTCAGCCATGCAATGAAAGGTGAATCGAGAACAGCCCTTTTCATTGTGTCATTTATAGTTTTATGAATGCATAGGATGCGTGTTCATCTTGACATAGTTTATCAGGGGATCTCGTGCTTTTACCATATATTTAATATAGCAAATGTGCCTACATAGGATCCTTTACATGTATTTTTTTAATTTCATCTCTTTTTTTCTTTTCTTCTCTTTTTCTTTATGCTTGAAATCTCTTCTACCTTGGTGATTTGCAAAGTTATTACATGAATAAGTAGGAAATAGGAATTGCTATACTTTGTCTAAATTTTCCTTAAAATAATCTTTCTTGAACTTTTCTTTACTGAAATGTATCTGTAACTCTTCTGCACTATGGTATATTCCAGCACTTAAAGTTTCCTCTACTTTATTTTGACTACTTCTTTTTTTTCCCCCAAATACTGCACTGCAAACCATACACAGATAATTTCTGATTTAATCAGAATTCTAAATGAATGTCACCTGCTTAAAAATTTGCTAGGACACAGTAAATGAGTTAATATTTTAGTGTCTGATACCAAAAAGTATGGTCTACAAGTAGCTTTAAGTTAATGGGGAGAAAAAAATGGACCCTTCCATTTTAAAGAAAAAAATAATTCTTGATTCTTTGTGTGTTCTGATGTACAATGTGTACATCTGATGTACAATTATGAGACATCATTGACCTAAGAGAGTGTTTAATGCTGAAGTATTAGAGAAATAAAACTGACATTGGATAAAAGTGTCTTTGAGATGACTTTCCATAAACTTCACTGAAGAGCTAGACTAGATTACATGCTGTGATTTATTCTCCTGTGTATGATTGCACTTTGTTAATTGTAAATGCATAGGTTAACTTACATTCACCCCCTAGTTCTCTGTAGTAGCACTGGGAAATAATTTTTTTCTCAGCATGACACCACTTCATGCCAGCTCCCTGATGTCCAACACGGGAGGCAGAGAGCCAGATGCTCAGTCCAAGAGGAGCTGTGTTTAACCAAGTTCAGCCTGTCTTGTCTCAAAGTTTTCCTCCAGCACAAGGACTGCAACTATCCTTGTTGAAATATGTGTGAAGAAGGGTTAAGTTGAATTAACTGTAAAATTTGACACATTTTAGACTAGAGATCAGGAATAAAAATTTAATTGTATGATAGATTCTAAGTGTATCTTAGATGCAGTATTTAAAAGCATATCTCGAGAGGAAGAATTCAGTGCCGCTATGTATAACTAAACTTTTTTTGTTCCTGAATATTCTGAATTTGTTCTCCCATTTTCAGTAGTCTGATGAATATAATATGTGAATCTATTACTACTTATGGACTACTTATGAACTACTAAGCTTTGAATGAAGGCTTTTCATAACCTTATGCTCCCTACCTACTACCCGTCTCACCTCCAGATGGGTCCCCAAATTCATCAGTTTCCCAGCATAATTGGGTTAAGACCTACAGTGAAGATATTTTCAGGGAAGCATCATTGTGTAAGCACATCCAAGGCTCTCTAATTCTGCCAACGTTCTTGTGACCAGAAATGTGATTTGTAATTTGCTCAACACAGACGCGGCTGTTTTAAAACGCTTGCCGTGCCTTGGATGTGGTACATACAACTCACCAGTCTTTTATTTTATTTTTATGCATTAGTTATTTAACAGCAGCATCTCTGGCACTAAAAGGATTTAGCATTCCATAGCACTAGGTACTGTGATTTTTAGCAGCTGTCCAAATATCTTATCTTCAGATAGGTGATGGATTAGTGCAACACATTTGACGCAAGCTATATTCAGAACACTACTCTGAAGAAGTGTGTACATGGACAATTTCTAGCACAAAATGAGAGAAGCATGAATGAAAATCCCTGTGGAAATTCTGCATCTGTTGGGAAAAAGTACATTCATTGACAATTGAAATAGCATAAAGGTCTTCAAATTGATGCTATTTTATCTACCATTCTCTGCGAATGAGCTGTTAGTTATGGCCAAATTTGATGACAGAACTGGTAAAATGAAAGAGATGGGAAATGCCAAAAACCACAGCATTACCTTAATGCTGGGGACTCACGTACAAGGAGCAGTAGTCTTGTACACACACTTGCTCATTGTTTTTGAAAATTTACTTTTTCTACAGACATTTATTATATGTGGTTCTGAAGTCTTCAGAAGGGATAGGTAAGGAAGGAGAGGTAAAGGGGGTTTGTTGAGGGGTTTGGTTGTATAGAAACTGATGACAGTGCTGATAGGTTTGAGTGTTTATGAGTAAGAATCAAGGGGAAGGCCAACAAAGCAAATGTACTGGTGGGAGTTTGTTACAACAAAATAAACTCACAGACATTCTTAAAATAAAAACAAATTAAACACAAATTTCCCCACAATTTTCCTAAAGAAATAGAATGGGTGTATGGTGTTGAAACCATACAGTTATGAGCAGCTAAGCATTTGACACTTTGGAGCCCTGTATAAAAATAGAGTATCTCAGAAATTGTATAGTACAGCTACCTGAGAGGAAGGGTTCAGAAGTACAAAATATCAGTTAAAAGCATAGACTGATGAAGCATCACCTGTTTCAATGATGTACACTATCAAAAAACAAGGCTAGAAAGATTTTTTCAGAACAGCTGACATCCAGGGGATACTGGCAGAATAGGAATGCAACCAAGATATTCACAGTAATATTCCTTACCAGGGATGTCTTTCTGCATCATCCATGAAATTGTTACCAGATACCCTATGGCAACAGGATCCGTGGGAATGGGATGAAGCTGTGTCAGGGGAGGTTCAGTTTAGCTATTAGAGAAGGTTTTTCATGGAGAGGGTGGTTGGGCACTGCAAGAGGCTCCCCACAGAAGTGGTCACAGCACCAAGCATTTGGACAACGCTCTCAGGCATGATGGTTTGATTCTTGGGGTTGTCCTGGGCAGGGCCAGAAGTTGGACTTCGACTGGTCCCTGTGGGCCCCTTCCAACTCAGGATATTCTGTGATTTTTTTTTCAGATTTTCTCTTCATCTCAGAAGAGAAAGTAATATCAGCTGTGACTAGGTACAACAAATGACATCCATCAATACCTTCTATGCACTTTTAGAGTTTCTTCAGAAAGGTCTCAGTGTGGAGAATCCTGATTAAATGCATTCTATGACAATGGATGGAACAGAACAGTGAGCCAACCTCTGTTAAAAAAAATCAAATTTGTCAATCTGAAAGTTGAATTACTTCTTTAATGAAATACTGGGAAGTTTTGAGAAATTTCCCAGAGATGGGAGTAACCCAGCAAAAGAGAGAAGCTTTAAAATTTAAGTCACATTCTTATAAGAGTCCTTCCTGGATCAGAAGGAGTTATTTTGGCCTATGCATTAATTTCCTATTGATGTAAAAGTAGAGGGTGGGTCCCACCTATTGCCTGTTGAGCCTCTGTGAGTTAAAGATGGAGATATATTTTGAGCCCACACATGCTTTTGGATTGTCCAAATGCAGCAAAGGAATCCAGCCTGTGTGTCTCAATTTCAAGAGTTAGATGATAAATTGAAACTTCATGGGAACATGGAAAAAAAACATGCTAGGAAGAAGACAGATCAACCAGTCTCTTTATCTACCATGAGCCAAGTTAACCATGATAGATTTACCTTCCTAACTCTCAGTTTCTTTTAAAAGACATTCTTTTCAATACAGCAAGTGAAAATGCTGTAAGTCTCCCAAATCACCTGGAAAAGCTAGTTTATATCTGCTGTAGTTGCCAGGCAACCATCACAATCTTCCAGTTCTAAAAATTGTCTGACTGGAGTTGACCTTACTTTTATGCTATGGTTACCCCTACAGCCTTCCCCAAAATAACAAAATTCTGTCAATCTGCCAGAAACAAATTTCTGTCATTACACTGAAATTTTGCAGCCCATTACTCCATAATAAGAACTACTGCCTTTAGGTGTCCCAACGGGATGAGCTGCTAAAGCAACTGATTTATCTCAGTTAGAAACAAGGTTTTTGCCTTTTAGTGCACATTCATTTCTGTCTTAATTTTTCTAAACTAATACTCATATTGATCATAAGCATGTAGACCTGGGGACTTATTCTGCACTGCAGTCTTAGCCAAAATGCCTATTATATCAGATAGGAATGCAGCCTAACTGTAAGAATACAGTATGTGACCTTTGTGGCCTTACAGCAACAAAAAGCATGTCAGTAGTTACACTATGTCAGTATCCATAGAGAGATCAGTATCAGAGCAGAATCAATAATCAGGAAATTTCATGTCAATTAAACCACATTGGCTTTTAATTTGTTTAGTATTCATTACTTTTACTGCAAAAGAGTCAGGAAAATGAAACTGTTTTACAAAAATGTCATGGTTTAATCCAGATGTCAACTAAAGACCACACAGACCCTCTCTCACTCCTCCTGCCCCCTGATGGGATGGGGCAAAGGATCAGAAAAAGGTGAAATCTTTGGTTTGGTATCAGAACTAATAATAGAAATAAAGTGAATATTAACAATAGTAATAATTGCAATGAAATGGAGAGGGGAAACAAGTGATGCATTGTACAATTTTTCACCACTTACTGACCAATGCCAAGTCTGAGCACCAATTGGCATGTTCCAACTGAGAATTGCCCCCCAGTTTACTGCCCACCATACTGGGCATGACATTCTGTGGTATGGATTATCCCTTTGGCCAGTTCCAGTCAGATCTCCTGGTTATGACAGCTTCACAGCTTCTTGTGCAGCTCCTCACTGGCAGAGCATGGGAAACTGAAAGTCCTTGACCTAAGGGTAAGCATTACCTAAAACAGCTAAAACATCAGTGAGTTATCAACATACTGAATCCAAAACACTGCACGGTACCAGCTACTGGGAGGAAAATTAAATCTATCCCAGCTTGAAACCAGAACACAAAAGTGATATTTATCATTTCTATATTGCAGCCAGGAGGGGTTAAAAAAGAGAGGTTAAGGATTCCTAAAGACAAAGCAGTCAGCGCAAATCCCAGTGCTACTTCATCCTCCTAATTTAGTGACATCTGAAATTCTTAGAGAAACCATCCAGAAAGAAACCAATATTAACCAGTGAGTTACTAGGGTAACGCTTAATTTACCTACCTACCCAACTTAAATGGGTGCATTCCAATCAAGTTACATTTTCTCTACTGCCAGTGGGGAAAGTTCCTAAGGAAGGCCCATCCCATCTCAATGATATATTTATTTATGTCTGCATTGACAAAAGATAAATACAATCCAGTTGAATAACTTAAAACAGATACCTAATTTCTAGACAACTGAGGTTCAATGAGATGAATGCCCACTCATTGGTAGTCAATGCAAAGCACTGTGGAGATGGACTTTAAGGTCACATTGCAATTATGTGCAACAAAGACAAAACTATTTTGATCTCATGTGATCTAGCTCTGTGATTTATTCCCTGAATCTACACTTTCTGTTGATATTTTTCCTGTGTTGAAAATATTTTTTTTTCAGCACTTTAAAAAGTTTGAAATCTAAAAGGATTCGAGTAAGTGACTTACTGTTTCTTTCCAGATAGATTTCATTTGTGTTCTGCAAGCTCAACATCTTAGCCTGGAATGAGATACAATCACGTTATAACAATATGACTCATACTTAACCTACTTTAAAAAAAAATGCAAGGGTTGCCAAGTAAAATGATAATATAACAGTGTTAAGTATGAGAAAGTTATAAGGACCTCCAATAAAGAACACAGTGGTTCAGGATCTTACTTGACAAAATTCCAATTTACTTTCTATATCACTCAAAAAGAAATTAGACTTAAAGGAGATATAAGCATAATTTGCTTCTACTTTACAGCTAATTTGGCTATAGACAACTAATATTTTATATTAAATGCAATGTAATATAACTTCACATTTCTTTTTCCATGGCGACATTCATAATACTGAAAATGAAGTTGACGAAAAAACTAATTCAGTGATGTATAATGCTAACTTTCATTTGCTTACTTGTCATTAAAAAATTAATGTGAAATAGTGTCTTGAAAGTGATTTGCATATTCTTCAATTAAAAATGCTACAGTGTCCTTTTTATACCAAATTGAATTAGTTCTTATTGAAGTTTTCAAGTATTAAAGACTACTTTAATAGTCTTGCAGTCTGTACATATGAAATGCTAATTGACGTCTCCTTGGTAAGAAGACATCCAATATTTCAGCTGTATTATTCCTAAATCTTATGCTGAGGCCAGGCCTGGCAATGATGTCTAAGGTAGCACAGAACATGGAGTTTCCCAAAAGCTTTGAGCATGAGTAGTTACACCAAAGAGACTCTGACTGCCCTTCATAGTTGCTTACAACCTTATGCTGTTTTATTCCTTAACACCACAATAACTCTTTGTGGAGCTGCATAATAAATGCACAGTGCAACTACAGCTTGCAGAAGCCATTCAGTTATCTAATCTTGTTAGTTAGCTAGTCTTGTGCTGAATTAGTTTTAACCCAGGTCAGCCCCACCACCCCAGTTTTAGAGTAAAAGTCCTATAAATGTGGCATAGGGCACTGGGATGGCAAAGGGAGATAAAATGGGAAGGAAAGGTACAGAAACAGGTATGAACCCCTGGGTCCTCTCCCCTGTTTGAATATGCTGATTTGTGGGGATTTAACATTCATGAGAAGATCATCTCAGGCACTTCAGCTGTAGAACTGTAAAATAGTTAATATAACATGTTTAGTGCTGTCAGTTAATTTCCCGTCAAGCCAACTAATTTTTACATCGTTTACGCTAATCCAGCAAAAGCAATATGAACAGCCAGTGAGTAAGCAATCTTACTCAATGCTTAAGCTTTGCAGATTTAGAGAGACCTACAGTATTTTAACATATCAAACCATGTGGCTATCTTGCTTAAATGGCAGCTGCTGTTTGTAATATCTGAGTGCTTTCAATGAAGATATCAGCAGGGCAAGCAACTAATGCATCTAGTGAAACTGTGCGCTCAAAGATGAATGGTGTCTGGAAGTAGGACAACAGCAGAATGTAAGCAGATATGCTAGAGGATATAATGTCAGTGGCTGGAAGCTATTTGGATAGCAAATGCTGCAAGTTTTATGAATGGCTGTCAGGAGCCAATCATATAAAATAAGCCTTACATAAGCCCAAGAGAAGCTTAGGAATAGACTTGTAAAATAGTTTGTGCTCCCTCCTTTAGGATCACATGGCAGATCTAGGTCTGGATCTGAATCTGTATGGGATTGACCTTGGTAGAGGAGTACAGTATCTTTCTGAATTAATTTTTAAACTTTGATGAGCATATCTTTCAGAGATAAAAGCAAATACATGAATGAACATAATTATAGAGAAGCCATCTTGACATGTCTTTACAGTAGCTAGTTGTTCACATCTCTAAAAACGCAAATAAACCTACTGTGAAAATACCTGTTTTCAACTTCCAGTCTCTGGATCCTTTCAGACCTTTCTAGACTAGCCTGAGAACACATTCTGTAGCAGCTGTTTAGCCCCTTTGATCAAATAATTCTCTAATTTTTTAGTTAGTGTGAACAGATATTTCCTAGAACTTTTTTCTACTGGGAATGTTTTTCTATTCTTTAAGGTAAAGATCTTCTTTGGACATTAAGAAAGTAGATACAGCAGAGAACTGATGTCAGCAAAATGCCTTCAAGATGAACACTTGTGGCTTTGGCTGCTTACTTATGCTCTGCAGAAAAAAACAGGAGACCAATTACTTGAATAGTGAATTTCAAAGAGCCCAGATCCCCATTTTCCATCAAAACTCTCTATCTTAAACACAACAGAAATCACTTTAAGAGCAAAACTTTCAAGAACTGCAGATATCAAAATATTTTCCTAAAATTATTAGCATTCCATCCAAGAATTATAAATCATTTTACTAGCAAGCACACCCAATTTACAGTCATACACAAACTAAGTATTCATTTGCCTAAAGTCACAGTACTATTCAGGAACTGATCTGGAAATAGGAGCAAATCTTCTCTTTAAATGGCTGTCAGAGAGTTCATCAAGGGTTTTCTATATGGTGATTTAGTATACTTATTTAAATCACAAGTGAAATTTTTAAAAGCTGATATCTCATTTAAATATTGAAATTAAGATTTCAATGGGTATAGGCACACACAAATGATGGCTTCTAAAAACTAAGACATCCCAGAGAAAAATGCACAGAGATTTAAAACTTACTGTGTAACCATCACTAAAATGAAAGAGTTTTAGGAGTGGGGAGGGAGATTCCCTCAGCCACGATTTTTTAAAGTTCTAAATATACAAGAATTTTGAACTGACTACTGGAATCTTATTTCTATTTTCTTTATGTCTAAGGATGTTTGGCCAGATATGATTTCATCACCTGGCCCTTAGCATCAATAGACCAAATAGGTCTAACACTAGTGAATGAATTAATACATACTTGCAGACATCCCTTGTCCTAATTTCATGCAGATGAAATTTTGGGTTTTCTCAACAGCTGCTCATATGCACCAATAGTGCCCTCTGCAGTGTTATAATGTAGTTATATGCAGATGGCAGAGCTTTGAATGTTAAGGAGCCAAAGTGTGAGAAGAATATGCAGTAGAGTAATTCAGTAACCAGAAGAATTTATTTGATTCTCATCACCTTAAAATCAACAGTGGGATGCAATATGATGGCAGTTTGAATGAAGGGGCAAGCTGCTGCAATGAAATCAGCTACCAAAATAAACTAGGAGGCTGATGCCACATTATGATGGCAGCATGACTTTGCTAGGAACACACATGGCTGAAGTGATTCAGCACCCAGTGATGACCTTGGAGGGCCCATTCAAACTATAAATGTTCTTGGTTTTGTGACAGTATTATTCTTACTCTGTGTGTTGAACTCTGTCATCAACTCAGCTATTGATTTAATTTACTCCACTAGCTTTATCCTGCTTAACCACAGTAATCTCAAACCTGCTTACTCCCACATTCCTTTCTCCCATTCCTAATAAAGTTATGCTGAATACATGTGCTCAATATTTGTCCTACTGTTTGTTTCTCATCAAAATTCTAAAACTGATACTCACACCTTTACGCTCTCAGCAGTAGAGAAGCACTCACTGCAAGACCCATAAATTCCAGACTTATCCCCAAGACACCAACGCTGAGAGGCAGGATATCAGCTCTGGCACTAGCTCACACTGGTAAACTGCTAAACCACTGGTGTCACATTTTGCTTCCTGGATCATCTTCTGTCATCTCTTCTCCAGGAAATTGTCTTAATCGGGGCTGGGAATGGGTGATGCATAGCACTAACATGTTGGTTCCATACAACTGGATTTGAGTTTGTGGGCTTTTATGTTTTAAAAATTTCTTCAAACATCTGTGGGAAATGTTTTGCATATGCTTCTCATCTGCAATAACTGAGGAGAAATCTCTAATATAGACCTGTTTGGATAATAAAATTACAAGAGAAGTGAAGTTTTCAGGTTAGAGAAGGCTGTGCAGAATATAAGAAATCATACATGATTGCTATTTGGCAGAAAAGACTAGGAAGGTGTTCTGCACTGGAAGGTAAATAAGGGAAGTTCAGAATGAAGTAACTTGCTTATCAAGACTGTTTGCATACTCTTACATAGAGCTATTTTGAGGTCTTGGACATTAAAATAACCTGTTTAGTACTATTGCAATTTTAGGCAAGTCATAATATCAAAACGCAGAAATGTTTTCTCACTTCTGTTTATGTACAGAGTACATAGATGGTAATCTGGGAAGAAGAAATTTTAAAGTGGTTTAAATTCGGGAAATCATTTAGAAATAAACCAACAAAGTTAATGTTTTTGGTCTAGCTGATTGTATGATAAAGGTCAGGAGTAAAATGCACATAAATATTTGACAAGTTATCCAGAACAATCTAAGAATAACTTTACATGAAAAAAAAAAAAATTCCATTGTCATAGGAAAACACCTAAGACTGGATGGGGAACAGACAGCTCAGAGTGAGGAGGTAACAAGTGTGAGGATGGCAGCCTGAGACATACTTTCCTGACTCCCTAAATTTACCAGGGAAACTCAGTGGGATGCCACAAAGCCAGGGCTTTGAAGGGGCCAAAGGTCACTCAAGCATTTTTAACACTTGAGATAAACAAAACTGCATAATGCCTCAGGATTTCTAGAATGGCATCAGGCTAATCAAAATAATGTATTTGTCCTAAAAAGAGCTGGCACATTATTGCCAGCAGGATGAAAATTTGTGAAACATGCTTGGATTCTCTGAAAAAAAATAGAATCATAGACATGACTGGCAGTGAATGCAGGAGACTGAGCTGGATGGTTTGTTTGTGTAAGAGGTTTTGTTTGTGCAATCCTTTCACACATGGCTGAATCTTGATGGCCTTATGCAGGCTTAAAATTTAACTCTCACTCAGAGGTCACCTCCCACAGGACAGTGTCCTGCAGCTACCAGGCAATGAGAATAACTTGTAATAAATCCAAGTTTTCAATGAGAATAACTTTTAATAAATCCAAGTATTTGGAACATTACAGTAGGCTGGGCATTTAAAGAGGACCTTCACTTTCTGGATACATGACTTTAATAACTATTTTAATCATTTTTATAACCTCTGGTCAAGTGAAAGTCTGTTCAGCTCAATTTTTTCTCTCTGTTTAGGGCTGATTTTTTAAAAAGGCACTTTGTAAGACCATGAATAGAAGGCCCTGAGAAAATGGAGAACTTTGGTTTCTAGCCAAGACAGCTGCCTCAGGCTTTGGCCATAGGATGCTTGTCTTGGATTTTGGCCCATTACTAAGATATCAGTGTTTTTATTAAGCTACAGTATACTCTAGGACTGGTCAGAACATCAAGAAGTTGGTGAGGGGGCAGTGGCAGTGGTGACCAAGGTAAGTCCAGGGCTGAGGGCTGGATGGAGCTCTGCAGGGAATTCCTGAGCTCAGGGACACCTGAGCAACGGCCCCATGAGGACCCAGAGGCCCTTGACAGCAAACCAGGCAAAATCAGTGCCATGGAAAGGGCCCTTTTGGTTCTGGTCTGTGGCAAATTGAATTTGAGTGAGCAGTGCCCTGGCAGCCAGGAGGGCCAGCCCTGTCCTGGGGTGCATCAGGCACAGAATCACAGCCAGGCAAGGGAGGGGACTGTCCCCTCTGCTCTGAGCTGGGGCGGCCTCAGCTTGAGGCCTGTGTGCAGTTTTGGACACCACAACATAAGAAAGATATTAAGCTATTAGAGAGCTTCCAAAGGAAAGCAACAAAGATGGTGAAGGGTTTCAAGGTATGAGAAGCAGCAGAAGTCGCTCACCAAATTCTGTGATTTTGTGAAATTTCTGTCCATATCAGCAAAAAGCATCCAAACAACAGGAAATCTCAAGACCACCCAAAATCACTTTTAAAAAGTTTGATGCTTAATAATATTTTTGCTTTTCCAAAAGTAAAGTATGCCTGCTCCAGGGGCTCACTCCTGCACATAACTTACCAGGCTTTATTTACAGCTCCTGTTCTGTGCATGGAGCCTAAAGAGTCCCTGGTGCACAAATTGGTGGCCAAAACTTGACAGCTGCATTAGAAGTTACAGTAAGGAAAGGTCTGGCCAAGACATAAGCATATCCCTTGAAAGCTATCTGCTCATCTGAAGCCACACCTCTGATCCAGCTGAGAGGATCCCATGGATAATTTTGTGGTTTGTGCTGAATGCGAGCCAGCAGTGCGCTCTTGTGGCGACAGCCCTGCGTGTGCACCAGGCACAGAGAGGGATCCCGGCCAGCAGAGCAGGCAGGGGCTGCTCACTGCTGCTTGCCTGGCACCCAGGAGGCCACTTCAGTGCACCAGCCCAGGCTGACACCTCAGAACAAAGATACAGAGCAGGTGGAGAAAGGTCTCTGGAGGACCACCAAGACGATGAGAGAGGGTGCAAAGCATGAGAAGGAGCTGAAGGAGCTGGATTTCTTGAGCCTTTAAGGAAGAGGATGAGGGGAGCAGCTGCAATCTTCCTAAGATTGTCTGAAGGGGAATCAAAAAGACTCTGCAACTGAAAACAAATCTGGGGTTTGGTTTGTTAGTAAAGTAACTGGCACTCTCTTTCTGTGTTTCCTCAAATTTTGGAATTCTAAACAAATGCAAACATTTAGCCAACATGTAATAAAGGATTGCCTTCTCTATACTCTTAAGAGTTACTAAATAGCACTGGTAATGAACCAGCAGCAGTCAGGCATCAGAGGCTGAAGGTCCTTTCTAATTGACTGACATTTGCCCATTTAGCTCACATTCCTCACCAGAAATGACATAATGGGACAGATAGTTAAGCTGAAAGACAGCTTTGGAAAGGATAATTTTTGACATGTTTGGACAAATGTATTTGCACTAATAGCCACCTCAAGGTTTGAATAGTATGGCCAATGCCTCACTGCCACTGGTGATGGAGCGGAGTTAAGGAAGAGGAATAACTGACTATTTAAATATATACCAAGTGATTTTATGTCTGCTCGTGTGGTTTTAATTCTCTGGTTCTCTGGTTTAGGTACATAAAACCATTTCAGTTTTGCCTTCTCTTATTAGCAGTATCTGAATTATAGTTGATACAATCCTCACAGCTTTCACTTGACAGATATTTATCTGCTTCAGCAAATATAACTTCCTAGTCTATATTTTTAAGCTCCAACTTGCCTATATTTAATGAAAATGCCCAATCATATATTTATAAACCAGAAAATGGAAACTCTGAGTGCCTGGTGTGACTTAGATGTCTACAGTCCTATGATTCACTAGCAAAGGTGCAGATTCCCTATATTCCATCTACATGAGGGCTATGAGTACATTTATCTCCTGAAAATATCCCTTCACTTCATTATTTACTGTCTTGTCTCACCCCTAAGGCAAAATATCTAAATTTGCACCCAGATATGTCTGCTAGGAAAATATCATCTGATGCTGTGGCCTATTTTTCTGCAGTAAAACTCTGTGCTTTCTGATGGAAATGGAACAGTAAGGCCTACCAGTTAAGGCCTACCTTGTTCTGCCTATTTTTACATCACTAAGTTAAATAGAATTTTATTCCATGACTTCAATATGACTAACTGAATCAATATACAAATTATATGTAGCTGCTTAAGTTGGTGATTGCTAAAATATAGGAGAAAAATGCATCTGCCTGTAATCCTCAATCAAAATAATCCAACAAAAAGTACTTATTATGGCATGTAAATATGTGTTGGGATGGGGCTTGAAACAGTAATGCTAGATGATCACATCCTTCATCACTTTTCTATAGCACTGAGAATGTTTTCCATTAAATGTCAGCCTTGACTAAATCTGATGCAGAACAGCAAATGAACAGCCTGATTTTGTGAGGTCTTTTAGGATACAGTAAGTTTATACTTTTTTATCATCTTCTTTACCATATTTGTAATGAAAAAATAATCAGGTTCTATTTATCTATCTTGGTCAAAAATTTGAACCTGCATGACTTTTTAATGCCTCACTCTATGAATTATAATGCTATTTTTTATTGCTTTGGCCTTTTTAATATTCAGCAATTTATCTGACTGATCACTTTTGCTTGCCTCTTTTTATAGCTTCACTGAATTCCCTGGTCATAATCCTCAGTAAGCTCATAAAGATAGATTTTGCATAGAACAAAATAAACAAAACTTTCAAATTTAAAATTAGATCAGCAATAAAACCATACAGCTACTTCTCAAGTAGTCTCAGGCTGATACTGTGTCATGTGTCAGGTCTCACAGACACTACCACACAATGAAATGTCAGCTTGAAAACTGAACTAAATAGCTAGAATTTTATGTTCACTGCAGAATTAACCCTGAATATACCTTGAGTATCGCCACAATGTGCAACCCCCCAACTCTATTTTACATGATAACAACGAGCTGTGAGCTCATTAAGTGCCATACACAAGTGTAATCTCTTTCTTCAAATGCAATTGTGTTCTGAGTTTGCACTGACAGACCTGAAAGGAACACACACACCAGCTTAATACAACCCACTGACAGACCTGAAAGGAACACACACACCAGCTTAATACAACCCAGATACTTGTAGCATGAAAATGCCTCATGTGAGCTCATACTGTGCCAACCAAATGCCATAGATTTTCTATACTTTCTCACAATTGCCTATGAGGCCAGGAAAATAATCCACCAGTTTTATTTCCTTAAAAGCACTCACTACCCAGTTCAGCTTACTCCAGTGCAAAGCTCAGGTGGGTATGAGCCCCAGCAGTCTTGCTGCCTTATGCTGTGAGTACTGTACAGAAGCCAGTGTTGGCTGCCTCGATAAGAAAAATTTTGTTGTAGATAACACATGGCAACTACACAGTAACAAGCTACATTAAAAGCTACATAAAGGTACATAAATTCCAAAATATCTGTAGACATTACTGAAATTAACTCTGAGAAATTTACAGTGAGAAGACAGAAGACTATTGATCATATACCCTACAGTGAGTTGACACTGTTGTGGTGATCCCTCTGAAGTGTATAGTCCTACCCAATACACAGAAGAAGGAACAGAAGTATTTGAATAGTAGAGGGAAATGACAGGATGGAGACCCTGTAGTAGTGTCTCAACACAGCCTTGCTGTTTCATGAAGCAGTATTATGTCTTGGTCTTTGCTTGTTTTTTTGGTATTCCCCAGAATTTTGTTTTCTGAGGCATTTAACAATATATGTGGCACCATCTAGTGGCCTCATAAAAATTTACTTAAATTGTGACCTGTTTTATAACAGCAATTGTTTCTAGGGACATCTCATGAGTTACTTAGGTATAGAAACCCTGAGAAGCAAAACCTTGAACTTATAGTCAAAGCCAGCACGAAAGTTTTATCATTGATGAGAATTCAGAAACGCATGGAAGAAGCTCCTAATATAACACTTCTGAGAATTAATCACGTTCTGATACTCTAATCTCAGATATCTGAATAAAAATGCATGCAATGAGGATGCAGCATTCTTCTTTGTGGTGAAATTCCAAGTCCTGATAAATGGCAAAGCCAAAGGAGAAGTTTACTAATTGGACTCTCATTTGATGCTCAGTTCTTGGATTTCTGCTGCAGTGTAGACTCACTGCTTCCAATATATATACACTACAATGTATTAGAAATCACACCTTATGTGCTATTGGTTTCTGAGTCATAGGTTTTTCCTTCTTCTCAGATCTCTCATCTGTGAAAACTAAATTAATGCTTTAGGGTGAGAATGTAATGGATTTCTCTCTAAAATTCTTTTCAGAGCTTCCCTAAACTGAGCTGATTTGTAGGTCTGTAGATCTGTCCTCAGTCACTGAGTAGTTTGCATTATTTTAAACTCATGCTATTATATTGCTGGATGATATATTATATTCCTATGTCAGCTTTTCCTCAGTCTCACTTCTCTTCTCAGGTAGGAAGTGAAGATTAGGTAATTCTGTGTTTTACCAGCTTCACATACACATATACACATACAACACAAACTGAGTTACTGCTTTCCTAAAAAACACTGATATTCTTTAGGACTGATAAAATTGCCTTTCTGCATTGTTCAGAACTGGATGCATGAGAGCAAGAATTTATTTGCACACAGTAGTAGTAGGTGAGGTTACAAGAAAATTTTCAAGCTATACAAGGAAGATCTGCAATAGATGTCATTGTCACTGCAAAATCTTAATTTTTAACTGTCTTCATGAATGAAAATTACTTTCTACAGCAAGTTCCATTGAGTCTCTGAGCCCACACAAAATCTTTAGAAAGCAAATGTACTATTCCTCATTATCTTTTCTCTGGTTCATTTGTGGGCTTTATGAGAAGGTGTTTAAAATAATGAGGTAATCTGTAATCCTAAACAATTAGCAAGTCCCCAGAAACCTTAATATCAATGAAAAGTTTCTGAGCAGGGTTATTAAAAATCTGTAATTATATAACTCCTAGGCACTCTAGTAGAGTGGTGAAAGCAACCTGTACAAAAAGGGATCTTATAAATTCCTGTCTTTAGAAGGACAGTTCATGCTGACTGACAAAATGAGACTAAGATTAAAATTAACTTCACAACAAAAAGTTAGATTGTGAAAAGTTAAGGAAATTTCCTTCAATATTTCTGCTGCATGTGTCCATGGCCAGGTGCAGACAATCCCAGTCTCACTTGAGCTGTACTTTGGATCAACTCACCTTCAGGTTAGAAATGGTTAATCTCTCAGAAAAAACAATCACTTTGTGTGATATGCTACATTTACTCTGCTCCACTGCTTCTATCTAGCTTGGAGGGAGCTAGTTTAGAGACATTTTTATTTTGTCCTATGGTACAGAGCTCGTTTATCCTAAATCTCCTTGTCTGAGTGAAGTACAGTGTGTGGATTTAGCAGTCATGCTTGAAATAACAACTATTTACAACCTTGAAACCTTGATTTTCTAACAAAAAAAAATTTCTCTCTGCTTTTTCTTATATTTGCAGTCTGTACTAGTCTGCAATTGCCTTCAAATGCAATTACTGTCCAATTATTTTTCTCTAGAATTTCTATCGTATGAAACACCACTCCTTCCTATTGATTTCTAAATCTTTCTAAATTGATCTCTTATTAGGATAATTTTTCCATCATTAAATAACAATGAAAAATGAAATGAAAAATAATTTCAGTAAAACCTTTCTAAAAATTAGCTATAGTGAGTCAAGCCCAGATATATGCATTCTCCCCTTATTTAAAGCGTCTTCAAACTAAACCAGCTGCTGTTGGCTTTGTTGCTACATCAGATTCAACTTAGGAAAGGACATGGTAATGAGAGCTGACAAGTGGGAATTCTCTGATTCAGAAACATCTAGAAATTCCCTGGATGCATAAAAAAAAAATCTAGTAATTTGCAAACACCAGAGATGGCCATGGAATGAAAATTGAGACTCCAGTCTACCAGCAACAAATATTCATGACTTTGCTAAAAATGCAGTTGTAAAGATGGTTGAAACAAATCCAGAGGTGGCAAAATGTATGAAGTACAGACCTCAGAAGCCTTTATGAATACCTAATTTCAGAAGAGTATGAATATAGAATAACCCCATGTGAAACAACAGATATGAAAATCAGAACCCAGAGTAATGACAGTTTAGCATTTGAACTTTCCAAATGGAATACTGGTATAATTCTTGCATATATTCAGTCTTATTAAAATTTTCCTTAGTCCTCTGGAGAAAATTTCAAGGAATCCAGTACTAGAAATTGTTTGCTAAGTTACTTGAGGCTGTACTTTCAAATCCTTAAAACAATTCATTATGGTTCCCTACATCAACTTTGGTCAAGCTTTTAGAAATCAGCCGTGAAAACCTCGCGTAAAGTTAACAGGCAATGAATTTACAGGAACACATGATTTTCTCAGCTGTTGGATTGTGAGGCTGGATGCATAAGGCTCACAAGAGTGTGGGATGCCAACCTGCTGCAGTGCTTGGTTTCTTTTTGTCTGTCCTGCTGCCTGGTGCCACTCACAATGACGTTATAAAGATCAGGAGAGAAAGAGAGAAAGGCTAGCAGGAATTAGCCAGTGTAAATTCCCTTTGCACTTGCATGCAGTGCTGAAATCTGAGACCTGTTGGAATAAAATCTGCTGATTTGAAGCCTTGTTTATATTAGTAAAAATGTGAAGCTACAAGGATCACAAACAATAACCAAATGAATGACCAGAATGACCAAACCCACTGCAGTTCAGGAGTTGCAGTCCTAAATTCTGTGTGGTCATTGTGGGATAACCCCAGTCAGCAGCTCAGCCCTACTCAGCCACTTACTCTTTCCAAGAATGGGGAAGAGAATTGGGATGGTAAAAGTGAGAAAAACTTTGCATTGAGATAAAGGCAGTTTAATAGGTAAAGCAAAAGCTGAGTATGCATGAAAAGTAAAATAAGGATTGATTCAGCACTTCCTCTAGCAGGTAGGTGTTCAGCAATCCCCAGGAAAGCAGAGCTGCACCACGCATGATGGTTACTTGGGAAAACACCCTTATCTCAGAATGTTCCCCCTTTTCTCTTCTTTAACCCAGGTTTTATTGGAAAGCATGATGTTGTACAATATGGAACATCCCTCTGGTTAATTTGGGTTAGCTGCCCTGTCTGTGTCCCCTCACAGATTCCTGTACTGCCCAAGCCCAATTGCTGGTGAAGAGAGGTGAGAGAAACAGAAAAATCTTGGTGCTGTGCATGCACTGCTCAGCAATGGCTAAAGCACTCCTGAGCTACCAACGTTGTTTTCATCACAGACCAGAAAAATAGTTCCACAATATGAAGAAAAATAACTCTACCTTAGCCCAAGCCAATACAGTCATACAGAAATTATATAATAATATAATGATTTTGTCACAGGCAGATTCAAGGTTACACAGCAGTGTTTCAAAATTAATGAGGTTAAAACTGCAAACACCTGCTTGGACTTTCTGACCCAATGTAGCATGACTGTGTGAGAGAAGGGAGATAAAAGGAAGAGCAGTTCTTCTCTGGCTCCATGCTGGGATCTTTCCAGACCTCCTTTGTCTACCAGCAGGAGGATGAGGGAAAACAAAGCCAGGGAGTGGGATAAATTTTCTCATTATTGAGGCTGAGAAGATTGTATAATCTCAACAGACCAGGTGGTGCCTGGGGGAGCTGCTCTGCAATCACTGTGATTTTTGTGTCTCTTCTGCTGCCTTAAGCAACTGCCTACATGGTCTGGGTCTACAGCTGCCCCCTGCCTTGGCAGATATGCTCCATAAAATTAATATGCCAGGCTTACAAATTTCACTGGGGAGCTGTCTCATTGTTAATTACGTTTTTGAATTACAAGTAAAAAAACCTGTGAAAAACAATGAAAAGAACTATGAAAAACTGTATTATTTTGAATGACTATTAAACTAAAGAAGTTTATTTATAGACAATATGCCAGTGACACAGAGGATACTGCAAACAGAGAAGTGCTCATAGTTGCTGTTTCTCTGTTAAGGGGCACTAAGGCTCCCACTGCCATCCTGACAGGGGGTCATGAGAGGTATGCTGACTCTCCAGAGCAGAGCTGCTGCTGAGACAGTGCCACTGCCTGCCAAGGTCACAGACTACTCTCAGTTGTTCCTCTTTCCTATGGGCGTGAATGACACTGCAAGCTGGAACCTGGGCAAAGTCAAGGAAAACTGCAAAGCCCTGGGAGTGCAAGCATGAAGTATTGGTGCCCAAGTTATCTTTTCTTTCATTTTACTGGTTAGAGAAAAGGGTGCAGCCAGAAATAGATGCATAATGCATATCAACTACTGGCTTTGTGGCTGGTGTCTCCAAGAGGTTTTTGGTTTTATGACAATGGGGAATTCTTCAGTGACTATACCCTGTTAGAGAGGGATGGGATCCACTTGTCTAGATAGACAAGGGAAACTTTGCAGCAGACTGGCCAACACGGTGAGGTGGGCTTTAAATCTAAGGACTTGGGGGACAGGGTCCAAGGTGGCAATGCTCACGCCATGGCAGCAAACTGGGGATAAACCAGGCCAATTAGAGCACTGACAAATATTCCTTAGCTACCTCCCAAGGTGAGAACCAGAAGACCAACCACCTGGAGTGTATGCATGCATGCACATAACAGCCTGGGGGAAAACCAGGAGGAGCTGGAGCTCCACATGCACTCAGAAAGTTATGATCTCATGGGAATGACTGAAACATGGTGCGCTGACTCACATGGCTGAAGGATCATGTTGAATGGCTACAAGTTTCAGAGTCAGGCAGCCTCTTCATGCATGAAACCCGTGCATCCATTATAAATGTTCCCATTGGCAAGCACTGAAACCTGATGCTCTCTCAACAATATGGACATGTGAAGGAGGAAAATAGAGCTGTGCTTCAATAAAAGCTCCGCTCTCTGTGTTTATAAGATTTATAGCCAATGTCAGCAACACCAGAAAACCCAAAACTGGATTATATTCTATATTTGCTTCTTTTGGACTCAGCAAACAATTTTGCCAGAGCGATCCTGCCAACAACAAATGGCCCCAAACACATGACAGTTACACATGCAAAGAAAAACCTCAGCCCATTCTGGAAGTGCATGCACCACTGACGCTGCCTACTGCTATCACAGTAATGTAACTATGCCATTAAAATGAAGATTTTGACACCAGCTGATGCTAAGCCATGCTTGGGAGTGCAAAACAACGAAGAAAATACAGTTTCTGATCAGTATGTTTGGAATATTAAATAGCAAGTATATTCTTTAGATTGACCATAAAACTGTGCAATGCTTTTCATCAAATTATACAGCCCTCCAACCATGAGTCTCTTCTTGGAAGAGCCAGCTTCTTTGTTGTAAAATATCCATTTTAACTTGGGGTACACAAAAATTTATCACCTATTTTACAGCAACTCAGAACTACATCTGTGCTCTTACACAGGCCATGTCTGAAAATAAAACCTCAGCCTATCAACCTACACAGCTGTAATGAGAAGTTTATGCTACACAATATGCAAATATGTGGCTGGCTTTTAATGGAACAAACACACATCTGGTTTCAGAAAGAGTCCATACTAATTCCTCTGTTCCACTAAAAGCAGTGATAGAACTGAGGCACTAACTATTTCAAAGCAAAGGGCTAATTTAAAGCATTTCATAGGCTTAGTTTTCCTGATTCTTGAAGGAAATATATTTATTATCTGTCCCAGAGTCACCCCCTGTGTTTCCTTGGCCCTGTCTGGTCCAGGCAGTCACACACTGTGAGGCACACCTGCAGCAGCAGAGGTGAGCTGTGAAAGAAAACATCTCCCTGAGGTGGCCAGTCCTTCAAAAACTTATTGTCATCATCATTTTTTGTCACAAGAAGGCAAGCTGTACAAATTGAACTTACAGGACATTTAGGTTATACTCATATTGCAAAGCTCCGTCTGTACACACCACTTTAGTTTACAAATCAGATATATTCTGTCTTTTAAAATGTATTCATTTAACATTTACTCACACTGCATGAAAATCAATACAAAGGTGTCTCTCATGTGCTGCCACACTTCACAGTGTATACTGAGATGCTTTACCCCATAACAGCAAACAGAAATACTGCATAAGTAGGTTGTAGTCCTCTTACCACATGTTTTTTTCATTCTTATTAGCACTCTGAGCTTGACTGCTGCTTCTTTTTGTACATCTGGACCCAGGCAACAGGTCATTAAGTTAGTTTCATGATATTTAAATATCCACTGTAATTCCACAGCTAGAGTAGATTTTAATAAACACCAACTTTTGAAAACTAGCATAACTGAAATGTGGACCTACCACAAGATTACTAATAGCCAGTATGTTGGAGAATTTTGCTCAGACATGGCTTAAAGAAAGAAGCCATGAAAATATACAGCTGATGGAAAAGTAAAAAGCAGCCATAAAGCAGCAGTTCCCAAGTCTTTTTCTGTAAATAACTAGGTTCTCAGGCACATTTTATAAACAGCAGGATTCTCAGGCAGTCTTCTCATAACAGGTAAACAATCTGTCCTTGGCTGGTCTGGGAACAGACATGGAGGCCTTGAGAACTGTCATAACAGGGTGAGAAAATAAATCTTGGTTTCAATAACAAACCACAGGTATTGAAAACAAAAGGAGGGATTAATATTTTAGCTGTAGCCTATTAGGAGCTCGGATTTTGCAATATGCATGAGTTTAATTAACACCACTATAAAGTGTGTAAGTGAGATCAATAAATTGGAGTCGATGCTGATCAACAAGGATGGGTCATCTCCCTTCGCTTTCAACACCAGTACAAGAAGCTTAGAAAGAAGACAGTAAATAATCTCTGTAATTGGAAATGTTATATGTTGTGTTGGAAGAAAATGATTTCACCAATTACTTCAGAGTGATTGGACAGATTTCACTCCATAGGCCAGATATATCTTTGCAGAACAAGTGCAGTAGTAGATAAGTGACAGTAGAAGATGATGCCAAATTGTACTGAGACAAATTTCAGGACTGAGCCAATTCTGCTGTGTGCAATGGCTCTGATTCTTAAGAACAATCACTACAACCACTCACACAAGATAAGGTTAAACACTGATGTGGTTTTTTTTTCCAGAGCTGGGAAAAACATGTTGCAAAAAGGACATTATTTGCATAAAACAAATTACTAAAAATAGCTGTAATAGGTGCAGCTCTGCTGTCATTGTTTCATTGTAGCATAACTGAGCTGCTGTTTCGATTCAAGTAAATAGGCAAGTTTTAGGCTGGTTCTCCTTTTGTTTTAAATTAAGATACTAGAGGCTCTTATTTTTTAGTTTTGTTCAGTATTTCATCCCCATTGTTTTCCAATTCAATTGTACATATATCAACATACATATCAGAATTTAACACAAACATCAGATTTCTTTTCTTACTCCTGGGCTTAAAATCTTTATTTTATTTCTCACTGGCTCTCTCCTAATCAGAGCTTGAAGTGGAGTTAAATTGAATAGAACTTCTTGTGACAATCTGTGAAACACACAGAAGACCAATACACTGGAGATATCGGAGTTTATTTTTGATACCAAAAATTATGTTTTAAGGGGCCTTTGAAAATAACACTAACTGATTTAAAACGATTGTTCAGAATCCTATTAATTGACAAAACTCACCACCAAGCCCTCTTGACAAATGCTGTCGATGATAACAATATTACATTGGAACAAAAGAGGAGCTGGGGGACGTTATGTGGAATGTCAGAGTTCATTTTGCTAGGATGCTGGTAAAGTTTGCCTTGTAAAATTTCATACACCTAACAAAGAACTTTAAATTATAAAAGCAACTGTCTCTAAGATTCTTTTAGACAGTAGTAAGCAATACTTCTATTCAGAGTTATCTTCCAGAGGACTCAGGGCTTTTTGCTACTTTGCATGGGCAGAGTCCAGTTCCTTCACAGTTAAAACCAGGGAGACGGGGTTCAAAACTATCAACCTTTAGTTTCCAGACACTGTCCCACACTTCAGCCTGAGCTAGACAATCCACCCACTGGTTTCACATAATTTATGGTTCCTGCTCGGGGTCAGCAACCTCACAGGCAACTTGACTTAATTGCCAGTTTTACACCTTCCATTATACATATTTTGGCACGTGGCAGACACATGAAATGCATGCAGGCCTTTTCAGCTACAAAAGCTTGCAAAATGTATAGCATGCAGTATCCAATGTGTAGGAGACTTTTTCCCTGCATATTTTGAACAATTATTCTTTACATGAAAAATATTTCTTTCCAAATCATCTTCCTACTACTACTACTATTACTATTATTACTACTACTGCTATTACTACTACTATTATTACTATTATTATTTAAGAAATCTGAACTGTTGTGTTTTGAGAGCTCCTGGCACTTTAGTAGAAGTGAGGTACATGACTGCTGGTAGAATAGCTGCACTATCATTTCTTCCTACCTCATAAAGGTACAGGGGCCAAACAACGCTACAAGTAGGGGAAATATGGTTTATTTTTAAATTACCAGATAGTTTTCTAATTTTAATCCAAAGACAGTAAAACAGTTTTTAAACAGCACTAAAATCTCACTACCTTTTCCAGATTTTACTGTTACTGAGGGGGTATATCAACAAAAATATGCTGATAACTAATGTGGCAGCTTAAGTGCCTACTCCCAAACTTCACAGTAGAATAGTATAAATTAAGATGCAGTAATTTTCATGCCCTCTTATTTCTGCCACCAGGATTGCCTCAGTGCAAGAAATCCTTGCCAGATGTAGCTAACTGCAGCTACAACTCTCATCTAACCTCTCATGAGGAGGGTATAGTTCATTTCATCTGTGGTCCTTGGCATTCCTGAGAATCCCCTGTTCAATAACTGTGAAAGAGGAAATTCCTTCACCCAGAGCTTAATGGACAACCACTGTAATGGGAAGTTACAACAGCATTCTTTTTAATTTTTTTTCCTCTTGTCTGGGAAGGCTTGATTTAACATCAACCTTCAAGTAGAAAAGTGACTTTCTTGCCAGGAAAAATCTAAAAGGATCTCTCTTGGTTGAAAACTTTCCATTTTGTACAAAACAAATATCACTGACACAGAAACAAAATCTGTGTAAAAGTGTGACAACTCTGCAGAAGGTCTAAGGTTACAAACGCCTCCTTGTAGTGCTTTCTACATAGATAAAAAAAAAAAGAGGACTTTGAATGCAAAACTTTTCATACTGTCATAGAATGTAAATCAAAATTTTTAACATTTTAAGCAGAATAAAGCTGAAATGGGAAAGTAGTTTTTAAAATATCCAAGCCTGATTCCAAACTCCTCACTGGCTTCCCAGGTCACAGAAAACTCGGTTCAGTTCTTTCTGGTCCTGAAAGAGTTCCTCCTCCCTCAACTCTGTCCAGTCTGCTCCCCACTTCCTCTCATGGCAGCAGGATCTCCTTTTGGTCTTCACTTCTCCAGGCTGGACAAGCCCAGTCTGTGTTGCCTCTTCATCATGACCTAAGAAGTTGCATTCATTCTGGAAAAAATTTTTTAAAAGTCAAAGGAGATCAAGAGAGAGTCTGAGAACTTTTGTTTATTGAATGGGTGTCTTGCTCTTAGATTCTCTCTATAAGAAAGCTACTGATGCACAAGAGGGCAGTATGTCACAGGGAAATCTAGCATTGGCGTTACAGAGTACACTGCTGCTGTTTCTGGCAAAAAAATTATTTGTGGCTGATATATCAGCTCAGTTATTTTAAATCCAGCCATCGAGCCAATTTAATGAGCCCAAGGAACTAAGCAAATTAACCATGTTTTCCTACATTTTTTCCAGACTTTACATCTTTATTGACTATAGGGGCTTTTTAAATACCATTTCATACTAATGCATACAGGGAATTCTGCCAGGAGTGACAATATTACAGTGCTGCTGCAAGCTGCAGCCAAAGCGTGATAATGGCAACGATTGCCTCGGCACAAAGTGCTGGCTCTGATCATTCAAGGTCACCTCTCAGTCGCAGCAGATGGACTTCCAGAAACTGGTGTTTCACCACCCTAAGGAATCTGGAATTGAGCTTTTCCTCCTGTGTAATTTCAGGAGATTTAAAGTCAGTTTGTGATGAATATTCAGATAGAGTATTTTAACTTACTTGCATATGAAATAAACTTCCATTGTGCCTGGGATTCAATATGACAAATTAATTTAGGTCTTACTGCATTTTTAAGCTTCTTGGGACCAAACTATGTAATTATCACCATCTTGTCTATTCAGTGTTCTGCTTTACATTTTGAGAACTCCGCTGTGCATAGTATTATTATGTCTGGGTTTGTGGTGTATAAAAGCTGGGACTGTCCACAAATGTGTTATGTTGAAGGTCTGGAGACCAATATATGAGCACTGTCATAATTCATTATCTTAAAAAAACATCATAAATCTTTTACCCACAGAGTAAAACATCCAAGTACATCAGTATTGCTCACCATACCTCTTCTACTGAGGCCAGTGACTGGGCTATTACAAGTCCACATAGAGGCGCACTAAAATCACAATGAAAGAAAGTCTGTGAAGCATCTTCTCAAAACATCTGGCTCATACCAATATTGTTATTCAAAAGAGATAAACGCAAAATGAACAAATTGTCACTGCCCTGCATTAGAAAACCTTTAAAGAAACCAATATTATGGAAGTGTAGAACATTGACATGTTGGAGGGAAAAAGACAAAAAATTAGCTTATGAAATATCACTAATTTGCTTCTAAAGTATCTTTCTCAGGATTCACTGCATGTGGAATCCTGACAAATATAATAATGCTCTTCCTGTGGTGCAAGCTATTAATTATTTTGTACTCTTCAGTTCAAATGTTGCCTTGGTAAAAGAGTATTGTGCCCAGACTCTCAGCAGAGAGAAAGGTAACGAGGAAGGGGAAGGAAAGCAAAGTTTTAAATTTCTTCTGGTTTTTTCAGTTGTTTGGGTTTCTAATGTTTTTTTCAAAAATGGTCTGTAGTCAGTGCAG
This sequence comes from Melospiza georgiana, assembly GCF_028018845.1. Classification (NCBI taxonomy): domain Eukaryota; kingdom Metazoa; phylum Chordata; class Aves; order Passeriformes; family Passerellidae; genus Melospiza; species Melospiza georgiana. Next base: position 35,176,169 of record NC_080435.1, read on the forward strand.
CTCCAAGACATCCTCAGCAACTTTGCATTGTCATCTTATCGCAGGGGTTCCATACTGTTATCTCCTTATCACAAAAGTTTCATACCTTCACAGTGTTTCTCATGGGTATCTCCTCAGAGCACTGACTCTTTCATCTTCACAAAGCACCCAAATAACTCCAGTTCCCTTTGCAATCAGCCACCCCACTCTTTTATAGCACTCTTCTCATTGGTTACAGCTGTGGCCTGTTAAAGTCAGGCCTGTTCCTAATCTTTGATAATTGGCCCAGCTGCAACTCCTTAGGGGTAACATTACTTTCTACACTATCTTTATTTTCTTATATTCTATCCCACTACAACCTTAAAACATTGGTGGAACATTAATTTGAAAATATTTTTGGAAACTTATTTGAAGATACGTTCTTTTGCAAGAACAATCATTGAAATTGCAATCTTCCCTTCCATACAATCCTTTCCAGAGGATAAATTCTCCACACTGATAATTTGGCAGATGCAGTCACTCAAGTGAATATAGTTCCTTTGACATCAAGTAGCTTGCAAAATAAAAAGAATACACCATCCAGCAAATAGATATTCTTAAAATGAGAAATGTCTTGCATTCTTAGGTACCATGAAGCTGAAAAACTATTCTCTTAAATTTCCTACTTTATTCCCTGAGGCTTGGAAATTTCTAAACTGGGCTGAAAAACCATTTAATCTATGTGAAAGGAATCAGTCCCTGAATGCTTAGAAATATAAATCAGCCTGTTCATTTGAAAACATTTTCAAACTTGATACTGTGAATTCTTTTTTTATGGATATTCCTTTGCCCAAAAGGTAATTAGAAACCTGACTCTGATCACATTATCTACCATACAGTACAAAACTGTCTTTTCATATCACACTTCCAGTATAAAAACCTCTTGGTAGTCTCCACTTGGGATAGTCTGAGGAGTAATTCGAATTTTTCCAGTGCTTCGTTTCTTTGTCTTCAAAGAAACTGCTTTGAATGCAGTCATAGACTTATTTCTGGTCTGTGAGACTGTAAATATTTCTGAAAAATTGGAAAACATGATCACTGCTAAATTTTCAAGATCTGTCCTCAAGCTGAAAGAAAATCCAGTCAAGACCCACATCTAAGCTTTTCTTCCATTTCAATAATTTGTGTTAAACCTGATGCAAATTTAGCAGCATGTATCTTAGCTTCACCTACTCCAGTTTGTAATAGAGACAAAATTATGATATCCTGTCCTGTGCTTATTGTGCAAAAACATCCAATACAAAATACCATCTTTCATGTATTTGTAGTAAAACCTTGATATAGTTGTAAATATAATTATAAATGTCAGTCAGTTAGGTGGCATGAAAATAGAAGCTGAACACATATTTCTAAAGTATTGATTTTTATTCTTGCAGTGGAATTTTCTTTATTTTGCACACATATATTATAAATACCTATTATTAGATAACTAAAACACCTCACTTTTAATCTTATAAAAATGCATTAAAACATCTATTATTTTTATTGGGTAAGTATTATTAGAAAATACATGTTTTAAAAGCAATATTTTTACTGTAGGACTAAAAATCTGACATAGTCCCTATTTCTTTCCCCAAACAGAGAAGTTCCTGGTGAACATAACTAAAGGTAGGGATGGAGCAGTACTGACACGAAGGTTCTGGAAAGTTCACTTACACTCAGCCTACATCTATTTGCAAAGAAATACAATGTTGGCTGTTTGCATGGTGAGGTTGCCAGGGTCTGTAATTGCAGAATTGACAAACAGAAAATGCCTCAACCACAGACAGTTCACAAACATTGGCTGTAACACAAACGTATCCTCAGCCTGTGGAACCACATCAACAATCATTTCCTCAATAATCAGTAGCCTACAAAAATGGCAAGATCCATGGATTTCTCAGAAATGTTCCGCAGAACAATGGAAATCTCTCCGCTCTGGACACCATTCTTCTGTAAAACACTGTGTGGGGGGTTTTTAGCAACTTCTTCTCAAACAATCTCACTGATTCAAAATTTGCACTCTTAGAAGAGCAACCTTACCTTTGAAATCAGTGGAGTTGGTAGGGATGTCTCCTTTGACATTACCTTTTGAGGTTTTTAAAAAATGATTTCTATTTTTAAGGTGCTTTTTATCATTTTCTCATGTTTCCTCATCAAGGATATTTCTAAATCCTGCCCCATTGCTCATTTTCTTTCTCTTTGATATTTTGGGGTTATATTTATTTAATGCAGGGTTGCTCAGAGAACTGAACAACACCTATAGTTTCTCCCAGGACCTCTTGTATTTATTCAGTTCACAGCTCTCTAAGTGAAACTGAAAAACAGTTTTAGTGTGAGACTAAAGACAGTCAACTGTTACAATGAAAAAGAAAACTCAGATGTTTTATTGAAGCTCATTATGTTTTAGCCACTATATAAAAGATCAGTGCAGTTTATAAGAACTAGTGATGTCCATGGAATGTCCATGTAAACCTGAGTCCTACATTTAGAAAGGCCCAATAAATTACCTGGTGATTACTGCTGTCCACACACCCTTCTCCCAAGACCAGGAGAACTCTTCAGTGTGGAGACCTGATGGGATTTATCAGGTGAGATGCCTAGACCCTGGGATGGGACTGAACAAAAATACACACCTTTATTCATAATCATATATTCATAATCAGGTATAATTCCCATGCTAATGTATAAGCATAGACAAATACTTTGTCATTGGAACATTTCACAGAACAGAATTATTTGTTCTTTAAAAAAAACCCAACCAAAAAATCAGGTAAATGAAAAAAGATGAAATGGAATGAAATTGAATATATCCTATGATTTCACCTGGAAATGCATTGAATGAAGAAAAAAATGTGGCTAAGGAAGAAGACCATAAGTCATGTATGTTTGGTTGACCTTTTTATTATACACATATTTTAATTTTATTCTAAAGTTTTTTATATTTTAAAAGATGCAGTAATGTGCTTTCAGAAAAAAAATGTAAATCTTCTGAATTTTCTATTGTAGAAAACAAAAGGAAAAACTGGGCAGAGGATGGCTCATGAATTTCAAAAATAGCTCATGAATTTGCAAATGTGCCTGCTTAGTGCAGATTGCAGGAGCACCTCCTCAGACATCATGCTCTATAATGCACTTCAGCATGGTTACTTGAGAAGTAGTAAATGAACTGCAGTCCTTGTCCCCTATGTTTAATCAAAAGCAAAGAGTAAAAATTGTGCCAGGCTTAATTCACAAAAAAAAAAAAAAAAAAAAAGCATGGAGGAAATTAATGTGAGCATATCAAATCTCTGAAAGGATGCCATGAACCTTTCTAGGACAGCAACGTTTGCACAGCAAACCATCCAGGGGCTGGAAACCAATTTAAGAAAATAGAAAGCATCTATCGTTTGCAGCAGCTGGGCTGCGGTGTGGTGACACAAGAAAATGTGGAATCTGAACAGCTATTAGCAGGATGTCAAAACAGATTTTATTTCAGAATCTTCAGGGCTTATGGCTGTATTTTATAATAAAAAGTGCAGTTAGAGGTTGACTCGTTCTCCAAATACAAAAAATATTAAGAGCCTTATTCAGCTAGCCTTTTGCTTTTCTCATTATATTTGGATTAAGTATTAAAATACAGAGCTTCTGAACTATAGCTCCAAAACAGAATAGAGAAATCTCAGATGTGTCTCCACCAGCTTCAGCGAGAGGCAATATCTGCCTATCTTTTTATAATACTGGAATTTTAATGTCACCACTTTTTATTTTTTTCCCCGTAGCTCTATTTTTTTTTAAATATAATTTCTTTCTTTTTAAAACAGATAAACTGGACTGAAAACTAAGACATTCAGTGTTTTCAGAATAGCAAAATCAAAACATATGAAATTAAATAAAAAATAATTAGAAAATTTCTGATTATACTTTTATTTAACTGGCCACTATGAGTGCTTCTAAAAGCAAAATTAAAATGATAAATAACATTTTTAATACTTATTGTTACAGACCCAGTCTTAGTTGGTCTCCTAACAGATAACACAATAACAGTATAGAATAATATAGATGTTAGTCTGTATACAAGAATGCGTTGTTAGGTCCTGCAAGCCGATCCATGTGAATGCCATGAGAGCTGCACATGTATACAAGGGATTTTCAGAATTCAGCTGTGCTGTCCAGGTCTGACAACACCAATTTCCTTACAGCATCTAATAGAAGTCGAGCATTTTGGAAAAAGAATTGTCATTAATTATTGAAATAATGTTACTGGTTTCAAAATATTTGATACATCTCTAGAAATTCCAGTTGTTAGAGACCTGTGATTATGAAATTATTTTTGTCCTTCCTTGAGAAACATGCCTTTCACAATGTCCAAGGTAGAAGAAAAGCTTGTATAAATGACTTCATTGTATACTGGCAGCTCAACACTAGTCTGAAAAAAATAATCATAGAATTGTTTGGGTTGAAAGGGCCCTTAAAGGTCATCCAGCTCCAGCTCTTCTGTCTTGGGCAGCGACAACTCTCACCAGACAGGTTACTCAGAGTGCCATCCAGCCTGGCTCCAAACACTTCCAGGGATGGGGAGTCAACAATCTCTCTGGGCAATGTGTGCCAGCGCTTCACTACCCTTACAAAAAGACCATTTCTTCCTAATCCCCAACCTAAACCTACGCTGCTTCATCTTTAGGCCATCTCCCCTTGTCCTGTCACTTCAGGCCCTTGTGAAAAGCCCCTCTCCAGCCTTCTCGTAGCCCCCTTTAGGTCTGTCTTCAGCCTGTCTTCATAGGAATAGGTGCTCCAGCCTTGTAATCAGCTTGGTGGTCCTTCTCTGGACTTGCTCCAATAGATCAAGGTCTTTCTTGTGCTGGAGGCTCCAGAGCTGGATGCAGAGTGGAGCAGAGGGGCAGAATCCCCTCCCTCACACTGCTGGCCACACTGCTTTGAATGCAGCCTAGGATGCTGATGGCTTTCTGGGCTGTGAGCACACACTGCCAAATCTTGAGGTTTTCATCCAAAACCAGCCCCAAAGAAAAAAGAATCAACTAAATTACTTTTTTGCTACTAAACTTTTGAGAAACCACATATTACTACAAGAAGCATTTCCTTGCAGATCTGTGGTGTTTTCTGCTTTTAATAATGCATATTTACTATTTGGCATTTAGTTGCATGTAAGGAAGCAACAAAGCAGCAATTTTTGGGTTTGATTTTAATGTAATGTTTAGGCTGTCAGTCCCTACTTTGTATGTGATCCATCATCCAAACACTATTCTGAACAGTGAATGATGAGTTTGGCGACGATTTCTCTGTGGTGTTTATCCCTGAATATAGTCCAAGTCCTTCTCAAGTAGTATTGATTTTCAGAGTACTTACTAGGGTGTGAAGCATTATTTCCCACTTTATATGCAGATTAAAAAAAGTCCCACATTATTACTTTTAGGTTCATGAATTGGAAAATTTATGGGACCTCAGTTTTTTGAGCAGCGTAACATTTTCTAACACCCACTGTGGTTGAAGCACAGCTGTATCAGTGTATACTCAAAAAAGTGCATCTTGAGGCATTAGAAAGAAATGCACTGGATGAAATAGGCACAGAATCACACTCACATAAGATGAAATAATAGGGACAGAAACCCGTTCCCCAAGGAAACCATTACCTGCCTAAACCCTGCAGTCATCTTTTCTCATTCTTCAGCCACTGTATCTAAAGGGCAAAAAGATGGATGAAAATTCCACAGAGTCACATCTGCAATACTATCATGCCTGGAACTAAGCCAAAGATCTGTGGAGAAAAGCTGGTGATGTGACTGCAAATACTGAACCACAAACCTAAGAAAATTAGTTACAAGTTTATTGTACATAAGCAGACTGGCTCTTTCTAACTATCAAAAGCCTGATCTTGCAAATTTAGTGTCTATGTACACACATAAATATGTGCATGTACACTTATATCAAAGTTGCATACTCACAAAAGCGTCTCGAAAATACAGACTTGAAGGTACTAACAAGATTACCATTTCTTTACTGGTATAAGCATCTTTCATCTCTTTCAACATCTGTGATAAAGAATATCACATCCAATTAAAATTGCAATGAGAATTTGATCAGAGAGGATGTGGCTATATGTTATGATCAAGCCTGTTGAAGATGAGTCTTGCTTTTACAAAATGCAAAATGGGATCGCAAAAACCCACATGTGGTCAGAATCTAGCTTGTGTCTCCTGCCTAATGCTACCTACTTATCTCACCATTAATATCCAAGACTACAGTGAAATTATTTAAGAAATTGAGTGGGAAAAGCCTAAAGGAAACTGAGAGAGCTAGCAAGAAGACCTTTCATTTTTTCTGCCTAACCTTTCACCTATATCTTAAAGGGATGTATTCTTTCATTTCTGTCAGAATTTGCTTCTTGCAATTTTATATTAGAAAGTTGCAATTTTATATAAGAAAGTGTAGAGTTCTCTTCTGCTTCTGCATAGTCAGCTGGAAGGACAAAGTTTTAATCAGGATAGCTTAAGCCAAATTCTCCCCTCGTGTACATCAGTGCAAACACATCACTTACCGAAGATAACATGGAAGTGGTTTTAATCATGAACAAAGTTAATTAAAATGTGTGGGCTTAGTCCTATAAATCCAAAGGTGATTTATGCCTTTAGATTTGAATTACCACCTTCTCAGAAAGCAGAATCTGCTTTATGAACACAGCAGGTTACCAACGACAAGTAAAAATCCAGAAATCCTGAACTCAGTAAGTATTATGTGACAAAATCACCCACCATCAGCCACAGAGCTGTATCAGGTAGAAATGTAACCCCTTAAGCATATTTCTGAAAATAGCTTTGAAGTGTTATCCTGTTAAATTTGAACACCATTGGTATAAAGGACAATTTTTTTTACTCTTGAGACTTTGATACATTCTAACAGAAAGAGAAGAAATAGATTCCAGCAAAAGTACCCACTGTTCCAATCACTTCCAAAACAGTAGGAGTAATTTTAATGGACGTGATTTAAAGTAGACCTTTACCAAGCATGACCTTCTGTTTCAAATAGAAAAATATGATGAAGTAATTCTTATGTTAAAATACAGCTAAGAAAAATGCATAAAATAGGAGCATAGAGTTCAAATATTTAAACTTAAAAATAATTCTTTAATGCACTTTCTTACCAGACAATGAATCTTGTTTTACTTGTAAAGTGAAAAGAAGCCAATCACAGCCACTAATTCACTCATTTCTGAACACTTTTGTTTTTGTAAAACAAAGCTAATAGCAATTGAATTTAATCTTTTGGCATTCACTAATTCCCCTTAGTTCCATTCACAGGAGTTAAAGATATGGTGCATTGGATAACAGGTCAGAAACATGTTTCATTGCAAGGTTAATCTTGTATATATTTGACCATCAACTAGTTCTAAAACTTGATATTAAACAATGTAGGAAATAAATGCACAAGATGTAGATTGATGTCTGTAGGACTTAGTAAAAATAATCAACAATTACTCGTTAAAAAATTATATTTGTGATTTAAACCATCTGAAGCATATTAAAAAATAAAGAAATAATACTAGTATTGTTTGGAATTTTGCCTATTTTCTTTAATTTTTAATGAACAACATTTAAATTTTTGTCAATTTACTTTAAAAAGTGATTAAGTCTCATTTTGCAGTATCAGAGGTTCAGAAGGAAGCCAGTTGTTTTGGCCAAGGAGCAGATACATTAGAAGCAACAGCAATGGAAATTTTTCCTACCTGCCATGTACCTTAGCTCCTGAAGGCGTGACAATGTTACCAGGATCTTCACCTTATCTGTCAGCTGAGATACTATCTCATATTTAAGGGATAAAACATGGCTGGGAGTGGGACATACTGAGATGTTCCTTACCATCACTGGCTTCTGAAAAAATTAACATCAGAAAATCCTGTTGATCAAAATCTAGTGGGTCACTGCTTTTGACCCACTAGGCAGCATCAGACACTGACATGCACAAATTGCATGTGAAACATCTAATTTAAACACGAGTTCTAAAGCCGTGTAATGTATTCAGTTGCACACAGGGTAAGGCAGAGGTATTTAATAGAAACGTATACACTTCACTCTTTTATCTTTCTTCCGCTCTTGACGCTTGGAGATACAACCCAAAACACTAAATGCTCTGTAGGTAGTTAACAAAAAAGCAGCCTAGCAGTTCCTTACTGAGAATTTTGGCATTTTTTTTACATTCAGAAAAAACTTTACAGAAGTTTTTACACTCATGCTCACTATTGTGTGTGAATAAGATAAGGAAAGTAGAGAAAAGTAACATACTAATGCTGCTAGGCATGGAGTCACATCCATGTTTTGTACTGTTACAACTTAGCTGTACACTCACAAAGATCTTAACAAGTCAGTTTTGATTAAAGGCAACTTGTGGACTTCTGACCCTGCTTACAGTGTTCAGTGACATAGCCCAAGACTATTCAGAAGTGTGACAAGCCAATCAATTTTATTTTTTTTCCTCATCCTTGGTCTTCATACTTTTCATTCCTCCCAATTTCCGAGAAGCCTTGGAGAGAGAGATTTAGTTCAGAATAACTTCAATAGATTTTTTCTACAGTGGCATGTACTGAACTGACACTCTGTAGCAGTCCTCAAGGAAAGGTCACTTACAATCTAATTTAATTCATGATGTAATGAGTACATTTGGGGAGCCAGTACAAGGATAATGACGATGTGAAATCCAGTTTGATTGAGTCTATTTAAGTGAACAGTTAATAGAAAAGAGATCAGAAGTCATGGAACCATTAATGATATGGATGGAAGGATATTGAGGTTATCTGCCCTGAGAGAAAATAAATCATAGTGCCATCATTTCTGGTTTTCAGAAATGTAATGTAGTAATGCCCATTCAACTGTTTTTGCACAATTAATAAATATTTTCTATTGCCTAAATGTAATATAGTAATGCCCATTCAACGGTTTTTGCACAATTAATAAATATTTTCTATTGTCTAACTTAAATCTGCTTTCCTGAATTGTAATACCATGGCTTCTAAAGCCATCTATTATGAAACATTTTATTGCTTTTGTTCTTCATGTTGTCTTTTCATATATTTGAAAGTCATCAAAGTATTCTCTGATTTTCTTTGCTAAAATAAATGACTTGAATACATTCAGACTTTCCCCATTGCTTACATTTTACAGATAATTTTTCTTATCCTGCAGTTCCAGGCTACTTTTAGCTCATGTCAGACCTCTTTTTGTGGAAGAGAGAATGAGTGAAAAAGCAATATTGAAATTTTTTACTTTTACATAACAAAAGTAACAGACAGGTTTAGTGACTTTGTGAACAATAAGATGTTTGGAGTTTCTCACCTGGAAAACTAAAGAATAGGGGGGAAAAAATAAAAAACAAACTCCAAATCATAGGAGCTTTACAGTCTCTTTGTAGGGAAAGAGAAATGATGAAGAGGAGCATGCTGGGGATTAAAAGATAGCAAAACTGTAATAAGCAAAAGAGGTGGTAATAAAGATAATAGTAGCATATTCCAGCACTGATAGTTTGAATGTTGCATACATTTGGGTGAAAGGCACTGTCCCACAAAAACTGAATTATTGCTCAGGTAAGATATCAGAAAAAATAACAAGCAAAAGAGGTTAAAAAATTGCCAACAGAATTACTTTGAGAGAAAATTGCATCTATTTGAACAAATTTGTTACTTTCTGCAGGGAAAAAAAATTTGTTCACATGGAATTCATACCCCAGATGGTTTTTATTTCATATTTCTTGCCATGGTGAGGCATTAGCTATGGTATTTTCTAGCCATATGTCATTTTGCTGGTCAAATACATGAGACAGCTTTTTAATACAAAAATCTTACCTCTGCTTTGTTAAAAAACACACTTTCATGGCAAGCTCCTTAAAAATGTATTTGATGCAGACAACATGGCTGTTTGGATGAGGGTTAGAAAGATGTTATTTTAAAGAATTGATGTGCTTATCAGATTTTGAGCAAAATTCCCTGTACAGGGTCCCAGGTCCTTCCATTTGACTACAATAAAACTGCAAAGGCTGAACAAGTTCACCAGCCTTTTGTTTTTTGGGCTAACCAGACAACCTGAGTGCATGTGAAGGCTTCTTTGGATAAAGACAACAGTTATTGCAGCAAGAGGAGTTATTCCTGCCTCCTCTTCTACATTTACCAAGCTGCCGTGCTTCCAATATCCTGGAATAATCTTCCCCAACAATACAGCACCAGCCAGTAATTGGCATCTAAAAAGAGACCAAATCACAGAGGTTTCTTGCTGCTCAGCCTTGCATTCTCCATCCCATCCCACCAACTGTGTCAGGGAAGGGGAAGTGAGCAAGCAGCTGCATGACAGTCAGCAGCCAGCTGGGGTTAAACCATAACAGCATTGTATTTCTATATTATTTCTAGGAACTGAACTATTAAAAAGAATCTAAAATTCAAAGAGCCAAAATTAAGGTCAGTTTTTTGGGAGGGAAGGGGGCTTGTTTAGGGTTGTTTTTGTTTGTTTGGTTGGGATTTTTGATTTGTTTTGTTTTGTTTTTGTTTTTATTTTTGTTGTTGTTTGTGTTGGTGTTTGGGGGGTTTTTCAGTTTTTCTTTTTATCCAGGCATAATTAACACCCTTTTGTGTACCTTTGTTTAGTGTGTTACTATAGAAACATTCACAAATACTGTAAATATATATTTCTAAAGTCAGAGAAAATATCAGTGCAAAGACTTGGGTAATTAAAGGACACACTTCACACGGCAGCTTGGGTTGGCTTCCTAGTTGAAGGTCAGAGCTATCATCTCCTTAAACTTCCTTCTGCATGTCCTGATCAATCTGTCAGAACTCTTGTATGTGCCCTTCAGTGTGAACAGAAGCTGAATTTAACAGAGAGCGGGTAATCAATAGCAGTTATGTACTGTAGCAAGGTGAGAAGGCACATTATTTGTGAAGGATGTTTAAGGAAAAAGAATGAATTATCACCAACAATCAGCTATCCCAGGTTAAAGATCAATTAATAAAACATTGTAGTTCAGAAACACATCTGAAATTAAATTCTGATGGGAAAATTCCTTTATTTTTTTCTACTTTATTTTTTTATTGGTAATGCATTAATTCTATACTAATACTTCCTATATTCTTTGTAAAGACTAAGACAATTTATCCTAAAGAGTTAAAGATTTTAGATCTCTTTTCAATTAAAATTAATATTGCTACAATATGCAAACAAAAATGACAATAGATGAGTTCATCAATAACACAGCTGACTGCTAAATACTTATTGTCACATAGACAAATACCGACTGTTTCAGAAATAATTTTCTTAGACAATCTTTAAATTTTTGAGTTTCCTGGTTCAAGCGACCTCATAATTTATCTTACTGAGATACAAATGAAAAACTGGGATACAGGTTAAAAAACTCTGCAGGAATTTAGAAGATTTTTATGTGCAAAATGAGTCACCTTGGGGTCATATTACAAATTAGAGATATAATGTATTGGAATATGGTTTTGATGTTGCATGTGCATATGTAATGGAAAACCTAGGAACTCATTCTGTGCATTTGTGAATTGTTTTCCTTTCCATAAAAAGCCACGAAGAAGTACTAGTTGAGTGGGAATGAGACTTGTGCAAGTTTGCAGTCAATTCCAAACTCCAGGGACTGTCCTTGAGAGATAAACGTTTGCATAAAAAATTGACGTAATTTTGATTGAAAAAAGTGAATACAAAACCAGGGAGGATGGGGGAAAAAACCTATCTAAACAAAAAAAACCTCTAAACATCCAAAGAGGGGCTCCCTCATGCCAGTGTTGTTCCAGCATTGTTCTGTTTGCAATCCAGTAAAGATGTAATTTATTAGAAATTGAAACTAACTGCTGTGCCTGCAGAGGCTAATGACTGTGATAAGTTGATCCAGTGCCTGCATTGCCATGTGTAACTCTATTGTGACCCAAAGCCATGTTGGCCAAAACATTTGAGTTTTAACTCCTCTGACTTCAAATGGACATTGGAATTCTAACTTAAACAACCATTGCAGTTAAGAAAACAGATTTCTTCGTATCTCTTCCTCAGATGCTCCAGAAAGTCTGGAAAACTCCATTTTATTTCTTATAACAATTACAATTTGGCAACCCCTTACTTTTCAGATCTTAATCCTAGAACAGAAAGATCTGCTTTTTTTTCTTTTTTTCTTTATTCTTTCTTGCATTCCTTGCCTATGCTTCACAAACCATTCTATGGTGATCTCAGAAGTAATCTCTTTCTTGGGTTCTACTTCCTATACCTCACATTTTTGAGACATAAACAAATGTTTTTTGTTTTTAAGGAAGTTCTAAATAACACAGTTTGTCATATTGGGCAGGGTAGTCTCAATCTCTCTGCTTTGTCAACACTGAAGAAGAATGTACTGTGCCACTTACGCCACTTATCCCCTTTGCTCTTTTCCTTGGGCATCTCAAAAGGCTCAGTGCCATCCTGTGTGCCAGCTTCCATTCTTTCCAAGGGAAACAAAGGGAAGGCAAAAGAGGAGGAGGACCATTTTTACCTAACTCAAGGCTTGTATCCAGCCTAAAGTTCCACTCCAAAAACTGAAATCTCAAATCTAGAGGTGTCCAAGTGTATCCTTGACGCCAGGTCAATTTTAGCTATCATGCTAAGAACACCTACAGCAATAATAAATTTTATTATATAATCTGTAACGTATTTGTAGTTTGCAACAATTAAGAGGCCAAATCAATAAATTGAAAGTTATTTTCTATATCATTGAATGAACTTGCAACACTACAAAAAAGACCATCACAAAATTCCATGTACTTCAGCAAAATTGTCCTTCAAGTAGTGTTAAATGCACCACATTTATGTCTTAATTACTAAGACATACAGGGAAGATTGACAAAATATGCTTAATACACAGAGAAGAGCAGCAGCAAAACCAACCAATTAAGCATACATTGCAATAAATGAAACAATTTCTGAGAATTTCTCTCTAAAAGAATGTTACTGCATAAAAAGAAACTGTATTTGCATGTCTTCTTTGTTTTAGACATAGCATATGAAATCTTTGAAAGTTTTTCTGGACAGCATGCTGTTTTCTGTACATCCTCTTCAGAAGTGCTTTAATGTATTGTGCTGCAACTCACAAAAACCTCAGAGCTGAAGCTGGGGCACAGAAATTGCCTAGGGAGTTTATGATGATACAAACAACCCTTACCTATGATCACCTCCTAGAAAGCCCTTGCCCTGAGCTCTCTAGGGATTCCAGCCAACCCTTCTCTTCAATTAAAAAAAATAAAAGACCTTATTACTACCATTCCCTAAGCATTTCTATCATTGTTTTGATTTAGCAAGAAAACTCCTGAAGCTATTTTATTTGGAGAGATTCCTAGGTTCCCCTGGCACAAGTAGCTGCCTTTGCAGTCTGACTTGGGGAATCGCTGTCTGTCTGGCAAAATGCTACTTCTTGATTTACAATCCTTGGAATGTCAAAGGTATGACAGATTTTAATACAAGTTCTAGTTAAAAGAGGAATTAATATTTACCAATATAAAGGGTTTGATTAGAACTTGATAACATTACATTGGTTTGACAAGTCATTGCAGTTCACAGCATAAGCTGTCAGTCACTAAATCCGCGATGGTGTATTTCAGATAGAAACTATATTATAACAAAATTGAGACACAGACTTTGTGCTATTTCAGTAGTAATATTAAAAAAAAATCTCAGAACTGAAAAAGTCCAGATGTGAAGACAGCAGATACTAGAAGCTTTCATTTTACCCCACTACAGGACAAGGAATCTTAGCAGAGCTGGTGAAATATTAAACTGTCAACACGGCAAAGATCTATCATATGGAAGGGATGACCAAGCACCAGCTTCTTGTATTTTCTGACTATTTGGAAGGAAAATTAGGACATCTGTTTGCTTTACATTTGGGTTAAACTAAGCTCTATTACATTAACATTTAATTAGGAACGGAAAAGTTGCTTACTGCTTTGAGCATTACCTTTGAAAATGGTTGAGTTAAAGCCATTATGAGCATATCTGAAAATGAAGTTACCTATGCTGGTAATTAGAGACAGCTAAACTGGTGTTAGAAAACAAAGTCTCCCTAATTTTCTATTCATAACTTCCCTTAAATTCTATAAGATTATGCATTCTACATGAATGCTTTGATCATTTCCTTCATGACAGCCACAAATGACATATTTTTCACATTCGGAAATGCTGACTTTTGTTGCTCATTTAGGTTCAAGGTGGCCGAGTCTCTCCTCATTTCTTTAGCATGACTGGTGTTTCTATTGCCTCCAGTGCTCACCAAATGACTCCCCCATGGGTCACATCCATGGGTATAGTGGTAAGTCTTGATTTTATGAGAACTCTCATCCCATTTGCACCATATTGTTCTTTTGTAATATACCTTTCAACTGAGAATCACAATGCTTGATTTCTAAATTCCAAATGAAGGGATAGAAAATACTGTGAAGCATGTTTTAATTGCATTCTGCTGAGATGAGAAAACTACTGAAGTTTGGCTACCTGAAATACTTTTTGCAGTATGAATTCTTATAGCAAATATCATTTTAGAATATAAGTGTTTCTGGTACTTTATTATGATGTATTTCCTTTTCCTTGAATTACTTTTCCCATGCTTTTAGGAGGGAGGGTTTATGTGTTTCAAAATGGCAGTTTAATGGAAGCTGACACTGACTAAGCACTGTGTGTCTCTGACACAGAGATCCTTTTGTCCTTAGACTAAATGGGAGAATGTCAGAGAACTGTTTGAGCACAAGGCAACAGACATTTTTTCCTCACAGCTGCTGAAGCCTGTGAGAAGAGGCATACAGACACAGCATTCCCCAAAATACCTTAAAATGGGTTCTTTCATTAATACAAAGGCATTCAGCCTCAAAGCTGATGTTTGCTCTTGCAGTGCAAAATCCAAGTAGAGCAGCAATGAGATTTTATTGCTGCTTTTTCTCAGCTTTCCTTTGGAGCCTCTCTTTCTCCAGATACGTTTTGCAACAACAGATTGATCCTTGCAAACAGCATGTACTGCATGCCATGAAAGGTACTGTATTGCTAGAGCAGGAAGAACAAATGTCTGTGAGTGTGTTGGTTTTGGCTGGGGTAGAGTTGTTTTCCTTGACAATGGCTAGTGTACGGCTGTGTTTTGGATTTGTGCTAAACACAGGGTTGATAATTTAGAGGTGTTTTTTTTATTGCTGAGCAGAGCTTAGAGCCAAGGCCTTTTCTGCTTCTCATACTGCCAGGCTGGTGGGGGGCTGGGGGTGGGAGGAGACAGCTGGGACCCCAGCTGACCACAGGGACATTCCAGACCATATGGTGTCACACTCAGCATAGGAGCAGGCAAGGACATTTGGAGGGATTGTAGGAGGTTAGAATATAAGAAAATAAGCAACAAGGTAGTGTATAAAGTAAACTTACCCCTAAAGAGTTGCAGCTGGGCTAATTATTAAAGATTAGGAGCAGGCCTGACTTTAACAGGCCACAGCTGTAGCCAATCAGAAGAGTGTTATAAAAGAGTGGTATAAAATTGGTTGGCTGAGGGGAATTGGAGTCAGTTGGCTGCTGTGAGAAGAAGAAAGAGTCAGTGCCTGGAGGAGCTGCCTATGAGAAACATCAAGGAGGTATGGAACTCTTACACTAAGGAGACAACAATAAGAACTCTTGCAATATAAATGACAACAAGTGATGCTGTATTAATTCCTTGTCTTGCTTTCTTGTGTGTGTGGTTTTTACTTCATCTATTAAACTGCCTCTATCTCAACCCACAGTTTTCTAACTTTTATTCTTCAGGTTCTCTCCCAGTCTCACTGGAGAAAGATTGAGTGTCTGCATAGTGCTTGGTTGCTAAGAGGGGTTAAAGCAAGACACAGAGAAGCATGCTTTTGTATCTGATTTTTTTTAACAAATCTAGAAACTAGAAGTATTTCCACTATAATCCTGAAATTTTTGATTAGGACTGGAGAAACTGGAGTTTATATTCTCAGATCTCAGTTCTACTTTGGTCCATGAATTTACTGTACATTACTTACTTCCAGGGCTATTTTATATGAAACAAATTTGATATTTCTTTTTGAAATCTTGTAGGGTGAAATCTACTATGTTTAAGATAAATACCTTCTATCATTTATTACAGCTTCGTCACAGACTTTGGAAAAAAAGCCTTTCACAAGAATAAGGAAGAAACGCTTCAGCTGGTAATCCAGCACTCTGAATTTCTGACTGTGAAATCTTATCCTAAATTTTTCAGGCATGCTGAAACACCTTCACTCCAAATTTGCCCTTGTGATGTGAAGTATCCTCATTTCATGTGCAGTACATGCCTACATCTTCATCTACAAACAGCAACAATCTGCAGTTAATAAATAATGCAAGAGGAGCTATGCAAACACTAAAGATTGTACTTCATGTTGGCCTTAGAAATCCTGGTAGTTCAGCTGTGGAGCCATCCCTTAGGATGAGATACTTTCAAATGAGCAACATGGCAAAAACACAACACTGAATATTGAAGACTATTCAAAAGTGGGAATGAGGAAGGACACTTGGAGTATTAAAGGGAGCCATAAATAACCTTGCAAAAGGACTGTGCTAGACAGAGGAACGGATTCTATGAAGCCTACTCAGTCAATGAATATAAACACATAACCTCTTTTTCCCCACCTCCCTTTCCTTTTCCAGTGCTATTGCAGAGATTGCCAC
Source organism: Melospiza georgiana (assembly GCF_028018845.1). Taxonomy (NCBI): domain Eukaryota; kingdom Metazoa; phylum Chordata; class Aves; order Passeriformes; family Passerellidae; genus Melospiza; species Melospiza georgiana. Next base: position 35,192,854 of record NC_080435.1, read on the forward strand.
CTAGAATAGACTTGCAGAACAAAAAAATATTTTAATCTAACATCTCCTAAGTTTAGGTGATTAGCAAATAGCTAACCCATTAATGCTGGTTTTGACAAGAATGGAGGCCAAAAGTTGTGAAACCTTGCCTGGTAGATAAATGGTACCTTTCTCAGCCATCTGTCTTACAAATGATCCCATACATACAGCTATTATTTCACTCAGACACTGGAAGCTCAGCAATTGTTTATGGCCTCAGTGAAGAATAATACCTGTCATGCAGTTTCATTGCTCTGACTTTTAACAGACCTGTTTTCAGCTTGTCTCAAACACTGAACAAGTGCACATGAGGAAGCACCAGAAAAGAACAGGTAAGATAAAAGACCAAGGACACTCACATTTCTCTCTATGTGGGTTTAAAACACCTCAGAACTGTCCTGAAGAAAATTGCTGCTAAAATTGCAAATGGTTCTTTACTTATTTGTGAGAAAACACTGAACAGTCTGCTGCTTTTGGCTGGTATAATTTTCTTCACAGTAACAAATAAGGGGCTGTGCTTTAAATCTGTGCTGGAAAGAGTGCTGATAATTGAAGGATGTTTTAGTTATTGCTGAGCAGGCCTTGCACATTGTCATGGCCTTTTCTGTTTCGTCAGCCTCAAAGAGGTTGAGGCTGAAAAATGAACTGGGAGGGGACACAAGCAGGACACTGACCCCAGCTGACCAGAGGGATATTCCTACACTGTGCAGTTTTGTGCTCAGTATTAAAGCTGGGGCAAGAAGGAAGTGGAGGAAGACACACTGGGAGCGATGGCAGTGTCTTCCCAGGTAAGGGGTACGTTTCTCCCCTTCCCTGGGACATTCTCAGAAGTTACCTCTTCACCTCCTCTGACTTGCTTACCTGGTGATGCAGAAGTCTCCAATCTGTCCCTCATCTTGCACAACCCCTCCTCAGGTTCAGGCAGACTGGCAGCATGAACACTGCTTACACTTCTTTATTCCTAAAAAGCAATAGTGTCATGCTTTTGACAAGTCTCTCACAATCCTCAAAAAAATGCAAATAAATCTAATAGCCTTCTCTTTTATGTTTCCTTATTCTAGGTTTTCTCACAGAAACAAAGAAGTGTTTCCAAATGCTATTTTTCATAAAACCAGTAAAAATTTTGGAAAGGATTCTCATTAAAATCTTAATACTTCTGACAAGTAAATGTGTTTTCTGCAGAAGTCCTAGTTCCAGCATCATGCCAAAGCAAAGAAAGCTTTCATATGCCTATTCTTTCTGAAATAGGAAAAAAAACCCAACTGGTTTGGCTGCAAATCAGCATGATTATTGTTAGTTGCACATGTTGAAGACTTTGTTTTCAATACAGTATGAAACACTATCACTGTTTTCTCATTTATTTTTTACCACATTTTCTTTCTCTTCTCAGGAGAGAAAATACTTGACACAAATAAAAACTGTTTCTTCCTCTTTAGTGCCAACAGAATTTCAACACAAGACAGGCTTCAAGTCCTCTGCGTGAGTTATCACACTTTTAGCTACCAGAAACCTCTGAAACAGTTTAAAATATCAATTGGTATTTTGCTATATATGGATTTTTTACACTTCTAAAGCCACCTGACTTGCTTAGTTAACAAGGTTACTTTTCTACTCTGGATACTGGCCCTGAATGTTGAAGATCTAACATAATACTCTGCCTCCACGTAACAGACCTTTACCCTCAGTTTACTTTTGTTCAGTTATTGTAAAAATAAATAGTGAAATACTTTTTGGGCCTGTAATCCCATGTCAACCCCTGCCAAAGCTAGCCACCATCATTAAAAAATATTGCCACAATTTAGACCGCATGAGGTGACAGCAGAAAAAAAGACAGTAACAGCTCAAATAGAAAAAGTATAAATGAAAGAGACATTAAATAGCATTCAGTGCTTCCAGATGATGCACGAAACAGGCTGTAATGATGTGCCACAAAGTAGAAGTTGATGCTTTGAAATTATTAGGGAAGTTACTGTTTATATAAATTAATGTCTTACCCCAGTAGTAGTTGACCACTTCCATGGGGAACTATGAAACAAGAGACAGCTATTTTTAATCTGAGACATTGCAAGCCTTTTTAAGTAGTGGACAGCACTCCTGCTCTGCCTGAAGTAGTGTGTATCTGTATCTTCACAGATGCCACGAGTTGTAGCTGAAGAACAGTTTTCTCAGTCAAATATTATCCATTCAGGAACATACTAACATATATTTTACTTAGGAAACCTAACATACTGAATCAGCAAACTTCCATGCTTGAGCTTCTTCCATGAATCAAAGATGACAAACAAAGCCCTATCTTTTCCTTAATTTACACACAGCAACAAATAAGTCTGATAAGTTATGGAAGTTGTAGCATAAATGTATAAAATGACATGGTGAAATTGATCTACAAGAATGTTCAAAAATGAACTGAACATTTTGTTCAATCTACACCAAAATGCTGTCCAGATCAAATTAGCTTCTGATCCACTGGAGATCTATTTCTTTTACCAAGAGGTTCGTACAGGTTGGGCATTGGGGATGTATGGTATTCAACATCTATGGATAACATGAATTCAAGCAAAACTTACCTAGTAACTAGAGTAATTGAACAGTTGCCAGTACTTGTCAACAAGAAATTTTTGAGATTACAATCACAGGGATCACATTTAAGCCTGAAAAGAGAGATGGCAGCAAAAGCAGTTTGTATTGGATATGTGCAAGTAGACCTCACTTGAATCCAAGGGATTGCTTCTCTAAGTGTAGATGAATTCTACCCTTATAGTTTTATTCTTATAGGGTAATTAAAACTGCTTGTGCTTTGATAAAAATAATTATCAATAAAATTAGATAGCCAAAAGAAGGTATTAACAACTTCAGAATAAGCATTTCATAGGAATGCAAAGTAAATTACCAGGATTCTTTTTAACCTACACAGCCTCTAGGTAGGGTGCTAACTTCAACCTCTAGCAACTATTTTTTTGGAATCTGCTTACACAGGAAATGCTTTAACCTTTAAGAAGTAGTTTCCACTACTTCTCTTTTAATTACAGTACTCTAGAGAAAATTTTTATCACTATAGCAGAAAATAATTTTTATTCAGTTTTGCTAAGATTCAATATAATTTTGCTAGAGTGAAATACAAAAACCTAACTCAAGAACAATTAATATTTTGAATAGAGAACTCAAATAATCCAAACACAGTTTTCATCACAGTACAGTATTTAATGACAAAAATCAGGGTTTCCAGTAGTGAGCTGAGAGCAGGTCCCACTTTTTTTTTTCTCTCCCCAGAATGGCACAAAATAATTTCTACATCTTTGAGAACTTCCAAGGAATTGGTTACAATAGATATCAGCAAGTATTACAATTCCGGCAAATCATGACAAAACCTACCTACCTTTAAGATCAGTTTTAAGAGCACACATTTTTGTTAATATTTCACATAATACACAACTTTTGCTAGACACAAAAGTAACCTTTTAAGACAGAGTTTGCAGTACAGCAGTCAAGTCTAACAATACATCATTTTTATTCTGTTTAGAACTTTAAAAAGATAAAGAAACTAATATTGTTACAATTTACAAATACATTCTTTCATATGAAACATTAACCTGAATCATATTATATGTTATATACATGACTAATAACACTAGGTTCTATACACTACAAGCTAAGTTCCAGAAGGAAACTGCAATGCTCTAAGATTTACCTTTGGATAAACATTTATACACCTTGATTTTTTTCCTAAAAACTACCAAACTTTGTAGTTTAATGAACAGAAAGAACAAAGTAAACAGACAAACCAACTTTTCCTTCATTCAGAAGACTTAGGTTACCTAAAGTTCCCATAGTAAATGGCTTTTGATGGTTGGATTAAAGTCCTGAGTTATGATAAAAACCATACACTTAAGTGGAAGATACAAAACAACCCATAATGCTGAAAAACTCATGTGAGACTAAAGCAATGTTTTAGTGCAGTTCAGCTCACAAGAGGTCTGGAACTTAGCAGTGCAATTATGATCTTGTCCTGTCCAGCTGATATTTATGTAAACACTCGAAAATATATGCCTTTTGATCTAAATTTAGACAGTTAATTATTTTCAGGTTTATCTGACCTGGGTTTTAGACATTTCTTCTAATTATTTGCAAGCATAGAGGACTGGCTTGATGGCATCAGCTTAGAATCTATTTCCTTCTCTCGAGAGAGACTTGTTAGCCGCAGAATATAGTTTTAAAAGAATGGAAAATATGACAAGAAGATAGCTATGTGGTCAAAAATGTTCTCCCTGACTGGCCTATAATCCATCTTAAAAAAAAACAGCCTAACATTTTGTATCTAGCAGAAGTTTAATTTCGGTTTAAAAAACAGACTTTTTCCCTGGTTAATTGCAGAAATACCCAGTCATTACAACAGCATTCAGATATTTCCAGGGCAAGCATTACTTACACACAGCTCAACAGAGTGTTCAGAACTTGTATTGTTAATGAACCTGTTCTGATTTATAACAGAAGTGGCCAAATTCCCTTTCAGTGGGTGCTAGATTTGGTAACTGTTGAGCCTGGTGCTAAATAGAGCTAAATGATCCTATGGTACTACACAGATGACCCATTCTCTCATCTCCCCGTGTGAAATTAAATAAAAAGCTTCATACAAAACTGTTTAAATTACAGGGAAAAAAAACCCAAAACCCAAACAGATGTTAAGTTTGAATGCAGTCAGCTAACTAGACAGTGTCCTTAGTTCAAATGAGAATACTTTCCTAAAGGCAAGCATCTTTTTATGAAATGGGCATTTCCATGAAATTTTCAGTTACTTCAGGTTGCAGTAAGTAAAATATTCTCAATTACTACAGTAGCTTTTATCTCTCTTACAAGCACTGCTCTGAGGATTTTAGACTGTTGTGTCATTAATAATGCAAAAATCATATTCTACAATGAATACAGTACATTCATATAATGCCAGCTTTTCTCTGGTAAGATGAGGGTGAACATGAAGAGCAGGCATTTTCAGAAGATGAAGGCTGTACCTCCTGCAAGGATTTATTTTCTAGCTTACTGGTTTAAGAAAAGAAAAAAATCAACATATTTTTCTCTTTTCACTCTTGTAGCAGATTAGACCATCTTAAAAATGTTAAGGAAACAGCTGTGAAGGAAAAAGGTAGCCTACTTATTTTTGTAAGAGAAACACAGTGCATATATTGCATATAATGAATGCAGATGAAGTAGAGTCATCCTTCCAGTGACAACATATTGAAAGCTGAGACTCAAACTAGAAGTTGATTCTAATGTACCAAGACATGCTTATTTGAAAGCCTCTATATTAAAAAATCAGACAACTTGCTAACAGAGAAGGCATTAAAATCAGACACATTTCTGAAGTGTTCCAAAAACTGGAGAATTTATGAAAAACAGATGTCTTGAAAATAGTGCGCTCTCATCTTCCCAGGCCTTTGCATTCTCATTTTCATGGGCCTTTAGCCACACAATCACGGGTAAACGGAAACGCTATTTTATATCAAGATTGCTGAATTGTAGATTGTGTTTGAGGCACAGCTATGTGCGTATAGATGTACAAATTACTTTTTTCCTCTATTTTGAAACCTCAAGCATACATTCTCTAGGTTTCAGCATACTATTCAAATAATCAATCTGAAAGTGAAAATAGCAACATGTAAAATGCTGATATGAATGAAATTCAGATATGCACTTCTGAATGCTGGTGCACATGCACATCCTACATTAGAAGAAACAATTTTTTTCTTTTTCCCAGGACAAAGCAGTTTGTCCTCCATTATAGCTACAACCCCAGATGTTTAATTCTAATGTTCATTCACATTCTGCTGATGCTACATTAAATGAAGAAAATTATACCCCTTCTTTGGATTTTATCTCCACACACATGTCCACAATCAGTTCAATCTTTCTTTTTATACAACCATGGAAGAATATTACTATTTTAATCCTGATCAGCTTGTCATTTGGTCCTTTTCCAATGTCTGCTTTCACTCCTGTAACAACTGAAACACAGGTAGAAAGTACTGCAGGACTGTGTAGCAATATTAAAAAAGAGGAACAGAAGGAAGTCAGAAAAGTAGAAACGCAACACTTTTTCCTGCACAGAAACTGAAAGAATGCATCTCCACTGAACGGGAAGGAAAAAGCACACAGAAGACTGAATCTCCTGTAAAAGTTGCTGATTGTAGCCTTTTCAGCTTCTCTTGAGAAGATTTCAACTTTGGGCAGTATCTCAGCATTTGTGCTTCATGGCAAGCTGAAAAAGGAATAAAAAAATTAATTAAAGAGATATCGCCGAGAACGAGAGCTGTATCAATCTAATGTGGCTAGTGTGGATAAGAGGAGTTTGTAACACAAATTCTTCAAAAGATGCCTGAAATCCATTAACTTCTTTGCATAGAGCTATACAGTCATTCCCCTTCCTGGGACACACAGGCAAAGCCTCTCTCTGCCATGCTGAGAAGGCAGGATTTATCTGCTTTCCCAGCTGTGTTTCCCTATGCTCCATTATTTTGCTGTCTGAGAGGAAGGCTAGAGCAAGACACCAGAAACAAAGACATGCTTAGAAGAATAGTAATTTTGACCCAGTGATTTTGATTATTAACAACAATCAGAAATTCCAGACAAGTAATTTAAAACACATATTCAGGAGCTCTGCCACTACAAAATGATGAAAAATAAAGGACTGATTGCCTTTCCACCTCTGTGATTACCAATTATTTCCATTTCAAATAATTCAAAAATGCACTTAACTGGGAATGAGAGGGAGAAGAAAGAGATGAAGCGACTTAAAACCTGTAAAAAATGCGTAGACAAACGCCCTTTGCAAACCAGGCAGAGAGCTTAGGGTTAGGTTCCATATAATAAAAAATTGATATCTGTAGATAATAGCATGCTAACAAAACTGAGATGAGTGAGCTGTCTGGGAAATCACGTAGAAATCAGAACTAGTAGCAGCAGTTAAAATTCACTCATTTGCTAATGGTGAAATGATAACCAATAAATGACTCAAACTAAACTGTCATAAACCTTTGATACTCAAGGATATGGTTACAAATACGCTTTTAAAAGAAATTAATATTTGTAGTGATATACTAGAATTGCATTTAAGCACTAAAGAACTTAAACCAACACTCTCCTTTCTTTCCTCAAACAGAATTGTTTTTTAAATGTGGCAGGCAACTCTGAGAAGTTTTTCTTTTACATAATTTATAACTTTGAGATCCTGAGCAGTCATCAACAAATGGAAGGGATTTTTTAGAGGCAAAGAAGGTGAAGAAGGTGTCACGAAGAGGATTCAATACCCACCCTGAGCTAAGTTCAAGCCTTTATACAACAAAGTATAGATACATGCTTTCATTCAACAAACTATGACAGCCAAATGTCTGACTTTATCCTGCTGAAATCTTACCTTATGTGCAGTTTCTGCAAACTGCTGAGCACTGTTTTTCAGCTCCTCTGTCTTTTCTTCCGCCCGACCTAGCCTTTCACCACGCTCATTCAAGGCCTGACTTGCCTTCTGTACTGCGCTCGTCACACTGTCTGCTGCTGAATGGAGTATGCTGTTTCCTGCAACACCAAGAAGCCATTAGAGTACTCAGTAATAAATACAATTAATTGAATTTATAACGTTCTAGAGCTGGTTTGCCATTTGGACTGGTCTCACTTCACTATAATCTCTTGAGGTGTTTGTAGAGAACAATGAAATCTCTCCTGAGCCTCCTTGAGACTAAACAAGCCCAGCTCCCTCAGCTGTTCCTCGAAAGACAAGTTCCCAGGACCTCTCAGAGCCTTGTTGCCCTTCACTGGACACACTCCAGTACTTCAATGCCATTTTTAAAGTGAGGGGCCCAAAACTGAACGTGGCACTCGAGGTGTGGCCTCACCAGCGCCGAGTGCAGAGCGATGGTCACCGCCCTGCTCCTGCTGGCCACGCCATTGCTGATACAGGCCGGGATGCCCCTGGCCTTCTTGGCCACCTGGGCCCAGCCCTGGCTCACACTGAGCCTGCTGCTGACCTGCACCCCAGGCCCCTTTCTGCGGGACGGCCACTCTGCCCAGCCTGCAGCACTGCCTGCGATTGCTGCAGGCAAGAGCAGGAGCTGGCACTTGGCCTTAGTGAGCCCCATGCTGCTGTCCTTAGCCCACTGCTGAGTCTGTCCAGATCCCTCTGCAGAGCCTTCCTTCCCTCCAGAGATCAACACTCCCACCCATCTTGGTATCACTGTAAATCTACTGAGGGTGCCCTCAATCCCCACATCCAGATCATCAATAAAGATGTTAACCAGAATTGGCACCAAAAGGGAGCCCTGGAGAACACTGCTAGTGATGGGGCACCAACTGGATTTAGTTCCATTCACCACAACTCTGTGGGCCTGGACATCCACCCACATTTTTATCCATCAAAGAGTCCACCCATCTAAGCTGCAAGCAGCCAGCTGATCAAGAAGGATGCTGTGGTAGATGGTGTCAAGCACTTTACTGAGTCTAGATAAACAACATCCACAGCTTTCCCCTCATCTACTGAACAGGTCACTTTGTCATAGACAGACATCAGCAGAGTCAAGCAGAACCTTCCTCTCATAATCCATGTTGGCCAGGCTTGATACCCTGGTAGTCCTGGCTGTTTCATTTTCTCAACAGTGTTAAAACCAAATATATAATGCTCTTAAATGAGTTATTGTGGTAAAGGTATGAAACAGTCAAAGCGAGCACTACAGCACATCTGCTGTTAAACTCTGTTGTTCTTACCAGCATACAAGGACAAGTGAAAATAGACAAAAACACACTGACTGCTTTTCTCATTAATCTGAGGAAGTGTACCTACTTCAAAAATATTCTCGGGTTAAAAAATCAAATCCAAACATCAATTTAAAGGGCTACTTTGCTACTAGTTTATTGTAGTTTAGCCCCAGCCAGCAACCAAGCACCACACAGCCCCTTGCTCACTCTCCCACCAGCAGGACTGGGGAGAGAATTAGAAAGGTAAAAATCAGAAAACTGATGGGGTGAGATACAGACAGTTTAATAGAGAAGGCAAAAGCTAAGCACTAAAATAAAGTAAAACAAGGAATTAATTCACTCCTTCCCATGGGCAGGCAGGGGTCCAGCCATCTCCAGGAGAGCAGGCACACAGAAACAGTTCCTCATGAAAACAAACGTGATTACCCCAAACTTCCTCCCCTTCCTCCTTCTTCCTCTCACTTTATGCACTGAGCATGATGTCATATGGTCTGGAATATCCCTTTGGTCAGCTGTCCAAGCTGTGTCTCCTCCTACCAACCTCCCATGCAGGCCAAACTTCCTTGCCAGCATGGCCAGAACAAAAAGTAGAAAAGGCCTTGGTTCTGTGCAAGCCCAGCTCAGCAATAACAAAAAACATCTCCATATTATCAACCCCATGTTCAGCACAAATCTATCACATTGCACTGTACCAACCACTGAGAAAAAAATCAACACAGCTGAAACTAGCACACAGTTTCATTAGAAAAAAGAACAAACAATCCTTTCAGACTCAGTTTTCAAATGATAATCCTTTCCTTAGAAAGGACAAACAAACAATGAATAGTGAAGCTAAAGGCTGCCCTGAGTAGCCTGTGAAGCATGGTACAAGCTGCATATGCAGGAATTCCTGAGATAAAGAAAACTGCCTTGCAATTTTAAGCTAAAACTCAACTAGTATTAAACTATGGGGGTGAGGGAGAGACTTAAGAACCTACACAAAGTGACTCACAGATGAGTCAATATAAGTAACAGCCATAAAAGAACATCCTGGCCTCCTAAATACCAATATTGTCACATTTTGCACATCAGGAGTTAAAAAAAAAAAAAAAAAAAAAAAAAAAAAAAAAAAAAAAAAGTAGATGTGGAACTGCTACAGGTTTGGGTTTTTTTTCTATTGTTGCATTTAGAAAAGGAATATAATACTGGCATGCTTGTTGAAGAGATTAATATCTAACAATATTGTGAGCTGGAACTTTGCAGATACAGAATAATCTTTTGAAGTGATCTCCTTTCAGACACTGAGGAGTTTGATTGTAAAACCAAACAACTTCACATCCTGCACACTTTCTTACTTTGAAACTTTTCAGTCAATTGCTATTTTGTTCATAATTTTTTAAAGGAGGTTATTATTTTGGCTTCTGTTCAGGCAGCTTTTCAAATAAACACATGTACTGAGCAACACTGCACTGGAAATAGTTTTCCTTTTTTGGTGGTGTGATCTAATGGCTTTGGCCTCTTGTATCGTGTTAGTTCTCTAGGACAAGAGTTTTAAAAGCTCCCAACACTGAATTAAATCAGTTTTTTACAAGATCACAAAGCCTCTGCTGAATTCAAGGAAAGTAGGCTACATGGACAAACTTATAAAACTAAGCATCTTCTGAAGTTTTAAAATGTGTTGGGGAGCAGACTAACATATTGCTGACCTTCTATCATGTCAATAGGTAACTACAGAACAAAAATATTTTTCATTTTCTATAGTCCTAAAAATATTCCTTATTTTCTATACTCCTACTGTTTGTAGATTTGTGGCCAAAGATTGGTATCTATTACTCCACGTTATTTTCAGCACAGAAGAATGAACTTGAAAGTTTGGCACAGTGACAGTAACTATTTTTCCCTCTAGCTAACACAATATTGTGTTCCCTCCAGGTAAGATCTGCTGTATTTTCTCACAGGCAGTGACTTGCAGAGAAGCTGCTATTCTGAGACTGTTCCTAAGAACTACTTCTGGAGTATCCTTACCAATGGAATGTCAGTAAAACAATAAAAAAAATCTGCGCTCATCTATGAGCCACTCAGAAACCCACATGTCAATAGACTATGGAATTTCATCAGTGTATTTCTAGAGCATGTGTAGGTGGTTGCTGGTATGACTGACTATGCCTCATCCCTGTATTAGTATCACTGCAGGAATAGCAAGCCTTGCACTGGACATATTGGAAAATCATTCATATGAATAAATAATCTACAACCTGCAAAACTTTTAAGCTGTTCTTCAGGAGGTAACTACTCTGATTCAAAATATCCTGAGAGACGTTTTCCATGCTGATGGATTCCTTTAGGATTTCATTAGTAAAGCTCCTCATACTGTCTTTCACAATATCCTTCTAGACAAAATGTCCAGCACACAGCTGGATAAAGAGAGCATATGATGGGTGAGCAACTGGCTCATGGCTCAGGTGCAAAGGGTTACAGTGAATGGGATGACACCAGGCTGCTGACCTGTCACAAGTAGGGCTCTGCAGGGCCCAGTTTTCAACATCTTCAAAAAGGACTTGGATGCAGGAATCAGATGTATACTAAGTTTTCAGATAATACTAAATTGGGAGGAGTTGTTGACACCCATCATGGCAGAGAGGCCCTGCAGAAAGACCTTGACAAATTAGAAGGCCATGCAATCACCAGCTACATGAAGTTCAACAAAGGAAGGTGCTGGATTCTGCACTTGGGATGAAGCAACCCTGGATTTATGTATAGACTGAAGAACAAGATGCTGGAGAGCAGTGCCATGGTCAATGTCAAGTTGAATCTGAGCCAGCAGTGCCCTGGAAGCCAGGAGGGCCAGGGGGCATCAGGCACAGCATCACTGGCCAGGCAAGGGAGGGGATTGTCCTGCCCTGCTCACCTCGAGTCCTGTGTGCAGTTTTCAGCACCACAACACTCAAAGGATGTAAAGCTATTGGAGGGTGTCCAAAGAAGGACTGCAAAGGTGGTGAAGGATCTAGAGCAGAAGCCATACGAGGAGTGGTTGAGGTCACCTGGCTGGTTCAGCCTGAAGGAGACTGAGGACAGAACTCACAGCAGTCTACAACTTCTCCTGAGGGGAAGAGGAGGGGCAGGCACGGACTGACCTGTTCAGTTTAGTTTGGATATTAGAAAAAGGTTTTTTACCCAAAAGGTGTTTGGGCAGTGGACAGGCTCCCCTGGGCAGTGGTCACAGCAGCAGCCTGACAGAGCTCAAGCAGCATTTGACAACACTCTCAGACACATGGTGTGACTCCTGGGGTGTCCTGTGCAGAGCCAGGTGCTGAACTTTGATAACCCTTGTAGGTCCGTATCAAGAGGCTCTTACACCCCAAGAAGTCGGCTTTAGGACTTCTATCATGCACAATGAAAAATACATCCTTTAGCCACCATGCCCAATACCTGAAAGATACAGGAATACTGTCGTAATCAAGTATGCAAAGAAACTAATTGGTCTCTAGAGATACCATTATTTAGATTGCATCATTTGTTTTATCACACATTCATAAAAGGTTCATCACATTCTTTATTAGCCATATCAAATATATTTCAGCTCAATGCAGAGATTTATCTCTAGATTAGTGATCAGACTCTACAGTGACTGATTTGCAAACACGAGTATTCATTTTTAATTACACGTGCATTAATAAAGCATTTAGCAACTACCTACTTCTGAGAAGGAAATAAATGCAGTTAGGTTTGATTATTTGTAATTAGTGTTCTTGCTATCACTGTTCATTTTCTCATTATTGTTTTCAGTAAATTTTTCTTATCTCAAGCACTAATCTTTGCCTTTTGTGCTTTCTGCTGGAGGGGGAGGGGAAGTGAATGCTGTCACAGTTTCAGTTGGAGCACTAGAGAGAGGAAAACCATTCCTAAACCACAATGCTGCTATAAAAAACAAAATACAAGACTAAAATACATTTTGCACTGATCTGATTTGAATGTTCTCTATGTTTCAAGAAAAATTCTGAAGATGTTAACAAAAATCAGTGGACAATTATGAAAATTATAAAAATGCAAGAATCAGCAGACATTTTCAATAAAATTTTTAGAGCAAAATAAATATATAGTGATACTTAACTAATATATTTTCCAAGTCTACAATACTATTTGTGGCTTTGGGGTTTTCTTGAGTGAAAGAGTATCTTTATATGTATCTTGACTAAATTATTTCCATAAACTTCTCCAAAAAAGAACCACCCCTACTTTTAGCTCAAAAACTATCATCTCGAACATATCAAATACATCTGGATGATTTCTGGTGTTTTAACTCCCATATTTAAATATATGCAAACCAGAAACACAAAAATGAAAGAAAATCAACATAGCCTGAAACACAGCAGACTATTAGCTGACAAAAAGTTGAAAGCAGCACATGAACAGAATGACTTCTGCAGACCATTGGAAATAAAATTTAATTATGTTGTGAAGATGAGGTCTTAAAAAACAAACAAAAAAACCCCCCAAAACATGACAAAATAAATTACCTGAATAACCTTAAGGGTTCAACATTTTTATTGCTTAGCAAACACAGTGTATTCTCATTTCTCAGTGTGGCTTGCAAAATCTTAGATCAAGAAAAAGCTGTATTACAAAAAAACCAACCCTTATTGTGGTTCTGCAAGGCACTAGAAAAATCTCTTCTCTGGGCAGTTAAGTAGCACAAGTTTTCCTGCTACAGTCATAAGTAAAAGGAAGTTTTATCTCTGATGCTAGTGCCTTTTTATTTTAAACAGTGATATAGGGACCATTAGAGTAAAACAAAAAAAGATTTTTTTCATTGATGAGGTATCTTGATAATTAAAATACCTCCTGCTCTCTTGAGATTTTCTTTTATTCAGTACTCCACAGCAACAATATCATGTAAATTATTCATACTTTTGAACAGCTTAACTAATTACAGAGTCAAATTCCAAGCAGTAGAATCAGAAAAATTACTTTAGCATTATCTTTGCATCATTCTGTTATAGGAATTTGTCTCTGATCATTACTCTGGTCAAAATCTTGTTAATCTTGGGGTGAGGGCAAGGTATGTGGATTATGCTGTTACTTTTACTGCATTTTCAGCAAATTTATTCTTTTTAAGCAAATATCTTCTTATAGATATATCCCAACAAATTAAAATCAGTATTAAATTACATTCCATCATGATGATTAATTTTAAATGGGGGGATTGGGCTTCTAGCCCAATAAGGGACCTCTGATCTCCAGAGGGAAGAAAATGGGAAAAACTTCATCTCTGAAGATCCAAATGTGAAAAAACTTCGTATGTAATAACTCTGAAAACCCTGCAGGAAGAAAGTCTGATTTGTTCTCTAGAAAGGATAATTTTCTTGGGGAGTATAAAATCAATAATGCCCAAAAACCTTACTGTGAAGTGACATTTACCCATTATGACAATTTTGTGTTAAAGAGGCTTACTCTGGAAAAGTTCTGGAATTCAGCAGGATCTCATATTACAGCCAACCTGACAAGAAGCAGAACGTGTAATTAAAACAAAGAACAGCAGCTATGCACCATGCAAGCTTCTGTTTGTCAATGAGCTGGCAAATTTAAATATTAATCTTAGATGCTGCTCCCCTGGGGTCACAAGTGAGAGCTGTGAGCATCGTGAACACTGAAAAAACTTGCAAGCTTTGCTGATTTTGATCAGCTGACAGGTAAAATAACTGGAAATGGGATAACTCCCATGTCAATTTTTACTGATATTGATGATATTCTATAAAGAAAAAATGTGAGGGTTTTTTTTTTGTTAAATCCTTCCAGCCATTTCTGCCATTAATAAAATGCTGTACTTACTACATTTCTTCATGACCACACACTGAAATATTCAAACAAACAAGTTTGATTCAAAAGTGGAATATTTTTTCCATAGGGAATATTCAGAATGATGTAACAGATTACATATAGAATAAGAAAATCCCCCAACCAATGACTACTATGAAAAGTTATATTTAATATTTAAAAGAAAAAAAATCTATTTTTAATGAAAACCTATAGTATAAATGATGCAAAAAGAATCAGTCACCAGCCTGGGCTAATGCTCAGTCCCTGAGCAATGTCTACCTTGGGAAAAGGTAGTTTCCCCTCCAGTTTTATTGCTGAGCATGCTGTTACATGTTATGGAGCATCTCCTTGGTCAGTTTTGGTAAGATTCCCTGTTTGTGTCCCCTCCCAGGCCATTTTATGGAGGACAAGGCAGAAGGAAGAGACCATGAAGGTCTTGACACTGTGTAAGCACACCTCACCTAAAACACTGGGGTGTTACCAACACAGTTTTGGTCACAAATATAAAATACAACACTGCACTGGCTGTTATGAAGAAAAACAAGCTCCATCACAGCCAAAACCAACAGAAAGCCGAACACACTTTTCCCTGACAAGGCACTCTAAAGTGTTAACACATCTCCTGATGCAATTTTGTTGTATTGTTTCAAATTGAATTCACCGAAGTATTGACATTTCTTTTAGAATGGGTAGGAGAGTTAGAGAGCAACATGCCCTGAAAATGAACCACAGGATTCTGTTAAACAAAGGTAGTTCCTGCAGACATTGTGTCAATACTATTGATTGAGCTTCTGCTTAAGTAGTGTTAATTATTATTGAGAAACATAATGCTTTAACCTGCAACAATGGAGGTATGGAACACAGTGTATTTGTAAACACATTCCTATTTCTTAATCAGGTAAGTGAGTTTGAAAATTCTGTGTTTGCCACTTAAGCAGCATATTCAAAATCACCATCTTCTATTACCACATAAACTGAAAATAAAGTTATGGCTCATGAGTAAGAATGAAAACTGAGTAAGAACTGTTCAAGGTCAGGATAAAATCAGTCAAGAGCAATGGCTGCAAACCATCAAATGAAAAATGCAGCATCAGACCTGAGAGCAACTAGCTGTGCCAGCCCTTCCTCAGGGAAATGCAGGAGCTATATGGACAGTATTTTAGCACCATCCCAATCACCTAAGGCCAGTATGACTGACGTATGTTTATGTCTGAATAGCTTTTTCTGCTAATTATGCACATTACTCTCATCTGTTTCAATCAACCACTGTCAATAAAAACCAGCTTGAACATTGCTCTTATAGACAGCACTTTACAAAAACCCAATCTCTTCCTCCACCTCCAAACTGTACTGAATCACTGAAAACAACACTTTAGAATGAAACAAGTGACCACAGAAAGCTCAAGAGGCAATTACAGGTTTTGCTGATCTGAAAGTTTCTCCTAAGTCTGTCAAGGTTCAGGCAACTCCCACACATTAGCTATATTCACCAATCAAAATCATAGATTTTGTTGGAAGAAAGAACTATGCCATAAAAAAAAAAGTTAAGAGCTGCTCATTACTACAACACAGCACTGAAGACATGAAGGCAAACCTTTTCTACTGCTAAGACTGCCATGAAACTGCTCACAATAAGGAATAACTTAGTCTGGAATGATACTCAAGAAACACCACAATAATTATAAAGGATTTAGTGAAGTCTGAGCATCTAACTCAGGATGCTACATAATTTCAACATCAACTGATGAAATCTCAACGGATGGTCTACCTCACACATCCATTAGCTGCCTCTCCTTGCTGAGTACATTTATTTTGTTGAAATCATCATTACCACAGAGTTACATTTCCTAGACTAACATTAACCCATGGCTTCCCATCACATCTGTAACACAACAGCTGATTATAAAGGTCCACAGGACAAACACGTTCTTCCCCTCCTTCTTCACTGTTACACATCCTTTCATGCATATTGGTGCTGTGCTGACAGCCTTGGTTAAGAGCTTCTTGAATAAAAGATGGAAGAGCTACTAAAAAGATCCAAACAGAAAAAAACATCTCTCACTGACCTCTCTTAAACAGCCATGTGAAAGCCTTGTTAAACAGCTTGAGATAATAAGAAACAGTACTTCTGTGATTGTAATCCTTTAAAATGATACACTCTTACAACTTAATGAATTCCACAAAAATTGAATGTTCTCTAGATAATTTCAATATTTAAATTATCATCCAGAAAGGATGCCTAAGTGATCTGAAAGACAGTACATTTATAAAAAGTACAATCTTCACTGGATTTCCAGCTTTGAAAACTTGAATCTGAACTTAAATATGAACATCAACCTCTCAATTTATCTTTCAAACATAACTTACTTCCCAAATTATATTTGACCATAAAATCTAGAAGTCTCACAGCCTGGACAGCAGGATTGCCATGGACTTTCACTTTCTTTGAAAGTAAACAAAACATTTCTGTAAGTCTTTGCACCTGAATCTGGAAAGTTTATAGCCTTCAAAAAGCCTGGCAACTATTTTGATATAAGTGGTACATATTCTGCACTGAATTAAGCCTTTACCAATCATGCAACATTAAGAATCATTGTACTCCCAAGGGACACAATCAATGTGTCCTTTGATTTTACCTTTGTAAAAATCTTATTCTACCCTGAAAAGAAATATAGGTTTCAGAGTAAGAAATGATCCCAAATTTAAACTGGTTACAGTACTTTCCCCTGTTCCCATGTGGGCTAGGCAATTTCTTCTGACACATCTGGATCTTTTAATATCCATCAATACAAAAACTGGCCAGGAACAAATTTAAATATAAAAAGGCAGGCAAATATTGTGTATTATGCTGAAGCAAAGAGACTTAAAAATTAATCTAATCTGGTATTTTGTTCAAAGGATGTAAGAAAGAAAAAGGAAAAAAAAAAAACAAACCCAGTATATTATGAATGCATTTTAAACCTCAGTAAAACTATTCATATTTGACCCATACTTTTCAGTCTTACTGATTTGCAATGAAATAAAGCCTATAATATCATAGTAACATATAATATTTTATACTGTAGCATGTTCTAATACAACCCTAGTTTGTCACTTCATTGCTTCTGAACATTATTTACATTGCCCACAATTTATTTTTGTGTATCTGAAATCTTGTACTTTTAGTAAAAAAGAGAGCAAATTTATCTCAACTCTTATATGAAGAAAACGTGTATTTTATTCCTGCTAGTAGTTAAATAATACCTATAACCTTGGGAGTTAAACAGATGCTTGCAAGTTATTTCTAACAATAACAAAGAACACTTTGTGCATCACAACATTATACTTTTAAAAAGGTCCTACCAATTACAGAGGATATATGAGGCAAAATGATCATCCTGACTGTTCAGCATCTTCATTAGCAAGCAACAAAACAAGATAAGCCTTATTGACAACAGAGATAAATTTCTTCCTCTGCTCTCATTAGCCATGTCAGCTCCTTAGATGTGCAAGGTACATTTTAAGATGGGGAAAAAAAAATTGTAGAGCAATCACAGTATCCAGGTTCTCAACAGCCAACTAACCATGAGCTGAAGCTCACAGTGAACAAAGAGAAGTCTGCTATGGTCCCTGAAGGGAGATAAGGGAGTCTGAAAGACCTTAATTTGCTATGCTATGAAAGCATATGCTACTAAACACCTGTCCAGGCCAGCAATGATTCTCCAAACTGGCAGCCTTTAAGTCAACACTGCAGAGAACTTCACACTCTGCACCTTCCTGACCAAATCAATAACCAGTTTTAAAGCACCACCTTAGCACCAGCCTTAAAGGAGAAGGAAGGAGGGGAGAAGGAAACAGAAAGAATAGTGTTAATACAGGTGTGCAAACTGAGGGTATCTACTGATTTCCAAAACCAGCACCTGGTTGAGGTAGTAATTTTGTATCTTTGCCAAACGTAAATAAAAGCAAACGTTGAAAAAACCCATTTGATGTTAGTGGTCTGGCAGTGGAGAGGGAACAGAAAATGTTATACAGATCCATCAACTATATATTATTTAATGAAGAAAAATATGTAATGCAATAAAGTCCACAGTGAGTGAAGGTGATGTACATCCAATCTGTTTTGCATTTTATGAGTGAGTTTAAATACTGTAAAGAGAAACAGAAAAATCAATAAATAACCTACTTAGGAAATTACTATCATAACACAGTGGGACGTCTGAAACAATCCTTTTTTAAGTAATTCTGAAAAATCCAACACTTTGATCTTAAGACATCACCAAGACTACACACTGTGTTCTATTTATTAATATTTTATATTAAACAATAATGCTAATCCATGAATATCAAAATATCAAGTCATTGAAACTAAATTCTGTGAGTTATTTTTCAAATGGCTTAAGTAGCCAGGAAGACATTTTTCTCTGCTACCTAGACAAATGGTCTACCGTTCTATATTTTATATTTAACTCTTCAATGTCAGAAATCTAAAGAGCTTAGAAAGCTGGGTTAGGAGCAAACTTTCATATACATGTACATTTGGAGATCAAATGAAAGATCCCAGACACTTAAAAACTAGATTTTTTTGTTTGAAGTCAAAGAAGAATAGAGACTAACATTCTATTCAAATGTGGATGCTGAATATATATAAATAAGCTAGGATAGAATGACAATATCAAGGGATGGAAAAGAGAGTGAGAATTAAAATGGGCTATTTTAAGCATCAGCATTGCCAAAAGACTTAAAAAAAAAATTATGTACACAGAATTGAAATAGAGGAAAGATATGAAAATATGGAGCATTTTATTGTTCAGCAGTAAAAAAAATTAATAGTGTTTCTTATGTTAGTAAATAAGACTATCCAAACAAGGTCATCTGTCACAGGGGTCACAAGGGTTGCAGGATGAAGAGGGAGATGAGAATGTTGACCTCATGTTCAGAAGGCTTGATTTATTATTTTATGATATATATTACATTATGACTATACTAAAAAGAAATAGAAGGAAAGTTCTCAGAAGGCTAGCTAAGCTAAGAACAGAAAAGGAATGAATAACAAAGGTCTGTGTCCAGGCAGAAAGTGAGAGCAGCTCTGCCGTGAGTGGTCAGCAAATCCAAACATCCACCCAAGACCAATCACGAATACACCTGTTGCATTCCCCAGCAGCAGATAACCATTGTTTACATTTTGTTGCTGAGGCCACAGCTTCTCAGGAGGGAGAAAAATCCTAAAGAAAGGATTTTTATGAAAAGATGTCAGTGACAGTCATCCACTTATGTCAATACGGGAACTGTGAAAGATAAAGAAAATCCTAAAATGCTTCAGAAGAGAAATGACCTATGCTCGAAGTAGAAAGAGAGCCATTATACATACTGAATTGATCCTACTTGTGTCAGCAGAAGAAGTTCAGAAGACTGAAAATGTCAACACTAATGAATTCCTGCTAGTCATGAGGAACTACAATGTACTAAGTTTAGAATGATTTTTGGAATGGAGACAATGCTGGACAACAAGTACAAGTTAATTCACACTTCCTGCTGACTTTGTTCTGATATGTAGTGCCTTATGATTTTTATAGGGACTGATAATGAAAAACATAGTATACAGGATTTTCATAAGAAGATCAAGAAGTGATTCTTTAAACAGATCCTTTCTGACAGATTGGAAAGAATTAAAATTCAGAAAGGTAAGAAAATGATAACTCTGCAGCAATTCATTAAGCACAATGTATGTCTGCTTATTTCAGCAACATATTTGAGCGAGCGACTGTGTGATTTACATACAAGACAAAGTCAAATATTGAGAGCAATGTCATTAAGAAAAAACCATTATTTAATGCTTCATTTGACTTTTTTGGACTCAAGAAACCTGAGAATTTATGCAAAAATTATTCTCAAGAATCTATGAAGTTCAGAAATATTGAGAAATGTTTCTAGGTTCATTCAACGAAGTGTGTTCCACAGAGGTATTTTGAATAGTTATTACTATTGATGCACCACATGCATTCACTTTCCAGACTGCGAGAAATGCTGCATTAAATGATGTAACAGTGAACTAACATTGAAACATAGGAAATACCAGGTTGCAGGAACAGAAAAGGAAGATTTTAGGTTTTTAAACAGGTTTTTGAAACATTTGAAACCTGGGCATTCAGGTGGTGGTTTTTTCCCTTTTACCAATGTGTCCATCAAACAAGGTTGGTTTTTTTCCTTCTTTGTGAGACATAGAAAAGCAATGCTATTTTACATTTCTAACAGTTCTGAAGTCATTATGAACATGGACAATCACCTTTCCACATCAGAGGTCAGCTAGATTAAAGGAAGTTTTATATAGGACAAAAAACTGTCTGGTCTTGCTTGGTTACACACAAAGGTGACCAGAAAATAGCTTTCACCAATCAAGTAATGCTCAGCAGCACAAAACAGAACTGACATCCATCTCATTTTAGGCAAAAACTGATGAATTCCAAAATGCTGTAAAATATATATTCAAACCTAAGCCTATGTTTTATCCATATAAAAATTTATCCATGTAAGTATAAATATACTGAGTATGTGTAAATCAGACTTGCACCTTCAAAATCTATCAAAAACACTAAACTAATGAAGCTAGGTGAGGTAAAACAGTGAAAGATATCTTAGTAAAAGAAATCAGGGTAAAAGTGGCAGTGAATAGCTCTGCCACTATGATCATAAATTACATTGAAGATAAATTCCACCTCTGGGTAAGAAGTGCCTCAAAAGTCCTTGAGGGGGGCTGAAAGGACTGACAAACTGAGCGTGTCATAACTCAGGTGTGCTAAGACCAATCCATGAGTAAAGAAGAAAAACATCAACCTTCAGCTTACTTATCATCAGCTTTCTATAGGAAAGCAAAGCAAACAACATCTACCTGCAGAGAGCATTTGAAACATGTTGCAACCTTTTAATCAATATCATCATTAGTTTATGAGTCCAGGCAGTCGTAGTTCATCTTAACTGTGCAGCTGGAGGATGTGATCTCTAGTGTTCATTCCCTGTAACACACCATGGGGCCAGGCTAGTTTCCCTTCTCACAGGTAGGATTTTCATAGGTAAGGATTTTCTTATTTTCTTTATACTTTATTTTGGTCATGATCTGGTCTGAGTGCTAATAAATGTTCAAATTAAAAAAAAAAAAGGCTGTTATTTGTAGTTTTCCAAGGCAAATACATTCACACACTTTGGGATTCTTCTAGGGTTCAACACCATCAGAGCATTTGATGTCTCTGCCTTTCTACATCAATACAGTATTAAAGTTTAATCAAATTACTGAAATTAGGAAATAATTTTCCCTTTTACAGATATCATTTGTCTGTCACCCAGAACTGTTTTTTTTTTCCTTCTTTAAAAGAAACAGAAAAGCCATTATGTTTTACAGTTCTAGCAGTTCTGGAGAATATACACAACAAGGATTAAGAGATGAATGGACAGGTCACAAATTCCTTACAGAAAATCTTATCTTCTCCCATTAATGTTCTTAATTACTGGCATTGATGCCAGGACAGGTTGCTACTATATAATAAGTATTAGTTATACATTAAGAAAATACCTAACTAGGATCAATTTCAGATTAACACAATCTATACCCACTTTCCAAATGGAAAAATATATTTAAACTTGTAAAACTTTAAATTCTAATCTAATACATTTATAATTAATTCTAAGTAAGCAATATTTTCAATAATAATTAAGATTTAGCATAAAAGACAGTCTAACCAATCAGACACTTTCAGAATCAGTAACTATAACAAAGCACAGAGCCCCAGTCTGGCTCTGTAAACATCAAAATCTAACAACTAGATAAAAAAAAAAAAAAAAAAACAAATAAAAAACCAACCAATTTCTATGGCAAACAGCATTATTCTGCATCTTGAAGAGAACATCTTACTTAAACCTTCAGTCTTCAGAAAGTCAAGCAAATATGTTGCTTAATGCTTTCTACATTACCTTGTCTCAGAGTCATACGTATCAGAAAAAGGAACCAACCTTTATAATGATAAATGTCCCTTCTCAATTTATGTATCCCTACAGATTTTGCAAAAACATAATGTACTTTTGTTTTCCTTACAAGTTTCCTCTTTTAGAAGTTAATTTAGAGCTCAGATTATATGCCAAATTTCTATCTCAAAAAAGATCTCAACTATTCTTATTAATTTGAATCTCAATACATGGCTTATGTGTTTAAGATCAGTAAAATACATATAGTTAAGTAAAACTGCAAAGCAGGATCAGTTTTGACATGAATATGCAGGACATAAGAGCAAGCATCTGAAATAGTCTTAGGCAGCAGAAAACACTTCTAATATTTTCATCTCTAGAATGATAATAACTGAGTATTTGGTATATGCTGGCAAAAAATACCTAAATAAACTGAAAAAAAAAATGTTTCTGTATGGGAACATGGCTAAATTTTATTGGTCATTTCAAAACAGCAAACCACCAAAATAACAGATACTGCAGATAACTCACCTTTGTAGTTATTGCTTTTTGTTAGTTTTTTAATTTTTTGGGGGTCAAATTCATTTCTATCAGAATTAATTTACATGTGAATGTCTGCAAGAGTAGTATGTTTAAATATACATTGTTTTCAATGTCTTTCAGGTGAGAACTGAAACAAACAACCAACTACCAGGTATCTGACGGAAGGGAGGACAACAATTGTCTTTTTTCCCATCCTAATTCACAGAGTCATATAACGGCCTGGGTGGGAAGGGACCTTAAAGATGGATCTATTTCCAAACCCCCACCATGGACAGGGATGCCACACACTAGACCAGGATGCTCAGGGCAATTTCTAACACAAGTTTTTGTTTGTCTCCTTTGGTCAGTCATTAATCTTGCTGTGAATGGTAAACACCACTATATGCTCAGCAGGTCTCAAATGTGGTAAGCCAAGATGAGTAATACTGTATGGGAAAAGTACTCATTACCATTCCCACACTGGCATTTTATTCTTGGAGGAAACATAGTGATTCATTTATAACTCCTGCAGGGTGTCCTACAGAAAAGGTCACAAAGGTAAAGATGCCATCATTTTGGGTTTCCAAGAATATTTTGATTAATTCAGCAGAAAAATTGTTAAATATCAATGTGTAGAGGTAGGGCAAAGCTTAAAACCAAATGCATTTCTAATATGCATCTAAAGGTGGCAGCAAATGTTTGTTCTTTATTATAGGGCCTGAGTTAATCTCTGAAGAGTTTCAATCACTGTACCTCAAGGTTCTATCCAGAAATGAGAACCAAATGCATCCTCAGTGTCAGTTCAATGCTATGTCAAGAATCAAGCATTTCCAATGAACACAACCTCTAAGGGTTTCTGCACACCAGCCATCTCCAACTTTGCTTTGCAAAAGCAATACAACCCGACTAACATGGCCACCAAATAACATAACACAAAGATACTCCAAATTACACACATTCCAGTATCAGAACCTGTATGGTATAAATTTACACAAGGGGAAAAATCAGTCAAAAAAGGCCTCTAGCCCCAAAGCCTGCCTTTCTTCTCCACGATAACATCCAGAATGGATGTAAGCTATGGACAGGGCTCACCTAAATTCTAAACATAAGACAAACCTGAAATATTTAGTTTAAGACACTAGTAGGAGGAATCTTGTTACAGTCTGCCTAAACTTGAATTTTTTCTTTGTTCTCAGAATTAGCACCCACACCATCAGTCAGTTCTCATTATTGCTGCAAGTACTGATGTCATTAATCAAGTTACAGAAAATAGTCTAGCGTATTTAACTCTGCAGACCATAATTACATGACACACAAATGAAAATAAGGCAAAAAATGATTCTGCAGAAGGAGTGTCAGTAGCAGGGCTCTGGTCTATGGGGGGAAATGCATGGGTAACTGTGTGTGAGAGAGAAAGGAGGTAAAAGGAGGAAGGCCATGAAGAGGATCTGGCGTTCCACCAGAACACCCTTATTTACTTAAAGCTAAGCTCCTAAGCACTCCCTGCAGAAACAGGAGCAGCATGAGTTTCACTTTCTTCACATTTATCCTTTAGGAAGGAACAAGGTTCAATGAGATAAGTAGGCTTGTAAACAATCCCTTCAAGTTCTTTCATCTTCAGTTCCACTTAGGAAGAACTGTTCTTTGGTGGCAATTATTTTTTTTATTTTTGAAAATATGTATTAGCTACAAGATACATGTTACCCACATGCCTATTAGAGATGAGCATATCTATATAATGACTTAAAAAACCATGTGAATGCATGCATGTATATATTCTAATAATTTATTTTTAAAAAATTTTGTAGAGTATTAGAAATTAAATTGTCAAACCATCAAAAAGAAAAAGTATTAATTTCACATCCCCAGAAGGTTCACAAGAATATCACTTTAAATGTTATGCTGCCTTGGCTGAGGGGATGAAGTGACAAGCCTTGAAATCTGACTGCACTAAGATTTAAGTATGATTTGAATATACTGTTTTGACTAGTTAGCAAAAAGCACCAACATAACAGCAACAACAAAAAACCCCAAGTTGTAAATTCTCAACTGGATATCATATAGTTCAAACTATATCCTCAGGTCTATGTTTGGTTTGCTTGGCTACATTTGGACATTAATTTCTCTAGTCGGGATGAATTTGAGCTTGAGAACACATTTCAACATACATTCCAGAAAATCCTCTTGGTATTTCAGGTTTTGGACTAAATGGGTTTTGATACAAACAGCTGGCTCAGTGAGGCTGACACAGCAAGTCACTTACATTTAGTCAACTATTATTTGGTTTACAGTTTGTACAGGTTCTGTCAAATTTAAACCTACCCATAGGAGTGTATCACCCAGTGGGAGGGAAAAGTTGATAGTGTGAAGAACAGCAGAAGGACTGCATCCATGAGCAGATTCATTAGTTCCTATACAATGTCTGTATGCAGCACTGTGTGCGTACATACACAGACCAGACTTGTGCCCAGTCAGAATGGCATGCAAGGAATATGGAAATGGTCATCACCTGCTATCAGAGGATTACTAAATACTCCCATTTTATCTAGGAAGCTGCCAAAGGTAGAATTTGGGTGTGATTCATGGGACATGGTAGAGTCTAGTGTGTGTCGAAAAAGTAGAAGTTAAACATCTATTTATGAACCTCAGTGGCAGTTTTTTCCACTCTGATGACACTTGTTCAGGATAAATTTAATACTGGGTCAGTTGAATCAGGAACTCGATTTTGGACAGGTCAAGCTTAAAAGAATAACACAAGTTCAAAGGCAAAATGAGTTTTGCTTTATTAGTAACAACTTATTTGCAGGAAGGAATGAAGTAAGAAAAGTTAGCAAACAGATAACCAACATGAGACTTCATATATGAAATAGAAAAATTGTAGAGTATATCTTCTCCCACTAATGCAGCTCCCTCCTCACCACTACACCAAGAAGAAAACAAAGAACTTCTATTCACATGGAAAAGGGAAGAATCAGGGAACACACAAGAAATTTTGCACATTTTTTCTTAGTTTGAGAAGACACTAAAAGAAAACAGATACAGATAAATTTGTCAATCAATAGTTATCAGTTTCAGTAGCTAAAATAAAAGGAATGAAAAGGTAACAGAAGAGTGTGAAGTGGTGCTTGGTGGAGAAATGCTGAAGCCTAGAAGTTTACTGCTAAGTTAGCGTGTTCAGACCCATGATTTCAAGATGTCATTAGGCTGCAAGATTATCTGAACACAGAATAAATCACATGCAAATAATTTCATGTCCAGCTGCAAAGTATTAAGCTTTGATTCACTTACCTCCCATAATTTTAGATTGGCAGTTGATAAATTCTGGCTTCTTGTCTGTAAGGTATCGCTGACAAGTATGATGTAGAACCTGAAAGAATGTGCATTTTTCTGAAGCTGTGTTTGCTACCCATTGATCAAACGCGTTTTCAAATAGTAAATCGAATTCTGGGGAATCCTAGAAGAAAAAAGAAAGAAGACTACTACTATACCTGTTTTACAAATGACTTAGAGTAAGATATTTTATCAAACATACTGTGTTGCAAAAAGTAGAAAGGTCATGCAACTAATAACCATCCTGGTATTACTGCATATTTTTGAATGAAAAAGACCAAACAGCCAGGAGGGCTCTTTTACTGTTATTTTTAATGAGGAGTAGTCAGCTATGACAAAAAGATCTGAAAAAAAATTGTATTTTAGATCAAAAAATTAAAAGCTAAATTCTCATAAGAAACCATTGCTATCTTCAGATATACAGTTATTTGTGTCGTCTATATTATGCAAGCATTTATGTCTCTCAACACAAAATTTATAGTCACTCTACGTTATAGAAGATGTGGATCTACTCTCCATGCTCAACCAAACAAATAAGCTAAGTCCTACGCAATTAACAAGTCCTAGTTATTGTATTTAAAGCATTTTCATAAAGTGTTGCAAAGGATTCAGGATAACATGAGCAAAAGGCCACTCCCAGAACAAATCACAGTGCAGTTCTATACCAGATTTGGCTGCCAAAATAAAAGGAATTGATGCAAGAATCATGCTATACATTTAATATTTGGGAAACACTGCTTTGCAAGCTGATCTAGTAAATGTTCTATTCCAGCTGATAACCCTGGGAATTCACAAGGAGAGTAGCTTGAAGGAAACATTTCTAAGCTTAAGAGCTTGGTAGGACTTTCAATCTGTTATGTACCTAGCTGCATAGCAGACGCTGTAAAAGGACCTAAAACTCTTATCCCTTACTTGTTTGTCATTTCACTTGCTTTCATAGTCCCTTTACCCACAGAAAACATAACTGCACTCCTTGCATTTCATAAGGCAGTGGACAAGGGGTTCTTTTTTGTACCAAGTCTTTAGGTAATAACTATACTTGGTACTAGGGACTTAGGTACTAAGACTTGGCGAGTGATAGAATTTGGTGCACCATAGTTAAGATGCTTAGGTGGCTGATCAGAGCACAGCTTTGAAGAAACAAGGGAGCTAGTCACAAAAATATTTTGCTATAAAAAGAACACAAAATCATTTTGTGAGCACATAATATGAGACACATTTTTAACTTCTAAATATGTTGTTTTAGTACTGGAGAATTGCATTCATAAGCCCAAGACATATTCATACAACCTCACCTTGAGATAGCTCAAGGTGAGCTGCATAGCCCAAATTAAAGGAATAATTCCACAATTATTTAATATAGGGCTGATTTATTTTATTTTATTTTTGGTACTTTTTTGTTTAAATCAGTGTTCACTTGCCATTTGCAGCTAAAGGACACTACCACATTTTCTAGCATAAGATAAGGAATACCAAAATATCTGAGGAAAGGACTGTCCTAGAAAAAATGCAGGATTCACAAGATTGCACAAATTTGAATCTCAGCAACCTCCTCTGTACTTAATTCTACCTATTGCTCTATCTCATAGCACAGCTGCATGCCAAAATAGACCTCAAGAGGCTTAAAGCTGAAGCAAACAAGGCTCTTACTCGGCTCTTTACAAAGAAAAGAGAAAGTAGTAAGGAAAGTAAGGAAAGATAAGAAGAAAAAATCCATAGGACTGAGTTTTAGTCTCCTCCTATGTTTCCCATTAAAATTTACTTCACATATCCCACTTAGCTATTTCTTTTTTTGAGAATTTGCACTTAAACCTGTATCTTATATTTCCAGATACCCTTTGAACAGAAAGAATGCCTGGTTCCCAAATCAGTTAGATAACAGCTCAATTTTCATTCTCTAGAAAAGAGTTCAAACTCACCCGATTAGGGTCTATACCATTGACCTGGCGGAGCTGCTCGAGCATCCACTGCGTTCTCCTCACAAATGACGTGGAGCCTTCAAATTGCTTCACCTTTGTAATAGATGCTTGGGCTGGTTTCTTGTTTGTCACTGAACATATAGAAAAACATATAGCTAAAATGGGCTTTGTGATTCAGGAGCATGCTGTTTACTTCACTTATCAGTAGTTGTTTTGCTGGTGTATTTTCTACAGTGTCTCATGAAGCAAATACATGTCACCAATTCTGACAGCAGAATGCATTATCTTTCCAAGATAACATACTGAAAAGCATATTCCTTATTCTCA
Source organism: Melospiza georgiana (assembly GCF_028018845.1). NCBI lineage: Eukaryota > Metazoa > Chordata > Aves > Passeriformes > Passerellidae > Melospiza > Melospiza georgiana. The sequence continues at coordinate 35,221,437 of NC_080435.1, forward strand.
GAATGGTGGTATGATGCCAAACAAGCTGTTTAGTACTCAAAATTGGATATATTTTAGCCATTATCAACTTAAGTTACCAACATTCTGTAAAAAACCCCAGCACCCAGCACTACAACAAAGGTCTTTCCATTTCATTCTTACAATCACAGAATGGTCTGGGTTTGAAGGGACCTTAAAGATCACCCAGTTCCTATCTCCCTGCCATGGTCAGGTTGCTCAGAGCTCCATCCAGTCTGTCCTAGACAGCTCCAGTGACAGGGCACTGACCACCTTTCTGGGCAGCCTATCCCAGGGCCTCACCACCCTCCCAGTAAAGACTTTTTTTCCTAATATCAAACCTAAATCTACTCTCTTGCAGTGTGAAGCCATTTCCCTTTGTCCTATCACGACATGCTCTTGTAGAAAGTCCCTCTCCAGATTTCTTTTAGGCTCTCAGGTACTGGAAGGCTGCAATTAGGTCATTTCAAAACATTCTCTTCTTCAGGCTGAAAAAACCCAATTCTCTCAGATTTTCCTCATAGGAAAGGTGCACCATCAATTACCTTACTGTTCTCTTTCCCCCATGCTAATTTGCTTAAGTGTCTCATATCCAGCACTGAGTATTACTAGTTTCTTTCTCTCAATTTAGGAAAATAGAGAAGGAAAAAAACCCCAACCATATGACCATGTAAGTATATACACCTTATGAAAAAAACCTGTTACTTTAGACTAAATTTCATATTGCTGATTGAAAAATATAGTACACGTAGGACATACTTGTATAACACCACCAACATTTGTGACATTTGATTGCCAGCCAAGAAACATAGGTATATGTGCTTACTACATAGTAAATCCATCAAATCAGACAATAGTCTGTGAAAAAAACAGGTATAAGAATTAAGGAACTAAAATTTTTTTTGACACCTTCCCTTCAAAATATTAGGTACCACAAACAACCATGAATAATAATATTACTTATTAAACCACAAAAAAGAAGTCTGCGCTGATTTTGGAAAAGAATAAAAAAAAAAGCAATACAATTCTCAAATAAGTGTATCATTAAGTCAGAATCGTGTTTTCAGAGAGCACTTAATAAGGCTGGCTTTTCAACAGCAGGAAAATTGACTTCCTGCAGTAGATGCTTTCTCTAAACAAATATTCTTTTAATCAGTGTAACCCCATGGAAGTTCTATAAGTAGCTTTAGACACTTTCTGTAGCCAAATGTGTATTTTATTTACATGCCAGTTTTCTGTTGCTGTACGTTAAGTCACTCCCAAACACATTTCCAATTTCAGTGAAGGAATAATTTGTATAATCATTGTATTGCATAATCTACTAAAGCTGGTGTGTCATCTATTTTTTTCCTACCTAAACTCTTTCCAAAAATAATTTTACCCATATGGTCCACCAAATAAGAGTATTATTGGAAAAAGTTGCTTTTCTCTGCTTTTAGATGCTGGCAGTCAAAGAGAGCTTCTAAAATAATCAAGACTTAAACAGCAAGATTGCTTATTTTTGTGCACCCCATTTGCCCAGATATCCAGGAAAATTAACAGGCTTCCCACTCTGAAAAAGCATGCACTCAGAAGACAGTTAAACACTAAGTAAATACTGATGTAATACCTTATCATTCCATGAAGTTAAAAAGTTAATATTGGTTCTTAGGATGAAAATTTTAAAACACACAGATCAGTGTCTTGTTTTTAAATGTACTTTGGAATACATTAGCAAAAGCAGATTAATATGAAAAGCTCTATTCAGTATCTCAGATTTAGATGTTTTCAGTTCTGAGTGTGTCTGTGAAAGTCCTAACACCAACTTGATAAACAGAAAATTCATTCCAAGGAAATTTTAGCAGGGAAAAAGAAAAAAGAGATACTAGCATTCCACAAGGGAGATAATTGTTTTTAAGAAGCTACCTTGGAATGGAAAGCAGAGCTGGACTCAGTATATTGATCAGCCTATTGACAAGAATGTAGCAAACAAGTTGCCAGAAATCTCATAGGCAGTGGAAGCACTGAGAGCCAAACTGGTGCATAGTGAAGTAGGTGATTAGAATCTTACATCAAATGGTACAGAACACAGAAGATCAATGTAGTATCAGAAAGGTGGCAGCAAAATTAGACCACAATGACTACTGAAATGCAAAGACTGCTATTACTAAGAAGTGAGATTAGTATTAAAGATCCATTGCTTGCTCCATGGCCCATGCATCCAAATGTAACAATCCCAATTAAGCAGGGGTGTCAGGAAACCTATCTATACCTACAGGGTATATACAGATTCTGCTTCTACTTCAAACCTACACAACAGTGAGTGCGAAACAAACTCAAAAACTGTACAAGTTTATGTGCCTATCTTCCCTAAATTTACTCTTTGCTTGTATTCAAACACTTTACAGCATTCTACTAGACTAAGTTTCACATATCTTCTACAAATCAGTACTAATTGAAGGTTATTTAACAGTGGCTCAACTTTTATGGCCTATGGATTATTCTCTTTCCATGCAAAATGGGCAATGATCTACTGCTAAATGAGTTTTGTATTAAAAAGAAAAAAATTGTGCCTACTATATGTAAATCACACATACAATTAACACTATCAGCTCTGCAAAACAAAGGGTTTGACACCAGGAAACACTATATGTTTTTCCCTCTCAGAGTCTCATGGATAACCAATCATGAAATGTATAGCCTTAAACTTTAATGTAGCAAACTTCCTATTGTTCTGAAGGCTTATACATAACATACATTTAAATGCTCTTGGAAACAGGGGGCATTAATCTTTCAAGGTGAGAATATAAAATTTTACAGATGATATTTAAACACTAAATGTCCAGTCTCAGCATCTCCAGAAACTGGTTCACTTGACAGATCCAAAATCTACTTTTCCAAACTTCTTTATATAGCACTTTTAATAATCAATAAACAGCAGCTTTGTCTTCATTTGGAGCCATTAGTGCTCTGCACTGCAGTGAAAGATTTACATTACATTTCCAAACTTCATCACCTCCCAAAAATGCCTATTATTGATGAATTATAAAAGCATCTTGATTAGATGACTGTTTCTGTATCATCCACCACATAACTCTGGGAGAGGCCAAGAGGGCTACTCCTCCACGAAGGAATCTACAAGGACCTTGGGTATGTCATCACCTTAAGCAGAAATTCAGTCTTAAAATAAATGGCACAATCCTCTTGGGAAAACAGCAGCTCCTCCTTTACATCTCACACTCATGATTACTGTGCACAGCCAAACAGATCTAGTTGCATTTCACCTTTTGTGTGGCAGTATTTTAGGAAACATTAGCATTTCTACAGCATTCAAAAAATCAGCTTCTCATGAACCCACCAAACATGCTTTAAAACCATCACTTAGTCCATGACAGCTTGACAGTAATATGGCAGTCACTGTAACTACTGAGAAACCCTTTGGCAGCCAGGAAAACCATCCTCACTAGCTGCTCATTATATTGCTTAAAAAACTAGAGCACTTCACCAGCCACTGAGTGGGAGTTATCTTGCAAACACGTAAAAAGTATTTTCTAAAAAAAAAAAAATAGAAAAAATGTTGAAGTAATTACATATACCTAGACGCATTCCCTCTCCAACAAATCATTTAGGCATTTTTGCTAAGATCTTACATAATCATCATCTATCTTAATAAAAGCCAATATTTAAGTTATGCTTCAATCTTAAGTGGTTTTTTTTGTTTGCTTTGCCTTTTTTTCTAAAACTGTAACACTGTGCCTTCAAAATAACAAGCTGTAGCAGTGTGGACAAAATACATTTATTTGGAAGCCATCAATAAATGGTAGGTTCATATAGCATTTCTGCATGTCATAGATGAAAATAAGATTTCTTCTTTTTAAGCAACAGAGTTATCAGTGAAGTAAGAAAATGTGAGAAATCAGCTACAACAATTTATGATGGAAGACTTTGTGAGGTTGGTGACTTTTTTGTATCTTTGTCCAGTTGCTACTCAATTCTGCAATGTTGTCTCAGAGGACAAAGCACAAGTAACTTGTAGAAATGCCCCAGAAGATTGAGAAAGAAGCATTTCTTGGGTTTTCTTTCAAATGTCAAAATACAAAGGCTCGAAGAAAAGGCATTAAGATATCTATGAGGCCTGGCCCCCATTTGCTATTCTTACCTATATAACTCCAAAGCAAAAGGAAAGAAAAGATGATCTATCTCTATTCCTACAGTATAAGAAGGTATTTCTGTCACTAAGACATCCTTACAATTGTTTTCCCCTCATTTCAAAATCTTACACTCTTCCCAAAGCAAGGAAATGAAGACTAGGCAGGGGAAAGGACACACACATATTCCCTTAACCCTTATGATGGTAGAAGTTTGTATTACTTTGTTCTGCAAGGCTACAAGGTAGTTCAAGCTACTACTGTTCAGGTCACATGGTCCCCAAAGTATGGTCTTGGCAGGCAACTTCCAGATTTTCCTACAATACCTTTCCAACAATCAGAAAAATAAAGCTGAGACCAAGATGGAGCAAACAGGTGCATTCTGACTTATTTAGGTCATGAGGAGTAAGAGCCAGATATACATGAAACTGTCTTAGTATAACATGTGAATTTTAGGAAAACTGTTTCCAATCTGCTTTGCTACCTATCAATTCCAGCTCTGAGTTTGAGCACCAAAACTCGTAGTGTTTCATGTTTTTTCAGAACAGTTTCAACTGTTCTGATTTAATGTGCAGTCTGAATTAATTCTAGAACTTTGAGCCTTCCCACTGTGATTGTCCAACTAGTACCTCTTGCACACCTGCCACACTTCTTAGACCTCTAGGATCTATATATAATACAAAAGGATGCTCTGAGAAGACTGTGGCAAAAAGAATTCAGACTTATGTTGCCACTTCCAGGATTAATATTTTTTTAGGTACAGAGAAAAGAAAGGATATGTTTGCAGCAAAAGACAGCTAGCCTCACTGAAAATAAACAAAACCAGCTAAAACTGGGGCAGGATTAAATTCCCACTTGCTGGTCAAAATGTTTGTAAGTTGAGGCCTGACTTCTCAGAATGGCATCTCCTTTTTTTTTTTTTTTTTTTTTTTTTTTTTTTTTTTTTTTTTTTTGCCCATATTTCCTCTTTCCTTCATTTGACAGTGCTGCTTTCTTACCATCTGGGATCTAAGGAGTTGAAAGCAGGGACAAGCAGCACAGTCCCACCTTCTCCACTTGCCAAATAGGACATGAGGATGTAAATGGCCCTAAATACACAGCAGTGTAACCAAACATTAATTCCTTCTGTTTCTTTAGGCACAGCATAATGTTTTGACATCAAATTGGAAGAAAGAGAAGCTTTCAGATACAAAAGAGGCAAACTACTCCTAAGTCTAAACACATACTGGTTTTCCCACAGCCCTTCTCAGTAGTTCAGATAACAATGTGCATCATCTGTCTGCTTAAATCAGCTCTACTGCATCACTGCCCATAAGTTGCCAGCCTCATGCTTCAGGATAAAAATCTATGAAATGCCTTTCTCTTAATTAACGTATATTCATACATTGTTTGAAATGAAGTCTTATGTAAGTAATAAATTTTCTTTCTACATGCAAGTTATCTTTATTTGTTGACTGGTAAAAGAAAAATCAAGTACTAAAAAAATTGGTTAACCTGGAAATTCAGGTTAAGATACATGCTGTATCTTCTTAAGATAAAGGACTACATAAAAAAGTGTTCTGGTGACTTTAAATGAAAAAAAAAAAATTGCTTTGAGTTGCAATGAAAAAATACTTATTTTTGTTCATGCATATGACACCATGAAGTGTTATAAGCCTGAAGTGAGAGTCTTTGAACATGACTGTATTAATAAAAAACTGCTACTCAGAGGCAGAATGCCTTGCCTTTGTTTCCCCCTCCCCCATTTATTTTTCACAGAACTGTGTAAATAATTGTCCTTAAAAACAAACTTTATGACTATTCAAACACCTGAACCCCTCATCATCCATATCCATTGCAGAAGACTCATCTTTTGTTTCTATCAAAATTTTAAAGCTATAAGTATAGAAATTTTTCAGTTTTAAATTAATAACTTGCTTAAATGATTCTTAAAATACTACAGCAATATAGTTTAAGTTACTGATATCAAGGCAGCTGCTTTTCATAGTGGCAGTTATATAGACAAATGTAGGTAACAGTGGCAAGAATGGCAGACTTCATTTTGTCACCAGAGAGAAAGCTTCTGCTTAACTGCAAATATCTGCAAAGGAATCTTATTAAACACATTTTCACTTCCAGAATGATGACTGAACTTCCAGGTTTTGTTTGAATTGCCTTTTACTACTTTATATTGCAAAGCAGCCAACTTTCAAACTTTTCCCACCTCCTTTTTCCTGCGCACAGTCAGCTGCATCTGAGGACTCAAGATACTTCTAGTCAAAACCAGCAGATTTATTGTGTGTGTTTTTAGTTAAAACCTAGTTGAGAGGACAGCATGGTGCTCAGGCAGATCTACCAAAGCAGGGTCACTCTAGGGAAGATAATAGATATTCAAGCCATGTCCCAGGGAAGAATGATGAATTTCTCACAACACAGACACCAAAATCTTCATCAGGGGACCTTTTCAATTAGAACAGAGCTCCAGCTGATCCTGACCTAGAGCATTTTATTTTAGTAGTTCACCTTTTCCTGGCATGATAGAGTCTTGTCTCTTAATTGGAGAATATTTGGTGATTGAGAATTTCAGTTCACTCTATTTTTCTGGATCACTTATACCCTCAATCTTCTTTGCTCTCCTTCCCTTAAAAGGCAGGCAGCATTCTGCAAAGACTTTGCTGAACAGCAAGTATACTTTAAAATCACCTTGTAAGCATGTATGCACACTGCAGAAAATCTCATTTCAATTTATTTTCGAAATCAAGGCTCAAGACACAAACCATAGTGAATACATATGTGGGTCATCCTTTTATCACATTCTGGTCACTTCAGCACCTGAAACTGTGAGGAACCAATTAAAATCAATAGCACAAAAGTACATGTCAACTTAAGTGGAATTTGGCAAAATTCCCGTGCAAGTTAACAGATGTGCATCCTTAGCAGAGAGTACACTAGGAATTACCTCACCAGCCTGAAAACAATGTTTGAACTTCACAGTAAGTGTCCTGAGAGGCAGGAAGAGGCTCTGGAAAATTAAAGCCTGAATTTGTTACTCAGTAACTCATACAAGGACAATGGTATTTAACAAATAGTGCTCAATTTCTAAGCTTGCTCAAATAACTTGAGAGGCTTCAGGTTACAAAACAAACTGGCCAACAACTTTTAAGATCCTACATTCTAAGAGAATCCCATTATAAGAGGGTAGAGGGTTTACTGGAGCTTTCAAAGTTACTTAGAAAACTCTGTTTTTCTTGATTTTGCACTGAATCAATGACCTAAAATACAGCAGATGAGACTGCTACTAAAAAAATACTTTTCATTAGCAGATGTAAGAAAGGGCTACTACAGTCATCCAAGACAAAATCCCCAGCTTTTGCTATGCAATGGCATAAGTCAGAACAGCAGTGGGCAAATTATTCCACGCACTTGTAACTCAGTCTGTCCGAGAGAATTCTAGAGAACCCTTCACATACAGGTGTTATGAAAACATCTAAATCTCAATATAAGCAACTAAAAATGTCTGTCAGACTTCAACCACTTAAAGCTATGAAGAAATTGAAACACACATATACACACATCCCCAAACCAATAAACACCCCAGAAATATATCAGTGAGGAGGTACCTAAAGGTACAGCTAAAATGTGATATAAAGCCAAATAAGAAAATAAATTTCAGCTTGGAAACATTTTAAAGTTTTATTTTGGACTCCAGGTCAATACTGAAGTATTATTCAACAAGTCTATGTGGACTGAACTAATTTTGTTCAGTCTGTAAATATAATCAATAGAAGCTACTACTAGAGAGGTACATTCTAATTTCGCTCTACAAAGTAACAACTATCAAAAAAATCCAATCTGAAACAAAAAACTGCCATGAAGCCAGAAATAAACTCATGTCTGTTAACAGCACTACTGCTTGGTTAATTTTGTTTTGAAGTACCTGAACAATAGGATTTTATCTGCCCAAATAGATAAGTATGAATTATCTGAAAGCATGTGTTTTGCCTGACTAAATTGGACCAATTTCCTACCAGAAAAGAGCCAGTGAAAGTATAAATTAGTTGACAGTACACAAAGGATAAGGTAAAGGAAACTTACACTGAGGGAAGTATACTTTTTTTAAAGCAATATCCATACTGTTCCTAGACATAGTACATTAATAACAGCCCTTGAGAGGGGAAAATCCAATTATTCTCTTTTGCAGATTTTGTGTATTAGAAATACATTTATATTTATAGCCAAATTAAAAATAGGTGGAAGGAAAAAAGAAGAGTTGTTCCTCAGATCTGGGTTTCTTCTACATTCAAAAGGTTAAGACTAAAGATATTCTATAGCAGATAAATGCAACAGTTTGAAAGACTGTCTGTGAAAGAAGAAAAAAATGCCCAAAGAACAGGCATGAAACATAAAAAGTCTGGATCAGAGAGAGCTATAATCTCAAATATTTAAAGTAGTTTCACTATCTAGGACTCTGCAGTTTGAACTTGAGACACCAGACATGCCCCCTTAGCTTCCAGCCATGCTGAGAATGCTGGTACAAGGTCTACAATGGATGGAGCTGCCTGCTGTCTTGGTGGGTGGTTCTACAGAGAACATTAGTAGTACTGCAGTCAAATTTAAAAAAAACTCCTCCATAAATCATATATCAGGAGAGAAAAAAATACAATGTTACAATAGTGCAAAAAAGCCCTAAACCATATTAGCATTTAGCGGACAGACACTTCTCCAAACTAGAAGTACAGTAAAATGACTTTAAAGAGGGGAGGGAGAAAAAGAAAAAGGCCATAAGAACACAGTCTGGATATGAAGAAATGCTGAAAAATTGCCAACAATCTGAACATTGAGAGAACTGATACTACAAGCAACACTATAATGTCTTGAAGGCTTGCTCCTACTTTTGTCACTATGCATTCATCCAAAATGCAACATGAGGGGTGTATTTTACAGTGGACGAACTGCTCACTACATCTCCCTGTACTTAACCCTTCTAACTGATTTTCAGCTTTCCTAAAGTAGAAACTGAGGTGCAGACCAGCAATTTGGTACGTGGCAAGACTGTGAAAATGTGAAAAAACCGACAAAAAATATTGGCAGGTTTTGGCAATCTTTCTAAAAGTATATCTTTGAATTTATGAACTCTAAACACAAGCAGATTGAAAGAAGAGCACAACCTGAAAAATGAAATGTGACGTTGCAGCTTTTTTGTCTCGTGACATTTTATCATCTTTTGACCAACTTTTTTCTGTCCCTTGCAGTGCATTGGAGGTAACAGAGTGTATCATATGTACCATGCTATATGTTTCACAAGAAACTCTGGAAACACACTTGAAATAGAAAATGCATTTGAGTTCTTCCAGCCAGACACTAGAAGGTTCAAACTAGACCAGATGAAAATAAGTATTCTGATTTGTTTAAAATGGAAGACCCTAAATGAGGCCACTTCTTGTATCTACCATAATCTGTTGAGAAGACCCACCATACTTGTTGCCTAAATCTTGAGAAAATGGGTAATTTGTGTTCACTTTCATACATCTTTTGCCACACTTAACCTAAAGCAGAACATATCAGGTCCACCCATTCTACAGCAGGATACAGAAACACACCAAATAAAACCATGTCCATCCAATAGTTTCAGAATTAACATGTAACATCCACCACTGCAAAGCAAAGTAAGATTCAAATACCAACTTTAATAAGTAAGACTTGACTGTCAGACCTCCTCACAAGGGATATTACTCTGGAAAATTAAAATCAAACACTATTTCTTTCACAGCATAATATTGTTCCAATTTTGACACACTACACTGCTAAATTCTGGAAAAGATAACCAACTAATTTATGATTGAGCAGAGATACTTTTGACAATACTTTTAGGGAGCAAATATAAAATCAAGTGGTTTTTTTTTTGATAGAACCTTTCATCTCTCACTAGATGTGTTGCATTTAACAGCATCCTGATTCTTATTTATTGTACTCGTCATTCAAAGAAAAGTCCAATTCAAGACTAACAGAGATATCCAAACTCAATCTTCAGGGAAAAAAAAAGGCCACTGGTACGTGACAGTCTTCAAAAGCATCCAGCTTGTTGACAGAGATTTAATCTGAATTTAACACTCTGCTCTTTCTGCAGAAAAGTGTATGCTGCTTGTACCAATTCCATCATGAAACTCTAAGAAGCCTGTACACAGCACTCAGATTACCAAAACATTCTTGATTTTATACAGACCAGAATTACTTTGTCAAAACATGCCAGAGTTCCTTCACAGCTGCCTGCTCATTTATACAATTTAGGATCACAAAAGTGAATCTGACTTCTCCCAAGGTCACCTAGTCAAACCCCTGCTCAAACTGGGGCAAACATTATCATTCAGTGAGGTTACTTAATTGCCAAAGACAGTAAATCAAATGAAGAACTTCACTTTCCTATGGGGATTGTTTTTCCTCTCCTGACTTGACAGGCAGCCCTCTACTCCAGCAGAGAATTATTCCAGCCCAGGTGCAGGATTTCACACTTGTCCTGGCCAAACATCAGGAAGTCCCTTTCTGTTTCCCCATTCCCACATCTAGAGCCACGTTATTGAAAGCCACACGAGCCACATTACTGAAAGTCCTACCTCCCTCCCCTCCAATTAGGCATCACCTGCAAACCTGAGGGACACAGCACATCCTGTTATCTTAGTAATGGAAAAGGAAATGAACCAGGACTGGCTGCAGAGCAGCTTCCACAGCCACCATGCCACCAGCAGCCATCCCATTGTGACACTGAGCCACTGCACAGACACAGAATCACAGCTCTGAGCCCCGTGTGCTCCTCTCAGCTCCTCCTCTCACCTCATAGCTCCAGCTCTGCTATACAAATTACCCCAGCTGCCTACAAGGACAGGGAAAGTTGTGCTACACGACACTATTCCCATCTAAGTGAGTGATATTAGATCTACTCAGGTATTCATACATTCCTTTACAAGCATCAATTTACTGCTGTAATGTAGAATATTAATGTAATGAGCTATAGATATTTTGTCTTTTAGTGTCAGTTTACGTAACACAATTTTTACCCGCACCAATACTTTACTTTAGCATTACTTAATTATTGAAAGTTCAGGGTCTAACACTTAAAATCAGATGAAACATAGTGTTTAAGGGCCTAGTGCTGAGCAGATTTACAAATTAAATTTGATTTGCAATTTTCAATTTAAGTAATTTTTCCTTAAGCTTATAGTGAGAGCTTGAATGAACTCTAAAAATACACAGAAATGACACACTACCCAGAAATAACTCTGTTATTCAACTTAACTGCCCTCTTGCTGTCAGCATTTACTTCTGATCAAGTTCTATATTCTTATGTCAGACATTTTTACTGTGCCGACCACTCTGTAAAAACTGCAAGCACTTTAAGGTAGGGAAATAAAGTAAAAGAAAAAATGTACAGTATTTCTACCAGACTATAATTTTTTTCTCTTGCCTCCATTCAAAATTAAACATATAAATAAAGAGAAGAATCTCCAAACACCAGGACTAACAACGGATTGTCAACATTTGCAAAACAATTCCTATTTTTCTTGCATGAAATTTATTACTATACAACTTACAGACATTTTTGTATTTACAGTTGTCTTTGTAAAAAGGGTTTTTTTGTCAGTTAGTTTATGACTTCTTGGGAGGTTTTTTATTCTCTGCTTCATATACCTCTAACACAGAAAATTCCCATCCTGAAAGAAAAGGTCCTCTGTCTCTTCTTAAGTTTTAGGTACAGTAGAGCACTTGCTTGATTTTTCTGTCCTCTAATACATAGTATTAATATCATCCATTATTCTAAGCCTCATAGCTTGTAAATTTGCTGCTAATAGCTTCTTCCCACTGCACAGTTACAGCCAAGAATCACCATGACTTTTGGCTTGTCTGCTGCCTAGTCCATGAAGGCTGTCCTGTAATTAACCTGTTTGAGTCATCCATAAATACTCTTTGATAAAACAAGACAAATGGTGCAGCAAAGAAGAAAATCTGTCATCTTGACTGTAAATTGCTTAGTTTAAATGTATCAATGTGTTTTTCAAGGGCTTGGAACTACACTAAAATTTGCTGTTTAAGACATGAACAGAATGGCTTTAACTTGAACTACAGTAGTAGCAATAATACCTCCATAGGTTTTTCAGTTTCCTTAATCCATTACTCTTTGTGAAATAAAAGTCTTTCTAAGCGTGCCAAGTCTTGAACATATAAAACCTTTATAGTGTAGCTACTGAGACCAGCATCTAGCCATGTTCTCCTCAAGACAATAACTGGCATTTCCAAAATAAAAAAGTCCAATATAAAATTTTATTATAAAAATTGAAATGAAAATACAGTTGCATTACTGAAATTATTAACAGCTGCAGACAAAACACGTGACTGCATCCTGAGTAATATCTTCACAAAGCAAATCAGTATCACTGCAACACATGCACTCATACTCAGCTATGGCAATTTAGAAAGTAAATTCTGAACACTGATCAGTAGGTAAATCAAAGCACCTCCCCTAAGACACTCCATGAACTATTTCTGCAAATTCTACATGAGTTAAGGACATATTTTAGAAGATACTTCAAAATTTTACTTCATTCTACGCCTCCTTGCTGTCAATCTCTATACTAGAGTATTAGTAATGCTTTGTATTTTCAATGCAGATTAGTAATTCCCTGGTAAATCAATTAATGATACAGATGTTAAGTCAATGTAAGAAAAAAAGCTAATGTCCTTTGAAATTACATTTGCCATGTGATCAAACAATCAACTAAGAACCGAAGCCATAACATTCAGAACGTAATTTACATGTATTGACTTCTGAGCTTAAAAGCATTAAGAAAGAGAAAAGTATACTTACAGAACAATGGCACATATAATTACTTTTTAAACTTAAAATTCAAAAACAATATGATGAGAGCTGACTAACAAAAAAGGGTCAAAACTTCCTGAAGAAACAAATTTTCCTTTTAAGTTGCAGGTTTTGTCAATTAGGTTAAGCTTCAACAACTTTGTCCAGAGATGTAAATTACAAAATTGATCCCTCAAAAACACTCAGTGAATAACACTTTTATAATTCCACAGAAAAAATATGACAGTGTTGACTCAGATTAAAAAAATTTAAATACTGTGAAATTGTAAGTTTCTGGTGTATCACTGTCAATATATTAAAAGCAAAACTGACTTAAGATACCTTATTTTACTGAGAACTTTAGCATTTACTGAAGACAGAAGACATGAAGTCCCTCTCCACAGACTACAATATATTATGCAGTCTGTCCAGCTGGTTGACAGGCTGTCAAGAGGTGTAAGTCCCAGTCCAATCCTGATTTACACACATGGCCTTTATAGGCACTCATCAACTGATGCAATCAATACCAATCCTTTCATGACTGTCTATACCGAGGACTTAAGATTGGATGTTTTATGGATTAAAGAAGCAAAAGAACAACAAAGTTCAGCCAAAGCAAGAAGAGAAGTAACTTCAGCATCATAAGCAGTTCCCAGTGAATGTTGTTTTTAAGACTTATGTTGTTTAAGACTTATTAAGAACCCTCAAATTTAAAAAAAATAAGTCCTGGAGAACAGTGTAACAGGATAGTTAGTAAATAAATGGAGAACAGTGTAACAGGATAGTTAGTAAATAAATGTAAGCATCACAAGCAATCTATTTCTAGTTTTTAATGCCTAAATGGCACTTAAAAAGTTGAACCAGGACTTACTTCAGAGAATAGTGACTTACATAAAAGCCAAAGAATGGCTATTTCTAGTAAACAGGTTTTAGACTGCTCTCCTCTGCCCCTTACCCCAACCATCTTGATTTAGATGAGATTATTTTTGTATTTTTGGCAAGGATATATATTTTTGAAGTTATGCCAAAAATTAAAAAAAAATGCATATCTTATCTTGAAACACATCATCTTCTATACTCTAACACCCTTTCACATTCTTTCTGAATACAGAGAATTTACCACTGAATTATCTGTGCTTCCTTGTGCCCTGTGCTCCTCTCCTCCCCTTGCCATGGTTAAAGAACTTATTAGGACTGCATAGCCATGATCAGAGGCTTCTTTTCTCAGTGCAACTCTATTAAGACCACTCCCATCTACATAACAAAAAAAAAAAAAAACCTTTAACCAATATTCCTGTGTAATACCTTTTTCTCATGCAGAGACAATTTTACATATTCAAGAGTGACTATTCTAGCCTGGAAGCCAGCTATACTGCTGAACAAGGCATTATTGGTACCACAGCAACAAATCCATATAATTCCACTTAAAAAGTTCAAGCTTAGAAGCAAAACCAGAAACACTAAACCCAATAGATGAACGAAAAGGTTTGTAAAGACTGCGCTACCATCAATTTAAAAAGGAATTACTGATCATTTCAACAAAATATATTATCCAATACTAAAAAGGAAAGAAATATAAAATAGAGAGAAGAATAAATAATCATTATCTGACAAAGACAGACTCAAGGTGGCTAAAGGAAAATGCTGAGCAGTAAAAAGAACACTGTAAAAAGTCTAAAGCATGCTGGTATGAGCTAGTGAAAGTCTCATTTCAAATCAAAGGTTATTTACTTTACTGGGCTCAGGTCTCTGCAGTTTCAGGAAGTGGGGCTGGCAGATGCAGGACTGCAGCCCATCTATCAATTTCTCAATGCTTAGAGCCCCACATTTGTATTACACACCACTACTGTCTGCACAGTTCAGACTCCTAACACTTCCCTTTCCTATCAGAGCACTGCAACAACGGTATGACAATCTTCCTAAGTCAAGATAAAAGGAGAACAGACAAGGAGCTTTGCCACAATCTATGTTCCCCTAATGGTTCTCTTCTGTATGATTTCCCAGCCAGCCAGGCCCAGACATCAAAAGAGAACTGGATCAGAGCTTCATGTCCCTGCCCAATGTTTCAGGAGAAAACAGCTCCTGACCACTGTCATACACACACAGCCTAAGGCTAACATTTTTTTGTTTGTACACATTGAGGACAATTTCATCCATGCAGTGCCAAACTGTGTCCTGCTTCAGCAATAAACGACTGCTTTGATTTGCTCAGCCTGGAAGAACTCACTACATTGCATCAAGACCTGTTTTATTATTAAGATCTATACTTTGTAGTTGGCTCTCTCAATGCCAGGAATCCATTTTTTGGTGCAAATAAGCTCTAAACAGTGAATAATTTTAATGTTTTGTTTCTTTCAGATAAGCACACACCTTAAGGAGACCAAGGTAATTCAAAGCAAGCCAAATGTGGTGCCTTTATAGCTGGTTTCTCTGCCCTCTACCCACCAAGAAAATACAGTGCACTTCCAGACCTTTTCCTTCTAGAAAACTCAAGAGTATTTGTTGAATTCCTTAGAAACAAAAAAAATTAAACAGAATGGCTGCCGAAGAATTTCTGTTAGAGAGGGGGAAAGCATTTACTATTTTGCCATAGGAGCAATAAAAATCAAAAATTAGTCCCTGCAAAGACAAACCCATTCAACAAACCTTTATTTTCCTTTCTTTTGCATACTAGAACCTTACTGAATAAATAAATTTCAGATTAGAGTTATAAGTTGGAAACAGAATTGAAATTTTAAAAAGGCTTGAAATAAAAATGCAAAAATCTTTGTACTTAAAAAAACCACACAGGGTTTGCTTCACACTCTAAAGACTTGCTTTCACAACTTTGAAGAATTTACAATATGAGCATATTGTCAACAGCTATCATAATTTCTGCAGGTCTGACCCTGTCTCCCAGTGAAGGTTGGAAAATCATCTGGATATTTCCAAATCCCAAGACTGTAGCAATAAAGCTATCATATCACGTAAGTTGCTCTGGAGTGAAATTTAAGAGAAATTTCCTAGAAACACAAGTTTTTAAAAATTATCAGTATTCAATAGCTGACTTGCCTAACTATACATTAATAGTGGCAGTTAGACACAGCACCTTAAAAAGGGGGGTGGGGGAAGGGAGGAAAAACACCACAGCCCACCCTACAGGCTAATTCTCCTACTGAGAAACCTTACCTTGTTTCACAAATATTAACTTCCACTACTTTTCCATCTGGTAGTTATTCCCAGTTAATGACCCGTTGCAAATACAGCCATTTCAGCTTACACTCACTCAGAACAGCATTCTGCTACTAGATAAGATGTTCTACTAAAACCAAAGTTGTTGTGCTTTACCCCAAAATACATAAATAAAAGATCAAGAATAGGGCCCCTTACTATAAGGGGTTTAATTCCCCATTCCATCTTTTCACATGATCATTTGAGAACTCAAAAAATTTAATTAAAATTACATATTGAAATCATCACACCATTTCTATTTGAGTTCTTCCTTACTTGGCCTTTTTTCTGTCACTGGCTTTTCAAGAAGCAATAACTTGTCTTTCAAAACTTAAGTCTCTGTTCATGAAACAGTAAATGGGACCTGAGAACCACTGGGACACAGTAATTAGTACCTGTCATTTGATTTGCCTAACTACTGCAAGAGCTGTTTGTTCATAACACTTGCTGCAAAATCTCCCGTGGCATCAGCAAGAGATGCTCACTGAACCCTTCGGTCCTCCCAGGATTGAGAAAACTGAAATGGTTTTCTCTTACATGAACTAAGGTCTTAAATCCACAAGATTACCTATGTATCCAAAAAGGTTTTGTCTGTTGGAGACAGCTATGTACAAGCAGTACATTGCAGCATCAGCTGGTTCAACAGTTCTTAAGGAAACACATCTGCATCCCAGTTCTTGGTTTCCCACAGACTGACTCTATCACAGCTATACAGAATATGCTATTTGATACTAAAAGAAAAGAGCACTACCTTAGAAAATCTAGATGCTACAGGAACAGGTATTCAACTACTTAATAATTTGGCACTGCTAAAAGTGCAGGGGTGTGTTCCTATTAGCATGTCAGGACAAAAAATGATGGTAATGAGGCCTTCAAAAGGCTCTTTAGAAGTCAATTTAGCCTTTTCAGAGATTTACTGAATGTGGTATAATTGCAAAGACTGCCAACACAAGAAGTTGAATGTGATCCAGAATATAGCCATAGAAACTACATCATGGAAAGAAAGCAAAGGCATTTAGACTAAAAGGATACAAGGACGAAAATTACAGGGGAAGGGAGCAGAGCAGCCTTATCTCATTTGAAGGTTTCCATCTTAGCATCTTGCTCTCCCTAGTAAAACTCAGCAGCATGATGCACAAGAAATACAGTAAGGATGAGCAGACTTTTAAAAGAAGCATCTCAACAGATTACAAATGCTCAAGGATTACTGGACAATTACATGGGAATAGTAAGGTCTCTAGGTTTTAATTATATTTTAAAGGGATGTCTGCTTCAGTTGTATTTTGTGTGCCAAGTTATACTGGAACATTCCCTGATTAACAGGTATTGAATATGACTAGAAAAAGTATAAGAATACAACCAGGATCAGATTACTTTAAAGCAAATAATTAAATCACACCAATGTATCTTAAGGAGAGCTGAAGTGCATTATCAGCCAAGTGTTTTTTCACAGCTACAACACCCCTACATACTAGGCATTTAGAAAAAGGAATCTAAAAAAGGGGCAGAAACATTTCCACACTTCTGTGTTGGTCAAATTATCCAGACATAAGTTACTAATTTAATTTTAAAAAGACCTTGGAGAAAGGTCATCCATGCATGTGCCCACCCATAGGAACACACTCATTAGTATTGTACTCCTATGACAAAGGGTGCTATCTGATGCAATAGTTCTGTTTTACAGAGAAGCAGTCCTTTACTGATATCCCACCATAAGATACAAGGATTAGAATGTGACAAGAAAAATAATTGCATATGTTCTTCCCAACTCACCTGATGCTACCAATCAGAATCAACATTTTCCCTTAGAAAGATAAGGATATATTATACATCTATTTTTGAAACTCATGACATGTTAATCAATTGCCAAGCATATAAAAATGAATATTTTTATTTATGTAAATTTTTTCAACATTGATGTAATACAAAGTTGATACTTAGTAAGTCTTCATTCAATGACAATAAAGTACAATAGATTCGAGGAAATAAATCATATATTTCACATAAATCTGGTAGAAATAAATGTTTTAAGACAGATATCCTCTTTACAATGGGCTAGCCATCTGTGAGGCTTAGGTGACTGAACCAAAACACTTATTTGGGTTGTGAGCTGTTAATACTTTTGATGAGAATGCTCTGCTGCTTGTGAATATATTCATTCATATAATGGGCTGTTATGTCACTAAGTTCCTCTAAATGTATATCCTAGTATATATAACTGATTCATCAAGGGGAGCCTATGGAAATGACTATTTTAGTGTAAGGGGAGAAGCACATTTGAAGCAGCGGGGTAACACCACTTGTCGCTGCTTAGGAAAGCCCTTGCATAGTAAGCCTTGTGAATTTTACTTTCTTCCTGTTTTGATTATTAACACATAATATTTTTATTTTTTACTTTTAATATGTGCATAACTTGTTTATGAAGACACCATTTGGTCTCAATAAATTCAAATACAGCTTGGCCAAATGCATGGAATCAATTTGTTCAGGACTTGCACCAGCACCAAACAAGAGCGACAGTGCAGAGGCAGCAGAGGTCACGGTCACAAGTTCGGTACCTCTATGCCATAAATCAGGTACTGCTGGCAGGTGCCTCCTCCCATTGCCTTGGCTTTCACTCTGTCCCATGCCATGGCTTTCAGTCACAGGTGGAACCAGACTGCAGAGTGAGCAGGATGAAAAAGAACACAGGAAAAGAAAAAATATTTTTCAGTTGAATCAGTTCCTGACCTGGATCAGTAATATGACTGCACAAACTGCAGTGCCATTTGGAGAGGGAGAGAATGGCAACTCCCTAAAGAGCCACCAAAGAAATAAAAGAGTTATGCTGAAGAACTTGCTTTACAGATTTTTTTCAGACTTTATTTCTTGCTCTGTTTTTTTTTTCCTTTTTGGTTTTTTTTTTTTTTTTTTTTTTTTTTTTTTTTTTTGGTAATTTTCTTCATTTTGAAACATCCCCTGGTACATTATTGAGCTAATTCCTTTTCTTTCATGACTTGGACTATATCAGTCCCCACTAGGTTGGATAAGAGCTGACTAAGTATCAGTTAAACATCAATTTAGTAAACAGACATTTTTCTAATCTAATGTTTTGTAAGTTCTGGTTCAAGTTGTCATCCACCTGTTGATTTAAGACTTGCTTAAAACTATTTCAAGTGTTAAAAAGCAGGTTGAGTGAGAAGCTATGAAGTTGTCAGAAGTTATACCACATTAATACACTTTCATAAAGAAAACAGACCATGCTAATTTAAAACAGTTTCGTGACCTGTGTTTCCTATAATACTTTTCAAGATACTACATAGGACTTGAACTCTATCTTCTGACATTTAATTAATTTAAATATTTACCTAATAACTTTATCTGAAATTATGACAGCTTAACATACAAGATTAAAAGAAAGGGTATATGTCTTTCAGCAAACAATTAAATATGAAGCTGTCATCAAGCAACTCAATTCCTTCAGTTTTATAAATGCCTTAGGACCCTATCCACTTTCCAATTCACCAAACAATGTAGCACAACGTGATACCATTACTCAAACAGCATGCAAATTTTGTTCATGTTTTACATCTTACCTGTCTTTTACTGCTATGTCAGCCAGACATTTCTCTCCTTAACAAACCACTGACAACAGAACACTAAGTACAGTCTCCCATGGCAGCACTGCCAATTAGACTTGGTTGTAAGAGTTACAAAAGAAAGACAGCATGAAGTAGATAATTAAAACCTTACAACTACCAGCACAATAGGCACCACTGGATATATCACTAAATTCACCCAAAGTACCTATATTAATGCTGAGGCAAGTTCTCTGGATTATTGCTAGAGATGCTGCTGTTCAGACAGGAATGCAAACACATGGCTTTATGAAGCTGCTTAAGATACTGTGTTTCACATATGCCTGAAGGGCATCCACCAGTTGCATTTAATTACAGATCAGGGTAAGAAGATAAATCACTCTAATCTGGAAAATCAAATTAAAACACAAATACATTCACACTTTGTTCACAGAATTTAAGAATGGCTTGGATTGTAAGAAACCATCAGAGATCATCTAGTTCCATCTCCCTCTGCTGTGGGCAGGCTAGATCAGGTTGCCTAAAGTCTCATCCAGCCTAGTCCTGAAGACTTCCAGGGATGGGGCATCCACAACTTCTTGGGATAACCAAATCCCAACACACAATACATGAGTACATTTTTCAAAAATTCTACTTAAGTATTTGTGATCTGTTGCAGATCAATTATTTTAACATTATCAAACAAGGCTTTTTCAGGATTTTCTTCATAAACCAAGTCAGAAAGCTGAAAATAAAACAAATCTAAGCAACAGACCTGCCCTGCACTCAGCCTCAGATACATCCTTCTTTTTTTCCACCTTGAAGTCTTCCCTACACATAAGATCAAGACTTTTAATATTTGCAGGTTTCCCCACACAATTTGCTGCATTAGGGGTGAGACTAGGGGTTTGAGCTACATACCAGCATCCTGAGAAACACCAGTGTGTGCTCTTTCATACCTATTAGTCTAAAAATGTCATGTATAAACACACAAATTCTGTTTAAGAATGCCTGGAGTCCTCCTCAACACCACAAAAATCTCACTCAAGTAATACTTCACTGAGAAAGATAGAGAGCTATCAGAGTTGCATGTACTTCTCTCACTGAAGCAAGTAAACATGGATTCAAAAGCCCATGGCCTGGAATAACATTAGGAATAACATTAGCTAGTTCAAGTCCCTGGAGTAGGAACATACTGATACTTGGCTGAGTTATTCTCTATCCCTGCTTGTAGCTGTTTGAGAAAAATCAGTCGTCTCAACATCTACTTCAAGTTCCTGTAATTCCTTACCCTTCCACACACACAGTTCAGACCAACTCCTCTGCTGAACAAGTCTCAGGAGGGGTTGTATCTTGAGAAGTTAAAAAAATGTACAGTATTACTGGTAGTGTTTTGTAGGAGGGGTAACTCCTCTATTTTTAAGATTTTCCATGAGCAAGCAAGAAATTCTGATACCCTACGTACTAAAGTGAATGAGATTTTTTTTAACAGATTATTTTCAAATCAGAATCTTATACAGTACATACTACCATTGTTCTCAGATTAATATCTCTTTCAGGGATTTCCTTTACCAATATAGTATACTAATCAGTTGGCTTTAATAGGAATCCCAGACTTTAGTAACTCATTATTTGATCCTATGATGGCCAGCCTTAAACTTAATTTAAGAGACTATACAGCAAATTCATAGTGGATTCTTGCTGTATTAATGATTAAGAACTTTAGAACTGAACACAAAATAAAGAAAAAGGCTATACGAATTGCATCTGTATATCCCAGACTGCAATAGATTTCTCTTGCCATTGTTATTAAACCTATTTATTTATCTTTCTGTAATGAATACATAATGAAAAGGATTCAGTAACATCAGCAGCAGCTGCATCTTGAAAGGTTATACAAATGCTACCCACAGAGATCCTATAGAATATGTAATACAAACAAGACACAGTAAAGACTGATTATCATATGAATGACCCTGCAGAGTTAAAAAACTCCCAGCAATGCATAAGCAGAAAACCATTAAATTTTATTACTGCATTATGACAATGCTAACCCATAGACGGAGGTTTTACAGATTACACAAGTGTAATCAATTGTACATCACCCATTTACTGGTACAACCCAAAAGATGGGGAAGACAACAAAGTAATTTTGAAACATTTTCTGCACTTCAGAGCAACAAAACAATCCCAAAGGTTCACATATGAAAAGGGCTAACATGTGACATCACTCTGCATTTCCTTTGAAAGTACATCCAGTTCTTTAGAGATGTCCATAACAAACACTGTTTCCCGCTCATATATTATACTGACCCCTTCCATATTCTAAGCCTTACCAACACATGGTTTCCATCTATTGATAAACATCAGTTTAGTACATCAAACTCCTTTTATAGGCCTCAGTTTGCTTTTTCAATTCATTACTGTCAACACTGAAAGGAATGCCATCTCATTTATTACTATTACTACTACTACTGTTCACTCTTTTCCTACTGAATTATACTGGTGAAGAAATTCCTGCAGATCCTCATGGCATTTGAAATATCCAGAAATAGTACCTTGATGACTTGTTAAATCCCATTTTGGATGTTCTGCAGCCATCATAATTTCCAGTGAATAATATTCTTTGTGGCATATTATTCAGTGAATAATATTCTTTCTAATTTACGCTGGTTAATCCCTTAATCCAGATTGCATTTCAATACAATGACTACCAAAAGCTAAAATAACAAATCTATGAACACATGCCCTATGAACATGTGCTCAGACCTCTCAGAGGTTCTGAGCCTCATTCACCGGTGGCTGATGATTCCACTTAAAAAGATGTGGCCAGAGAGCAGGTATGAGCAGAGGAGTTACCCAGCTGCACCTTAAGATGCAGGCTGCACATTGTACTGAGCACACCTTGCACAGTATGGCATCAGCTAGTCCTGACACTTCCAGACACC
Organism: Melospiza georgiana; assembly: GCF_028018845.1. Taxonomy (NCBI): domain Eukaryota; kingdom Metazoa; phylum Chordata; class Aves; order Passeriformes; family Passerellidae; genus Melospiza; species Melospiza georgiana. The sequence goes on from NC_080435.1 coordinate 35,244,103, forward strand.
TGTACCTCTCAAAGATCCTGCAACTCTCAAAGATCCTGCTTCCACTTGCTTTAAAATGAAACTAAGCACTAGCCAACAATTAGGTAAGAAGGAAGTACCACACCTTGTGGAAACACAATCCTACAATCAACTACATTATGATTTGAGGGTTCTTGTAAGATATCTTTTGGTACTCACTATCCAATATGACAAAACTAAATTCTGTACAAATTGCAGCCACACCAGTGTCAAAGAATTAACCTGGAAAGTTAGACAAGAATTTTTAGATTTATACTGGAAATATCAAAAGTGAGCAGTCCACCCCTTTTCTTTACAGTACTAATTACCCCTCATGAAAGCTTATAGTCACTTAGCAACTTGGTGGCAACTGCCTTTGTTTCAAGAATATTGATAACTAGATTATGAAACTACTGATTCAGTAAAAATAACATCTTATAATAAAGGACATGTCAGTCAAGTTCCTCCTATTCTAGGAAATTCTATGTGTACTCTGAGTCAGATTGCTTTGACAGATAAAGCACATAGTCACGAAATAGCTTGACAAAGCTGCATTTGCCTATATTAAATTTTCAGAATTTTCTGAATATCAATTCCATCTAGTTCTTGAGATATTTGTAGTATGTTCCAAATGAAACAAACCCCATGCTTTAAAAAACATTTCTATAGTTAGGAAAACAATTTTAATATAAACCCTCAAACTGATGCATTCCTGTAATGATTAAATTTAATTGTCTGCTTAGGCAGCACTTTAAAGCTGAAAGAATTTTCATTTCTTCTATTCTATTTTCTGTGTACATGCAGATGTTTTATGACAAACTGTGTTATTAACATGTCACACTATTAGAGATAAAGTATTTTATGAGAAAAAATGAAGTCACCATATCACTGATTTTTTTATCTGTATTCTTTTGCAAGAAATGCTGTGAGAAAACTTATAACAAATAGAGGAACTATGTCTAAAGCTAATTTTAAAACATAAGAAGGTGTATGTGTTGAATTCAATTTGTACCCCTTTCTTCCATATTTACTTAAGCCTCAACACATGGACAATGTAATAGACTATTTGTTATATGTGACAGTATTTGTGGAAGACAAAAAAAGCTGAAGATGCTGCAAATTCTCTTTTCATTGAGATTAACAGGCGAAAGAGAATGAAGCATGAATGATAAAGCCAAAGAGCTTTCCTAGAGGGAAGGAGTAATACACTTAAACAGGTGGAAAGGAAGCCAGAGCACAACCATAGGAGTTTACAGATAAATGTCAAACATTTAAAAGAATGCAACACAGTTTTTTCCAGTACTCCATCCCTACAAATGTGTCCTAATGGACATTCACTACTGACAAAAATACAGCCCTACAAGGCTGCTCTAGTAATCATTATTTCTTCACTATTCTGTGAGCTTCTTACTTTTTTCAAATAGTTTTAAAACCTAGCTCTATGGCCAAAAAAATTCCAACCATTTTGTAGGAACAGTTTCTCTGCCCTTCTGTTATGTGCAGAAGCTTTCTGCACAGAGCTGAAAAGCAATTCCTAGGACTGCCTTAATCAAATATTACACAATTCAACTGGATACCTTCTGATCTCCTATTAGCCAATCACTAACAAAGCATGGAGTTCCCCAAACCTGCCAGAAACATCAAACATCCAACTGAAGCGCAGACAAAGTGGTCAGAGAAAATAAGAAATAGGAATTATGTACTCCAAGTGATTCCTTCCTCCTGAACTTGGAATGTAGCCAAGTGATAGCATATCAAATTTTCACGGAAATGGCATAGCGGAAGCCTGGGTTTACAGCTGCAGCAGGATTCTAGAAACAAAGGGAAAAACAAGGAAAAACAAAAATATGGTCCAAAAGAGCAGATGAGGTTTTGAAAATTAGGAGCTTGACTGCAAGATGGAAAAGCCAGAAAGTGGATTCTTTAAAAAGAGCAGGAAGATAAAAGAGGGTGGAATAATCTCATCACGTTAACAATCAGCAACATTACTAGTGTAAGGAACAGAAGAAGTTGGCATAGGCAGAGAGAATTAGTGTTATGTTTTGTTTCAAGAAAGGAGAGATTTTTGCACAAAGCTGGACAGCTGGAGATTGAGTTAAGCAGAAATAGAGCCAAGGGGACAATGGCTTGCTACTAGTGAATATTCACATTCAGGAAGGAAGTGCGCAAAATTAAAACAAGAATTAACTTGAAGTGAAACAACTATGGTTAGCGACTGAAACTTCTCCAAGAAGCAATAGCCATGGCTAAATAATGCAATTAATTTATCATAAAGAAAAAGGCACATTTTAGAAGTGGAAGTAACAAAACAGAAACCTTGCCCAAGTAAAACTTCCACAAATCAGACGACTAAAAGAAGTTGTTCACAACTGATTTGTTTTAGAATTGTAGCTACTCACAGAAAGAGGGAATTTCAAATATTTTTCCCATCTTCTAAAGGCATTACAGATATGCGAAAAGGGGAAAGACATCATGAAACCAAGTTGATTGCCCTAAATAATGCAGGTGTTTTTTAAAGAGAGAAAAAAGCAAATGGAAAAAAAGAAATGCTGTTTGAACAGGTCCACATCAAACAGACCTGAGAACCATATGAAATTCTTTAAAGAAGTGACTGAGCTGAATCAGTGAGAAACCGTGGGTTATGGATAAACACAATAGAAAAAGCAGAACAGCAGATAGTCACAGATACATGTAATTTTTACAAGATTTTCTACACATCATTAAATTTCCAGTCTAAAGCAGTAGTACACCTCTGGTCACTGAAGTCTTTGAGACTGTGCTACCTACCTAAATGAATAGTTACAACTATTCTTGACACCATTTCTACTTGTTTAGGCTGCTGCTCTGGATAATTCCAGCAGACAGTCTGAGCAACACCAGTGCCTCACTATACACTATTTTTTTAATATATTATTGAACAAATAAAGACTGGACCAGATGATTATTTTAAGGCTACTTTCAACCCCGGCTATTCTGCTATTCTCTGATTAGTGTAACACAAGGACTGAAAAATTATTAAACAAGGACACATTTTTATCGTATTTAAAAGGCAATTAGAGCCTTTAAAGAAAAGTTGTTTCTCATCACACGGATCACAAACTCTCACAACCATGACATACTTTAGTCCTCACAGTATCTCAGTACAGACTGAAAATCCTAACTTGCACAATGGCAACTCATGCTCCAACACATCATTAGAGGCAAGAGAAGTATGCAGTTCAACCAGCTGGTGTAGTTGCACACGTTGATTCTTTCTGTTCTGCTCTTCCCCTCCTCACCCTTCTCCCTGGCCAGAACAAAAGCTATTTGACCTAGGCACAAAAATATTTTATTAGGATACATCAGGTTCTAGCTGGAACACAAACAAATCTCACTTTTAGTTAAAAATGATATTAACACAGATCACAGAACATATCCCTGGAGATGTGAACATGTTACTTAGTGCTACAATTTGGCTGACAAGGTGATGACTGCTCAAAGTTGGACTCAATGACCTTAGAGATCTTTTCCAACCTAAATGGAATTTATGGAATTATGTGATTCACAATACTTCCAAAGTACAACACAAAATCCAAAGACAAACTTGTAAGCAAACTTGCTTACTTTTTTTTATCTCTAGGTGGTCAGGGGAAAACAGGAGACAAAAGGAATACCTATTTTCAAATTAAAAAAATAATTTAGGGGTCCAAATGAATAAAATATGAATTTCTTTATCAGTCAATACACACAGTGGTTTATGAGTTCAGACTCTTGCTAATGTCACTGTAAATACCCTGCCTTCTCCCAGTTCCTAAAATATTTCAAAGCATCTCCTTGACACATTTTCTGTTCCCCATACTTAAAGAAAATTTTTGTTTTGTTTCCCAACTACCTTTCATTACAGATTGGACACTGGGAAAAAATGCAGCATTCCCTGAAATGGTACAGCTGAAGGATTGTTTCCATATTTGTATGGCAAACTTATGTGTGCTAAACCTAAGAAAACTACTCTTAAAAGAAATAATGATATATGAGTACAAAAATAAAGGCGAACAGAAATTATTCCAGAACTTTTAAGCATTCTTTATCTAGATGTTGTTTTCTTTTTAAGCAAATTCAACAAATTTCAGCTGCCTAAAATCTTCTCAGATAGTATTCTAGACAACTTTAGATATTCCCAGACACTTAAATTTTCTTTAGCAATCTGTCATTAATGCAAGTGAATAAATATAGTATCTGAAGGTCTAAAGCTTTTGTTTACTTCAGCTTCCACTTTTTTTGCCTCACTCAGAAAAAGCATACTTTGCATAACTGCTTCAAATACATGTTGTAAACCCTTCTCTTGCTAGAAGTAAGAGAATGTTCTTTTAACATTCTATTCCCTTCCAAGCCATTGATCTAGTCACAGAAAATTGCTCTTGCCATTATTATGTGTGTTCCACACTATCTGTGTTCCACAGAGTGACATGAGGCACAGGTTTAAGAAAACTAACACAGCAGGGGCTGATATCATATTATCCAGGAAAAGCATTTACCAGTTATTTCATCCAGCAAGACATTTATGTTGCAGCTTCCCTTCCAGCTGAGCCTGTCCTCCCAAGACAGGTCTAAGTAGACAAAGTGAAAAGAGAATGAAATGCTTAAAGTAATTTTCCAATAACTATTTAGAATTAGGGGCTAAAAATGCCCAAGGAACTTTACTGCCTGACAAGTATGCTCTGCAATGTTATAAAGTTTTCTCAGACTCAGCCCCTGAAAATCTCACCCAAATGAAATTTTGTTTAAAACAGCAACATTAGAGAATTTGTAGGGTTTTAACTTTGTCACTCCCTGAGGCTATCTGAGAGTTACTGTGTGCTGCTGAGCTCTAATGAACAGAAAAGCAGCTGACTGGGTGTGCCAGACTTTCTCTATGAAGTTGTTCCAACTAAACAGTTACTAGAGATTGTTTTAACTTGGACTAATGGGTAGGCTCCTCCCTGATACAAGGCCAACAAAACTTTGCATAGTTTATATTCTCTCAGCCTCCCCACCCTTCATATGTTGTTTTTTCCTTCTTGTTAGGATATGCATAATCAGAGTACAAAAACAAGTTACTAAAAATCTAAATGCAAGTAGGCTGGAGGAAAAACAATGCCTGCTGTAAATGCAGAGCACTTGTTCACAGTAGCACATATACGTGCATACATGAGAATATGAGCTTATTTTTAATGCAAAAGTCTGAAACATTCAGATATTGTAACAGTAAGGGACGATCAGACAGACTTAGCCATTAACTAATTCCACCCTACTGCATTTTTCAGGTCTGTCTTGCTACTTGATTGGTATATGAGCTCCTGTGGCAGCAGTTTGCATAAACTGGGGACACAGGCTAAACAAACCAGAAAATCAATCATCAGTTCTGATCTTTTTTCAATTTTACTTGCTTTAAAAGGATTATTTACAGATTAAAGTTCCAAACAGAAAATATTTAGAGATCAGAACTGCATTATTCATCTTTCTCTTTGTCAAGGCAACAATAAAATCTACCCAATGATAGAGAAGCTTGATGCAGTATTCTAATCAGCTTAGCAGTTCCTTTGTTAAGTATTTCTTACGTGCTGCTCCACGCTGAAAATTATTCCACAGTACAGTATTTAAAGGCCAGATGTATGGTGCAAATTTACAGGCTTTGACTCATACAGCTTGGAGTACTATAAAAGGATAAGATTTTAATCTGATGTTTATCTACTAAAAGAGTCTAATACTGTAAGCATTGGTCAGGCAGAAAGAGAACTTCTGGTTTTGTTCACAAGATGATATTACTCCTAAGAGCAGAACTATACAGCAATCAACAGAAATGCTTTCTAAAATGCAACATCAAGGGAACATTCCAGATGTTTTCTGCCCAGTATGATTCTAGTTCAACAATCCATAATGCAGTGAGTCAGGGTATTATACATACTACACCCCAGCACTACAAAAACTAAGACTGTTCAGAATGAATCCCATTGCAAAGCAAAACACAGCAGTTTTAACTGTTATGGTACCACAAGAACAGCTTCTGCCAAAGCTAGCAATTAGGGGATACTCACACAGGTCTTATGTGCATGGTTGCTGTACTCCAACTTGAAGGGACAGCTACCATGAAAATTTGTTAAGTACAGCCTTACTTTCCAGCTCTGCATTTTTATCACATACAAGATAGCACCAAACCCTGCCAAAAGCCTCACTTGGACCAAGAGTGAACAAACTGTTTCAAAAGACATCATGACATTCAAACATTTTAACCTGGCATTAAACTTGATGCAAGCATCTGCCACGTTCTGGGCAAAACATGGCACTGAAATACATCATCACCACTGAAGTAAGGGGCTGCCAGCTCTTGAGGAATACAAACCTACCCAGCACAAGTAATTACAATAAATGGATAAAGCTCTACACAGCCCCCTTTCTCTTTGGAACACGGAGATGACTGAGGGAGTCTGCAACATAACTACTTCATGTAGTTATTTTTATGTAATTTTTGCATACCTCCATGAAAATGCCCACAAAGTCCAATAATATCATCAAGCTTCTTTTATGATGAATGAGGCAACAAGCAGCTCCCACTGTACAACTTCCAGTCTACAGTTTTACAACCAATTTGTTTTATGCATAAATCTTGTTTCATCAAACCTGGCTTTGTATTTATGAATATTGAATTTATTCCTTTTAATTATTGCAAATTTACATACGACTGAATAAACAGATCTGATGCCTCACATTTTCCAATGTTTTTGTTTTCAATGTCTTTGTTTTGCTCACATTTTTTCCTTTCTTATTTTTCCAAGATTTCTCATTTGAGATTTTGGAAATCTTTTCAAGGAGTTTATGTCTGATTGAGGTGGAAGGAAAAACAATTTCAAGAGACCAAGTCAGAATAGAATTGAAAGCAACATTAGTAACAGAAATTCTGTGTATTGACACATTTTTTAAAACGGCTCAGAGAGTCACAGATTCATTTAGCTTGGAGAACACCTCAGATCATTAAGTCCAACTTTTGACTGAACATCACCATGTCAGATATGCCATGGCACTAATTGCCACATCCAGTCATTTCTCTTGAACACCTCCAGGGATGGTAACTCCACCACCACCCTGAGCAGTCCATTCCAATGTTTAAGAAGCTCCACTGTGAAGAAGTTCCTCCTGATGTCCAGCCTGAACCTCTCTGGCATAACTTGAGGCCATTTTCTTGTCTTATCACTGGTTACCTGGGAGAAGAGGCTGACCCTCACCTTGTTACAACCTCCTTTCAGGCAGCCACAGTAACATCTTCCCTGAGCATCCTTTTCTCCAGGTTAAACAACCCCAATTCCCTCAGCTGCCTCACAAAGGAATTACCCTCTAGAACCTTCCTCAGCTCCATTACCCCCCTCTCTGGACATGCTCCAGCACCTCAAAGTCTTCCTTGTAGCGACAGGCCCAGAACTGAACACAGGACTTCAGGTGCAGCCTCAGAAATGCCGAGTACAGAGGGACTGCCCTGGTCCTGCTGCCCCCACGGTTGCTGATACAGATCTGGATGCCATTGGCCTTCTTGGCCACCTGGGCACACACTGGAACATGTTCCTCCAGCTGTTGACCAGCCCTCCTAGATCCTTTTCCACCTGACACCTTCTCAGCTGCTCTGTCTCCAGCCTGTAGTGCTGCCTGGGGCTCTTGTGCTCCAGGATCTGGAACTTTGTTGAATCTCATACCACTGGCCTTGGCTCCTTGATCCAGCCTGCCCAGATCCCTCTGCAGAGCCTTCCTGCCCTCCAGATGATCAACACTCCTGCCCAGCTTGGTGTAGTCTGTAATCTGTCTGAGGATGCACCTGATCACCTCATCCAGATGATAAATGAAGATATTAATTAGGACTGGGTGCAATACTGAGCTCTAGGGAACAATACTGATGCACAGTAAACTGCTAAGCTTTATCATTCTGAAGGAATTTGGGGGGAAAAAAAAAAGTGCTGAACAGCAGACACATAACCATGTCTTCAGCTTGCCATTTAGAAAATATTTCCTACATGTGAATAAGCTCAAGTAGGGTATTGGGAGGATGCACAGGAACACACATACATTCCTCCTCCACCTTAAAAAGAGAAAAAAAGAAGGCAAACCAAAACACACAAATCTTAAGACTAAATGCTTTCAAATACATAATTCTGTAGTGTTGCTGTAAAAAGATGCCCTCCTACACAAAATTCTTGTGGAAAAGGACTGGTTATATTACATTGGACAACTCAGAATCAGGAGGGATCAGAGCATCAAGACATATTAAGGATACAATCAATAAATGCATCCTACCCTCCAAAGTAGTTCATCATTTTCTCTTCTATTTCAATATATACAGAAAAATCAATAATGAAGAAGAGAAGGTTAATCTGGCTTCCACTCAAAATGCACCAGTCTTGTTTTTCAAAGACCCTTAAGAAAGGATTTTAAAATCTCTTTAAAATTATGAGCAACTGATATTTGACCTTATAAAATTCCTCATGGGAACCTTGGAGCTAAAATACCAGAAGTACCTAACAAAGACAAAATATGTTCTGACAAAGGAAGGAAAAGAGTCTTGGTTAAGAACTATAGTCAGTATCATAATAATTTATTATAAATAGATGAAGGCAATTATGTTTTGTTAATATTAGCACTAGAAGTTATATGCTGTATGTGTACATTTAATATATATTTATTTAGACACACATAATACAGTACATGAATATAATGAATGTAACCACACTTTGCAACAATTTGAAAAACATCAGTGCTTTCCATTATCCAACTTATGGCCAGTTTAAAGCAGTAAATTTAGGTCACTGAGCACACAGCAAGAGGAGCCAGACATTACTTGCCCTACAAATACCTGAACTATCAAACCTTCACCTTAAAGAAGCCATTACCAAGATAAGATAGTGAAGAAAGAAGCTTGTTTGGTTTTTTTCTCTATTCTGAAAAAAAAAAATTGAATTTTCACAACAAAACACAATATGAAACTTGCATTGGACTTTGTTCAGTCCTTGCTGAACATCCCAGTCTGTGCCCAGATGTCCAGCATGATCCAGTCTGGGTCCATGGGGCTGGGCAAAGCACCACAACTGGCCTGCAGCTGTCTGCAAACAGCTGTCCACGTCAGAGCTTGCAGAAGACCAGACCATCATTTGGCTGGTGTGCTCTTCTGGGCTGACCAATTCTCTTATGTCAGTCATGACCTTTTTTGTACAAATATTCAAATATACAATAGAATCTGACATCTAAGTGGGTCAGATTGAAAGCGAATATGATGAACACTGAACTAACATTCTCACAACATTTAAACAGAAGGGAAAATACCAGCCATTGGCAAGTAGGCCAATGACCTATATTTCTGAAGTGACCGTTTAAGCATTTTATACTTAATTCAGAATTCTAAATAAGGCTAAGAACTATTTTAAACAATTATGTTTCAATTACATAAGACAATGACGACAAAATTAAAACTTAGACCTGATCCACTAACTCTCACTAGGTCTGCTAGTGTGGAGGAGGTGATAAATATCCACTTTCAGCTTTGAATTTCTTGTCTTTTCTCTGTGTTAAATCCTCTTTTACATTACAAAAATCCCAGTGTTCATTTTCTCTGTTCTGCCTACAGCCACCCCACCTCTGTGTTTCCCATCTGTCTACTCCTTTCTTGTTCTTCTTCAGCTAAATAACTCCTTAAAGATCCGTCTTGGCTCTGTTTGCCAGTTTAACTTGGCTAGCTCCAACACTAGGCTAGAAAGCTGCAGGTAACCCAGCTGCTTGGCTACCACCAGGCTATCAAGCAGTCTTGCTACAGCTTTCTTAGCTTAATCTGTGTCCAGTTTCAGATTACAGGCTTTATCTATGCCTCTTTCAAGCATTAATGTTTACTTCTAACATCTCAGTATTCAATATTGTACAATCAAAAAACCCAGTACATACTTCAAAAACCAATACTAAAGAAGAATCTTCCTTACTCTCCATCTCGTGCTGCTCAATATTTGATTCTTTTAATGGTTCACTGGCCCATCTCTGAGGCTAAAGGCATTCTCCCTGCTCAGCATCTCTATCCACGCTTCCAGAAATTCAAATAAACAACTATGATAAAATGTCTTTTCAACACCAAAATTCAGTTCAACACTGAAAGGAAAACATTTAACTCTGGTTATAACCATTTGTGTAATTTCTCAGTTTCAAAGTGAGCAGCAAATAGAAGTAGCTGTCACAGTGGCTGATGTTTCATTTTCTGTACCATATCTTGGATGAAACTACAACTAGACACGATGTTTTATATTTATATCCCCTAAGGATATAAGGAGTCAGTTTCTATTCTTTCAACTGTCAAATTCTGTTCTAAAGAGTAAATTATCAAATTCTTTTCAGCAAAGGCCAAACTGAATAAGTCCAAGAAAACTATGAACACAGAGATATTCCAGTCACTTTGTTTACCTAATACATAGCAAACCTGGGACAAGAGTCAAAGGCTGATAAAGGCATTTCCAGGGAAGAGGTTGCAACACTCAGCACTAAAGCACATGAAATGTTGCCTGAAATGTAAATACAAATTCAGAGGTAGCCACCATTGTGACTGCTTCACAGTGTACACTGCCTCACACTACATCAAAAAAGGAAGGTAATCAAGTATATTCTGCTGTCCCAAGATACAATCCATCTTGGAACCTTTGGGGCACAGCTAAATTGCCATGATTACATTAACTTAGCCCTACCAAGCAGAAACTTTTTCTGTTACAACGTGCTACAACTAAAAGCATTGTTACTTCACAGCCATTAGGAATAGGCAAAACTCACAGTTTATCCTCATCACGATTTCTTTTACACAGTGGCAGAATCACTGGCTCCCCAATGCGTGGTTTTGCACCTTTGATGATTCCAGACTACATACATAACTGCACTTGACCCTACTGAATTGCATAATCTTGCTGAGCAGGCTCTTTGGAATGTGACATCAAACACAGCCAGGCAGTCCTCTCCCATGTCACTTTGTTGCCTACTGATATTACCAATCATACTGTACTCTCATAGTATAAACTATAAATATGTATGAGAAAACCTGGTCTCAGATCAGTGCAAAACACCATGAATAGTGAGCCATATGTGAGGGTTCTTGCACTATCAATATGCAGCTTTTCAGTGTCTGCCACAAAGTAATTTTATTTAGAACCTGAATGCTTCTCCTTATCATGAGTGGCAAACTCTGCTTAAGTCAGGACATCCACTATTTCTTCCCTACTCATAATATGTTGTGGCAGTAAAACAATAAATGCATTTAAGACCATTCACTGTCTTAAAATCCATGTTGACTGATATATGTGAATATGGGGTGGGGAAGCAGAAGGAGGGCTAAGTTTTACCGAATATCAAATAACAAAAAATAAAAGACAAAAAAATCCATCCATGGAATATTTAGCCTACAGAAAATTGTAAGCATAGAGAACATCTCTAACCTTTAATCATGAACATGGGTATCAAACACCTGTGTATCCCAAAACTTACTGCACAGACTTAGAATGTGATTGCTCTTTACAAGAAGACTTAAGAAAAAGAAACTGGACTGACATCTGAAAAATATGACTGCCAAAAGAAGAGTTTAGCTTTGCTTAAAAACATTAATGATTTAAACATTTCTTTAAGAGTTCAGAGGCCTAGATTAGTTTCCTCTACACCTTGAGAAGACTGAAGCATGCAGTTCTTACATTAACACAGAGTATTCCAACCACAAGTCTATGGAACAGCCTAGGGGAATAAATTTTTAAATCCTTCCTTGAAGTTCTCTATGTGGGGAGAATGGCTAAGGTCACTTGGCTTGCTCAGCCTAGAAAATAAGAGACTGAGGGAAGGCCTCACTGTGGTCTACAGCTTCCTCAGAAGGGGAAACAGAGGGTCACACATTGATCTCTTCACTCTCATGGGCACTGATAGGACCTGAGGAAATAGCATGAAACTCTATAAGGGAAGGCTTTGGCTGGGTATCAGAGAAGTGTTCTTTATTCAGAGGGTGTTCAAGCCCTTGAATAGGGCCCCCAGGGAACTGGTCACAGCACCAAGCCTGGCACAGTTCACAAAGCATTTGGAAATGCTTTCAGACACATGGTGCCATTTTTGGGTTTACCAAAATGCAGGGCCAGGAGGTGGCCTTGATGACCCTTGTGGGTCACTTCCAACTCGGGATATTCTATGATCCTACAATGACAAGCAGAATACTCAGCTGTAAATGAAAGGTCCTCTGTTTTGTCTCGCTGACCTCTGCATGTGTGTGCAATTCCTCTGCAGCTTGTGTTTTAACAGAAGTATTTGTACATATGTATCTGAATACATCTCAACAACATTCAGTAAATGTACACTTTTTGGGCAGATGTATGATGTGATAGAACAGTAGTAGAGTCACTGAGTTTTAGCTCCTGTGCTTTGAAAGTTTTAACATTATTTAAAAAAATAACACCACAATTTGAAAGATTCATGAAGCTCTCATTTAGTTCAAACATAATTGTACTTTTCTGAGAGTCACATTGCTTTTGGCCACTAGCTGTACTTCCAGCAAGATGCACACACCCAAAGGGAGCAACTGATATGCCTAAAAACATAAGCGACTAAATCATCGTAAATACCAAAGGTACTCACACACACTCAGTTGGCAGTCATTGAAACATGGCATAAAAAATTACATTGTATATCACTTCAATGTCCTGAAAAGTTCATCTTTCTAAGAAATATCTTAATCTGGCTAAGGAAAGACTGTTACTGAATATTCTATTTGTTCATACTCTGCAGCTGTGCTGTGAGAACACCTAGGGGTTCTTAAACAATGAAACCGCCTGTTCAATTTATTATAGTATATAAATATGAACAGCCTAGAGCATGTGGTTCCTCAAGACAAAAGGTACAAGTGCTACAATTCTCTCATTACACTATGAAGATTCGAACAATCCAGCTCCTTATGGCTACAGACAACAGTTGCTCAGTTAATCAAAGATAAACCTAAAGAAATAACTGGATGTCAAAAGTCATTAAACTTACCTGACAGGCATATGTATGTTAAATATTCACCCTGACCCCCAGTAGCTAGAAAAGGAATCTTTTTTTTTGTTCTTCTTTTCACTTGAACAGCTCCCAGCATCCTTTCATCATGTGGGGCAAAAATCTCTTTGCTGATTGCAGATTTAGCATTCATCGTAGATCACAAGTATAGCAGACTGGTGCTCTCTAAAAATAAAAATCATAAATAAAAATAAAATATAAAATCATAAATATAAAACAATATTACAAACTCTCAAGTTGTATCAAAGTCCACAATATTAGAAACTATTAAGTTATATCAAAATCTACTTACTCAGGCATTAAAAACTCTGACCTTTAAAGAAAGTTTCTAATGCCTCAAAGAATTTAGAAAATAATTTCCTATTTGTAAAGGCAGAATTTTCAAAGTATTTAAGTGTCTTCACTGAAGTTCTCCACACTTCTTAAATTTGCTCATACAAGCTTAGCTTATTTTGGGCAGAAGCACTAGCACTTCAGTATGTTGCAAAATCTTCTCAGAGAAACACCCTGTTTAACTTCATGCAGCATAAAAGCTTCATTAATTCCCCCTCTGATAACTGAGGGAAACTCAGATCTGTGTCCCACATACACAGGGAAAGCTCTGCAAGGGCTTAGGGAAGGAGCACCGTGGTTGTGCTGGCACACAAGAAGTCACATTCCCAGAGCACAGAGACAGCTTCAGACTTGGTGAGACTGTTCCTTCGGGAGCACCGCTCCTGGTGACAGCACCTGATTGCACAGCTCTTGCAGCTTTAGCACCTCGTCCCCTCAGCTCTGGAATTACTGACTGGGCAACTGCACAGGAAACAGTGTCAGAGACACCATCAGCATCAACATAGACACAACCACACCTCTGCTTTTGGGCTGTGTCATTTTGACCCAGGTCAGTTCCTCGATGTGTTTCGTAACAAAACAGCACAGTTGACTTAGGAGAGACGTTTGTCTCAGGAGAGACATACACATTCATATAGGAAAAAATTATTGTAGAGAACAGGGAGGGAGGAGGGAAGCTGCTTAGTCATGTACATCCCAAAAAGCAAACCTCACCACAGCCTGGAGAGGGGCCTAACTAAAGGAGGGAGAACTGAGAGGCGACATTAACAGGTTCTTTGTGCAAGCTGTAACTCCCACTGGTTCTGCACTGACTCTTGTAACACACACACAAGCCCTCATTCACAGAAACTGTTGAATCACACCTTTAATTGTCCCAATGTAATGGCACTCCAATGCACATACATTAATTTACACATTTCTGTTTTACTAAAACTTTCAAGCTCACAGATCTTTTTGACATCCTTACTACGAAGATGATTATACTCAGGTCTGAACTACCTGATAATTCTGCCTTGATATTTGCCATAATTTAAAATAAATGTAAATAAACTACAGTCAAATTAGATTATGAACCCAATAGAGCCACAGATCCATTATTTTTTGTGCACATACTACCAGCAAGGTACTTGCCTTAACACTTTCAGTCTCAACGTTTTGTTGTCACTACTTATGACATTCCCTTATCTTAAAAAAATGAGAAAATTTAAAAAAAAAACTACATATGAGACAGCACAACTTAGTCCAAACTTCATTCATCACCTGCTAATTTTGGGATGCAAACAGAATCCTGTGCCATTTTACATGAACCTTTAAAAAAGTGAATTGGATTTAGAAATTGTCTCCATCAAAAGAAAAATCCAGACCAATTTCAAGGGATCAAAGAATGCATAGCTCCTGACAAGCTGTGATCTTGTAAACCCCAACATCTTAGTTACTTATCCTTTAAAATGAATATATTCACATAACAACAGAATCAAAAGAATAAACTTACATGGCAGTTACTTAGAAAAAAGTTCTGAAAGAAAATGTGTTGGTTTCACATTCATCACATACTTCTCTCTTCTTCTGTATTATAGAAATATTTGCAGAGTACATCATACCAGCATTTAAACTGTTGGAACACTGCAATTAGTTTTGGGTTAATTTTTTTTCTTTTTTTAATTCAAGGCCACTGTTAACAACAATGGATTTAAACACACAGACCCCCTCCTGACTGAACTAGAGACTGATAATCTTTGCAAAACCCAGACTTTCATGTGCCTAAAGAATTTTCAATGATTAGCTTTTTGGGAAAACACACAGAAGTAC
Source organism: Melospiza georgiana (assembly GCF_028018845.1). Taxonomy (NCBI): domain Eukaryota; kingdom Metazoa; phylum Chordata; class Aves; order Passeriformes; family Passerellidae; genus Melospiza; species Melospiza georgiana. The sequence goes on from NC_080435.1 coordinate 35,259,286, forward strand.
TGTCAGGTTAAAAGACACTCAAGTGACATTCAACTGAAAAAGTGCTTTCCAGATTGCAATGATTTGATGCTGTTAATTCTGCAACTGAGTTGCTGAATAGATGTTTTCAGAAATTTTCTTAATGGTCACGGACTGTAAAATAAAATATGACTTTAAAGATTACTCAGGGATGTAGAGATTAAGAGAAGATGCAAGTTTTTCTTACCTACAGTATCACAAAATGTTAGTGGTTTATTGCTGCGTGCTGCCACTGGCTTTGACATTAAACTGGTTTGTATACATTTACCAGCAGCTGTACACAGACACAGCAGATACCTGGACTGTAACTGGAACCTCCAACTAAAGTGTGGACTCCTGACTTCAGAGACTGTGATCTTGATCCTTCTGTACCCGGAACTTGGGCTCACAACAGCTTCAGAAGCCATATTCAAACAATTAATCTAACACAGAGTGTACTTGACACAGCTGCCAAATCTGATGTGAAAACTGACACTAACACAAACCACAAAAGCCCATTTATTTAAAGAAGAAAATAACTAACTGTGCCTGTGTACAAACAGACTTCTGAGATTGAGATGTCAATATAGTTTAGATGAAGTTGTTTTTCATAGGTCAAAAAATCAGCAGCTGAATTCAAATAAGCAGCCTTCACCTATGCACTAGTAGAGGTATGCAGAAGACCTCTGTTTAAATTAGTAAAGCCTTCCAATGCTCCCTGTTTTCACAAGTGGAGATAATAATCTCTGGCAGTTTTACTTTAAAAATCCGGCAGTTTTACTTAAAAAAAAAAATACACTCCCTCAAGGAACACTATTAAGTCTCATTTTTTCCCATTCTCCAACAAAATCCCTCTTTTCCTCAAAAAAAAAAAATCAAAAACCAAACCCCTGCCTGTACATGCACAACTTTATGTTGTATATGCATATTTCTTTGCACAATTATGTTCTCTCTTGGTGCACATTCCAGGACAAATTCAAACCATCAGCAGTTTCCACTCAAGGCCCCTATGAACTCATGCACTGGAACAAAATTTTTTTCCTCCCATTTGTACTCAAATACAAAATAAAATCCTTAAAGAAACTTTGTTGGAGGATCTCTGAGCACTCTCAGACAGTGCATTAGTGCTTGCAGCATTGTCCCCTCTGAGGTAAAGGGGGATTTAAATGTTCCAGTAAACCTAAGAGTTCAGAAAGAGACCACATTTCCTGCCTCACATGCTTTGTTCCACATATTTACTTCCACTCAAATTATTATACTGATGCTTTAGGCTAAACAAAGACCCCCTTTTTCTTCTGCAATTTTTCACTCCATCTACTATAGCATTATGGAACAGAATGTCAGCATTTACACTGTGGCCCCAGCACAAAGAAGAAACACAGAGAGGAAAGATTCCTGTGTGGATTTGAAAAAGTGCCTGCAATGCGCTGCTCATTTGCATCTTCTCACATCTTTCTCTACTACAGTTCTTCTCCACTATATTTCTATCACTAAAAGCTCCCTCTGTGAACAGCTGACTATTCCTCTAGAAGTATGTGAGGGGGCAACAATTAAAGGCAATTTCTTAAAAAGAAGATTAATAAAACCAAGATAATTAAGCTGAATCCTTAATGCATCCCACATGTTCAATAACCAAAAAAAAAAGCTGGACAGTTTTCTGGTCAGCCAGAATCTCAGACTGTTTTCAGGCAAACAGCCAGCAAATGGCTAATTTATCTTTACACCCACATGTTTCATAGGACTCTATGCAAATAAGTGGAAAAAAAAGGGATTTACAGTATCTTTGTTGAGGGTATAGGTATGCAGAAAGGAAATTAATCCTCAGGATTCAGAATTCAAATAGGAGTAAATTACAATACAAAGCAAGAGCTGGAAAAGGACATAAAGGTTTCCAAAAAAAAGGAAAAAAATGTTCAGTATGCTAAACCTGGCTGTTTTTAAGGATCTTCAGTTTAATCACAAACAGGGAAGGGCTCACAGGACAGGCTAACCACTGATATGCTGCCTGCAGTGAGAAATCATCTGAGCAACCAACTATTCTTGGAATAGTAACTCTAGCAAGCACTCAAATCTGCTTTTAATAAAGCAACTATCCTGAAAGATGACATTTACTTAAGGAAATAATTGCAAGACACACTGTTGCCAAAAGAACTTTTGCTATTGTGATACTTGCCTGGTATTTACTTGCTGGAAGTGTTTAAAGTACTTTGAATATTACAGGTCATCAAAATCCTGTATTTGCTGTCATCTCAAACAAATAGCTAGTACAATTCTGAAAAAAAGCAAAAAAAAACCACATTTAAAACCCAAGGAAATTTATTTATAAATCTTCAAAGAACAAATATTAAAGCACACAAGTTTTGAAAGTTGGTTTGCAATACATTTACATTGTAATTTTATTGTAGAGGAATAACACCAAGTTTAATTAGCTCTGCATACAGGGATCAAATCAGTTGACCAACCTTATTCCGAAACAGTCAAGGTAAAATCTTTAAAAGGCTTGATCATAAAAAATAAATCAGATCATCTTCTGTCATCCTATTTTCAAATCTAGCTTTGCTTGAAAGATATTTATTTGAATTAGGACAATATCAGCAGCCACTGCAGCAGCCAGAAAAATTTCATTACTTCCCATTAACATGGGTTTATGACTTTTAGAAGTATTTACTGAGAAAGCCTCAATCATTCTCCAGAGTTATTTGTAGGCTGTCACATTTCCAATTTATTTTTCCAAATAACTTCTCAGCAAAGACTGGTTCATTTCAATAATGTATTAATTTTAAAATATGAAAATCATTAAATTAGAACTGTATTTGTAGCAGTTCAAACTAGAAACAAGAAATGTGTTTTTACTTACATATGTAATTACAAAATAAACTGCCCAATCAATCTGAATAGGACATAGGCAGACTTCAGAGAGCAGCAGCTCCTAAACACAAAACTTGAATCTCACATGCTAAAGCAGTAACTTCTTTCTGTCTTCTAAATGAAGGTTTATAACATAGCCCACCTAATCCAAGACGAACACATGGCAGAATTTACTGTAAATTTGAAATACAAGCCTTAACTTTGTTTTTAATCAAGACATTGTTTGATTATAGAAATTGTGCAGCATTGTTTACTGAAACCTTCCTGAAGCCTTGCTTGAATCACTGAATTTCTCAAAAGCTCCTAGAATAAGCAAAAAAACCATGAAAGACTATACTGACTACCATATTATGTGGCCTGAGAACATGTGATGTTTTTGGTGAAGGAAAAAAAAATTGGAGAGGAGAAGTGCACATTAATAGGATCTTACAGTCAGACAGAAGCAATAAATGCCTCAATGCTCAACACATTTCTTCACCTGAGGCAGGCAGTCTGAGGCCCTGGGCATTTCCTATAACCTTTCATTACAAGAGAAGTTGATTTGGATTCTGTGCAAGTAGTATGGACCTACAGATTTAAAGAGATAAAGAGCTCTGAATGGAATGCATATTAATAAAGAGACAGTAAAAAAAGGAAGGTACTTTTGAGTTTATTCAATCTGTAACACAATCTTAAAAAAAAAAAAAAACACCTAAAAGTTTGGTACACCCTCCCCTATCACCTCACAAAAAACCCAAACATCTCCTTACAAAGACAGATTATCAGGGACATCACAGAAATCCCATAAATGGGCAAATGAGAACCAGTCCCACTTGGATGTGGAAGGCAGAGCAGCTGCTTTCATTTCTGCACTCTGCTCTGCTGAGTGAAATACATACACAGAGCATCATGGTAAGTAATACCTTCCTCATGGCAAATGCAGCAAAAGCAGAAGATGCAGTATCACTTCATTCTTTTGAGACTGTGCCCCTAAACTGTTTCTAAATGGTACAGAAAATTAAGTAGGAGGTGACATAAGGCACCAGAAACATACTGAGGGACGGGTTACTGTATATTCCACGTCATATATCATGTTCTGAAAAGAAAACAGCAATTCCACATCTAGAAGCTAAGGTCCTAGTAAACAGTATTATAGATTCCAGCTCACAAAATGGATGTAATACTGAAAAGAATGTAAAATACTGCAATCTGGGAAAAATCCAACTCAAATGTAAGACATAACATTTCTATACTGTGATTCTGTGTGTGAATAGCTGCAGGCTGTTAGTAGATTATTTTAAACAGGTGTGCAGAAAACAAATATATATTGAAGAACTGCAGCAAATCAAAATTAATTTCTGCTTATGTTTTCACAGCATTCTGGATCAAGACTATATTCATAAGAAATTAATAAAATAATAATGCAAGAATCAGTGGACACTGATCCTTTCAGCATTTTCTTAACTGCCAAAAGCAGCTGTGTTCCCTAAACGTGCCTTCCCCTGGAACTGGCGCGAAAAGCAGGAGGTGCTTCTGCGAGTTGCCCCAGGGAGGCAAAGGCATCTCTGTAGAGGAGGTACAGCCCTCTCCAGGTCTTTCTGAGTAAAGAGCAACAGTTAGAGAGGGACCCACTCAGATTCTCCTTGCAAGAATCCCACAATCTGAAAGTCATTATTATTTCAAGAATGTAAGAATTTGAAAATAAAGATGGACAACACCACATTAAACAGCACCCCGCAATCTACAAAACTGTTTACCAAAAGTCAGTCAGGAACTTCTTGGAAGCCTGTGCTAGAGTCATCCTTTTTTAACAGGAACATTTTTAATCACACAGATTCACCAAGAAATTTAGGAACTACCAGATGTTATAACAAAGCCACAGAGAGACCAGATTTGCATTTCTAGAAACTTGCCCTCAGGACACTGGGACATTCACAACAGTAAGAACTACTACTTTTGCATAACAACATTGCACATCGTAGTCTTAAGAGGTTAGCTTCATTCTTATGACCTTTCAGAAGTGTTTACATCTTAAGACCAATTATTACATCCAGCCCTAGACTTTCATTGGCAGGAGGAACTGCCACAGTTTCTTCTGCCATTCCTCACAGATTTCTTCCTCCAAACACCTCACCTCTCTAGGCCTTTTCCCTTTACCCTAGATCTTTTCTGAAATGCAATCCTTAAGTCTGGACTCACAGCTTCATTGACGGTACCAGAGTCAAGTGAAAGAACTATTTGTTGTGTCTTTGGAACAGGCTCCCCAGGTAAATGGCCACCTTACCAAGCCTATCAGAGTTCAAGAAGCATCTGGACAATGCCCTTATCACATGGTTCAGTTTTAGATAGCCCTGTGAGGAGAAAGGAGTTGAACTTAGTGGCCCTTATGGGCCCCTACCAACTCGAGATTTACAGACTCCTATAAGGAGTGAGCTACTGCCTTACACAGCTACTGCCATAAATAGTCAGCAAAACACAAGAGCTTCACTTCAACATCTACCATGTTCTTCAATCTGTTTGTGGGAAAGGAAAAAAGAAGACATTTGACACCTGAATAACTAATTATTCCAACTTAACAGGGGATTTTTGTATTTACTGCTTTAAGGCTATTTCTCCTACTGCACAACAGTTTTATAGTCCAATTCTGTCTTTTAACACTTGCAGTTCTCTAGATTGACACCCACCAAAAGTCAGGAGGTACATTCTGTGTGCCATCACTTGGCACAGTTAAAAGGGTTTGAGACATAACACAGCTTTCTTTCGCTCCTTCAGTAAGAACTAGAAAGATACCAACTCCTTAGAATACATGTCTAAATCACTTGTTTCTACATCTTATGCTACTTTCATGTGAACTCAATTTCCTTAGCTAATCCAATGTGACTAATATCACATGAGACAGCATCAGAGACACCATTAAAGCAGCTCCAACTTATTCACATGGCCTAATACTTTTATCACAAACCCAAATCAACTGATCTGAAGTTGCATTTGAGCTATTATTGCTTGTTCAATTGTTTGTCTGTATTTTGGCAAAGAAAAATCACTAAAAAATGAAATTAAAGGATACTGGTGAGAAGGAGCAGCCATGTTCCTCAAGGAAAGGGGAACTAGTTGAAAGGGCTGTAGTTTAGAACATGCACAGTTTCTTTTAGTAGTTTGTGTTGTTTCTCATTGAACTTATGACCACCACAAGCACTTGTACTGGCAGAAATTACTGATTTCCTTTTGTACTTCTCTTCCTTATGACAACATAAATGCTTCTGTGGTAGTGCACTGAACTAGACGAGAATTAATCCAGTTTTAAGCAATCTTTAAAAAATAGTGATTTCTTTTGGTTTTACTCAGATCAAGCTCCCTGATACAGTGCACTCCACAGCTCTGTGTCAGCACACAGGAATGAAGTGCAGGTGGTAAGACTGGGGCTCCCGTGGGCCACCAGCAGTGTTAGTTTACAAGGATCATGAAACCGTGCTTTAAAGAGAGAAGAACCCAAAATGTCATGGACTTTCATCAAATATTGAAATCACTGACAGAAGACATGGCATGGAGCCAATCTAGACAAAATTTTTCAAAATCAAAACTTGCTACAAAGAACCAAGCTTACTAAAAAGTGCTAAAACAGGAGCTCGTATGGGTCTTGAAAAGAAAAAAATGGGGCTCAAGATAGTATACAACTTCTTGGTATACTGACTCCACTATTTGTTGGCTTAAACAGAGAGGTAGCAAAAGTCAGGTTAAAAGTTTGTCTCTGTTACACAGCTATCAGAACTGTTGCCTATAGGAATATAAAAAACAAATGATGCAATGCTATTACTGCAGTATAGAGCCCATAACTACAACACACTAACTCACATCACCTACGCTGTCAAGACATTTCACAGGAAGATTCTGACTTATTAAGTACTCATAACTGAAAAAATACATTAAATGGATTCATAATTTAGTGTACAGGTTGCCAGAGAGACAGGTTATTCCTACAGCATCAGCTGAAGGTGTTTTAAAGAAAAAAATATAAAAACCTACAAAACTGTTTGAACTGATGGCTGGCACACAGTACTCTTACCATTTGCTTTCTCCAACTAGTATAATTCAGTACACTCTGAAATCAGGTTTTACAAATCCTCCCAGTTCCATTTCCATTCCTCCTCACATAACTGATATTGGTACAAGTTGCAGTCATCCATTAAATTAAATATCCCAAAAGAGAAGGAGGGAACAAAGTCAGGCCTTTCAAGCTATATATTTTCAATTTTCTAAACTGCAACCTGCAACACCCACACCAGAAAAAAAAAAGAAAAAGTTCCTTTTTTTACTTTAATGCTGAGGAAAAGTACAAAAGCATAGTAATACATTGGGACTAGACAATAAAAGATAACATCAAGGTATTAAAGCATTTTATTTCATCCATCTAAGGTGAATCAACATTCCTTGGTAAATATAAATAGTGGGGTTTTAACAATCACTCCAAATGTCTAAGAAGAATAACTTACTAACAAAATGCATAATGCTTTTAAGAATGAAATGTATGCAGTTCTGGAGACATTAAGATATCTGTAAGAGCAGACACACCTCTATGAACTACTACATGAATGTTTTTCTTGAGGGAAAACAAACACTGTAAAAGTAGTAAACCATCTGTTGGCCATGTGCTGATACTTTGCAGCAGTTAAATAAATAGTTTTTCTTTCTGGCAAATAACACAACCTGAACACATTTCTGACATGTTGCATACTTCTTTCCAAGAATCTTCCAGCAGTTACAAGGATCACTCACTTCAAAATGGGTGAGTGCAACAAGGCTTGCAAAATTGCAGAGTGTTCTGCAAACTTAAGAAATTACGAACAAAAATAAAATGGTCTGATCCAGTGTTTTGCTCAAGGGATGTTATCAGCTCAGAAATGATTAAAGTGTCATCCACGGCTTCTAGCCCCCACTATGTTTGATACTTAGCTCTGCTCTCCTGGCAGAATCTATTTAAGAAAACCATGACTGCAAACAGACCTTGCACATTGAAATTTATGGGGTTTTGTGGGGGTTTTTATTTTTGGTTGGTTGGGTTTGAGGACTGACCTGTTCAATCTTAGAGAAAGCTGAGAAAAACCTAGAAAGGAAACTACTGGCTTTTCTCATCTCCTCTCAAGTAAGTCCTCCTTAATTATTTTCATGGTAATTTCCAATCAGTGATCAGTGGCAGAATTGTTTTATTTTAATAGCTGGAAAGTTTCCATCAAACAGGGCAATGCAGAAATTTTGTCAAGTGATAGCCTCTTGGGAAGAAGACAGTCTTCTTTCAAAATAAAAATACTTGTTCCTTGCAGGGAACAAGTAGGAACTTCTTGAGGTAGGGGAAGGTTTCATCAGGTTTATGGATGCGGACATACCATTAAGTTTTAGATTAGCATCTCTTACAGATCAGTGTGGTATTAATCAATGTATGGGATACCTGTAAAACACACAGCGAAATTTTCCAGTTCTACACTAAATTCTGAGAACAACAGTATAACAGCACAGTGAAGGATGAAAGATTTATGGTAACCTAGACAGCCCAAGCAAACGAAAAATATCCTTCTCTATTTCTATTTTGTCTTTTTATAGTTTGCCAAGGAAGAGACTGGAATGCCTTTATTTGAAGTGAAAACATTAGGAGAATCATGTCTGTTCTGCATGCCTGAAACTAAGACAATGCAACATGAGGGTGTGAGAAGATGGATGAAAGAGTAACACCTACATTTGCTAAGAAACCTCCTGTCCAGGGAGTGGGGATGCAGCAAGACAATTCAACACAAACTCCCTGTATCATTCACTTCATACATTTAGGAGTGGTTCCATGCTTACTGCACACAGATCTTAGACTTACAGGCACCAGACATCTACCAATATCACATGTCAAAGTAAGAGGGCTGTTAAAAAAAAAAAAAAAGCAACCAAAATCATGACAAAATATACAATGTATGTCTTCCTTCAGACAAATCCCAGAAGACACCAGCTCAATCAATATATCAGACACCCTTCCAACTTAAATGTCAACCACCACTTTGTAATGAATAATTTATGCTGTCTCTAAAGAGCAGGCACAGCTATGGACCTTGAAATAATATAATCTCTCAGTATATCTCCACAGGCTTATGAAAAGGTAATTTTAGCACCAAATGCACACTTGATTGATAAATACACATTTTAAAATTGAGTGGCATTTTCAATTTTCCCCTATCAGATTAGTATGTATAGTAACTCACAAGGTCTACAGCAACAAATTCTCTGCAACAATTCTGTGCCAAAATCAACTTCATACCAGCCCACATCATATTTTACATGGCCAAACCCCTAGATAAAATGGCATCCAACCAAAAAAATGAGCACAAATTCCATACAGAATTATGATTTTTACTCCATAAATACATTCTGCGCCAACAACAGGAAGAAATATATTCCATCTTTAACTAAGACATCTGAATACAAGGTAAGGCAAAACAACTGACAGCCACATAGGCCCGGCTGTGGTGTGCAGCCTACAAAACAAATTCATGTAGATACAGATGTGTTTATCTCAAATCACTCTTTTTCTACAATAAACAGCCTTATGAAAATTCTCCTCCTATACAAAACCTAACCACCACTACACAATAGCAGCAACTCCTACAATTGCTCAAGGACAGAAATTTGCAGTTACAGATAAGAATACTGTTTCACAGAGAAAAAAAATCTAGTCCAGTCCTCAACCAAAAGAAGTTTTTCAGTAGTGGCTTATGCCAGATAACCTGTGGGATGTTACCAAATAAAGGGGTCAACATCCTTCATCTCCCAGTATTTTCTTGATTCATTAGAACACTCAACCAATACTAAAATTTGCAGCTGCACATTAGTACCAAAACAGTGAGACTGTGGAAGGAATATGCACTACTCTTGGCAGTAATCTACAGTTCACTGGGTTAATTCATTCTTCAAACCTTACCCTCATCTCTGCACATTCCTTTAGAACCAAGCCCTAAAATTACATTCTTAGAATTTATTATTTTTGAATCCTGACTCCATTTCAGAGACAATAATACATCCTGTTACAATGAACTTACAGACTCACCTGCAGTTTTTATCTTTTTCTTTCTTTACTCAACAGGACCCACAACCCCTACTAATCCTAACACCACACTTCATTAAAAGCTATTAAACTACTTTGTCTTTGTAATCCAACAATCAATGTAAGTAGTTAAATGCAGTTCCATAATTCAGTAATTAACTGCTTACATACAGCACCCAGAAAAAATTTTAAGTACATCTTATGTTAAATCAAGTGGTGTTTTAGCTATAGGTTTTTCCTTTCATATATTTTGCAGACATAGTAACAACAAAACCCATAAAATTCATAAATGGTATCAGTAGCATTATCTCCAGACTTGTAACTCCTCAAAATCACCCATCTAGCAATCAGATACATTAAAAGAGAATGGTTAATCTAATAACATGAATGATTCAATCAAGCTTCACTTTACCCTTTACTTTTCATTGCACATAGTCAGTAGGTAAATAAGCATGACTTTATAACCTGATACTTGGCCATTCATTAGACTTAATCACTCTTACAATTTACTTCAAACATATTCATTTCATAATGGCTAACGCAACAGTCAAAGAAGCTTAAGAACTTACACAGGTGGCTTTAAATTCACAAGACACATTTACAACTTCCAACACCTAAAATATGCTTGCATGTTTAAGGTATATAGGAACTTATTAAGACAAACAATGTACTTTGAGAAACTGACATTAAGGCTTATTTCTGTGGCTTGTTGATCCACACTGAAAACAGCATTTTGCCAACATTAAGTACATAATAAACAAAAGGCTTACTACATCTGCCTTAAAGCACTAGCTATCCAGATAGGCACCATGAGCACAGGTACAAGGAAGGTAGGATGTACGTGAAACAAATACATTTTTTTTCAAACAGTATGGGTACAGTTACAGTCAAGAAACTTCAGAGCAATCCCAGCTTCTGGTGAAGAATAGATGGGACACAGAGAATATCTGTTGAAACACCAGTAAAAATCAAGTATAACTCCAAGCACAAGACCTTGATTAAGAAGCATTTGGCAAGCGACAGAGTAACAAACTACTTTACCACAAGAGATTAACAAAGATGTCTCCGCATTCCAGACAGAAGGGTAAAACTTCTTTTACCCACATAACATAATCATCTCTGAGCAGAGGCAGAGAGAACCCAAACTCTACCAGAGGAAACAAACTAATAACATAAATAAGTTATTTATAATAATTTATTAAATAACAGAAATAACATAGGTTATGATAAAAAGGGGAGGGACAAAGCTCCACTTCTCAAAATGCTACGATGCCATCAGAAGAGAAGCACATTGCACTGGGAGTACATATCTTGTCATTTTGTTCAGCTTTCACAAGTCTCTGCTCATGCACTGAGGAAGATGTTTCTTTTACTACAGAAACTCCTGTGCTAGTGGAAGCCAAGCCTCTCCCCTCAGAAGCACTGAAGGTGGTCCTCACAGGCCATTCCATAGAGTGTCAGTGTGCATGGTGAAATCCAGGACTGGGCTTTACCATGCTGGACTACAGCTATGCCAGGGGCTGGCGAGATAAGAAAATGTCAAAGACTGTCAAGAAGCAGTTCACTCCTGTGCCCTAATAGCCTTGCCAAGGATAAAAGTAACAGTGCATGCTCCAAAAGTCTTCCTCCTCAACTTCTATGCATCTAGGACATATTGACTTATATAAAATAAACTTTGAAAATTCAAACCCCCATAGAAAATTCCACTCTGAAAAGGAAAGAAAACTATGTAAGGGCCTATTACTAATAAATGGAGCACAGAAGCCCACTGCTTAATGAGATTGTCAAACAGAGAATCTCAGAGTGAGAATATATGCAAGAGACATGGAGACAGCGCCACTGACCACCACAGTAACAAAACACCTCAAACGTGGGATCCAGCAGGTAAGGTACAAATACTAGATTCTTTTAAGGGCCTGAGACTGGATCAGTTTCTATACAAATCAAATTTATAGAATTGTATAAAGTGTTAGGAAGGAAAGATCAAGTGCAAAGTGATTGCGCTAACATGACTGTGCGCATTTCTGCCAACAAAATTACTGACTGTTCTCACCTTAAGAGCTACAGCACCAAATCCAGGGAATACAGCTACAATAGCCTTGCTAGACAGTATTAAAAAACCTGCTACAGCTCCTATAAAAGTTAAAAGGAATTAACTGAGTCAATTCAATTTGACTGAGCAGCAAAGCACTGATCACTTCAATTTCTTCTTGTAAGTAAATAATAACTTAGCTAGATAAATAAACTAACATTTCATAAATAAAACCTCAGAAAAGGCAAGTGCAGAAGAACACAGTTTCATTTTCAATGACTATTTTCCATCTCCTAGCGCCGTAACACTGCTTTTCAAGTAAGTTACAGTTAAAATCTTATTTCCTTTTAAACATTTATGGACTACTTTTAGTCAGTCAACTCAAATTTTTTCCCTCAACAATGGTATTTACCCATATATAAGTTTAGGCCAAAACTGAATTGGCAACAACATACTGCTCCTTACCACTCCTGACATTCTTCATTTCCTGTGATCACATTCAGATTGTTAACTTTTACTAGTATAGAAAGTCTTGTCCAAGTCTCTGTAATGCTTTATTGGAGAATAAAAGGAAACTGCTCTCCTGGAAGACAGTTCCCAATATCATAAAGGCATAAAAGTAGGTGGCCATGTGCAAATGTAAAAGGAGGGTAAGTTTTACTAACTTCACAAAATATTTTTTTCTTCCTGGAAAACACAGTGAAAATCCTTAAGTCTTCTGGTGATCTCATTGTGCTGAGACCAGCACAGTTCCCAAACCCAAATGACTCATTCCAATCCCAGCAAAAAAAAACTGCTGGAGAGACAGATGTTTTGTTTATGAATTAATTCCTTCAGTACGTCCTGCTCATAATAAAAAATAATCAGGCTTTACTTTGTATGCAAAAGATAAAGCAGGACAGTCCTATTGCTGCATTACTCTTTTCTAAAGGGCTCCTCTCCGGCTCCCTCCAGGTAGCCATGAGCCCCACCAAGCCAGTCCCACCTGTGGGCCCACACCCCGGCCTGGCCTCAGGCCATCCCTATAGCCCTGTGAGACCCAAGTTCCTCTCAGCAGAACTTCTTCTGATCCAGCCCCCCCAGCTGCTGGTGGGCTGATACCCCAGCCTGGGCTTGCCCTCATCCCCAGGGAGGTGTCCCATGCCCCAGGCTGAGGCCACCCAACAGCCCGGGCCCCAGGGATTCCTCACCACTCCTGGTGCCACAACCACAGGGCTCACAGGGCGCCTGGGCAGGTTTAACAACGTGAGAAACAAAAGATCAACTTAAACCACCAGCAGCTGTTTGCACAAGGAACACCAGCAACAGCTTGAGTAAACGCACTAAGCAGCAAACAGGATCCAAAGCCTGTGCAATTATTCCAACTTCATAAGGACAGGGGAAGGGAAAACAAAGGAATCAAGCAAACAAAACTTATTTTTACTTGCTTTTAGAATGTTTTAAGTAATGGATGGCAGATAATGAGAGTGACTACTGCAGAAGGTAGCAGCAAAGGACAGAAAAAGCAATGGGAGTAGAGAAGCACAAGGAAGGAAAGTCAGAACACCTAATCATTGCCTGCACACAGTAATGCAGCAGCAGTAGCCAGCTGGAGTTATTTCTTCTTCAAATAAAAGATAATTATACAAGAGACTGCCCAGCTCAGCAGTGGGAAAGAAGACAACATGCGTCTGAAAAGCTATACCACTGAATCAAAAACTTTCTGCTTATATGTGGATAGCAAGGGCAGCAAGGACTTCAAAACTGCAGATGGAGATCTTCAGAGGGAGGGCTGCAAAACTTCTGCAGAATGACAGCAGCAGCCTGATTTAAGGATGACCTAAAAAGGCTGTAGCATCTCCCTCAGTCACCACACCTCCTGTAGGCAAGCCTCAATGCACAGGGCCAAAGTAACTGATAACGTTCTTTGAAACACCAGCATCACAAGGACATACATAATCCTGCTGACAAGCTCTGAGCTGAGACTTAGTAGAAAAGAAAAATGATACAAGCAATTCTAGTCTAATAAGAGCACATTAAAAATTGCTTCAGTGACACTGGCAAGAAACCCAAATTAGACAGGAGGCAAAGGAGCTGCCAAGCCTTGCCAGTTCTTCCACTCTAAGTCAAGACAAAAAGATAAGCACTTCAACAACACTATGATAATTAGAGAGACATATACATCCTTTATGTGTCAATAAAAATTCCTGGTTATTCAAATACAATATGCATAATAGCGCTCAAACTACAACTCATCAACATTTATCAACATCCTGGGAGCATAATCCCATTCTAGTAAGATGATAAATAGAGCAGGCCAAAAAGGAGAATTATGCACAAAATGGTCTCGCTCACAGTTAAGAATGGTTCCTGTTCCATATGGCCACCAGTAGGCAGTCATCTGAATTTAAGACAGTAAACTCGAAATTAAAACAGAAAATAAAACCTTAAACCTATAACCACATCTGAACAGAAAGAAAAACAAGTTCAAATAGTTAGCATTGCTATGGTGTACACATAACAGAGGAATTAACACTTAAAATCAGATTTTTGAGCAATTTGTGCAGCAGTTCAAAAAAAGCAGTTTCACAGATACTAGAAGATGTAACTAGCAGTAAGAGACTAGGCTACAAGCCTAAATAGTTTAGTTCTATTTTTCAAAATGCTGGGTATAAAAAAATAAGACTCAAACTTCTCCCTGAACAGTTATGAGAAATTTTGAGGTAATATTTCAAAATAAACCTTGCTGAATTTCAAAGGCTTATTTTCCACAGGATTTTCCACAGGATTGCTCCCTGTTTGGTCAGTGAATATATAAAATGACAAGCACAACTGCCCATTGTAAACAAGCACTCTTATACCCACTTACAGATAAAAAAGATTCTTTACATCATTCTCTGTTGCATAAGGAGGCGACGTTTTGAAATTCAAAGCAGAAAATATCAATAAAACCTAAATAAACAGGTACTAATGACAGGCATAATTTCAATTAAGACTTACTTATCGTAGAACACCAAAAACAATGGATCAACTCATTTTTGGTGACAGGAGAATGAGGAAGCTTTTGTTCAGAAAGAAGTTTAAACTCCACGGAAACTCAGGAAATAGATTTCAGAAGTATTTCAAAAGATCCATTCCCTACTGGGGGTAACTCAAACATACATTATTTAGAACTGATATTTCTCTAAGCAGTTAACACCAACTCAAGGTAACCTCCTGTGGGAAACAGTAAAGGTAAGAAGCTTTTCAGAAAGCTGGGAAAGCAGGCCTTAGAAACAGAAAGAACAGAGAATTAACTGCAGCTGCAGCTAATATTAGGTATATAGTAGTATAAAGGTATCTTTTTGCCCCAGGACATGAAATCAGGAAATGTCATTGCTACATCTGTCTAAACCAAAGGAAACGCCCCTTAAGCATACAAGATATAAATAAATGGAACAAGTAATTGCTTGGCCTGTTTTAATATCCTTTAGTCTAACTTACTACTAATGTCATTTATTTATACCTCAGCTGCATCTGCATAATACTTCAAACTCACAAACACTGCCAGGGTGCATAAATGCATTAAAAAGTAGTAATGAAACTAGTAATCTAACATTTCAAAATCAGAAGTCCCTGTCTTGACAAAATTAGTTTGAACAGCATTAGAAGAAATACAGATTTAAATCTTTGAAATCGAAATTTAAAACTGAAAAAAGTAAGAGCTTTCCATTTAGCACATGATGATTCTGTCATTTAGCATTTGACGGATCAAAAACACCACATATCTGTCCACGCAAAGGATGAGCACTTACTTGGACATTTTGGTCGCAGAACGCACAGCTCATATCTGACAGACGGACACGTCCTGTTTGCGCCAAGCTTAATTGCAGTGCTCTGCCAAGCATTCCTCTCTTACCTGAGCATTCCCTGTTACACACCAGGCTCATGCCTGTGCTTGTGACACATAAGCATGAGGCAACTGCAGGGCTTATGCACAAGATAAAGGTATGCAACAGACTCGTGAATCATGGGTATCCATGCTGGGATTGCTCAGCACTTTTGCAGCAAACCACAGACAGTACAATGGGCAAAGGATAAATGGTGATCCTGACAGTGTTTTAAGATGGACTCCTTGGCATCTGCTGAAGAGATCCTACAGACCCATTAAAGGCAAGGGGTTTGATATAATCTACAAAGAATTTGGAAAATTTGTATCTATTTAAAAGTGGATTTGAAAACTGTCACTTACACTCAAGTTGTCATTTTCACTCAAATAAAAATCCACAATGACAGTCATCAAGCATTCCCAAAGGAGAAGGAAACTAGAAACATAGAGCATATTCATAAAAAGAGGTTAGGTGAAGAAATGAAAGTCTTTAGTGACAGTTGAAATCAAATGAAAGATTCCAACTCCTATTGAGTTTTCCCTTACAGTTATTAATTTTTTCAAATACAAATTACAAGTCTTTAGGCAGAAAGCTTAATTGCTTGCTTTGTATCAAGCAATTTCCAGACAGAAACAGACAGTTTTTCTTCTTTTCCAAAATTAGGCTTTGACTGAACAGAATTTCTGGGATGATGAAACATGCTTACCAAGCACTGCCAAAAGTGAAATTCTGTGTAACCTCCTTTTGGTTTCCTTTGAATTACTGCACATGTGAATTAGTTACCTTGAAGAACAGCAAATTATATTAAATAGAAGGCTTCCTTAAATACTACGAAAAAGCAAGGTGCCAGTTACCACCTTCTAACACAATCATACAAAACAAAGAGGTAACCCAATGAGCAGAGAACACATCTCTTCCTTCAAGCCAGAGCAGCAAAAGATATTATCCACTTCACCGACAAACTGTTACATTTTAGTTGGTCTAATAATACAAAATGCTCCAAAATACAAAATTAAAAAAAAAAAAACAACAATTGAATGGTCAATCCTAAAGTTATGAGTAGTAATACTGTGTCAAGTACATAAACAGATGCAAACTGAAAGTATACTGAAATGAAACACTAGATTTGAAAACTCACATTCATAAATTGTATCCTTCTGGCCCATATAAGATTCCCTCTTCCCATTTTAGTTCAGAGACGCACTCCACATACTATAACAGAGGGCTTAACATAGGTTAATCTCCAGTATACCCACTCTATTAATAACCAACAGGGGAAAAAAAGGGAAAAAAAGAAGCAAACCCATATGCAAAGGTCACATTTCCAAGCCATTCTCACCTGAGTAGAAGGACAGTATCACAGGGGAAGGTTCCCTTTCTCTTCTTGCTCTATTTCAAACTGACCTTTCTTTGATTACCTTCATAAGCTTGTTTTGCTAAATTGGAAATATTTACAAACATTGCTGTGCCCACTGGTGGAAAACGGTAGGCAAAAGGATCATCTTTGGTCATTCTGAATCTTGAACATTGAAAACAATGCAAAAAAGAATATCCAGAAGAGCATCCATTTCTATTTCCATAAAATTATGTACAGTATCTGCACTACCAGTGAAGTCTAGAATTTAGAACAGCTCATAGAAATAGTCTGTATTAGGCAGCCACCACTGGCATTATGCAAGCTTCAGTGTGACATCAATGTTCTCCTTTTAAAACTCAAACCACTAAACAGGATTGATGCCTACTGACTTGTGGATTAAAAGAAACTGCTTGCAATGAAACATTTGGTTGACTTAAGAGATTGCATTTTTAGAAAGCCATTTTCTGGCAGTCTCACTGTTGCACATATTAACAGAAGATCTCAGAAATCATATTCTAAAAGAGGAATTGCCACCTCCACCTTAGAAAGGAAAAAAAATCATCCCAACTAACTTTATCAATGTAGTCATAATTCTAGTGTCTGGCAGGAACAGTCTGTCTCTTACTGTAATGTTTCCTCTCATTATGTAGTTCAAGAAAAAAAAGTTTGTCTCTATGCTAAATCAGCCCCAATATCCTTTAAAATTATGATAATCCAGGCACATGATTATTTATTCACCACAGTACTACTTTCTGTTCAACACCTGTACTTCAACTCCATCAAGCTGTAACTCCTGTCCTGTGCCAACTCCATCAAGCTGTAACTCCTGTCCTGTGCTTACTGTTTCAATATAGTTTTGAGGAATGTCTTGAGCAATTCAAATCTGCAAATTTCATACCACAACCTGAATACACAGAAGTGATAATGAACTTAGCTGGTTACAGAAGATGAAATAACTTCCCAATTTATGGATCTCCAGAGTACATTTTTTTTTTTGGGGGGGGGGGGGGGGGGAAGGAGACAGCAGTACTATGCAGGTGATACAGAAGAAAAGAAATTAGGAGCAAAGTGTTGGATCTGAATGCCATACCTGTGGAATATTACCAATTCTGATCCACACAAGTCTGCTTTTATTAGCTTTAGCCCAAAGAAAACAGAAAAAGAAATTACCACTTTTTACATAAACTTAGTTTCAGTAAGTGCTTACACTATGTTGTGTCTGATCTTTGAGCCTGTGTCCTCTAGTTCACATATATTGGAAGACTACATTTTGGAGTATTTCAGTCTTGTTTGAAGAACAAGGTTTTGACTAGAGAGAGAGATCTGGGACAGTTTTACAGCTCTAATAAAATGCCCTCATTGTTATTACTCAACAACACGCTTTCAATGACAATAGGAATGATGTCATTTTTCCCACCTTCATTTAAGGAGAGGCAGAAACCTACAACACTGCAATCACACATGACAGAAATCAGTGGTACAATCCCAATATATTTTCAAAATGTGAATAGAGGGGTGCAGGTGAAACGGAGAACAACATTCCCAACTTGCTTCAAGTTACCCAAGTTTCATGAACAAATGTGAGTCTACATATTTCAGAGCTTTCAAATCTACACTGAACAGTCTACTTGAAATTAACATGTTATTCTGGCTATTTCTGCTGTAATTGACAATGAAAGAAGATGAATACAATCTTCCCTTCAAGCCCAGGTAATCTTTTTTCATTTGCAACTTGTCAACACCCCAAGATATTAACCATAGTCTTCAGCCCTATTCCCAGGCTACACTATGGCTGGGACAGCAAACTGCAGAATGTTTTCATACAGTGCTTTCAAACCCAGTCAGTGTGGACTCTGAAGTTCTCACAAGAAGGTTACCTCATTCTCTCTTCCCTTGTACTGCAAAGATGATGCTAACTGCACTTCACACACAGAAAGAACTAGGTCCTTCAAACATCAGCAGGTTTTCTCTGCCTTCTGTTACAAGAACTCACCCCTCCCAGGATCTTATCTCCCAGTAGTCAGGAGGGTAGTGCAGCTGTATTCACACTGAGGAGATGTGTTCTCAGTGTACCAGTACATTTGGTGACTTTTAAGTTTACTCTAAGACCTGTCAGGTTTCCTAAAATAACGTACATATGTTTGCTGAGCATTCAAATGTGAGCAGTATTCCTTCTAGCTTTTGCAGATCTATTAACTGCTTCAAGGTATCTGACTCCCCGTAAGCCCAAGGTACAAACACCAGAGGAAAGGCATAAATGGAGACTCAAATTGCTACTTGCCTTATCACCAAAAGTTCCTGCTCTTCTACAGTCAAAGCAGATAGCCTTGTTAAATAAACTAAGTAAATCAGATTCAAGATCAAATGCAAATGTTTACTGTCTTTTGTCTTTCCTGCTATACAACAGAACTATTTACTGCTCTGATGCCTTTTCACAACTGCAATAAGAACAATTCAGACCTAGTACTTCCTTGTACACAGCTCTGGCTTCACCAGAAACACAATTCCCTCCTCTATTAATTCCTAAAAGGAATTAAAAATAGCTTTACTCAGGGGGTGTAAGCCCTGTTACAATACAGTGGCAAGGCCAGAGAAGTGTGAGAATGTACACTGAAGTCAGAAGGAAAATATTTTTAAGCAAATTAGCATCAACTAGGATTGATTGTTCTAGATTGCTAAAATCTTATCCAGATTATTAATACACTTCTGTGAGTACTGTGATCAATATTCTTTACTGAAGTGTGCATGATATTCTACACCTTGTTAAATATCAAGGTTTTGTACATTTTTGCTGGTAATTTAACACTTATCTTTGAAATCTTCTCCTTTCAATATCAAGCTTTCACACTAATCATGCTGTAACCTGAGTAGGCAACCTGATGCAATAGTCTTTTTAACCACCCATACCTATGTGAAATTTGGTGAAGGAATGAAACAGAAGATAAAAGAAAGGCAATCCGAGTATGTAACACCAGAACAATGAGAAAGAAACTTAAGAAAGATGAAAACAAGAAAAGGAAGGGAATCCCTACTGATTTTTATATAAAAACAAATGTGCAACAATGACAGGACAGACAAAAGAAAGGAGAAATGTTTTCCTCCAAGACAATCAGTAAGTGTCATTCATTCAACAGGGACCCAGAATCCTGTGAGGCACACAAGTATCTTTAAAGCTAATGATGGTCTGTGCTCATTATGTTCAACAACTGGAGAAATCCCTGGGAGAGATCTTCAGGACAGGCAGGTAAAGCCTCACAGATAATTACTTATATTTAAGAGCTCTTTCAGTAGCTTTCCCATTATGCAAGGATTCAGCCATGCATTTTATCATAGATGTTATCACTAATAAAATAAAACACAGTATAAACAAAAGACAAAGGCACATCAACCTCGAATGAACCAAAAATTTCCCACACCCCACAGAGATAAGGCAGATCCGTTTGATTCTGCACACATTCACTTTGCAAATAACATTTTCATCCTTACCCAGGAAGTATCAGCTATCATGTTACCATCACAACAGTTTCTCAGGGTTGCCTATGTAAGTTTCAGTCTTCAAGCAAAATAACCCACCCAGAAACTCAAAGGTCTGAATCTAAGCCTTGGTAGGTATAAGAAATACTAAGAAGTTGCTTGGGGTTTTTTAATAGCGAGTTTACATACAATGCAGATGTACAGTATACATTTCAGGGGTGATGCTGAGTCACAATATGAACTAACAGCCTTTATTCAGCCTGACAAGCACAGCAAGGCCACCAATGAAACACACTGTATACAGACAGGAAGAGAAGTTTCAAAAAAAAGACCCACTAAGCAACATCCTTATTAAGGTCTTAGTGCACCCTAAATGGAATTTAGATGTGCTTTCTTCTGGTCATTCATCACTAAGGTAGCTGAACTTAGTCTTCCATAAGTTCATATACTTCCAAGAGTCCAACAGAACTAATAACTTTTTAAAAAGTGGGATATTATCAGGATTGCAGTGATTAAAAATTTTTACTATTCTTGTCTACATGTTAGAACATTTTTGAAAATGAAAAGAAGAGTCAACTACATTTTTAAAGCTAATATCCCAAAATACTTTGGTCAGGGAGAAAAGGAAGGAAGGGGAAGCTTAGGGTTTTGGTTTTTTCTTCAAAAAAGTATTCACATTACTCCATTTGCTGAAAAAAGAAAGAAGCATTTCATTTGCAAAGTACACTTGTGTTATAGACTACAAGATCTATTAGTGTTTTAGAACCTTCTGTCTCTCCAAGAAAATTTCATACAGAAAGGTTTGCAAGGACAGGCAGCTCCGTAAAAATCAAGATCTATAATAAAGGAGTCATGAATGTAGGCACATAGCACATGGTACAAATATTGCTCTTACAACTTCTTAAAAGGCTTTCATCTAGCTTTTACAAGGATACTAATTTCTCAAAAGCTACATCATTATAAGAGCTGCTTCTAAATCCTCATGAGAAAGATTCTGAAATTGAGAAATGGAGTGTTAAGTGCATTCTGTGCTTTTATCTACTATGCCTACTGATGTTTTAGTCTTTCTTCAAAGACCAATCTTTTGTATGGCCATCTGCACAGCAAGTAAAGAAAGCAAGAGATGTTTTCCCAAATAAAGATATCACAAAACTGTGGGTATAGCCTTAAAACCAGATGCATACTTGGAATTCTTTGCAACTCATTAGTTTTAGTTGCTCGCTCAGCTTGACAATTCTAGCACCATTTGTACTTGAGAGACTATTTTATTACTGTAGGAAAGAACAATTTCATAGGACCCCCAAGAGAACTGAGAGATTTCCATCTGGAATCAAGCAAGGATCTACTGCTAATAAACCTTCCAAAAATGTTTTTGCCTCAGATGTCCATGTGGACCAAAGACCAAAACAAAAAAACCAAAATATTGTGGTTATGCAGAGATGCAAATTCACCTCTTAAAAAGCAAAGATCTCAGGTACACATACATATGTAATTAATTTAGAAATAATGTAAATTATGTACTAAAGATAACCTTTAACCAGTAATTTTAAAGAAACACAATAGAAAATTCAAAGTATTATATATATATTGCCCATATTTAAAGTGCTCAGACATTTTAGAACAATGAAAAATGCCAACCAAAAGTGGAAGCAGCCCTTCAGTGTCCTGCACCCTGTAATACAGATAATCCTACACTGAAATCAATTGCTCCATTCAATGAAAGATTAAAAAATAACAGATGCATTTCTCTTGTGTTTGAATGTACATTACTCACATTTTAAGCTTAATTAAATACAGAATACTCTGCACATAATAAAGTATATTAGACTTGCCAGCACCATACGGAGGCAAACAACCACCCACAATTTCAAATTTGTCTTTTTCTTTTCAGTGACCCTTCAGCACTGGCAAAGCATTGGCTTCTTTTGTTCCACAACAGAATAAGAAGAAACCATTTAATTACATATCTAACATAATTCCAGGTCTTTCCTTATTCTATCTACATTTCTTCAGACTTTTCATTTTAAGATGTTCAGAAACAAGTCATCCAGCTCTGCTAATTTAAAAGCATTTATTCATAACGGCTATTATTTACTCAATGTGTGTGGAATATTTCACATGCTGTCACAGAATGCAGTAACATATCTGGAAAGATCCAGAACATACCACAGTGGCACTTGTAGAACACTTACCTTTCACCCCTTATCATCAATAACTTCGTTGTTTCATTTAAAGTATGCAACTCAGAAGAAACATTGTGAAAAGGGAGTAGAATTGCAAGTGGAGGGAAATGAAAACTACAAAGTAAGTCACACAACTGCAGAGCTATGGAATGGCTTGGGTTGGAAGGGACTTAAAGGTTATCCAGTTCCAGCACACATGGCTGCCTCATGTGCAGCCTCTCAGCCAGCAGCACCCCCAAGTCCCTCTGGGCAGGGCTGCCCTGGGGCTGCTCATCCCCAGCCTGTGCTGAGACTGGGGCGTGCCCCAACCCAGGAGCAGCACCAGCACTGGGTCTTGTGTGCACTTGCCCCAATCCAGGAGCAGCACCTTGCACTTGCTCTTGTTAGAACTCCTAAGATTCCCATGGGCACATTTCCTGAGGTTGTTCAGGTCCCTCTGCATGGCATCCCATCCTTCAGGTGTGTCAACCACACCACTCAGCCTGGTGTCACCTGCAAACTTGCTGAAGGTGGACTCAATCCCTCTGTCTATATCAATGAAGAAGATACTAAATAACACACTTTACAGATCCCTAGGGAACAACTCTTGTCACTGATGTCCCTTATCCCTGAGCAGTTGACTACTGCCCTCTGGATGTGACAATCCAACCAATTTCTTATCCATTTAACAGTCCACTCAGCAAATCCTTCTCTCTCCAGTTTAAAGAGAAGGATGTTGGGGAGGAGCATGTCAAAGGTCCAGATAAATGACATCTACAGCTTCCCTTGTCCACTGATGGAGTCACTCCAACACAGAAGGCCACTTGATCAGGCAGGACCTGCCCTGGGTGAAGTCATGCTGGCTGTCTCAAGTCACCTTCCTGTCCTCAATATGCCCTAGCATGGCTTCTAGGAGCATCTTTTCCATGACCTTCTCAGGCACAGAGGTGAGGTTGGCAAGTTTGTAGCTTTCAGGATCCTCCTTTCTATCCCTTTTCAAGATGGGCAAAATTATTCCCCTTTTCCAGTCATCTGGGTCACATCTTACTCTACCCAAAGTCACCTTGTTTCTAAGATAAACTAGAAAAAGGGTAATTATTTAAATGAGGAAGCAAGAACATGAAGAAAGGTGAGAACTCACATATAAATAGAGGAAATCAATCTCTAGTCAACAATCTTTGACTAAAGATGCCAAAGTTAATGTTCAAACTGACACATGACAGGAAAATACACACCTATTAAGGCCCTTAAGAAATCCCTAGGGACTGCTAAATGAGGTTTGAAAGAGAACAGCCCCATGATTAAAATAATGTACAAAGGATGCTAAGATAAAAAAATAGTGAGAAATGGAGAAAAAAACAGACAAAATTATAAAGGCAGAAAACAAAGAGTGACATTAGAAGGAGATTAGACACAGCTGAGACCATGTTACAGGAATAATCCTCATCCATGGAAGACAGCTGAACCAGTGCTACTGGTTCATTAATCAGATAAATACCTCCCATAGCTCCCACACCTCAGA
Source organism: Melospiza georgiana (assembly GCF_028018845.1). Classification (NCBI taxonomy): domain Eukaryota; kingdom Metazoa; phylum Chordata; class Aves; order Passeriformes; family Passerellidae; genus Melospiza; species Melospiza georgiana. The sequence continues at coordinate 35,283,600 of NC_080435.1, forward strand.
AGACAACTCATTGCACCTCTCTGTGTTTCAGTGGTACTGAACTCTCATTTCCTCCCATCTCAGACATGTTTCTAGGGGAATTGCTGCATTTCCTGGGAGTCCTCTAATATCTCTTTTCTATTTTCAGGAAATTTTATTCAGCATAACATACTACAATACAGTATATCACAGTCTGGATTCCACTTTTCTGAACCCCTACTATCCCGTCCTCAGCATAGCTCACTGAGTGAAATGAAAAGCACTTTCCTCTTACTGCACGCTAAATTATGTATTTACCCCGCTATCAGAAAAGCAAGGTTCCCTTTTAGTCATAAGAGACATCAATTGTCAACCTCATCTCATGCCACCCTTTTGAAAATGGAGGGAGGAGAAATGTTTAAATGAAAAGGCAAAAGTAAGTATGAGTGCTCATGTCAAAGCTGGGAACATCCTGAAGTTCAGATAAGCATGTGCTGTACAAACATGAAATAAAACCACATAGTGGGGGGAACATAGGGAAAAACAACTTGGGATTTACTGCTTTGTCACCAGCAGGAAGTGAGAAAATGCTCACAGCCACCAAACCAGCTCCCTAGGAAACATCCAGACACTACACCTTCACAAGGGTGGCTTTTATTGCTCCACCTGTGAAAATTCACTTCCTTCTGTGCAGAGACATGCACAGACTATGTGTGGGGTACATGCACAAACTATGTCAGACACAGAGGAAGACACAACAGATGCACCATGAAACAGACAGAAGAACAGTCCATATACACCACTGCCTGTTTTACTCTAAAAACCTAAGTAACAGGTTTGTTATAAGCGGGAAAGAGAAGATGTTTGTGTTATATATTGGGCAAGATTCTCCATGGGATGAATTCACAAATTTTTAAGAGGCCTTCAAATGCACACAGAGTTGATTACAAATTTCTTACTGCTTAAAAGATAAAGTCTGATACACTGATAATATATAAAAACAGAACTAGAAAGATGTCTTATCACAGTTTTACTACAGATATCACCTTGAACAACTCATTTACAATCATTTCCTTCTGCAGAAAATGAGGGGTCACCACACCCAGCTCATGAATGTATGGGAGAGTTTGGCATCTCTAAGCACTTATGGGACCATCAGGTCAGTGTTACAGGGCTGCACAAATGCATTCTTCAACTTAATCACTGCTCAGAGAGAGCTGGAAGGAAGCCTCACTTAGCACCCGAAGTGGTACCTGGGTTACTGTCAGACAATCCATTCCTGCACTTTCCACTGTAACCAAATAGAAGAGAAAAAGCAAAAACAAAACTGCACATTTAGCTTTTGAATTAACACCAAGCCTACTTTCACACACAAAACCAGTCAGTATTACCAAGTTAAGATTTGAAGACATCAGCTAGTACTGTCTGAAACAAGCTAATCACAAGCTATGTCAGCATCTTCACTATATCCTGCTTCACAAGTTTCCACAGGGAACAAACATGAAATAAGTGTCTGATACTTCTGGAGAATTCTCAGTTTTCTTTACCCAAACATCCAGAAAACTAAACCAGCTCCCTAATAAACTAGTGGAGAGGAACAGAAAGCAGAGTTACAAACGTGGTCTCATCAGCCCCTTAAGAGGAATGCAGATACACTGTTATTGCACTCCAAGGACAACAGGATCAAGCCTTGCCTCAGCTTAGACCTGCCCACTCTCACAAATAAGCAATAATTTCTACAAGAATGATGAGAAGATTTATACAGAAGTAACTAGGAGTAGAACTGGACCCACAAGCATCTGGAACCATCATAAGCCCTTATACTCCCACTCCAAAACTGTTTTATCTTTCACAATAACCACCACTGAAAGAAAAAGAAGGGCAGTTTAATGCACTGTTCTTTTACATGACATGACTAACTCCAGTATATCTCTTAGCTTACAGAGCTTATCCTTAAAGTTTTCTTTTTGGGAGGTTGAAATGCATAATGTTTGCCCCCTAAAAAATTAAGTTACTGAAGTCTAATATTTTTTAATTGCATACTTCTTGTCCCCTAAAATGAAACACTGTTTAGCAACCAAACAGAACATGAAACTAGTCTTTTATGTAATCTCACAAGGACCTGAAGGTGCCCTATACATGGCTCCTATCTACTAAATTCCTGTATCAAGGTATAGGCACACTGGTTTCTTAATCCTTTAAAGGCTGTCACATTAGCCTTTGGTCAGATAAGGGCTCCGAGTTAAAATATCATTGGACACAAGGAGTTTACTTTTAAGACACTAAATGCCATATTTCAGATCCCATCAAATCATTAAAGTAAGTTAGAAGTCCTAAGTCCTAGCTTCCTCCTGAAAAATTTCAATGATAATCAATTAGCTTACCTTCCCAAAGCTTTCTCAAGAGACACCCCCAAGCATCTGATTTCCTGGGCTGGGGACAAGAACCATCCACAATTCAGTATGACCTTGGCAAACTGGGGTGAGCAGGGACAGTGGCGTGTCAAGATGTGTAAATGCGGTGGAACCCAACAGACACAGCTACCTTCAGCTAACACAGCAGTGACAAAATCGTATTGCCTTACTCCCAACACACATAAAAGCTATTTCTTCTGTTCATGCTTTTTAACACTGCTTACTGAAGTAATGTCATTACTATTTTGTGAAACACTACAATGCTGTGATTCACGCCCCCAAGGCTTTCAACTCCTTCCACTGACTTGACAGGAAATGTGGACACCTCAGGTCAGAAGACAATCAGGTGCCTAAGTAGACAGCATTAACTCACAAGTCAATGCAGAACTAACATAAAAGAGACTCATTTTAAGCCCAGACTCAGTCAAAAACACAATCTGTGTCTAATTAACAACTCTGCAAGGTACAACTGATCACCTATGGCAAATCCTTAATCTTGTATTTGGATATTTAAACAATAGTTTATATACTGTAATGGCATCTCAGCATCTATGAAACACATTACCCAGCCCTATAGTTACATACTAAAGGAACATCTGAAGCCTTACTAAATACACAGGAAACAGAAACATTAAAGAAACTCTGTGGGACAAAGCTTGCCTACCTGCTCTGTTCAAGTCCCAGTGAAGTCAGCTACAGTCTTTAGCTTCCACAGGAGTCAAATTAAATCAGAATCTTCAAAACAAACACTTCCATTGTGAATTTCGGTATGTATATTTCAGGCCCTGGTAAACTGAAAGGGATCCAAATACCCCAACTTATAGCAAACGCAGTCTGATGTTATAGCCAAACTAGTCAATTGCCCAGAAAAAGAAACATGAAAACATGTAAAGATTCAGTCTTGGTTACATTTTTCAATTACAGATCATACACTACCAATGATGTGGGAAGCATCCAGCACCTCATATGCTGTTGAATCATTCTTTGCTCCTCTGACAGTCACTTCTGAACAGCTGAAAATGCACACAGGCTACAGTAAAACCAATGTTTTAAATAAATAATTGACACATTAATTTTCTTAAGTTGTGAGTTTTACTAAAATCAGTCAAGAATAATGTTTTTTCAAAGAACATATTGAAAGTGTGTTCATACTGAAACTGAAATTCTGTACTGATCGAGACAAAAATTAATAGCTTGGGCACAATGTAAGATGATTCTTAAAAGGTCCTCATTTAAGGTTCAAAAAAATGTAAGTTAGGAAAATTTCAGTTCCAGTAACCAAGAACTCCATTCCATCTGTGAATGTGCCTCTGACTTCACTCAGCTGTCTGCTTACAAAAAAAGTCTTCTTTGTTTGATATCCCCTCATACTAGCGAACCTCTATATTTCCAAGCTGCAACTTCCTTTCTATATCTCACGAAACAAATCATGGAGCATCCTGAGTTGGACCCTCAAAGATCATGAAGTCAAACTCCTGGCCTTGCACAGACAAGCCCAAGAATCACACCATGGGCCTGAGAGCACTGCCCAAAAAAAGCTAAGCTTAACACAGCTCTTCTCCCAAAGAGAGTGGTATAATAAAACTGTAAAAAGGAACTTCCAGAGGTCCCATCCAAAATCAGCTGTTCTACGGTTCTTCTGGGGGGTTTTTGTTTTTTAAAGTCAGACCGCTTCTTTAAGGCAACCCCTTCAGCATAGATCTAGATTTTAATTTGTAAATTAAAATTGTAAATTTGTAGTTTAGGCACCCACCTTTAAATCTGTCCTTAAGACACTAAGGGCACCTGAATACAAGTTTTTTGTTGGCCCTTTCCTCTGGAAAGACACCAGACACTTTTTTGTCTCTCTGAATCTTGTAACTTTCATGCAATGAAAAACGTGGCAAAGGCCCAGGTGCAGAGCCCACCTGCAGTGGATGCCTACCAGCAAGGAGCTGGTGGCTAGCAGGAAGCGAGAAAGAAGCCCCTTTGCATTGTCACACATGAGCAGAGCACGTCTCTGAGCACCCATCCTTTCTCCACACTGCCTGAAAGCCTAAGGCCCCAGCATGGCATCCCACAGACTGACAAGTGTTTGCTGTTAGAGGGTAGAGTTGATTGTTAACCTACACTGAACAAACTGCCACTTCAAAAAACTGCTTGCCATGTCTATATTTAAGTCACAGAGGTGCTTACAGACTAGTCACTAACCTCTGGGTATATCAAAACTCTTGGACACTTTCTTATACTGTCAGGAACCTGCCATACCAGCTCAAGTAAATACTAACAGGAACTCACTCTGTGTAATTCAAATCTGTCAATAACTGATAATATTTTTCCAAATATGATTAACAATCTTGAACTGAGCATTGTGTAGCTTTAAATGAATACAGAAAGTTGATATGCTCATATAATGGCCCATTAAAGGCAAACAATTCAAGAGGAAGCACATGAACATCCTAGAATTTCTATTAATTACCAAGAGGGAGTTTTCCAAGCGTATACTGCATATGGCCAGTTATTTGCTCTTCCCCTCCTCCTAAATACACTAGCAAGTGGAAAGGTAGGAAAAATATTAGATTACATCTCAATTTTGCACCTCAACAACCCTGAAGAAAACCTATAAGTAAAGTTAAGGAATTACTGTTTTGGCTCTCCAAGCAAGTATTCACAAGATACAAAGAGTGTTTTCTAAAACAGCCTGCAAACATAGCACAGAATGGCCTGTGAAAAGGAGACCCAAAACCAAAATGTGTAAATAAAAAACTTGTTGGCCAGCACAGTTGGCAAGAAGAAATTAAAAGTATTTCTTTTTTGCAGATGAATTGCAGGCAAGCACCAAATTCTAGAGAAGTTACAGTTCCAGTTTTATCTCATGGTGATGCATCAAGAAAAAGGAATTGCTTCCACAGCAGCAGAATCTTAATAATTTAACCATGGCTTAAGTAGGAGTATGTTAATTTCTTATATTGAAATCTACTCCAAAACAAGTTTATTTATTACTGTTATAAATTTAATTGCACTGTTTTATGCACAGACAAGAAAAACTCAACCTACCCAGAAACCTGTTTTCCAAAGTCTCTCCATCCTAAGTGTTTCATACAGATACACATAATCTGGGGGCTTGCCCTATTATTAACAGATCTGTCTGTAATTACACAGAGTGTCTCACACTACTTAGAAACTTCACATATATAAAAAACATGTGCAATCTCTGGGAAGAGATAATGAAGTGAAAGTGTCTGAAGTTTAAAACCACACAAGACAGTAAAGGCAGAAAAACAAAAAAAAAAAGATTGCTGGAGCTGGCACCATTCTCATGTCTACAGCAAGACTAGAACCAAGTTAAAAGGGCAAAAAACCCCCAAGTTCAGCTTTTAGTGCTGGACTTTAATCCGCAGTTCATGACCGTAAAAACCTTCAGTAACTTGGATTCACAGCCACTGGTAAGAATTGTGCACCACTGCGCAACCTTGAACTCCCACAGTGTTCCTGTTTCACTGAGGAAATCAAAATACTACAGAAGTGTCTGCTTTTTTTCCCCTTGGGGCTGTTGACAGTAGATTAGCACTGTTATCTACATATAAAAGTCTGAAACTGACAACACACACATAGAGAAACCTGGGTCTTCCAAGCATCAGAAATCCAATTGCTGTCTTGTAAAGAACACAGGAACATTACAGTCCAAACTGCTCCCAGACCTGCAGCGCTTCAGCACAGCAGGAATCCTTTCCCAAAACTATCTGCAAAGAAAAATGATGAAAGGGAAAGTAGGAATATGTAATGTATCAAGCTAACTCATAGTCATGCAATCCCATTTACAAAGGAATCTTTTATACTTATGACAAAGAAGCTCCACAGCACTATCTTTGTCAAAAACCTCAGGTGAAGAGGACGTCTGCCTAAGCTTAATATGGAAAAAAAGGCAGCTAAATGTTCAACTATGAGCTCTAGAGCACCACAATGAACAACATGCCAGAAGTCAGCTGGGCCTCCAACAAATGTGTACTGCAAAAGAAATTGGACGACTGGGAAAAGATTTTTCAGGATGGAAGAGGATACTGGCAATTTTGAAAGAGTTTGAATACAATTATTTCGTTAAATGGTCTGATATCTTTTTGGCTCTCAGTTACCCAGTGCATATATTTCATGAGTCTAATTCTGCTATATACAGCTTCAGAAATGCATTTGCTTTTGAAAAATCATCATTCCTTTCTGTGATAGCAGGTTACCCAGAGGAGGGAAAAAAGTAGTAAGAGGCAATGTCCTTCTTCCCACCTCCCTAAAACCACTTTCTCCCTGCACACTACAGCCTAAATGTTCTATGACATCATTTAGGCAGGAAAACCAATAGTCCCATCTCTTGTTAACATAGTTCTTGTTTTGAATTACTATTACTATTTTCCTCTCCTTTTCTCCAAGCTTAAGAAATTTGTTGGGGATAAGATTAAAGATCTGTATAACCAAGGAATGCTACACAACAAGAAACCGTAAACAAACACACAATGTTTATTAGAACTGATAAAATACTAGATACATCCTAGTTTGCATTTCCTGACTCAGAACAAGAAACAAGCAAACCAAAAGCCTAAATTTAAACTTGCTTCTATACAGTTAAAGCAGCACTAACTCTGCAGTCATATGCAAAAGTGTATTAATGAATTCACTGGCATGTCTGGATACAATATATATTAATGTCAAGGCTTTTTATTTCATCCATTTTTCCAATCCCCAGCATCACCAGATCACCAACCCAGGACTAGGAAAATTAAGTGTTCCCCTGAAGGACTTGATTTTTCTCTGCACACATGTTAGCTATGGCATTCCTGCTTGGTTAAAAACAGAAGACAAGTTTTTCTTACCACCATAATATCCGAACACCTGTGATTAATACACTTTTGTACAACCTTGGCAATGTTAGCTTACCAGCTGGACACTGGAAATAGACATTAAGTTACAATGAAAGAAGAAAGAAAGAACAAATGCACTATTACTTAGACAGCATGCTTCTCCCCAAAGGAAACTAACAGCTACTATTTTGCAGAGCTGGCATTTAATAGAATTTTATTAATTATAAAACAGAAGATATCCCATATAGTCTTATAAGGTGCATTTTTTAATAAAAAGGTATTTTTAAGTTTTCTAAAATGTATGCTTTAATCTAATAACAATACTAGAAACACAATAAGTACCTATTGATGAATTCATCTTACTTAAGAAGTGAACTTCTAGTAAAAGAAGCCTTAAATAGTACAAAGAAAGAATATTCAACTAGGACAAAAAAAAAAAAAAAACCTTCAGACTGAGGACTTTATAAATGGATTATATTATTTTCACTGTCCAAACATCCCACATCCACACAGGACTGAGGTGATCTGAACACAAATCTCAAAGGAAAAAAAACCCATAAAGTACCTCTCTTTGACCTTTCTATACCTCATAACACCATGTTATCATCACATTTCCTTGACTTTACATGTTCCTATCCAGACCATGTCTAGGAGACACTCAGAAACCTGAGAATAAATGAAATAGAGATGAGAAATCAACATGTGCAAGTTAACAGAAATCTCAGTCACCAAGAAAGCACTCTTACTCAAGGGAAAGATACCCCTTACTTTCCATTGCACAATTCTTCACAGCCTTTTTTTTCCACCTGGAAATTTCTTCACCTGAGGAAGCTATCACAAAATGGTGATTGGGCTAACTTCCAAAATAGTGCTTTCACTCTACACTCAAAATGTTACAGTACATTTTATTTTCACTGTTTTACCTCAGCATATTTTTAAAGGTGCCATGCAACTTTAAGGCATAGTCCTGAAAAAATCAAGAGTAATAGATCGGAAATTAAGGCAGCATGACTACAATGTAACTGCATTTCCTCAAGCAGAAAGGCCTTAAACATTTCACTGAAAGTGACTTTTTCAAGTATTTACCAAGTAGAGCAAGATCAGCCCCATGGGGGACATTCTTCCTAAGGGCAAGAAGCTGTAAATTCCTATTCACAGAGCATGGGGAAAAAAATAAAATAAAGCCCAACACCTCATTATGATTACTTGCACTCAAACTACCACAAGTATTCTGTGTTCATTATGTTTTGAGTTCTTAGGACCTCATTAAAATAACTTACTAGAATTACAGAAAAAATCAGAGGTAAAGTGTGCTTGGAAACTACAGATGTGAAAAAGAAACCTCTGGGTTGCTAACGCAATGCATCACCAGCAAGATACAACATCCCTGCCCTCAGCTTACTCCTCCCTTACAAGAGATGACACGTTACAGACCTCCCCTGCTGTTAGTCACTGCAGCACTTATTAGATGTCATAATCAAAAGAAAATCAAGATACCTTATCATAATGTTCCAGTATTTTAGGCTGGAAAAGGTCCTGTCTGCCTCAGTAACGTTAAGCAGAGTCGCCAGATGATCCCCATCACATGAGCAACAACTCTTAAAACTCTGAAGAGAGGTGTCATGGGTCTGTGGAGCCCGTTCAAGCAATGAAAAGCAGTAACACTAGCTCTGACTCACAAAAGGAAAACAGCCAAGTTGAAGACATCCTAAGACAGCTTATATTTAGAGAAAGATAGAGGGATTTGCAAAGTGATGCAATTCCTTAAACATAAGCTCCTCTGTTTGACAGGGGGCAAAATATGATGAAAAAAGAATAACACATTTCTCTAAATAATGGTAAATATTTCCTTGAACTTCAGATTTCATCAGCTGTGGATTATCCATCACAAGTGGGTAATGACTACAAGCTACTGTAAATTTTACTTTTTTCCATTAGCAAAGCTGGCTCAAACAGAAAGCGGGGAAGGTGGTGGCGGTCGGTCCACTGGACTGACAAGGTTGCTCTTGAAACATCGTGTTGGAAGGGGAGCACTGCATCAGCTTAACATTTACTGGCCGGTTCTGTGCTTCTCTTCCATCACCCGCAGAGCCTCCCGAGGACGGTCCACAGGGACCGACCACTGCCGGGCTGCAGCAGCGGCTCCAGGCAGACTTCGGGGCCGGTGTCGGAGCACAGCCTCCCGTGCCGGGGCTGCAGGCCGGGCCCCCCCGCTCCCGCAGCCTCCGACGGCGAGGGCTGAAGAGCTGCGCTGCCGGACGCGCCGCCCGCCTCGCCCCAGCCGCGCTCGGCGGAGCCCCGCGGCCCCGGGAACGGCCGCCTCGGCCCGGGGTGCACGCCCGGCTGCCTCGGCCCGGCACCCCCGGCGCGCCCAGGCGGTCCCGGCGCCGTGCCGGGGCGGGGGACGCCGCCGCGGAGTTGATCACTAACTCGCCGGCCCGCTCCCTCCGAGAGCTCCGCCCGCGGGCGCCGCGCAGCCGGCAGCCCCAACGGGGCGAGCGCGGCGCGCCACCGAGGGAGCCGACGGGCACATCGCCCACCCCACGGCCACCGTGACCCGCAGCGCGGCGCCTGCCCCCCTCCACACCCACCTTTCCGCAGCCTCGGCTTGACTCCTCTCTCTTCTCTTCTCTCGCCTCCCCGCCGCAGCGCCGGGTGCGGTGCGCGGAGACCCGCGCGGAGCGGAGCCCGGTGCGCTCCCCCGCCCTGCCCTGCCGTGCCCCGCGGCGGCGGCCGCGCTGCCAGCGCCGAGGCGTGAGGGCGGCCCCACGTGCGCCGGTTGCGCCAATCGGGGCCGCCCGCGGGCCGCCCACCGCCCCCGCCGCCACCGTCCCGGGCCGCCCGCGAACCGGCGGCGTGGCGCGGCGGGGCGGGCGGGATGCCGGGGAGAAGCGGTGGCTGCGCGGGCAGGAAGCTGGCTTGGGAGGCAGGAGGAAATAAGCGCGTTGGAGCGGAGTTTGGGAGCGCTGAAGGGAGGGAACCCCAAACGCTGCTGCTCGGGGGCTGCGCGCCGCCTCCGCGCCCGCGGGGCCGCCGTGGAGCCGCCGTGGGGCCGGGCCGGCGGCAGCGCCGCTCCGCGAGAGCGCTCCGCAGGACAGGCGTGCTCCCGCCGCGGCCGGGAAGGCTCCCGCGGGCCGGAGTCCCGCCGGAGCCGCTGGGGCAGGCGGAGGAGCCCGGCGCCGGAATTGAGAGTTTAGACGGGCAAACCTCCAAAATGAACGTGTAAAGCGCCCTTTCAGCTCTCTGGCGAGTTTCGCAGCGCTAAACGTGCTGGGAACAGACACGCGTTCTCACCTTGGCACAGAGAGCCCGCGGGCGGGAGTCGGGCTCGGCTCTTCCCGGCGGCCCGCGGAGATCCCGGGAGCGGTCAGGTGTGCGATCGCTGCCAGGCCCCCAGCCACGTTCCTGGAAGGCATTGTCTCCCGCTAAAGCGTCACACGAATCACAGCGGGCTGCTCCTCCACGCTCGGAGGATAAGGCTGGAAACAAATTCTGCTCTTGTATTTCTACATTGGGTGTCAGTGACGTGTCCAGATCCTGGGCCGCAAGCACTGCTGTGTGTCCACTGTGGCAATGCTGGGAATGTAATGCTTGGAAATAATGAACCAGTCAGTTAGAAAATAAACATTCACAACATTGCAAAATATTTTTGTACTTTATTTTACAATGTTTAACGCTGAGTTTTTGTATGATTGTCAATGTGAATTGTAGTTGGTACGACTTCCGTTAGTGAATAGAAATGTAAGCGGACTGTTTCCTCAGGGGGTGTGTGTGTTTTGATCCTGTCATTTAATCAATGGTTGTTGATGCTACATAGTGGCAGTTCCCTACAGCCTCAGTTTTTCAGATCATTACACTCACTTGTGCTGCTGTTCCTTTAGATCTCTCTTAGAAATGCTGTGAAATCCATTCAGTGACTCATATTAATTCCAATAAATTTTGCATGGATATAATGGAAATAGGTCAATCTACTTTTGTAGGCAACAGCCTCCTGCAAATGTCTTCCTATTTTATGTATTAGAAGTTCAACCTCCAGTGGCCTTCAGGTGCCCCTCTGTATTAAAACCAATTTTTCAAAAGAGAGATCCCTTTTTTTCTGTGAGTATTATGGCCAGTAGAGTTCAGTGTCTCCAGCATCTGTGAATTTCAGGCCAGATGGATAGCCATGAATGGAAAACAGGGAGGACAGGCCACAGGTAGGAAAGGCAAAGTTGGAAACAAGGTTTGGTATTTTTTTTCTGATGAATCTGAGGATTGAGGCCTTCAAAGAGTTTAGCATGACCTTTTTAGAAAGATAAACTTGGGAACATCCAGATAAGTGATGCATCTTTATCTACTATCCAAATACTGGGTCATTTAAAATGTTATTTTCTAATTTTTGTGCAGCCATACAGACTAGGAATGCTGAAGTTACAATGGGTATTGCCTGATTACAGAAACCAAAAGAAAAGCTGAATATGTCTTCATGAACACTAATAATGACACTTTTCAGCCCTTCAGCCTTTCACCCCTTTTTTCTTCTCTTTTTAGTGTATTTTTGCAAGCTTTGGGTTTTGGGAATTTTTTGTTTTGTTGGGTTTTTTCATTTTGTTTTTGATTTTTTTCCTCTTCTTTTGTTTTCTGGTTCGTTTTTTTTTTTTCCCCTCTTGTAGGTTCCCCTCTTGCAAGCAATGTGTTTTAGGTAAGAGTAGAAATTAAAGTTCCAGCTTTTATTCTTGCAGCTACTCAGACTTTTCAAATTTGTCTAATTTTTGCTTCCATTTTCTTTTGAACTGATAGTATTTAATTTGAGTTACTGGACTGATGTTGCTAGAAATGTATTGATGTAAATTGTATTGCTGGCCTTGAGTTTATATTTAAGCATATAGCCTGTCATTTCCAGTGACATGTATGCTTGTAAAATGTCTTCAGTGTCCTTGGGCTTGTCAGGCTGAGTGGCATGCTTGGGCTCAGCCATTGTTCTCCTCCTATGGATGGATAAATTTATTAGTTACAGATTTAGCACACAAAAAATGTCCAGCAGCTTTCAACCTTCATGCCAAACAGGTGGGTTGCAAGTGAGTTTCCACATGGAAAGCAAGGAAAGCAAGTGGGTTTCCACATGGAAGCAGCTGTAAGCAACACAAAAAAATGTGTCAGTCAACCACATAAAATTATTTAAGTGCCTAAGGGGTCCAGTTAGATGAATGAATTTGAAAGGTTAATCCCACTGCAGTATTCCAGAATTCTTCACAGAGCTTACCATCTTGATAGTAGAACAGGACATGTTTGTGTCTCTCCTACCCCAATTCATAGTCTGTTATCTCAGTACAAACAAACCTCACCTCTAACATAAACATTCCTTGTAGCAATCTCTGGCCAGGAGACAGAGCTTGAACCGAGGTAGTGATAGTGTTTTAAATAATTTTAAAATATTGTACCAAAGCACATCTCTAAGAAGAATACTATTTGTAGGAGTGAGATCTGAGAAACAAAGTCAGAGCTTGCCTGTATGTCCTGTAATCCTGTGGGATCAGGAGAGAGGTCCAGATTCAGAAAGGTTCCCTCTTCATCAGTTCCACTGGAATAGAGATGAAATAGAGATATTGGTGGTTTTCTGTGTATAAGACTCATCTGAGTATTCAAAAGCAAACCTTAGCCTTTGCTCCAGGAACACATAAGGCTATTGAAATGGTTTGTGTGCAAGATACTTAAAATTACATTTAGATAATAAACTATTTCTGAGAAACGTGACCTCAGAATTAAGGCTAAAGAAGTGATTTGTGGGCCTAGAGAGCAGAAGTCTGACTGTTGCAGTTATGCAGTTGAACTACCAGAATGTCACTGATAAGCAGCTTGATAAAGGACTAACAAGCAGATATCTACAATTCCTCACAGCACTAACAGTGCAGGATACCCGAAGTCTTATATAGGAAATAATTTTTAAATGCATTATTTAAAGATATGTGGCATAAACTGAATGTACAAGGCTGCTAATGACAAGTGCTGGGCCTCATGCTTAGTGCATAGCCAAAGTCATTAAGCAATTTAAGTGCTTTACAGTGGCAAGACAGAGAAAATGGATCATAAGAAAGTGTGTGATACAATTTCCTGATGAACTATATAGAGAGGGGAGCTGTGTCCTGGACTTTGGAATTCTCAGGTAGGAGCCAGCACTGGGTTCTGAGTCACCTGCATACACTGCCCCCCCAGCTAATTGTTCTAGTCCTCAGATCATGAAACCCCTCATGGCAAATCCACCAAGTCTGTGGGTGGGAGTAGAGAGAGTCAGGGGCTGGGTGGTGGCAGGGGCAGTCTCTAGGGCAGGCAGTGTTCCTGTTGCCTAGTGGGAGAGCAGCCAGGCTCTGGGTCAAGAGGGGCCCTTTGAAGAGCTGGTGGCAGGAGGGGTAAACCCTTGTGCAGCGTGGATAAAAGCAGAAGCTACTCATCTGTGACCAATGCAGAACTACAGCACATCCCCACTGTGTCATCTGAAGGACCACCACTGTTTTTCTTTTTGCTTCAGAATAAATAGGTTGTGTTGTTTCTTCCAATGATGAAAGAATGCCTCCATATGTAGAAAAGTGGACAGATTTTCTTCTGTATTTTTGTGGAAGATACAAATAAAATTTTAACATAAAAAGATACTTCCCATGATCCTTGCTGAGTCGTATTTTCTTGTAGAAGTCCTCAGTATGAGCAAGTTTTGCTAAACAAAAAGAAATTTAATACAAGCCAATCCAGAGAATTAATATGATTTACTACTGTTTGCAAAAAAAAACCCATTATGTGTCTATGCAATGCAAAATTGATGTTTATAATAATAGATAGAGACTTTTTGGTGGTAGTAGGGTCATTTGACGAATTGCTTCTAGCCCTTTCTTACCAATGGAAGGAGCATTCAGGAATTCTGCACTTCTTTCAGCAGCAGAATGCATTGGCAGGTAGCAGAGGAGGCATTCCTTCTCTCTTATCTCCAGGACTGTTCCTTTCCCATATGATAAAAACATATCTCCCCTCAAACACCTTCCTGAAAGTATTCCTTCTGTGCGGCTGAAAGAGCAGCCACAAGGACTGAGCATAGGAAGCAAGACAGGCTGAGCAAAAAAGCATGTCAGGATATGGGATATTCCACAGCAGGATCTGTGGGACATGTAAAGCAAAGGAGGTTCATTGTGGGCCTCTCATCTTATGGCACCATAAAACAAGAGCAGGAAGTTTCACTACTCCAATATGTCAATAAAAGAACAGCATATGGAGAATGCTGTTCCACAGTCAAAAGATGGTTTTATTTTCTTTAAGACAGACAAAATGAGGCAAGAGAAATAAATATTTCACCATTTTTCTGTTCACTCTTTATTCACTGATATATTCTGGTGTTTATTAATTTCCTGTTTACGCTAAAAGCAGTATCTCTAACTGCAAACTCAGATGTCTAAGCCTGCCAATTGAAAATTAAAATGTTTCATTAAGTAGGAGCACTGTCCAAAATAAATAACCTTTAATTCAAATTAATTAAGATAACATCAAGATATGCAGAGACATAGATAGATATGTGTGTATCTATATGTGGACAGTCCAAATCCCTAATTACTGGGATACATTAAAATTGTCCCAGTTCCTGCAATGAAGGTACTGGATTGTGTTGTCAGAACATGCTTGGACGAGTTTAAAAATAACTATGTGAAAATGAGGTGAGTAATTGCCTTCATTGACCAGTGGTGGCTCAGAAGACTTGCAGGCACAGCAAGGTTGAGCAGGGTGAGGAGGCACAAGGGAGCCTCAGACATCTTGGAAATGTTTGTGATATTTTCCTAAATTTCTTTTAGAACATGCACTTTTCTGAAAAGACATACAATGTGTTAGGCAGCAGTGGAAGCTTTTAAGAGATTTGATTTTTCCATGCTTCTAGGACTGGAAAGACCCTGTCATTTTATTAGATCTGGTTGGCTTAGTCACTAATTACAGGTTTCTTTTGACCAGTAGATAAAATCTGTGCATAATGCTTATGATTATCAGGGGAGTGACATCATGTGCTGCCTGGCCTAGCACAGTATATGACCTAACCACAGAAATTCTGCTGTGATTTGTAATAGGGTATGGGGAATGCAACATAAAATTATATATCATTTGCACAGCATGCCTTGCTATTTATCATCACTTAATGGTTAGTATCATAGCCATGTGGACAGTGGTGTTAAATATCATGGGTCTGAGTATGACATCCAAGGACTTTAGAAAGGTTAGAAATATGCTTTCATGACAGTTAATTTAAAAACTTTTACATTTTGCTATTTGCTTTGGAGTCAAGAGTTCATAGAAAGTTAACAGCAATTATTTGAAAAAATACCCTTCATGGTAAAGGGGAGAAAAAGCAAATAGCACTGCATAATTTACTGTGATGCCTGTACAAAGCACTTGTGTAATGTTTTATCAGCTCCATAGTATTCTTTGCTAAATTATGTCCAAGACTAGATAATACAAATGAAAGAAACAAGTTTATTTTTCTATTCATCTTGCAGCTGTGAATAAAAAAAAGAGAAAAATCTGATTGCTTTGGGAAAGTTTTGTTCTTCTAGAAAACCATTACTTTGTGTTATTTCAGTGATTATGAACCGTAATTTTGTTTAATATGTAAACCATTATATGGTTTATATTTGAAATATAAAATGGACATGAAATATATTTCCTTCAGATAGGTATTTTTTTTTAAATAGTATATTTGAAATAGCTTGATGGTAATGAGAGGTAGTTTTAAAGACCATATATATAGATAACTGAAGATATGTGCCACTATATGCTAGAGAAGGCATTGAAAATAGATTTCTGGAAACTGTAGTCTTTTTATCAATATCATATTGTTGGTTTCCCAATTGTTTATGAAGATGCAGTTTTCAAAGCCTCCTTAATCTGACTTTTATTTTTGCATATGCAAGTGACAAAATTAAGGTCAAACCACCTTGACTTTCAGTTGGCTTTGAAAGCTATCTGAATGCTTTTGCTTGTGTGTGCAACTGCCTGGACTCATACCTAATACATACATATATATATATATATATATATATATATATATATATATATATATATAAACTCTCTGAATTTTAATTAAAGGAAAATAATTTAGGCAGAGTCTTGCATTCCTTTTAAAGTGTAATTCTATGATTCTATGAGACAGTCAAAGCTATAAACACAAAGATTTACAGAAAATTGTCAATACAAAGGAATCCATATTTAATAATACATTGTACCTAAAAAACAAGCATCTCATATCTCATGTCTGATTACAATTCAGAATTAGAAGAGTACCTTCTACTTTCTAGTGGTGAGATTAACAGATTTTCTAATATAAGTGGAGCCATGGATGAGAGATGTGGATAACATATGCTCCAGAGCAGTTGTAGATATTTTGAAGGTGAAAAGAGTGTTTTTAGTGAAAATCCACAGGTAATGACAGGTCAAATTTACCATTCTAAACCAATAAACGGAGTTACTCCAATTTTTGACAAATGGCATGCATAACAGTTTATAAAGTATATTTTACCTTTCCGAGTAAAGGCCAGATATGCAAAACACTGCATCTTAGACTTGAATAAACATTTTAAATGCATAAAATAATACACAAGAATAAGAAATGTAAAGTTAGAAGTATATTTTAAAAGTGTGGCCATGATTTCAAGGCAGCTGTTAGGTTTGAAACAGTACATTTTGTTCTGTAACTTTGTGGTTAAGGGGGGCTTGTTTTCTTAATGAGATTTACTGATGTAACTATAATAATTTTGCCTCAACTACTGTGTCCATAGACACATCTGTAACTAAATTCTTGGGCATGAGAGTGATGATACTCTCTCAGAACCAAGGGAGAGGTTGCTCAGGGGAGCAGTGGAATAGCCATCACTAGAGTGGGCAAATCTGTCCTTAAAGTGAGCCCTGCTTTGAGTTTGGGCAAAATTACCTCTGAAGGTCTCAACATAATAATATTTTCCAGTCACTCCATGACTGAGTTAGATTCAAGTGTCCACCTGAGGAACTGGGAGTAGGATCTTGATTATTTTGTAGGAACCAGCACAGACATTCTGGATCTGGATTATTTTGAGGCCAGCACAGACATTCAAAACCTGCCTGAGAAGGTTTAATCCTGACACAGCCCTGAGTGGGACACGAGGAGATGAACCTGGACTGCAATATCTTCTGCAAAGCTGTGCTCTGTCACCATGGTGGGCAGATGTCTTTCTCAGAGACTGAGAAAGTTTCTTATAATTCTTGTGACATCCCATGTAAAATCCTTCAAGGATTTCCAAGCTGTGTATTTCTGAATCTTCAAAGCAGGAGTAAGTCATAAGAAAAATTGAAAGGACTCACTTACTTATAAAAAAAAAACGTGAAACCTTTGCTTATAAATACTCATCGTAAGCAGAACACAATGAGAAGGCATGCTTTTGGATTACACACTGAACTGTAAAAATTTTTACTCACCAATATTTCTCCTTATATATATTTTTTTTTTTTTAAGAATCACCAAATTAAACCATAAAAAATCAGAAAATTAGTATCTACAGAGCAGTGGATTCAGCATCAGTCAAAAAGTAGAAGAACATAAATCTTTGAGAAGCTTTGAGATCTTGCCAGGCTTTATTCTCCAGACCTTAGATTTGTTGTTCTAATGAGTTTACTTCCTGCAACCAGCCTGAATAAAACACAAGAAGGCAGATACAAAAAGTCGTTCCAAAAATAATTTTGCATCATTGCTCTTTGAATTGTGTTGACAATTTTTTTTTCTAATACAGATTTGTAACATTAAAATAGATTTCATAGGGTTTTATCTTTGTTTTTCTACAACTGACCTTATGTCTGCCTCTTGTGAGGACATATTAAATTGAAAATAGTTTCAAAATTGTCACAGACTTAATGTATGAAATAGTGTTAAATTCAGGGATAGATTTGAGTCTTGCTGTAAAATCAGCCACAGGCCCTGTTAAGGCATTTAACAGTAAAAGATGTTCACTGTTTGCCAATTCCAGAGGTCATGCTGAAACTAGGTTAGAAATAATTTGTGTGGACATGCTGCTTGGATAAGGATTTATGAAAGTAGGAGAATGTCAGAGAATGATTTTTAGAATAGTAAGGATTATTATGTAGAAACCTACTTGCGATCTGAAAGCTGTAAGATGCATTGCCCAATTATCAACAGTAAATTATATCTTGTATTCAGAGGCAGAAAGAGTAAAATCAGAGGTCTTAATAAGGAAATTAAAAAGTTATTTAATAAACTTTTTTAAAATGTTTAAATATGTATCTATATCCTGCATATGCATATATTTCTGTGGTGATGCTATTTAAGATTGTCACATTCTGAAATAACCACAGTTCTTGAGGATTAAGTACAAGTGCCCTGAGACTTTCTGCAGCAGAGGCGAAAAAGCCGCTCGCAGGGAGGCGTAAGCAGTGCAAGGCCAGTGCATCCTCTCTGTGTCCCACCAACCCTGGAGCAGCAACAGGGATTGCACAATCCTTGCTGCAGAGCCAGGAGCCTTGCAGTTCAGTCAGCTCCATCTCCAGCCATAAAAAGGTTCCACTGCGTAGAAAAAAAAGAAAGCAGCAAGTGTGAATACTTAATAATTTTTGAGTTTCACTTTGTGTTTAAGATAATAAATTTTCAGCCCGTACATAACATAGTACTCAGCCTCTTTAACTATTAAAAAAATCAGTCAGGTGAAATGGCTTTGTGTACTCTGACAAATAATTAAAGGCCCAATGGATAGTTTTGCACTCATAATTAGCTGATTAATGCCACCATTTCCTCTGGGGACAAATGAAACCATATTTGTCAAAATAAACAGCTATGTATGTGTGCAGACACACACATATGCATGCACAGAAAGGTAAGGCAATAGATGTTCAGTCTGTTTATTTCTTTCAAAGATGGAGTCTGATCAATACTGTGGTTTTGACCCTAAAGCACTTACCAAATAATACAACTGATGACACCATGAGGTTTCTTTAAATACTAAAAATGTTGATTCAATATCTGTAGCCAATATACAGACATAATCAATTTGAGGAGAGGTTACTGTATTGACAATACTGCATTTGAGGGATTTGAGCACATGTAATGGATAGGTACTTTAAAAATTTATAGTCTTGAGGATTTAAATAAGAATACTTTGCCTTAGTGTTAGAAAATTATTTAAATTGCACACCCATTTATGGCCAGTAATGTTAACTTCCCAAGAAGGATCATAAACTCTCCAATTAATTGAAGTTTGCTCTTCTAGATATTCAGGTAATTTTAAAGTGTGGTTTGTTCTGAAAAGCTTTCAGTCTCTGTATAATAGTAACAATAGACGAATTTCCTTTCATTTAATTATTGATGTAAACATTTCTTAGCATAAGGTAGGAAGAACCTCTTTTGCACTTTAAACTTTGTCTTGATTAGGCTTGGTGTTTAACATTTCTGATAATGACCTATTTTTTAATGGATTCTAAATTATATCTCTTCCCTAACTTTAACTTTCTGCAAACTAAGAGAAGAAAAAAAAATAATAAAACATCCTCTGTCGATAAAAGAAAGAGAAAACATAATATGAAAACCAAACAAACTCTTGAATAAATTCAGTTCTCAAAGCACATTGAGTACTGTTACCAGAAGTATTTCCTGTGAGGCATTTCAACTAATTATATACAAAATATTAGAATGGCCTTTCGTTTGATAATTTCTTAACAAGTTTTGTTGTTACTTAACAGAAATAATGATGAAGATATGCAATGGATAAAATCTAGAATTTGGTTCCTACAAAATAATCCCTCCCACCTCCCCGAACACCAAGGTCTAGTATCATATCTCTAATTTGTATTAACACTTTGTTTTGTTAGCTATTCTGCTTTTGGTTCATGCTATCATACAGGATAACTGAGAAGAGAAAATCTGTGTAGAAAATAAGAGCATTTGAGAAAAAATTTACTGTATATAGAATTAATGTGCTTTCCATTGTTAGGCCATTTAGTTGTCATCTGGCACAGTGTCATCATGTGTTTTGCTTCACTGCCATACTATTTTTAACTTGCATATCTCTGGCAAACAGGATAAATTCTTTCTTTTATGAGCACTTTAGTGTTTAAATAAGCAGCTCTAAAATGAGCTTTCATTGCACCCATCCTAAGTGAAAAAAGTGAAAAAAGTGTGGATATCTCTTGTATACTTTTGCTTTTGTATCTAAAGGTAAACTTTTGGTTTTTTAAGGTGAAAGAAAAATAAATGAAATATCCATGTTGTGCAACTTCTGCCTCCTGAGGCTTGATTCCTTCTAAAGGGAAGTGAAGAAAGTAGTCAGGCTAAAAATACTTAAAATAAAAAGGGCAGTTGAGGAAGAGAAAACTGTGAAATTATGCACTCTTGTTAATGTCCAAATCCTGTTTTTTAGTGTTCTGTGAATGAGAATGTTACTGCAGCTAACTTGTGTTTTTCCATTGCATATCAATGTTGATAATCAAGATGTGCTGGCCCTACTCTGAAATGTGCACTTTGACTTTGCTCTGTTCTTGTAGCTCCCTAATTTCCATGGAGTTACCTCTTGTTTGATCTTGTAATCTTCTCAAACTTATTTTCTCCATTTTGCTCTGATGAAAGCAAATACTTTGCTCATGTACCAGTAAAACATCTTTCTATGACTGGAAAAACATTTTTTTTCAGCTGTTGTCATACAAACATATATATATATATGTGTGTGTGTGTGTGTGTGTGTGTATATATATGTGTGTGTGTGTGTGTGTATATCTATATATATATGTATGTATAGGATTTTAAAACCTCCAACACTCTTCTACTGCTTACAGTCAGTAAACCAAATTCACAAGACATTTTTTCTTTTCAGCTGCAATCTTTTGTTTGCATGTGTTTAATATTCTTCTGTGCAACAGTGCAGATACAAGTATTTAAAATGGTAAAGCCTTCTCCCCGAGATAACTGGGTACACTGCAGCAATACAGAGAATTATATACAAAGAACTGCACTGTGCACTTTTAGAAGTTAATGCAGTTTAAACTAAATAAATTGAAAACGTCATGGATCCCTTGACCGTTTTCAGAACATATTTGATTTCAAAATACTGATCTGTGATTTTTTTCTCAGGTGTTAATAGTGAGAACTCTGAATCAGGGAACTTTAGCTAGAAGGAGTGTTTGACGTAAGAAAAAAATGAAATTAAACTAGAGATAAACTTTTAGGAGAGAAAGGATTTTGTGAGTACCTAGGGCCATACATTCCTGTTGATTTAAGAGGGATCCCTATGGCCTCAGCTCACTTAGTAGTTCAGATTTGAATAGGAGTAGGTAGGAGTGCAGAAAAGCTCATACTATGGCATTTACATCTGCACGCTCTGGGGGCATGTGGGAGCCATTCCAGACTGCCTGGTGTTTTTCCTCTGCTTATCTGCATGGCACACTGAGGAGGCTTTTGGCAGCTGGTTCCTAGGCTCTTCTGTTTCTTAGCTCTGCCCTGCAAAAATAGCCCCTGATAAAGAAACATCACTGTCAGGACAGCATTGCCTTTCAGCCCCGTGATTTCCAGCGTCCCCTTTAGAAACCTTTCTGGTCTGCAACCTGAGAGCAGCTGGGCTTTGGGAATGGAGCTGTGCAGCCACAGAACATCTCCCAGCTCTCCAAAAAGTGCAGAGCGGTGGGCAGGGAACAGAGCTGGCAATGCATCTGACTGCCAGATGTCTCTCAGAAACACCCAGACACCAGCACCAAGCGGTGTCTGGAGCCTGGGCACAAAACTGACTGAGGGCTGTAGTGTGGCCGTCAGTGAAGGGGCAGCTTCCAGATGAGAGAGTCGATGCCCATGCACACAAATCTGTGCTGAGCTCCCCCTGCAGCTGGGGAGGTAGACAGGGACATCTCTGGCCATCAGAAAGGCTACTGCTGAGTATCGTCTGACAAGGTATTTCGGGAGGTGGCATTCACCAGTTCAAAAGCTCTCGCCCATCATCTTGGTGAGTGACAGGTACAGAAGGGATCATCTTTGTGCTTTCTCACCCCAGTTGTATCTGGGTTACGAACATGATGCTGCCTGTCATGTCTGTTCTTTTTAATTCTCAGTTCTTCACCAATCAGCACCCAGAAGAAGAAGAAGAAGAATCACTAACTCAAAACCTAACAATTTACTCAGATTATAACTGGTCTAACCCAAGTGTTCTGGTGTTTTTTTATAGATGCCCCAAGCTCTCATGAAGGAATTCTTCTAAAGAGCTAGTCATCCTGACAGTCCAAAGCAATGTGACATTAAAATCAGTCAATATTTATTTCACTTTCTACTTTCAAGATGTTAGTTAAGGTGATTCAGTAATTTTTTCTACGACTCTATAATAAAATAAAAATTTTATTTAATATTTATTCAGTTTTCATGATGAGTAAAGAGATTATTCAATACATAAGGTTTTGTTAAAAAATCCAAGATGTCCTACAGCTCTGAGACTGTAATTAGATTTTTCAAAAATCATAACTGATCAACTAATTGTTGAAAATGCAAAGCGAGCTGAACAAAGAGTCTGTTTTGAATTTAGCTATTAAATATTAGAATGAGCTTGTTCCCTAAAGTCAAAATTATTGAAGAACTTTACATAAATATACAGATACTGATGTCAATACTTTCAGACAATTGCCAGAAGAAATAAGAAAAAAAACTCAAACCACCCACTATTGAGTTTTATGTAATTTTTATTTACAGATCTTTGGAAACAGAATATAGCACCAAAGGACCATAAGTGCATTTCCTTAAAAATATACTGCCACTTTGTAGTGTGCAAAAAATATTTAAAATAGACAGAGTGAAGAGCTTGCAGATATCAAGGTAGGTAGTTATTTTTAGGTAAAAATCCCACAGAAGAAGCACATAATATTGAAAAACACTGAAAACTACTCCCAAAAATCTTTTTTTGCAATGTCATTTCAAGGGGAAGCAACTTAAAATACAAAAAAGAATTCATGTTTTTAACTGGGAATTCACATTTTGTGTTACAACAATTAGCTGGGAATTGACATTTTGTATTACAACAACTTGTCTAGGATAAAAATTGTATATAGACAATAAATATTATTATGTAATGTGATTTTTAATTTAAAAACATATAAAAATCATATTTAAATTTATGCTTTTGCTTCTTAAGATGGCACATTGCAAGTGCTTGCTTCTCATGTGGGGGATAATTAATTCCATTAGAACCTAATTTTGCTGACTGGGCTGACAAAAACTACTTCCTGATATCACATCATAAATGAAAACTCTTTCTCAGATATTTAAAATATGGTTCATTTAATGTAGACACAAGAGCACTAGGCTTTTTTTTCCAAAATGTAGAGATCTGCAAATAAGATGCAATTGCCTTAAAAACACACAGAGTCTATAATAAAGAACATACACTTGCCTGATCAAATGGAGGATGGGACACAAACTCAGACTCAGTTTTCATGGTGAAACAAGTCTAACAATAGAATCCTTTTCATTATATGATAAAATCATAACACAAAAAGTTAAAAGTCCATACTCAGATAATGAAGAGCACTTTGAATCAGAACTGTATTTTGAAAACATCTTCATAGGCTACTGTGTCTGACACAAAAGTTATTTCAGTATATGGTCATACTTTGAAAATGTTTCTTATATTTTCTTAGATGATGATAGGGGACTATGGGAGTTTATTTTTATTTCCAAAAGGAAGTTTAGATGCTGGGCTTTCAGGTAGCTGAACTCCACATTGTAGATTCAGGTTTCTGGAAGAGCGAGCGTGGTTATGTTAGATATTCCATTGGGTAGGTGGAAATGTAAGTATAGGAAAAGAGGAAAGGAAGGGCCTTCATTTTCTATTCTTGGTCTCAGAAAATCTACCAATTTGTCATGTTTGTCCTAGTGAGAATGGATAGTGAGCTCTTCACAAGCTCCTTGCTCTCTTGCCGTTGTGGAAAGGACATCTGACATAAGTGTCCAAGTGTCTGTACCTGAAACAGAGATGCCTTGAGTGCTTCAGCTCCCTAGGCCAGCTGAGTCATCACATGCATGACTTACTACTTGGGAATTTTTCAGTTGGTATGCATTTTTTCATAGTTCCTTCCATGTGAAATCCCTCTCCATATTCTTTCAGAGTATCCCCACATGCTCTGCTGCATTTGGAGAAAAATCTGGATGAATTCTTTCCTTGGGGAATTGCTGCCAAATTCAGAGTTGTGTTTTGGCCAGTCTGAAAGTGGGAAAAAGAGAAGAGAGATCTTGAGAAAAACATGAAAAGGCTTGTGGGATTGACAAGGGGACAGAGAAACAACAGCAAGTTTTCTAGAACATGTTCTGGCACCAGCCTAGGCAACATCTTCATCAAACCTTGGAGTCCTTGGACGCATTTTTATCTGCAGTCTACATAGAGCAGATTGCTATTATGTACAGTTCCAGTTTTAGTGTAAGTTGGAGAAAAAAGGTATGGTGGTAATCAAGGCATCTGTGGGGACCACCTGAAAACTTATTACATGCCAAATATTCCCATGTAAATGGGATGGAGGGCATTCATATCCTGAGGACAAAAAAAGACCTGCACATGCCAGTGAGTTGCTAGATACCAGAAACGAGGGGGTTTGCATCAGCAAGGAGAGGACTGTTTTTATTCAGTTCCTGTGTGGCTTTTCTGGTGCTTGTAAGGACATCTGGGACTGACGTGGAAAGAGAAGAGAGGGTCATGAGGAAGTCACGATCCTTTGGGGATACTTCTGCAGAAAGCAGGTATTGTTGTCAGATGGATGCTGCTAACACTGCAGAGATGGACTGATAAACACATCTGAGCCTCACATAGTTTGGTAGAGTAAGACACAGCTATGGAAGAAAAAATTACCACTGATTTCACTGAAACAAATTTTCTCTTCATGCTCTAGGCTATGAACTCGTGGACATTCAGGAATCTCTTCACCACTCTCCCAAACACTCTAGGAGTGTTTATAGAATGGCATGGGTGGAGAGTCTGTTCACAGCAATTATCTCTGCTTCAGCAACTAGAACCACAATTCCTCACACTCACTCTAAGTGCTATAATTATCTCTCAATACTTGGTGACTAATTCAAAGCCAAGCTCTGTTAGAGGCTGCCCAAGTAATATTTTAAGTATATTTTTAGAAGGCTTGTTTTTTTGGTCAGAAACAAAATAAATGAGACTCTGGTAGTTCTTACTACCTAACTAATACACACCCTGGACACAAATGCAGCAGAATTTAATTCTATCTTAAGTCAATGAAAAAAGCTGTATTCTGGCAATACAAGCTGCATTTTCTATAGTCAGTAAGGGCACTTTTCATTTCAGTCATATATTAATCTGAAGAATTCAGAAATATGTTGCTAATAGATCTCTACCAGAGCCTTTGTGAGAATAGATAATATGTCTGTTTCCTAAAGAGCTTAGATTAAGGCAAAAAGATAAAAAATGGGAAGAGAAATTAGAATTCTCTGACTCAGTGACTAAATAATCCTTTTTTCCTGCATACTTTGCAGACAGTAGAGGTGTGAAATACTAGCCTAAAAGGTAGTTTTCCTTTCTAAATCAAACTAAAGGAAAAATAACATCTTGTAAGAAAAGCCTGCAGAATTTTTAGTGTACAAGACAGCATAGCAGGTCACAAATATACTTCCACAGTTTATAAAAGCATCAGTGTAACACTTTCCTGAGGCAGAGACAAGACCTTTATTTTCCCAGCATATATATATTTTTTCCCCAGAGGACATCTAGGAGTCTGATATCCCTCGGTGAATACGAAGGAGACAGAGTTTTCTGAATGCAGACTGCAGGCATGCAGCCTTTAGCAGTTTACAATCCACTGAGAGCAAAATCATGAATCTCATATTCCTTGAGAGCACTTGCTCTGCTCTGACCCATATGCAGGCCTTCTGTGGTCAGAAGAAATTTATATCCAGATTTTGAAGCCCTGACAATAACCCATTTCAGGCTGTAGAAATAGCTTTTTACATATCAATTTTTTCTAGGTGCTTTGACATGATTTGATGGACTCACAGCTTCTGGGGCTGCTCTTTCAGGAGAAAGTACAGTCATCTTGATTCAGTCTCTACTATAAAGGCAGGAGGGTAGAGCACAGTAAATGAAAAATAAACACAATTTTTTCCTGTATTAAAAAATAATAGAGAAAGATAACTTTAGGAAGATAGTTCCACTTATAGCTGATAAACATAAAATGTTTCTTTTAAGCCTCCAGTTTTACTGATCTTCCAGAATCCAAAAGAGAAAGGATAATATAAATACCCTGGTTCTTGTGCTCTTCTGCATGCACTCTCAGCCACTGCAAGGATTAGATAAGCATTTGCACTGACCCTATGCAATATTCCTTTTATTTCAATTTTCAGCTCTTGCATGAAAAGTCAAGAGAAACATAACATAAGAACATTCACAATAAGAAAATGCAAAACTAATAAATTATTTCAAGAATAATGGTGTACAAAACCGGGGAAAATAATAAAAAATTCACAAATAAAATTAGATTTATTTTTTAAATTTAACATTAACGGTGTAATACCAAAGTGAGAGGCTAACAGAAAGTAAGATTTCTTTCCTTATATCTTTAAGTAATTCTATAAAAACATATATTATTGTGCAGAATTAAGTAGTTTAATTCTTATCATCATATTCTGAACATATTTAATTTTCTTTCTATAACATTATGATTCCTGTCTGGATCATAATTAATATGAAAGACTTTCTGTGAGTTACTTGTAGTGTTAGTCTTTAAATACTCTAAAGTACTGGAGTGCTCAACCCAGTGACATATAGTTATTTATTTTACCTAGCATTTGTTTCACCTCTCTGTACTCTGGAGGGGTTTACAAAACAGGTAAAGGCTCTACCATGACACACTGTAATCTGGAATATGGATTAGTATGTTCATATTTATATTTAATAGTTTATATCTCATCTCAACCTGCTGCTGCCAGTAGTATTGCATAGCTGCTTAGCTTGGATTTGCAGAGACCAGTCAGATATAGCCACATACTTATTCACACTGATAAAGAAAATTTGTATTGCAGTGTTATATATTTCATTATCACATGCTAATAGGTTTTCCCCCTTCTCTTTCCTTACCTTTTGGGAAAACATAGAAATTTAGTGGCTTGTAGTATAAACCTTAGCTTTTAAGCTTTCAAGCTGACTTCCATTGCCTGCAATATTTGCAAATGTGCAAAATGATTCCATACAAATGGATGTATGGAAGTATAGCAAGGATGATTCCATATAAACTAACTGCCGTATTTATTTAAGTCTGGTTCATTTCAAATAAGCAGCACAGTCAGATATGAAGCAAGCAAGCAAATAAGGAGTGACCTGAAGCTAGAGAGCTACCTGGTGAGACACCTGTGCAGTGTAGTTTAATACACATATCTGGAAAATTACAGCCTTGTGCTTACAAGGTCACAAAAGAATTCAGCATATTAAGTTGTGTAAAATTTTTGGAAACACCTAATAGCACAAGTCTTTACACAAAGTAATCTGTTCATGGACAAGGATCTCAGCTGGTATTCATCTGACATATTTGCAATTTCAAGCATTTTTGAATGATTAACCCCTCAGATACTGTTATACTCAGGAAGAGTATAATTTACAACCCCAATTTATCCAATATTCATTTTCTCAATAATTTCTAGACAGATTTTTGTAATTTCACAAGCACAAAAATTTTTCTTTCCAACTCATTTCTCTTCTTCACCTGTCAGATTTACAAACTCCATCTGGAATCTGAAAAAAGCAATCTGTTCATTCCTTCCACTCCCCTTTTAATGAGGACTCTGCAGACAGAGAGCTAAGCTGACAGTGTGGATGATGTAGAAGGAAAGCTGGAGACCAGCTCAGCTCGTTCTTCCATAACTGTATTGATACCATAGCACAGAAGTGGAAAAAAATCTGTGTCATTAAGGGAAGTACATGTGACTCCACAGCATCCAAGGGTGTAGATTAGAGTAACAGGACAATAACATTATTTGTTTTCCTGACCATAAGCTCTGCAGATTGGTTTATTGTTGTATTCCGTTTTATCACATTCTCACGATGCCAACAAGTAATGAACCATGAATGAATTTATTTCTTTATCTGCATCAAGAAGAAAACATCTCTGTACAGCTTCAACAACAATACAAGAAACACGACTGTAGCAGACTACAATGTCTTTCTCCCTGGAGAAGGAGAGCCTTTTTCATTGCCCATAGAGCATTGTTAGACTCAATCTGATTATTGTGTTCTCCTGTGAGTAGAAATACACATTCAGTACCTAACTATGAAAAAACTCCAACAACAACAACAGCAACAAAAGATCTGATTTATGAAACCACAAAATAAATAGGAAATAAAAGATATCTGTCATCTTAAATGACAAGCTCATACAGCTAGCCTTTTTTGGGAAAGTGCCAGTTACCTCCCACATACGTGACTGCAGCTCTAACATTAAAAAAACAGACATTCAAATCATGTAAATATAACCAACTTTCTGAGATACAACAAGTATTAAACAGTTTCACATTCATTCATTTGAAAGCATATTGGAAAAATAAATCCAATCTGCACTGACATCTGTTATTTTACAGTTTTTCAGTTAATGTGATACAGCTAGAAAGTGGATTATTTTCCCTTTCTGAAAACTGTAAATAGTCTTTTCTTTATGAGAGAAAACAAAATAATTTACTTGAGTGAGTTAAGAGGTATTCAGGGCCTGCTCTCTTTACTGTGTTTGGCGTATACTTGAGGGCAGAATGAACAAAATAGACCATATAACAAATATCTGACAATGAGAAAAACAATTAAGAAAAGATATTCATAATGAAATTCTGCAGTCTGTAGTTCCATTGTGTGAACAAGAATTATTTACCTACTAAAAGCACAGAGAGGCAGGTAAGAAACATAATTGGAATTGTTAAAGGATATTACTTGACTTATATCAGTGAATAATAAGAAAATTGTTAAAATACATTTTACTTTTCCATTTGCTTGACATATGTGCTAATGGACGGGGAAGGAATTCATATTACTTCATTAAATGACAGCTGTTCCCTGTTCCAATATGCCACACAAGCATTTAAATTCAACAGGGTGAACAGTGCCACCTTCTGAACCACACGGGATGAACCACACGTATTGGGTGGTTTTGTTAAAAAAAAGAAAAAAAAAAAAAAAGAAAGGAATGTCATTTCTTTTCTCATGATTTACCAATATTTGTCTATAAAAGGAAGCTTTTGCCATTTCATGTTGAGAAATATTACTATTAAAATTACTTCATATAGGAAAAAGCTTTTTTTCCTAGGAACATGGATACATTAAAAAAAAAAACAAAACACCAAAAAAACCCCAAAAAAATAAAACACAAAAAAACCCACCAGGTAAAACAGAAAATAACAACATCAACATGTTTTGTTTTTCCAGCAGCAGAAGGAGATTATTTCATTA
The DNA here is from genome assembly GCF_028018845.1 of Melospiza georgiana. Taxonomy (NCBI): domain Eukaryota; kingdom Metazoa; phylum Chordata; class Aves; order Passeriformes; family Passerellidae; genus Melospiza; species Melospiza georgiana. The sequence goes on from NC_080435.1 coordinate 35,313,243, forward strand.
TATATTTATGTGTAATTTTCCCCTTTTATTCCTGGGGAAAAGTACATTTATATATTCAGCTATTTTTTTTTTAACACTCCCACACCCTCAAAATGTTTTCCATAGATTTTCATTTTTAAGCTTATTTTCTTGGTCTTCTTTGTATACAGAAGCTAAGACGCCTCAAAAAGAAATTTTGGAAAATTTGGCTACTGCCTAAACCTGCTGCTTTATATTTTTAACTTTGTCACTAATATATGCATCACAGGTATGTGAACTAGAATGACTCTGAAACAATTGGCATTTTGTCCTCTAATATCCTATCAAACTCCCTTTATCATGGGTATAAACAGCTTTCAGTTATGTGTAATTCAATATCTTCTCTGAACAAGGATTCATGTAGTATTAGCTAACTTCTAATAGCTATTGAGCTGTAATTTAGAAATGAATCAATTGTAAATTTCTGGTGGTTGGTAATAGTTCTCTGCAGATTTCTTCCATAGCATTTAGCCTATTAAACAGACAAAAATAGTTCATAAAAAGGACATTTTAAGAAATTATTTGCCATTAGTTTCAGTACAATAGATTAAAAGACATTCAAGTTCTAAAGATATTTCCTTTGGTTTTATTTAATGTCTAGAAAGTCAGCCCTCTTGGGGGGATTAAACTTGATTTGTTCAGATAAAAAATTATTCTAGTATTCCATATAATTTAAGGGCTTAATTCACCACTTGAACATCTTTGTCATAGTACAAATGACCTTTTTCAGCTCACAGCTTATTATGATAGGTATTAAGAGAAGATAAAAACCAAAGGAAACAACTATTTGCAAATTCTCATGTTAGATATTTATTATAAATGAACATTTTTATTTAATCATTTGGATTCCATTACCCAAGGAAATAGTTTTGCTTCAAAAATATTCAAATAAAATCTGACTTGTTACAGAAATTAATAACATAATTCATAAATATTTATAGTTTAATTCCAAGAGGCATTATAAATTTAAATGGAGTCAGCACAATTTTAAAAATAGTTTTATAACTAATCTACCTTTCACATATACACAGAAATGCCCTTCATCTAGTGTAATATAAAGCTCATATTTTGAGATTTTTTTTCTTATAACTCATATTTTTTACTGATTAAAAAAGTCAAGCCTTATTTTGTCAAGTTACAGCTCACCTCTCACTGTAGATCAGTCCAATCTTACCACTGTTTAGCAAAAGCCTTTGACAAACAGGCTAGAATTCTGCAAATATGCACAATTCTTCCATTTTGACCCCACCTTTTTTTTAAACACAAAAAGTTTAGTCTGTTCAAGGAATGCTGTAATTTCACTTACTGTTCTCTAATCTTCTAATGGGGGGGACAAAGGTCCCAGAGATGAGACTGTGCTCTGCTTGGAACGAGACGAGGCATCCTTAAAAAGGTCCACCCTGAAAGCAGGCCTCTGCCCCATCCCATGCCTGGTGGTGAGAGCACCTTGGCATGGAAAGGAGATGTCACAAGATAGCAGGACTCTGGGCGGTGCTAATTGTGACAAGAAGTCCGTGGTACAAGGAAGGACTCCGTCTACTCTTCATGAGCTGAAGATTTGATTTTCTAAAGTGTGGTGCCAGACCGAGTGTGGATAATTTTGGGAGTGTGGATAATTTTGGGAGATGAATTGTACTGGGATCTGGAGGAGGAGGGGGAAGTGTTTCTGTGTAGTTTTCATTGTCCTTGTGATTTCTTTTTTTTTGTGTGTGTGTGTGTAGTTTAGTAATTGTGTGTAGTTTAGTTAATAAACTTTTCTTTATGTTTAAGCTGGAGCCTGCTTTGCTTATTCCTGCTCACATCTCACAGCAGATATCAGGTAGAGGGTAGATTCATGGGGGCTCTGGCTTTGCCAGGCCCAAACCATAACAGACAGTAGTCAGAAGAATGAGGTGAATGGTTCCTTCCCACACTGGAAGGCAAACATCTGGATGAACAGGTTAGTTGTTCTGGTATCAGTGTCAGTACCCAGTCCAGCAGTTACCCTTTGGTCATAAAAAATTTATTATTTTAGTTCTTCCAGCATTTATCAACCCTGGAAGAACTAAAATATACATGAACCAGAAAAAAATATACACGAACACAGTAAAATTTCATGAAGCTATCATTATTTCTTTATATTAAGGCGTGATTAATAGAAAATTATTAGGGCCTTAAATTTCCACAATATGAAATGAACTTCCTATGATAGATTGGAAATTGCATTTGCAAACCCTATGTACTATGTCTGTTGTTTGCTTTTTTTTAATTGCAAGCACCAAGTTGTCTGTTTAGTACCTTGAAAACTACTCCTGCTCTGCTTTATCTATTCTCCAGCACTTTTATTCTCTATATATTTAAGCTTCAAACCAGTAAAATTTATATTGCAGCTGACACAGCTATCTCTAAGACCAGTGGATAGTTAATCTCCAGAACTCCTGCAGCTGTCCTTGTGTTGATGTTACAGCACAGACACAAAGCCACTCCTCACCCACTCACTTGCAGACTTACATACTGAGCATACTCAGTTGTAGCCATGGTGGACTTGAAATGTGACAGTATAAAAACATGGTGCTTTAGTGCCAAAAGGAGAAGATACCATTCTTTTCCCCAACTTCATACATTATGAGAGAACAAGCTGTACAGGGAGAAGTTCACCGCCCTTCTTAAAGGGCTACAATGCATTTTTACCTCTAAATATATGCATGGACAGTATTTTATATGAGGAGGCCTTGTGCTTCAGGGAGAAGGTAATTCTGTTTTTAGCCTAAGCCTGAAAGATATTGAAAGGAGGCTCCAACAGTATGGAAGCATTTTGTATTTTCAAGTATTTGGAAAATGGCTTTACATCTCAAAACACAGCCTCTATAAAAAGCAAAATAGTACGTCCTCTGTGACTTCTTAAGAATAGGAAACTGAAGCCAAGTTTTTATTTTGAAATCCTCTTTTAAATTCACCTAAAAAGTCTCAGCCATTCTACCAGTAGTAAAAAATAGACTTAAAGAAGTACTTCAGCTCCAGTAAGCCCCACAGCAAAGAGCATTCCTCATACAGCAGAATGAACTGTAATGAGTCTAGACTAACCCACATCTCAGTGTAAATGGCCTAACACCTTACTCCTTTCTCTGTATGACCATGTGTAGATCCTAAGATGGCAGTATCACTGAATAGATGAAAATCATGGAATCCAGGCTAAAGTATAAGAAAGAATCCTGTAATATAGCAGAAAAGAAATCTAACTGTAAGAGAAAAGTAAGATTGTGGTAGGTTATTCATTCTGATCTTTACTGCATATTTGTCTGATTTACTTGCCAATATAATCCTGCAACAAATAAATGCTGCTAATAAAATCTCTAACTGTCATTTTAAAAAATATTTGAAGTAGCACAGTAAGCTTATACCACAATCTGATTCTGGCAATTCTCACAAGAAAATTTCTCAGCAGCCATTTCAGCAATTACAGGTCACCACTTCCACCAGAGAAATCCTTCTCACTCCTTACCTGTATGCTCCCTGCTCTCAAGGCTCAGATGTGTCCAAAATTTGTTCATGTGTCAAAGTAGTGAACTGGATGCAGGATCTGATCTGACAGAAAATGATTCCTTTGCCTCTTCTCCTTCTTTCCATTTTTATCTGTGCAGCTCTCTTGCTGCACACTGTACAAGCACACCCAGACATTTGTGCTGGTGTAAGGATGGGACGAATGAGAACAGGAGCATGTTTTTAGTGGTGGCAAGGAATGCTCTTCCCAGCATCTGTGCCAGCTTACATGTGCTGAAGATGTTTATTGAACAACCTAGCTGACTCTTCAGTAAATCTGATGTAAAATTTAATTAGTGCTTTGACTCTATTCTTATATGCATTTTCAGCAATATTTTGGTAAAAACACTTATGAATTCTATAAGTCACCAAACTGACTAAACATTATTGATATATTGAAACTGCATATATAGCATGTGTTTTAATATACAATGAAAATATATGATGCATAGTTTGCATCAGAGAAAATATATGATGGAAAATTTGCCCCATTTTGCAATAACAACCAATTTTTTGGAATTCTAGGGATTTTACTGTCTTTTTTGGAAAAAAATATTTCTTTTCTGTCTGACATTACCTGCTGAACCCCCTCAAAGTATAACTGTTCCAGACATAAATCTCTTACTCCTCTTTTTAAGCCTTCAACCTTCTCACTTTCTGCTCTGTCAGCATCTTTATTTCAGAGAGTTATTATTTTAGAGTCTTGAAGAGTTATTCAAGTTTCAGAAGTGCTTTTCTATGTAATATGTCTTAAATCAGATGAAATAATAGTTTCTCCTACAAATGAAAAACAATGAAAATTTTAACAATGAAAATTAACATATGAATTATATACAATGATAATTAACAATGAAAAACAAATGAAAATTTTAAAAAAGACAAAATAGCTGTACTGTGGAAGCTTGCATCTAGCATTGCCAGGCCCTAAAGCTTTCTAAAGCTGCTGAATTGTCTTACAAATCCATTTGGGTTCCACATGGAGTTATATTTTTGTTTATTTTTTTTTAAACTTACCTTTTATTGTTTGTACTCCAAAGTTTTTCCCTGAATTAATGAGGACAAGATCCTTACTTGTTATACCATGAAACCTGAGGCTCCAAGATAGCACAGATGCTAAGTGCTAGAGAGTTAAAAAAAAAATCCAAAATCTGCTAGGTAATGTTGATGTCTAGGGAAATCACAAAACTGCCATTTTATTAACATATAGCTGTTATTATAGCCAGGAGGAAAAAAAAAAAAAAAACCCATTCCTGGTAACCAGGAAAATGAATACAGAATTTCAGATACCATCTGTCTGTGGCTCAATAGTTCTTCTTTCTTGGAAGCTCTATTTACAGTGCTACAAATGGTGTCTATTTACTGTAGTAACAGTTATGCAGTTGAATTTCAAAGTTCACATTAATTTAAGAAACTCTTTAAAGTTTGATCAAATCTGGGAAAGCATCACCCTGGAATGGGGGAAAAAAATGGATGCATTCCGTAGATGAGAATACTGATTATCTTTTAGCATAACCTATCACAGAGAGAAATGAGGTTCAAGAAGTGTTTGGACAATGTTTTCAGGCTCATGATGTGATTCTTCAGGCGTTTCTGTGCAGGGCCAGCAACTGGACTTGATGTTCCTTGTATGTCCCTTCCACATAAGCTTATCCTAAGAATTTGTGATTCTACCAAGGTCATGTGTTAGAGACTAAGTTTCTAGAAGGTGTGTAAGAAACAAGGTAAGCTATTAGCATTATAGAAGAAGGATTCTTTCTTTAAACCGAGCTGCTTTGAATTTTCCAGAGCTCAATGCAGAGTGAAGGTGTCAAGTTGAACGTAGGCAAGTGGGGAGAAGCAGTATGTTGTAATATTTTTCTCTGTTTCTCACTATCTGAAATATTCTAATGGGCAATAAATTAAATTAATTTTCCTCAAGTCAGTTATTGGTAACTGATGTCCCTGTCTTTATCTCGTTACAATCTTTCTTATCCTATTTTCTCCTCATCCTGCTGAGTAGGAGGAGGGAATGAACAGCCAAGTGGGAGTCTGGCCTTTAGCCAAAGTTAACTCACCATGTGAAAACCAGTTGAACATAGTTTGCAACTTTTCTAACAGTTCTGCTTGTGGACACCATCTGACTCATCACAGCTACTTACAGAACCTCTGAAAAAATGCATCAGAACATTAGAAATAAGTCTCCAGGTTGCTGCACAACTACATTAAAATTTTCCCTAGAGTGTGTATTGACACACTAAATATGTTGATTAATAAACTCCAGTTAGAACGAAAAATAAAGATTCAAATATTGTTATCCTGAAATTTGCATCAGGGTACATTTCCACAGAGAATTTCTTTTGTAGACATGTACAATGGAAAACTGGGATTTATGCATATGTATATTATGGTGATAATTTGCTCATGGTATTATTGCGCATAATTTTTGATGCAGTTGCCCTCCATGCACAAATAAATGTTTTAATTTACAGACGTATGTTCAGTGCTGTGCAGAAACTGCTTGAAGAGGAAGCTAAGTCAAAGAAAATTATATTCCATTTTGGTTTCTGAGCATAGACAATTCTTGAGAAAGAATTTTTCTCTAGGCATGGAATACTGAAGCTGATCTGAGCTCTCAAAGGAAAATGTTTATTTGTTGCCTGATCAGATAGTTTGGAACTGTAGTTGGTGCATGCAAACAACTTTGCATGGGATTATATTTGAAATTAATTAATAAAATCTGGGTACTTAGTTTTTAAAAGCATTTATTAGCTGCAGGTATCTATGACCAATATGGGAAGAATCAATTTGCTTTTCAGAACTAGAAGAGAAGAAGAAAAATTATGTTTATATTTCTAGAGAAAATGCATTTTTTCTAGGAATCAAAGTAGGCAGAATTCTCTTTTTTCTGTACTAGGCATAAGAAAGCATGTTGCAAAACTTAGGGCTGGGGATACCTGTTGTATGACACTGGCCAAATCACTTCATGTCACTCTGTGCTCCACTACACAGTGGGATAAAAAATGTTTTGACACTTATTTCCAAAAGAACATGTATGAATTAACAGCTGTTATTAAAAATTTTGTGTGAAAATTGAACTGAAGATACACTACAAACCTGTAAGCAGAAAGTGAAAGATCTACCTTGTTCCTTAACAGAATTCCTGTTTATTTGCATAATTTAAATAAGGCAAGGAACATACCGACAAAAGCAATCAAGGAAACCTTTTCTCCAGCATGTTGGATGTATGCTGCATGACCAATCCTCCTCCAAGCCTCACAGTTAGCAATGAGACATTGAATTGTCTGAATTGTCTAGCAGTGAACCCATTGTTACAGTGCAGGGGCGGACTGTGGGCTCTAGGGACAGCCACATTCCCCTGTCACCTTTACAGGTACAGCTTCACACTGAGCATGGACAGGGGAGGAATTAGTAGGCACAGATGGGATATGAGCTGTTGATCACATTTTTACACACATAACTACACCCAAAGTCTAATCACAAGCTCTCACACATGAGAAGAAACTGCTGCATGAGAATCTGGTCAGTGTCACAGCTGGCCAGCAGCAGCTTCAAGTAATAAAAGTCATTAGGATGAGAAAGGTTTCATCAAAGTTCAAAACAGTTCTTTGATTTCTCCTAAAATATTTATTCCAATGCTTATTTAACTAATTTAACTAACTATCCTGATTTAACTAGTACTATTGGTTCATAGGTCTTATGAAAATGAGAGACTGAATACAGAATTTTATATGAACTGCATTAATAAACAAGCATCTTTCTTTGTGGCCCAACTGAAGCAGTTTAATTTTAATATCTAAAATATTGGTGCATTCTTGTCTGTAAAAGCAGATATAGCAGCTACTGCCAAATTGGGTGTTCCCTGATGTGAGGTGTGACTGTAGGTCTGGTAACTCAGCAGGAAACAGCTTGAGGAAATAGGAGTAATTTAAAAAGTAATTTATTTCTTTTTCCTGCACGGTGGATCTCTGAAAGAAATAATTTAATCTGCATCAGTTAATCCTGTTTATTGACTTACAAGAAAATTATGCTTTATTTCCTGCAAGTTTGGTTCAGTTACATACTAGAAGTAGTCTAGTGTGAGAAACACCACTTCTTTGGTGACGACTTGAAGAAACTACTATTATAGAAAATCTATTATGTTAAGTAGAAACATTTCCAGTCTGAGTCACTTTTCTTGATAGCAGAGACATATTATTATCCAATAAAATTATATTTAATATTCAGCAACACCCTAAAAGCAATGCACAGGAAAGTCATTATGTCCCATGCTTTTAAAAGCTCATTGAAATAAGACATTAATGTTTTCAACCTCTAAAATTAACTTTTGCAATCAAGTCAAGTTAATCCATTTGTGGTCATTAGTTTCACTTATAGCCATTAAAATTTGGGGAATGCTGAATGTATGTAATATATGGGCTGTGTAGTGAAGCTATTGGTTCTACTTTTTTAGTAGTACCAATAAAGAAAAAGGAAGTCTGTGCTCTGGGACAGTGTCCAAAAATGGCTTTTAGATAAATCTCTACTTAAGGTAATGATCAAGGAATGGAAAGAAAATCTATTGTCTGAATTGCTGCTTTAAAACTACTGCTACTGAGACTGGGGCCTTTGCTAACAATGCAGCTTCTCAATGTAAGATCTTCAGAAAGAGATCAGGTCTGTATTTTTCTCACAAAGAATAATGCGAAGTTATGTTTTGTGTCTCCAACTGATTTCCTCTCTCATTTTTCCAAAATGTTATATTCAAGAATGCCTTGCAAATCCATAAAAAGTTCCACTGCAAGGAAATCTTCAACTACATTTGCAATTCCTCAAATTCTGTACTTTTCTCACACTACTTTCTATTTTTCTTTATCCACAGAAGTCCTTCCTTCTGATATAAATGAACATAAAGCATTTACTGTGGAAGCATTAAGTTGATTTGATCAGATAAGGGTCTGGTCCTTGAACATGGGTGACTGCAGATTTGAGAAGCACAGGCAGCACTCTGAGCGCAGCAGATTTCTGTTGTGGGGCCTGGCACTTGGGCAGGTTTTCATGCACTGCCAGCAAAACAGGACTGTGGCTTCTCTGTGGTGTTTCTAAGGAAAAAACAACAAAAAGCCAGTGCTCAGAAGGTGCCTAAAATGACATTTAAATGTTTAGCTGTTTAAACACTCAGGCTGCCATCATGCTTGTTCTTGTCTGCAGATCTTGAGGATAAATTTCCCAGTTTTTTACTACAAAATATTTCAAAGAGAATATTACCTCACCTCAAAGCTGAAAAATACTCCCAGAAAGGTAAAAACTTAATGCCTATTATATCCATCTGTCTCTTAGAACATTTCTTCACCTCTTATACCAAAATATAACTCCAGACACCAGCAAAATCACAAGTCCCTCACATTTTCCTCACTGTCTCTCCAACTCTGTAGGTTTACTTTTCCTTAATTTTTACTTGACAGGATATTTGAGAAGAGTGGTATTGAATTTTTGTGTTAAACTAACAAATTAATTTTGTTAATTATTTGAAATTGCATCTAGCAATCATCAAAAAGTGTAAGGAGGTCAAAGTTTTAACTATGGAATTTTACTGAGGAAATGGCGCATCGAGGAAGATAAATTTGATAATTAAACACTTTCAGTATGCAAGGTTGACTTTAAGGAGAAATGTTTCACAGATCTTCTAAATAACAAAATTATGTGAAGCTACAGGTCCTTCTACGGTTAATTTTTTTTGAACCACAAATTGTTATTTTACCTTTAGAACAGAATATACTTTCCCAAAAGTATAAAATACAGAATATAGAATTTGTACCATATGAACATTCTGGAAGCAAAGAATCATCAGATTTTGAGTCAACCTTGGCTTATATTCAGTGAGTGAGACTTTTGAAGATGGAAAACAGGCAAGATTTCTCTTGAAGCATGTTCATGTTGAGATAGTACCAATACCGTATAAGTGTTTGAACGAACATAATATGCCTACTAACTTGAAGAAAACTCAGGTGTTGATAAATATTACCCTCTTCTGTTCTTTTTATCTTCCTTTAGTGTTGTACTCACAGAAGATGAAAGTATAAGATTAAGAAAGTCTCAGAAAGTGTAAGATTCCTGTCTTACAGAAACATTAATTGTGGAGAAGAAACAGGCGCCGAGTCCATATGTCTGAAAATTGAAAGTGAAACTGACGTTTAAGAACATTTGCAGGATGAAAGCTTTCATAATGTTTGATTCTGGGCATGTTCCTGTGTGCTTGACAATGTGTTGCCATTTTATTAAAACTCTTTTGAAATCACAAGGGTTTTTGGTGTCAAATGTAGTAAGTTTGCAACTCACAGGCACACTGCAGCACCAGCCCAAGCCCTGATAATATTCAGCAGGACTTGTGTGGTGGTTTAGGAATGATATTGCCCAATTTAACACTCCCACTAAACACAGGCACCTCTCACTCCCCTGTTCCTCCACCCCTTGGGCTGGAGAGTAGAACTGGAGGCACAAAGGACAAAGATTCCAGGTTGAGATAAGGACAATTTGCTGAAAACCACAGGGAGATAAGAAAACAAAGGTTAACAGCCACAGCACTAATGAGAGAAGGTGCAGAAAGGAAGGATTCGGGAAATAATCCCCCTACAATAAACAACACCAACAACTCCCTCCTCTATGTTTTCTTGACAGGAAGGAATTCCTTCTCCCTGGAAGGGGCTCTCTTCCCCCCACCCCTGGCAATGATGTGAGGTGGTATAAAATAACCTCCATCTCCTGGCCATGCCCTCTCCCACGTACTGCAAAAATTAACCTGCCCTGTCCACAACCAGGACAATTTGTGTCCGAATTATTTAGGACATATATTCTCTTAGCCACATTTAAAAATAGTAACAAAGTTATAGAATAAGATAAGTTGAAGAAGACCTATAAGATCATTGAGTCCAGCCATAAGCCTGGCACCACCATGTTCACCACTAAACCAAGTCCTTAAGTGCCATATTGAGTTAATGGTCTACATAAGCATCAATTTACATCTCAGGTCTTAAAAGTGTTTTCAGATACTTTCATATTTAGAAGGATGGAGCCATATTCTACCCTATAACCCTAGCACAACAGTATTAACTGGTATGAATGATCATGTCTGCCTTTGAATTGCAACAAATCTCACTTTGGTGACTGCAGGATTGTGAGGTATTTTCTGTTAATTGGAACAGAAAACATATGGCATGTTTCTGACATTTTCTGAGACACTCTTTTGCATGGAATGTGACATAAGTGATATTCTGAATTATCTGGAATTCTGAGAAGATTTTATGTTTATTTATTTCAGTCCATTTTATTGAAAATTAAATCATACTACAATCATCCATACAAATTCACAACCAAGCAAGTTTTGTTAAACTTGAAAAGTATATTAAAACTTTGTTGTCTTGTCTTAAAAAACTTAGAAATGTGAAGGTTGAAATTCGCAGTATCCTGCTGAGATGCTTTTGATACTTAAGGGAACTAGATCATCCTCTGCCTAAAGGAATATAGAGCAGAAGTTTGACTTTGATCAAGTGTTTTAAATGAGATTTGGATGTGTAAACTAAAGGGCTGTTGGGATACTGGTAAGATCACCTGGAGCTGAAAGGCTGCAGCTGAAAATCTGACTTCACAAAAGGAAAACAGATACCCCCCCCTAAAATCATGTTATGAAAAGCTAAGCTGTCCATTTAGGAGACAGAGGAGTCCCATAATTTTATTTGAATAAAGAGAGAAGTCCACTGGGACACATGCCCATGGGGTTTTCTCTCGATGTTTTAGAGGGCGCAGCCTCCTTTTATCCCAAACTCCTGGCCACATGTTGCCCTCTTCCTTTCCCCATTGCTGAGGGATTGGGAAGCTACAGCCTTCCTGAACTGCCTACCACATGTTCCCCTCTTATTCCCTCCTTGAACCTGTCATTTTACCTCAAAGTTCAGAAACTCAGTCTTGTGCAGAACCTTGACAGTTTCAGGAGCTAAGCTGTCCCGGCTTTGGAACCAACCTGCTGCTTGAAGTTAGCAGAGACAGTAAGGCCCATTTCAAACATGTTAACACCCGTACCTTCACCTGTAGAATTGCTTGTAAATACATTAGCACACATTCCTTGCAGGAGAACACCCCATGCAGGAGAAAGCCCTTGTCAAAAAGGCAGTTCCGTGATGAAGACTACAATCTCGCACACGTCCGTGTTCTGGGTGTTTTAGGCACCTGGACCTCTCTCAGAGGTCCGGGTGCCTAAGACACCCAAAACATTTCAGGGAAGACTTTCTCCTATGAGTTCATGTGAGACTGCCCATCAGTTCCAAAGCATGTGTTTCCTGGGAATTCCAAACCTTGTTATGTCATTATCCCAGTTCATTCTGTGGCAAATTCAGTCATGTCTTAAGCATTGCTGAAACCAGGTATCAGAAAGTAGGCAGACATTTTTGGAATTTGACTGCAAGATTTAGGTGTAGAAAGAGAGGAGTGATATGGATCTCACCCAGCTGTAGAAGTTTGCAGTGTAAGTATAAACATCTCTAATACTAACACTGTCTCATTGCTCCTGCCACATTCTTTGACAAAGGATATCTAGTACTCACCTGATTGTTTAACATGGGAGACTTTCTGCCCCAAAGAGCATGAAATCAGGTTACAATTCCTATTATCTAGCTTTAGTAATCTAGAAAATACCTTGAAGACTAAGATACTTGTCAGAACTGTTTATAATCAATGAGGAGAACTGGATGATCACAATAATAGTTTATTTCATCTGTCCTCACCAATTTCAGTCTGAAATAAATGTTGAAAATGTTCCCCTTCCAAAAATTAAAATTAAACATTAAATATCACTTCCACAGAAAATGGACCACATTATTGATTTGGGATACTAGATGAGCTACTGGGTAAACAAATAAATGCATTTCAGCCTAATTTCATAGAATCACAGAAAGGCTGATGTTGGAAGGGATGTCTGGGTGTCATTTGGTCCTAATCCCACCTTGCTCAAGCACTGTCACCTATGGCAGATTTCCCAGCATTATGTCCAAACAGCTTTTGCATTTTAACAAGGATGGAAAGAATAGATCTATTCAAGGATGGATTTCAATAGGTATGTTACATGCGCTAGTTTCATTTTAAATGGCAGTTGTAAGAGATACTAGATTTATTTGCTTTTTGGAGAGTGAGGTTTGGACACATTCATCAACCATATTAACACATATTTCTTTTCAGATGAACACATATAATTTGAATTGTTCTTAGGAACAAGACACTGTCCCTGATAGAAAAAAAAAAAAAACCTGTAAAATAATGATGGTAACTGGTTACATTAATTGAATTGAAAAAAAAAAAAAGACATAAAGGAGTTATGGTAATTTAACTGTTTTTTCCTTCTTTTATACTTTTTACTTCTATATACTTCCGGTAATTTTTTTTTTTTTTTTTTGCTTAAGAATTATGTTACTTAAACCCCTGGGACTCTTTGTCAATAAAAGAATGCTCTTTAAAAAAAACTCAGTGCCTTAGTCTAGTCTAATAAAAATGAACCATGGGAACTAATTGGGATAAAAGAACATTAATGCTATAATTCTGAGAAAGCTTTCAGCCTCTTTAAACAGTTGCTCAATTGAAGATTAAAAGCATTGCACTATAAACTAGTTAGGATTGAAGATCTCCGGGATTATCATAGGTTGTTTATTTTTCTGTGCTTTTTCCTATGTGATTTCACTAAAAATTTTGATATCATGAGATAAATTAATATAATTTTCCTAACAAAGTACAATATTATGATATTTTTGACAAAATCATCTTCAGGCTAAGAAGCCTGAAATTTTGTTCTTTTTATAGGTTAAAAAACAGATTAGTTTGTTTCACTGAAAATAAGTAATTGTACTTAGTATTTAGATAGCAGTTTGAATATTAGGCTTTAATACCTGGGTAATCACTTTCCTGATTCAAATTCTTGCTGATAGACAATTTGTCAAGAAAATTGCCTACCATTCTGGAGTGGAGAAATACTAATGGTATAGAACAGTATCTTGATTGCTGGCTTGTATTTTGCATATAAAAAGATAAGTTAGATGTGGGATAAAGATTTTGTCCAAGACTGCTTCTGTTTGATTATTAAAGTTGAGAGATTACTTCATTGTGCATTATTTATTGAGCTGTTAGAGGAATTAATTATTTCAGAAGCAATTAAATACTTGCAAATATAAGGAGACAGTGTCAGTGCAGAGTCATTAGTGATTAAGTTTCACCATTAAGTGAAAGCCCAGCACTGTCCCAGCAAGTACCTAGTTAAGATACAGCTTGTTGTTTGAAGTTTCCCAAAGCGTAAGGAAACAAAGTAGTAGAAAATAATAAAATAGCATTAGAATTTGCATACTTTTGTGGTAGCCCACAGCACAGATTGCAGCTAATTTTCACTGAACGGCTTCACAGAATTAATAATTAGGACATCAGCTAATACTTAGTCTCAGAATAGGTTCTTAATGCCAATGGCTATTTTGTGCTGTTGGGAAAAAGATAGGCAGTGTAAGGCAACAGTGTGAGATGTGGAGAAATAGAAGTGTATGTAAAAAAGCCTTATTCAAATGTTCTTCCCTTCACCTTGTCTTTTACCTGATGCACTCTTCTGTCAACACATCAATTTTCAGTCCCAGCACTGTCACCTATTTCATGGGAATTTTCTTACAGAGTTGGGGAAATGGAATAATTTAAAACTCGTTACTACAGTACCATTTCATCTTGGAGAAGGATTGATCCCGCTGGGATTCTGGCTTTTGTTCTGTCTGTTCCTGGTGCTGTTAGTTCCAATATTGCCTCAGTCCTTGCTTGGGTTCACATAGAGGGCTCTCTGTGCCTGCCTGCACTGTGAGCCCAGAGTAGCTCTCAAGCCTGGAAGTGTAAGCTTTGGACCTCAGTGATTGTGTTCTCTCACATCAACAAATCCTTCACCCACTGAAGATAAAAGTTCAGTAACTTAATTGTTCATAATCACCCTGTGTCCTCCCACAGTTTCCTCCCACCATCTGGTTGATTCAGGGCACCTCTCTTACTCTTCTCACCTTAATGCATTGGGAATCCACATCAAAATTTCCAGTAGACAGCTTTCTGCTCGCATTTGGGGAGGCAAGTAAGAGCAAATTAAGAGCTGGAAAGAATAAATAGATTCCAGCATCTTCATACCAGGCTGAAGGGATTGTTGCAATCTCAGTTGCTGAATTATGAAGAGCACAGCAATATACTTTGAAATCCTTACAGTCAGACAAACTTTAGAGACTTGTTATTATTTGAAGTTCAGGCAAGACTAAGGCTGAAAGATCATAGCCAGCAGCAGCAGTTCTTCTTGCTCTTTTTTTGTGTTTGGTTTCAGCAAGACCATCTTACAAAGTTATGACAATTTAAAGATGTATGGGTGTGGCCATTAATTCTTTTTGCCATTTTGATCTTATAATTTTTACTATAGATGTTCTACAATCCTCCCATAGATTAACTGAAATCTCACATACAGACAAGCTTATGAAAAATTAAAAGTCTTTTAAAAGAGAAGTATATTCAATACTCTGCAAATAGTAATAACATAATTTTTATTTCCTCCATGAACTTCAGTTTAAATAGAAAATTAAAAGAGACATTATGTCCCATTAGTTATTGGTTCATGAAGAATTAATTATGTAGTTGAGATGGAATGGTATTTTGAATTCATTTTTTTATTCTGTGGTACCCTAAAAAGTAAATTATAGGGAAATTTTGACATTTGATACTACAACAGGTTACAATCTTGCAGTAGGTTCTACACATTTCTAGAAGCTTACTCTTTCAACCTGTGGACCAACATTTGTGGTGTTGACTACAGAGAACATAAACTTTAATTTTTTTCTATCTGACAGGATTAATTACTAAAAAATAACTCCTGAGAAAATGTGTTTTGTGAGTAGTCTGTTCTGCTCACAGAATGAGTGGCATATGCTTATAAAAGAAAGTCCTGGGCTACATTTGCATTTTTTTTCTTCTCAAATATCTGCACTTAAGTTTAAAGGCATCTGTAAGCTTTTGCTTTTATCAATTATATTTACTCCAAGGTTCAGAAGATTAAAATTTGGAGTATCACTCAGAACAGGTATCAGTATTATCAGCTGCTAAAAGAACAGAGCATGAAACTGGTTAATACAAAACAATAAAATTAATGAAAATAGAATTGTCATCAAAACTTTTTCTCCTGAAAAATGAACAGCACAGGTCACAAGAGGAAAATGTAGTCTGATATTATAGAGTTTAATCATGTGGACTGTACCTCTGCTGAGATAATATGTAGGACACAGAAGTGTGTGGAAAACTGACATTTTTGCACTTAAAGACAAAAGGCATTTTTTCCCTTAAGGGAAAATACCCCAGCTGCTTAGCATCACAGAGGTCAGGCTGGTTACACAACAGGAGACTTGAGCATGTGGGACCAAGTCTTCCTCAGGGGGGTCAACAAAACCCTCCAAATTTGGTCCAAAATACCCTCTTCTAGAAAATGCATCAAAATTCTCCACAGGAGAGAAAAGACAATATGAAAAACATTAAGTCTTCTGTAAACATCAGACTATTATTTCCGATCATTTTGAAGTAAAAATTGAGACAGGAATGTCAATAATTATATACACCTCAAGAAAGCCTATAATTTTGCTGAAATTGCCTGCCCTTCATAAATGCTTTGCAAAGTTTTGTTGACCAGGAAAATGTATTTCGACTCTTTCCAATCAATATTAACTATTTATTTTAAATTCATGGAGGAAAATAGACCCACGTCTTTTTACCTAAAAAAGGAAAAGTCTTGAAACAAACCTGATTTTCAAACCCAGTTTTGCAAGTTCCAGAGGAGAAGGGACCAAACCAGATGTCAGAGTTCTCCTTTGCAGAGCCATTTCCGTCCTGCCTCCATGCAGGTGGGGAGCAGGACTGTCCAGCTTGCCTGGTGTGGGCCCAGGGTGTGTGGGGCTGGAGGTGCTGTCTTTGCCCCCTGGCACCAGGGCTGTCCTGTACCTTGGAGCCACAGGGATGCACGCTTTGGCAGGGTTGGAGCCCTTTGATCATGGCTTACCTTGGCCAGAGTGCCCACTAGCTACAAGTTAGTGCAGCTGACTGCAGGGTCTGAACTGTGAGCACAGAACAGTACATATGTTTCTTTTCTGACCGTCACAACATTCATCTTTGTGTTTGCAAATTTTATGCAGATTTCTCTTTGAGGACCATTGCTGAGTGAGGTAGAGCTGCCAAATTTCATCCACGACAATTTGCTGCTCAAGTAAGTTTGAATATTCCAGAATTAACTGTTGTCATAGGAATGGAAATATTGTTGTAATTTTGATCATCCATGACAAGACTGTAAGATATGTAAGCAGTGTGGAAAAATGAATATTTTATTAAGCTGAAGGTTATCTAGGCTGAAAGAAAGAAAATATTCCTGAGAAAGGAGTTACAGACCAATAAACTGATCTAGATACCTAATTGTCCTCAAATTAAAATACAACATGAATGGAAATATTCCGTTAGGCTGGAGGATATAATTTAGGTATAGTTTTAGGAAGAGAAGCCCTTTATAGGGAAAAGTTCTGCAGGGACCTGTAGCAGATATATGCATTCAGAAATGTCTGTTGTTTTCCATGTTTTCTAGTTGGTTTAATAATATATATTCTTCTCTTTACAAATTCAGACTCTTTAAAGGATACAGAGTTCTGTACTCATTGTGACAGCAGTATTATTATCACAGCTCATCACTCTTGGCTCCAGCTTTTTTTTGTTGGTGGGGAGCTCAACAGAAAATTTTGTGGTGGACACATGTATTCATATTTGTGTGTATTATGCAAGAGGCTTAAGAGAAGAATACACAAAACTAGAACAATATGGATTATTCATCATCAAGACAAAAGTTAAAGATAAGAGTATTTAGCTCCTATCAGAAAACAAAACAAAACAATGCAACTACTTTTTTTGGGGGACCTTGTAACCATCTACTGCAGACCTTGTTTCATGCTCAGCTTGAGCATGAAAACACCACATCCTTTTCTACAAATTTAGGAAGACTCAGAAAATTCTCCACTGAACAACAGCCCTGTAAGGAATTTAAGAGCTGGCTTAAAAAAAAGAATCATATTTGTAACTTAATATTACTTATATCCACTGCAGGTCACTGGACTCAAAATGTCAAAGGTTTAAAGGAGTTACAATGTGGATGGACACCATTCTCCAGAGCAGGAATTGTGCCTGCCATGATGCAGTGCCTGTGTTCACATATTAACACCAAACAAATGCTGTAAGGAGATATTCTTCACTACAAAGGTAGTGAGACACTGGCACAAGCTGCCCAGAGAAGCTGTGGCTCTCCAGTCCCTGGCTGTGTTAGAGAACAGGATGGATAAGGCCTTGAGGAACCCATTCCAGAGGAAGATGTCCCTGCTTACAGCAGTGGGACTGGAGCTAGATGGTCTTTAAGGCTCCTTCTAACCCAGTCCAGTCTATGATTCCAGGATTCTGGGATGTGGTGTGCTGTGGCAGAAGAACTGGAGCATTCCTGGATTTCTGTCTACCTGGTTCCCTTGAGATAAGGTTGGTTGGGATCTCTCACACCTTTTGTCTTAAAGATTTAAGAATATTGAGATACCATGAGGATTTTTTGGCACTTCCTGGAAAAAGAATTCTGTGGTGATTTAGAAAGTTTAAACAAAGGTATGGGAAAGAAAAACAGAATCATTTTCACCATTAATAGCAAGAACTGTATTGTTATCATGCATTTATAAATTAAGAAAATACATTAGTTCTCATATGAAATGTAACTGTTAGAGAGACTGCTGTCCCTTTCAAAGATGTAAAATGAAGATCCTATAAAGGGCCTCAGAGAACTCTGGAAATGACAGTTATGACTCAGGTAACCTATATTTCAGCTTAAATGGTTTCTGTTTCAAAAGCTTATAGTTGTATGCATGTAGGGGTTGTACATATTATCAATATGCAAAAAATAGTATGGAAGATAGTATGCAATGGTATTACACAAAATTCCCACTGCATGATCAAAATGGGCAGTCTTTTGCACTCCACGTTCAGGCATGGCAGATTCATTGGTCTATGCAATCACAGGGCAGTGAAATTTAATATTCCCTGCCTTGGTTTTGTATTGGCAGTGGAACTTCATTAAGAGTGACTGTGATCCAAAAATTAGAAGGGTAATTTCAAGAGAAGCAGGAAGAACTCAAGGCAGAAGTTCCAAAACCTACACATTAAATTACAAAGTCAGTGTGGATGTGCAGAAGTGATTTAATAAGAATTTTTAAGGAAACCTAGTAGTATATTTTCAGGCTGCTGGTTCAGTTCTATTGACTTTATTTTCTTTGTAAATCAAGTAAGGAATAATTCCCCTGCATAAAAAAATCACTTCTAGGAAAGAGTCAAGAAAGAAATACATGAGAAATGCTCCCTCACAGCAGGGATTGCATTTGCTGCTGCTGTAGTTTCACTCCTTGGACTAAAGGGTTAGTTGGCTTTGTTATTTTTCTGCTGCTGTTGCTGTTTCTCAAATTAGGCTGACAGCTCCGTTTCCACAGTCTACATCTTTTCATGCTGTGAAACTATGTAAAATGGTCCAAAAAGTGCCTATGCAGTGGGTCAAAAACTATGTACATTCATTTAGTCCTAAAACACGAATGAAATGGAATGTCAACTTTATTTCCACACTCCAGAAAAGTCACTGAAGACAAGTAAATTAAAAACAACTACTGAGTCTAAAAATATATAGGAAAAATAATTTTTGCAATTTGGCAGGCTTTAATAACAAAGCAAGGCTTCTAGTAAGAGCTCAAAAATTACCTTAAAACGTTTTAATGACCTGTTGTCTGCTTTCCTTTCTGAAAACACGTTCTGTGATTTGGCCATCCCTATCAGAAGGCAAAGGTACACTATTCTGTGCAGTTTCTACTATCTGGTGAATGAAAGGATCAGCCTTAGAACTGTGTTACCATTAGCTTTCAGCTACTACTCTTGTTCTCAAAGAGGCACTTTCTTTCACTGCTGTTTCCATGGCAAGTGTACAGTACTCAAAGTACCACATGAATTGGTAGTCTGTAAATAGTTCATAGACATTTTTCAAAACTAGATAATTATTAAGCAGTTTAAGGCAATGCCCATCATGCTGACGTCGTGATTGTCTTTCTCACCCTTGCTGCTCTGATTTTCCTCTTGTTCTCAAGATTGAAAACCTGGTCAGACAGCAACCAGCACTGATGATGTAGCTATGCAGTGTCTGGCACTTGTGACAGATGCTCACATCAAGCTATTTTTCCTCCACACTGATTATGAGGTGATGAATTATCAAATGGATATATTTGTAAAACTCCTAGAAATGAAATCTTAGGATTTTCATCATATTCTAAATAGTATCTGTACCAGGTTCTAGATCAACACTTGCTGATTGTCTTCAGCTTCTTGATGGCAGTCACAACCCTACTTTGCACATGAAATCATTCTTTCTTGACTGTTTTCTCAGATCTGATGGAAAAGCAGGGGAAACTCCTATGGTCTTTTAAAACATTTGTTCCATTCTCTCCTGTCACCCGGCTCATTAAAATTCATTTCGGTATTATTTGGGTGCAAACTTTGCTGCACAGAAACTGTCACTAATTTCCAGCTATTTTAAGTCATTAGTGTAATCTGAAAATAGCCCTGCTGAAGTCCAATAGCTGGAACTGTACTGACATTGGCCCTCTACTTCCCTCTTCTGTTCAATTATGGAATCTCAGTGGATTTGTTTTTCCATTTTCCCAGCGAGTTCTTTTTTCCAATGCACAAGTCATTTACAGAATGCTGTGTAAACATCTTATTTACCATCAGAGTAATATTGAATAAAACATGGCCCATAACATATTTCAGGCAGATTTGTTGCATTGCAGTGTTCCTTTTCAGTGGGACATGAATTTCAAGATGACAGAACTAAATATGAGCTGAAATGATATTCTCTTCTTAAAAGATAACTTATGAACCTCTGCATTGCTGAAAAGTAAATATAAAAAAAAAGGCTCAAATTTCTATCTTGGATATTCAAATGCTGCATAAAATATTATCCCTAGTTCTATCTGATATGAATTCAGGCTTGCATATGAACTGAAGCTTGTATCTTCTTATGTCCATGGTAATTATGGAAGGATAGATGATTGGGCTTGACTTCATAATAAGGCATTGGCTTCTGAGGCTTCCAGAGCTGCAGTTGCTTCCCTGATTTGGGATATCAACAAGACCTTTGTCTTTTTCTGCCTTTTTTTTCACCCCGAATTGTTCTTCTCCATGTAGGCCTGTAGATTGAACAGGCATGCAGATCAAATTCTCTTCTACCCTGTCCAAAAAACAGACACAGAAGCATCCTATGGAAAAAAAATTCCATGTATTTAATTATAGTAAAATAAAATCTGAAGATAAAACCAGAAAGAATTTGTAAATTAATATCTGCAAAACCTGATAATTTCATTTATGTGTTGACTACTAGAGAATATAATGTCAGGTCAAATGCAAATATAATGCCAGGAGTGAAAATGACCTATTATCATGGGGGTCCTTGTAACTTCTTTTCTTCACATTAATTCTATTTCTCATTATGATAGAATAATGAGGTCCATACACTTTTATTTCTTGTAAAAAATTACATAATAAAAGTCAAACAACATAATTGAAATAGATTTCAAACTTGTTAAGCCAAACACCTTGGACAAATGTGGTAGAAATGTTCACAAAATCAGTTATTTCTACCTGAGAGATTTAGATATTGTCCAATTAACAGGTTTTAATGGAAACAATGAAAAATGTTTATATGAAATATTTAAATCAGCTGCATTACAGAACTTGTAACAAAATCTATAAGCTGATTCTCTGTAAGATTTGTTGCATCTTGGTGACAAAAATATGATATAATTATCTTCCAATTTTGCTGCTGATTAGGAACTGAACTCTACCATTAAGAATTTTTACCTGTTTCTGTTATCTTCAGGATTAATTAATTGTCTGGAATTATGGCAGTGGTTTCATTGCTTACTTGCTCAGTGCATAGCTAGGAGAGCATGGAGAAAGGGTAAGAATTTAGTAACTGCAACTAGCAGCTCTCCAGAAAATTCTCCTGCATTTCTCCAACACTTTACAGCTCAGACATTCAAAAGGCAGGAATTAATCCTTTGTATCTACTGGTCCTTGAAATTATTTTTTCTTCCATGAACGCAACCTTTGGCTTTTTTGACTCTTTTAAACTTTTAGCATCTACAATTTCTTGTGACGACTGAATAAGAAATTAAAATTTTTTAATCTCTGATCTTTTTTTACTCTTTTGTGCATTCCTTTTTTCACATTGTTTCTGTATGTATGCTTTGTGACAATTTTTTTGTTCTTTCCCTTTCATTCTTCTTTTTCATACTTACACATATTTTTTTTCCTTGTCCTTTTCGCATTCATCTTAAGACATATTTAAATTTTTTTGCGGCTTTTTTCTCTAGACCTCCTTTTCCCCCTGCTGTTTTCAGTTTAATTTCTCCAATAATTAGCACACATATGGTGCTTTATAGTTGTTTAAATATCTATTTTCTTACCTAGAAGAGTGGGAAAATTAAATCAATCCAGAAAAACAACAGGGGTCAGAACTGTAGGCACTGGAAACTTGTGGTACTGATCCAGTCATTACTGATTTTTGCAATGTCTGCAGAGATGTCCCTCTTTGCAACCAGAGATATTACCAGCTTGGAGAGTAGGGGTTAGCTGATAGGCAGGCAGCTGTGTAAGAGCTGGCACAAGCCTTGTCCTGAGTCCTGTTAATGGCAATTGAGTCACCAAATGCAATGTATTGTCCTGTATTCTGCTCATATTTTGAAGAGACAGCCACAGAGCAGCCTGGTACCTGCGACTACAGGCATTCAAGACCTGTGAAAAGTCTCTGAATTTGGAAAACCTTTCATTATGATTGGTCCATTAGACCTTAAGTCAGTTTTCATTAACAAGGGTGTTGCACAGGTATTGAATGTGCACTGGAAACATAAGGAAAAAAAAAAAAGAAAATTTATGTTGAGACTTTGTGGTTGCCTGTTTCCCAAAGAAACAATTTACTGATCTGTAGCAATTCCTGAATCAATGTAAATGTCTTTAATGCTTTAATAGGTGGTGAAAGGGCATTGATATTTTCCCTAGCTAAACTTAGAACAGCAGTAAGGAAAGTTTTCAGTAAAATGCAAACTATTTTATTAAAATTAAAGATTAAAGTATTCAGTGAAAAACATTTTTTAAGACAGTATGAGTTTAAAGTGTTTATAACATAATGTGTTTGTACTGCAGTATAGTTATAAGCATCAGTAACCTCCAGTGTATCTGGCCCAAGAAGATGGTATAAAATTTTAGTAATGCACTTTGGTACTTTCTGAACAAGTCTTGGGGTTCAGAGTTTTATTCTATTTTTTTTTTTCAACAGAGAAAAATGTGAATTTTCAAGAGCTGTTTTAAGATAGCATGGACAACATCCTTGGCATGAAATAGAAAACTAAATTAGAGATGGCAGTTTGTATTGTGAGTACATTTTATTAAATGAGTATACCACAAAATGTCTGCACCGTCGGGAAGCAGTGCTCCTTTGTCATCATATTATCTGTCAGTTTGTCAGTCATTATGTTTTATCAGTGCAACCTTTCACTTTCAACCTAAAGCGACTAGTCTGAAAAATTTGATAGCAGCAAAAATTACCACTTTACTGTTCCCGAATAATTGTGAATATGTTGAACTGAGCAAAAGTTCTTGTTTTGAAACCCCAAGGTGATTCCTCAGAGTACAAGATCTTAAAGATAACTTCCACAGCTGAGATAACTGAAACTTTTAGGGCAGCTGGCTGTCTGAGCGCTTTTGGTCACAAGGACAGTCTTTGAGAATTTGAAGGCTCTATCCTACCATTACACAAGGTTAAATATACTTAAAAGGAATAAGATTTTCCCTATTGTCAATTCTTAAATGAATAATAAATGTCACGTTCATCTTCACAAACCTTTTCCTCAGATGTGCCATTAAGGAGCAGACCTTGAAGTGTACTTTCAGGCAAGTCTGGCTGAGTTTCTATTCATATGTAGATAACTATTAATAATACACATGCTGCTGTGTATTATCATCAATTCATTATCAGCACTGAAGCTTTTAGACTATTTTGCAATTGTAAAGGATACTAATAAGCCATTGACTTTCACTCAGGAGCTTCTCACATAGCATGATTTCTTTTTAATTTAGGTCACACCAACTAACTTTTAAATTTCAACAATCATGGCTATAGTTAGGAACAGTGATCAAAGTGTTATTGCCTCCAATGCTGGACAATTCATCACCTTCTATCAGTTCTGATTTATCCAGGTATGACCAACCCTTTATACCCCTGATGTTGATGCATTGCACTGTGTGCCCTCAGTTCCCTTTGGTGGTGGGTCAGTGCCCCTGGGCACTCCTTGGCTCATTGCTGTCAGTGCTGCTCACCTGCTCCTCTCAGCTGTAGCCCATGTTTAAAATGTCACAGTGCGACTGTAAAACTGTCTGTAGAGACCACAGGTCTGGCGCTGAGGAAGTGGATCCCATGGATTTTTCCAGAAGTGGCTCTACAGAGATGACTCAAAGCACCTTGGTTCCAAGGAAGCAAACCATGATGCTGGGTAAGAACTTTCTGCAGAAAATTTTTGCCTAAGGAATTGAATGTTCATTGCCTGAGGAAAAAAAAAAAAAAAGACTGCTATAGTTACTGACCTTGAATACAGATTTTGTGAAATGCATTGTAGCTTAAAATGAACTCAGAGATAGTTTCAGCATTCAATTACTGCTTATTCAATTTACATTTCTTAAAAATGTAAATTTCTTAAAATAAAATTTCAGAGAGTAAAAATGCACAAGTACAGATATTTGAAGAGCTGGGTAGCAGTGCTAGTGATTGGCAGCAAGATCATGATAGCCATACAAAGATAATTATTTCACTTGTATAGCAAATTTATGTGCTTTGAATCCAAAGCACAAATCCAGAGTATGTTTGAGAAGTGAGAAGAATAAGAAGACACTTAATTTTGATATATTTTATTGACATTTTTCCCAATGTCTTTAGTGTGTCTCAAATAAGTGTTTCTGAAGGATCAATTATTTAATGATCTGTTTGATTTTCAGTCTCTAGTCAGGACTTGGTTCCAGTTGTGTGATGCAGTCTTGAGCAAACACAAAAGACCATCCATTCAACTGATATATTAGGGGAAAAAAATTAATAACACACAATAAGAGACTTTTCTCTCTTTACATTGTGGAACCAGAGGTTTGGTCTGTGGTCTAGTTCTGAATGTTTAATTACACAGTGAAAAACCCCCAGTTTGCTTAGCTCAAAGGGAAGAACGTTCAGGTGACTTATTTCGTTTATATATAATGACGTTCATAGTAGAAGTTACTAGTACTGTGGAACTTCCTTTGTAGTATTCAAAGTGTTTACAGATTTAATGGCCAAAATTCAAATTCCTTAAAGATGAACAAGAAAGAATATTGAAATTACAGAATTGACATGGGTGGTGTAAAGGTGTGTAATTTGAACTCAAACAACAGAACACCTGCTTTTCAATTCAGAAAATCATAGAATGGTTTGGGCTGAAAAGGGACCTTGAAGGTCACCTAGTTCCAACCTCCCTTGCTGTGGGAAAGGACACTTTCCACTAGATCAGGTAGTTCAGAGCCCCATCCGGCCTGGACCCAAACGCCTCCAGGGATGGAGTGTCCACAATTTACCTGGGAAACCTGTTCCAGATCTTCACCACTGGAAGTGTGGATGCAATTGACTTCAGCATCTTTATTCTGTTCTTCTTTTCTCTTGTTAACAGCACTTTTCTTCTTTGTTAATATTTGCTTATTCTGTGGTTGCACAGAATAATTGTAGCACACATCCTCACTGACTTCAGTGTGGATCAAAAATACTCAATTTAAATGTGTACACTCTGGATAATCCACTTTATTCCAGGCAATAAATTTTAATGAAGTCTACAAAATGCCATGAATATATATATCAGGTAACAGGAGAATGGTGCTGTTGGTACTCGTGCTAACAATCTTATTCAGAACAGAGCTTGCCTTATAAAAGAGATTAATATTTCAAGCTATTTAGGAACATTTACAAATTAAGATTTTATAAAACACAAAATACAATGACAGTGAAAGGACAAAGCATTATTTGTATGCAGATTTTTTTGTTTTCACAAGTCACTCAGATTTTTATTGTGTTCATAACAAATGTCGCTAAATTTTGAGTTGAAATTTCAGAGAATACTAATGGAAAATAATTGTTCTGTCATTAGTATGTCATGTCAAGCTAAGTATTAAAATTTTCTGAAGTCTCAGATTACTAATATCCTTGTGAGATAGTCTTTTTTTCCCCCTGTAATTTTAGCAAAATTAATTTGAGAAAGGTGACTGCATATAGGAATTAGCTGTCATAAATTAGTGATGTAAGGAAATAATAAAAAGCTGGGGTTTAATTTCCTGACTTTATAGATTGCCTTCAATAGGGCTACTCATGTTTGGTATCAGGAACACTGCCACAATGAACTCATATGTATTCTGCTTGTGCTGTATCTTCTATTATATATGGTGTATGAAATTGTGATCTTTGTTTCCTACCATAGGCTATAGAAAAGAAATTTAAAAATATAGGCAATCCAAAGTTTTCTCTGTAGAGTGAATTTCTTTTTAGCTCTGAGCAAATAGAATGTGCTGTGCTACCCTGAAGAAACTTTCTTTTTGTATTAAATGGTACTAGAAACTAATAGTTCCTGTTAAGACAAATTGCTGAAAAACACGGGCTTTTTCTTACCACCTGCTCAAAGTAGAACAGAAACAAAAGTTGAATCAGCCTTTTGCTAGCTTGAAAAGATTGTATTAGTAATTTGCTTCTTCTGTTGTATAGCATTTTTAAGAAGTTATCTGATATTTTAAAATTCATCTACTAAATATCCACACATTTTGAACACATACTAAAGCATTGTAATGGAATATTATTTTTGTTCAAATGAATTTTTGGTGGCACTGGTTAATTCTCCAGATAACTAGAATAATTTCCTCTTTTGTGTTGTACTCACCAGGGCAAAACGAATCAATTATATGTATGGCTAAATTTGGTAATTTTAATAATCTTTAAAAGCTTGCACTATTGCAGTGTTGCAGATTGTCTGCTGTCATGATATCCATCAACAGCTGAAGAAGTATTCTAACTAATAACTTTGAATTACTGAGATTTTGAAAGCTGACGAACAGTCATGTAATTCACCTACCAGAGCACATCCTCTGCGCTTTTATTCCGCATAAAATGCCTCTGAACTGGTTTTTTGCCCTTATCCTATTCTTACAGCAAAATAAGGCGTCACATTCTGTCATAATATGCATAATTGATGGTAATACATCATTTAAGCCAGTACAGATCCAGTAATAATAGCAGAGAGGATAAGTTCTGATGGAGGAATTACAAGACTGTGCTGGGTTTGCACGGAAAGGTTTGGGTGGTGGTGGGTGGTTACAGGGGTGGCTTCTGTGAGAAGCTGCCAGAAGCTTCCCCCATGTCCTGCAGAGCCAATGCCAGCTGGCTCCAGGGCAGACCTGCTGCTGGCCACAGCTGAGACCATCAGTGCCTCTGTGATAAAATATTTAAGAAGAAAACCACTATTGCACTGATGAAACTGGCCAGAGAAGAGAGGGGAGGGAATGTGTGAGAGAAACAACTCTGCTGACACCAAGATCAGGAGGAGGGAGGTGCTCCAGGAGCTGCAGTGGAGGTTCCTCTGCAGCCTGTGGTGCAGACCATGGCAAGGCTGTCTCCCTGCAGCCTATGGAGGTCCATGGTAGACCAGAGATCCTCCTGCAGTCTGTGGAAGAAAAGGGACCAGGCTGGAGCAGTTTGTGACAAGTGCAGTCCTATGGGATGGGCTCATGTTGGAGAAGTTTGCGGAGGACAGTCTCCCATAAGGGACCCCACCCTGGAGCAGGGAGAGGGCTCCTCTCCTTGAGGAGGAAGCAGCTTCAGAAACCACCTGACTGACTGATTGTAAATCCCATTTCCCTGTGCTCTATGGGCAGGTGAGGCGTCAAGCATTGGGAATAAGGTTGGGTATGTGGTGGAAGGAGGGGTGCAGGGAAGGTGTTTTTAGGATTTGTTTTGCTTTTCGTTATCCTGCCCTAATTTTGATTGGTCCTAAATTCAACTAATTTGCCAAAGTAAAGTCAGTTTTGCCCATGACAGTATTTGGTGAGTACCCTCTCTCAGACCTTAACTCGTGAGCTTTCCATTATATTTTTTTATCTGCCCTGTCCAGTAGAGGATGGAGTGATAGAGAAAGTTCTGTGGGTTCCTGGCATGCAGCCAGGGTCAAGCCACACAAAGACAAAGTAATAATAAATGTAGAATGTATAGAGAAGATATATGTGCTGGGAACGGATTTACAGAGAAACTAAACACACTGTGGTCCAAAGCTGCTTAACTTGAACTGCTCTTCTGTCCTTTAAAATTGACCTTACTGGATTTGAAATCGTTACTTCACTTGTTCCTTTACATTATCTCATATACCTGATCTCCCAGTCAACAAAGCTTTTAATGTATGAATAGAAATGCATTTGAAGTTTCAGTGATTGGAATGAAATCTCAATTTGATTATCTGTAGAACTATCACGTGAAATAAATGCAGAAAGGCAGCAGTGGAAATGTTTAATAGATTATTTGACCCATGTTTAAAGATAGGCACCTGTGTTCACTTTTGTTGAACTGAACCTAAAGATTATATCAACCTTTAAAGGCAGATTGTTCCATGTGAAATAGCTTGATTTTCTGTAGTAAGCATTCATTATTATAGGAATAAGATGAAAAGCCCAGTTCAAAAGAGTTGTGCCAGTTAGAAGAAGTTTGATATTGTTCTTATTTTGCAAAACAGTATCTGTAAAAGTGATATTTTGATAGTTATCCATTGTTCAACATGTGTAAACTCTCAGAATGCTTTCTTTTTTACTTTTTAGGCATTTTCTCTCTGTCACTAGCTTTAGTTTTTCGACAGGCACTCCACCTCCCCCATGTATTTCTTCATCCCATCTGGAAGATTATTGCATACCAAAGTTAACCCCAAATGTGTCCAGGCCTGTGCTGTGCCACACTGTCCATCCAGAGCACCCTTGGGACCGTGTGTGGTGCGGCACAAACCCTTGGCCACAGGATGACCTCAGCTGGATGTGAGTGCACTCTCAGTGTGGCCTTGCCTTTAGCAAAAAGGACAGAGAGGAGTTCTCCTGTGACTATCACTTCTGTCTGACTGTAGAAGTGATAGTTTGAGACCTTAAACTTACAAGGATTGATTCTTTGCAAGACAATCCAATAATAGCTCAAATGATCAAAAGAGGAAACTCTTCTTTGGACAGGGTCTGCATTGCATGCTGCATGTGGGCTGTCAGCAACTAAGGGACTCTAAGATTATCTGTACTATTTTTGTATGATAATTTTAATTCTCATAAATGGCATAATAAATGAATGATACCTTACAGAGTCTGAGTAACTTTCTTATGGGGACCAAAATGGACCAGCACATCCGGTTGCAGAATACCCTGAGACAATGATTCTATTTGCTCTTTTCCCCAATGTTATCTTAAAGGATTAAATTATTGTAATGACTTAACTTCAGCTGGCAACTAAGTACCACATAGCTCACTCACTCACTCCCTGCCCTCCCCACACCTAGTGGGAAAGAGAATTGGAAAGAAAAAGTGAGCTAAGAGCTATTTAATAATTGGAACAAAATATAAAATGTGACAACAAAAATTGTATACCACTTCTACAAATTTCAATGTGAAGAAGAAAGGTGTATAAAACTGAAGAGATACATGTGATATATGCTATAACATTGCTTACCAAGACACTGACTGATGCCTGTCTGGCCCCCAAGCAGTGATTGGTGGCTCCCAGCCAACTCCCTCCAGTTATGTATTGGGCATGATGTTCTATTGTATGGAATATCCCTTTGGCCAGTTCAAGTCACCTGTCCTGGCTGTGCTCCCTCCCAAGCTATCTATGCACCTCCTCACTGTCAGAGGATGGGAAAATTAAAGTTCTTAAAGACTTAGAGGAAGCACTACTTGGCAGCAACTAAACCTTCAATATGTTATCAATATTATTTTCATACTGAATCCAAACCACAGCACTGCACCAGCTATGAATAAGAAGAAAATTAACTCTATTCCATGTAAAACCAGGACAACTCTAGTCAATTATTTTAAAAATAAATGTAGTTGGAGTGTGTCAATCACTTAAGGAGCAAGTTAAGTGTTAAATAAAAAATCTTAGCAAAAAATTGTTTGCTTCTGGAAAACAGTAAGGAAGAAGGAGATCCCACACCACTCCTTTTGACATGGAAACTGATTCAAGACTCAAGACACACAACTTACTCAAATGTGTAGCATCTATTTCCACAAACAAATGAAGAAAACAATGTGACAACGCTTGATTGTATTTCATCTCTTCCCATCTAAGTACTGTGAAAGACTGAGAAATGTCCAGGATTTTGGCTGTTCTTGTAAGAAACTAACTCAGCCAACAGTGATTGTTACAGCCTGCATCAGCCCTTCTAGTTGAGGGAATCATGTCCAGTGCCCCAGGGAGGGTCTGGGCTTCCACACTTGTGCCAGTCACTTGAAAGACAGAACTCTGTTCCTTCCCGGGTCAGTGGTGAAGTCCATGATATGCGTTTTTTTCGTGGGGTTCTGCTGTGAACTTGCAATTCTGTGCTGAGGCCACGACTTCTCCCATGTCCCCAAATAACTCTCAAAAGTTGTATTTTCTTATTAATAGGCTGTTTAGAGGGTTTTGTTCTCTTCTTAGTGATTTTTACAGGAAAGAAATGAGCAGAGAGCATCTTTAAATCAAATGTGGTAATTGTGCATAACTGGCAACCTCTTAAGAACATGCAAAGAGGAATTTCCACCCACATTTACCATCTCCTAGTGTCAAAAAAGGACAAAGCAGTCACAGCTGATGCTATTTTTAGGCCTCACAGAGAGTACTGCAGAACTGAGACTGACACAAACTGAAGAATAATTGCAATCAAGCTCATGAAATTTTAACACAGAAGTGACTGCATTATTTAGAACATTAATGTGGTTTCAGCAGAAAGTAATTACTGGTTATCTGCTGCCAGAGACATTGTTTGCTGTCTAGCTCTGGAAGTGCTGTTTATGTAGGAAATAATGCAAATACTTTCAAATATTTTAAGTAAGTCTACAGTAAATATTTTCTGTGTGCTTCAACTGCCTTTGGTTGAAGAAACTGGACTGGTACCAAAGAGAATACATGTAATTTCTCCTTAATTATGGTGAATCATATTTCTTTCAGTTTTCTAGAGTGATTTGCATAGCAAAATTTGCTCCATTATAACAAATTCCTCCACAGCTCTCTTAGCTGAGAAAAATCTTGGACTGCTCAATGAGGCTGTATCAGAAGTAAAAGAATATATATAGCCACTCCCACTTTAATGTTTTGGCCACTGGAAAGGTGGATAAAATATGTGCTTCCTCATACTTTTGTGTGTTACAGTAACATCCAAAGCACAGCAAGGGATTTAAAAGTTTGAAAGAAACACAGCTAGTCCATGTGCTCTGTATAGGGTGCACGGTGAGAGAGGGAGAACAGGATGGTGCAGAGCTCTTTCTTTACCTTAACAAGAGCATTCCAACAGCAAATTGTGCAATAAAATAGCTGTTTTATTAAAATAGAATGCATATACATATTACGAACAAATCTTCCCATATGGGAGAAATCCACATGCACAAAGCATCAGATAAACCCTGAATGGCTCTCCCAGGATATGCTGAACAGGTCCTCTCCATGGGGAAAAATTCCTTCTTTTGGTCGTTTAAGTATTATATAAAATTTTCACGGAAGAAAGCAGTTCTGTTCATACAGGAGGTTTACATGAGAGCTTCTTACTGCACTTTTAAATAAATAAAGGTAAACTTTAAACAAAAGCAAGACCATACATATTCAGGTCCCTATGCTTACCCTCAAGTTATTTCAGGAGCGGTTAAATAGCACAATTGTATGGTTACTGTTTTATTTTATGTTCTTGCTTGAACTTGCAGCTAAAACTCTGAGGAAATCCCGTAGGTATGTGCAGTTAGCACACTTTCCAGGGAACTACCCCCAGCACACACAGTAAAGCTGCTGGACCAGGCTTCTGGGACATGAAACTGAATTGTTGCATTGCTACCACCTTCAGCTTAAACACCACAAAATTAACTTCTATATTTTGAGTAAATCTGTGTCTATGTGTGTGCCTGACCCAGCTGCAAGTACTGAACTGCAGCTTGTGTTACATGCACTAGAAAGCTTCAAGTTGGTCTAGATTTTGATCTAGACCTTTCTTATCTCCCTTTTTTTTTCACTTTTTTTTTCATTAATAATAATAGTCTAATGGAAAGAATTAAGAATAATGATGAAAAAATGATTGAAAAAATTACAATATCTTTTAGAGCTGGTTGAAAACATTGCATTGGAAAAGGTTTCTGTTAGAAATTCCTGATTCATTAAAAAAAAAAAAAAGCATTCCAAGGAACATATAGATCCAGATAAAGTCAGAAATAAATTTAGCTGATTGTTGTTTTGTTGCTGGAAATCCATTTTGATACCTGATTAGTTCTAATGTCAGTAACATTGACTTTCTTAAATTATGGATTACTTTATTTTCATAGTGGCTTAACTAAACACAGTTGCCTTTATTGCTGCTTGAGGTTTTTATTTATGTCAGATAGTGTAGACTAAATGTGCATAGTGAAGCAGTTCAGAGAGGATTTCCAGTTGTTCACCTTTTATTCAGGAAGTGTCCTACCACTTCTGTTTTGTTTAGCATTGAAAGGAAATTTCTTTTCTTAGTACTACTTCAGCTGCACGGGTCTTCATTAAAAAGATCTGTAACAACACAATAGCAAACCTGTGAAAATCCTGTCCTTCAGTAGAGATGATTTTTTTATATATTTTGATTTCTTAAAATTTGACAGGCAGGAATTTTTGACTGAAACTTACCTTACACTGTGACTTACCTTTCACTCTGGGCTTTGATGCTGTTTTAGATAACCAAACAAGAATGGTAGTGTTCTTGAGCCAAAAAAGATCAGTTAACATTGAACATTCTCTGAGCCCAGTGTTTGTCCTCTCTTTTATTTGAAGACATTTACTGCAGGCAGGTAAAACATATGTTAAAGATGATATGAAGTTGTAGAGAATATAAACAAGAAAGGAAGGTGAAGAAGAAACAAGATGAAGGGTCTGAAATCTGTTATTCATCTTATTGTAATGCATGCCCTATGAAGCAACCTGCATCACATAAAGTTGCTATAGAGCTTAACAGAGCCCTTCAGTGAGTTTAAATGTACAGTCCTTATAGTGTTATAAATTATGAGACCAAAGTTCATCCCTAACTGTTCATCAGATTGCAACATTAAAATATTACAAAAATGGTAGACCCATAAAAATTTAAACTGGCCAATAATGATTTGGAGTAGCTGCAGATTGACCAGCAGAGCTGATTCAGCCCCTGCCGAGCCTTATCTGCATCACACGTTTCATTGTGCTAATACACCAGTTTACATCTGCATATAACAGGGAACATTTCTGTTCCTGGTGAGAAAAATTACCTGGTGAGGGGAAAGAAAGATAATTTTCCTGATCTATTTATCATGAGGGCTTAAAAATAGTTCCAGAAAAACACAGAAAACTGGGCTTTTTAAAATTATCTTTTCTAGGAAAAAAACTCTAACCCTCATTTCTGCAAAATTGGAGCAGAAATATTCTGTTAGGGTTTGACTGTAACGCAGCCCTTCCCTTCTGCCTTTGCATCGCAAACTCTCACAGTCTTATTATTTGTCTTGTAAGTCTTGAGATCCCCTTGGATTTATTTAACAGGTTATCAGATTTTCTTTATGAAGAAGATATTTTCTCAGTCCTCCTGGCTGTAGAAACTTAAAGCTTTACTGAACGATATTGAATCTTAAGTGTAACACTGAAAAATAAAAGACTATTCAAAAACTCCTTTAAAACTGACTGGGGATTTCTGGACATTTGGAGCTGGCAATACTGCTGATGCTCATATGTGGGTGAACAGTTAGGTCAGAGCTATTTTATGGACTTGTTACTATGAGAGCTTTATGCCACCTGGAGAGTTTCTTTCTGCCAACTTCTCATTGACAGCACAACCTGACAGGAACAAA
The DNA here is from genome assembly GCF_028018845.1 of Melospiza georgiana. Classification (NCBI taxonomy): domain Eukaryota; kingdom Metazoa; phylum Chordata; class Aves; order Passeriformes; family Passerellidae; genus Melospiza; species Melospiza georgiana. The sequence continues at coordinate 35,347,032 of NC_080435.1, forward strand.
GGTGTAAAACTTCATTTCTGATTTTAGCCAATTTAACAGAGAACCTGTCACATCTTTACTGAATGGAAAACTCCTCTGCCACACACTCTGTAATAAAAAGATTGCTTTTTTTAATAGCAGAATGTTAATGCAATACAATGACATTTGCGATCTGTTGAATTTTTTTATCTTTATGTTGCCTGAAGAAATCAAAAGGTAATGTTACCAAACAGGTTATATTTCTTTAAGAAGCAGTCTATGTATCAGTGGGGGAAGACATTGGAAAATTCTTCTAACTTTAGCACAATAGTGTATGATCCCTATATTTGTTTTAATGCTTAGTTTTGTTCTCTAAAGTGCTTAGCACAGATAGCAGAGATTAATGTGGCCTTGCGTTGGCTCCCTACATCTGTTATTAATGAGTCTTTTGCCAGCTAATGCTTCCTAATTAACTTATATTGGTGATTGAGATGTACTAGAGAAGTGTTAGTTTTGAGAACAGAGATAAGAGTGCTGAAGTAAAGAATGATAAAAGAAGACCATCATAACCAAATCATATATTTGAGATACTCTTCAGGAAAGAAGATTCTTCAGAAGATCTGGGACCATAAAGGAGAATTTTGAGAAAATAGGTGTTCCCATAACACCATCAAAGACCCTCAAAATACCTTTACTCAATCCAAATAAGTTCACACAAATAATTCGCCTATATGCATGTATTCAGGAAATGTGGTGGATATGTAATAGAAATTTGATTAATATATATTATCTTCAGGAATATAACCTGTTCTGTTAAGTTCCTGGGCATGCATGCTGCAATTCGGTAGAAAAAACTGTATGATTAGTTTTATCCTTATTTTTTATATTTAAATGTAGTCCTCAATAACTTTTTTAAATGGTGAAATCTGGTATCTATTTTAAAGTGGAGGAAGATTTTCAGAACCCAAATACATGGAGTTCTAACATACCAGAAACAGACCAATATCTCAGAAACTTTTTCCTGAAGCCATTGAAGAACAAGTGATGCCACAGCCTTTTGGACAAAGAGTGTTGAGGCAGACAAGTGAATCTCAACACTGGACAGAATGAAAAAGGAAAAGGTTTTGAAGAAGGGAAAGAAAAAGATTTTGATATCTTAGATGAGACTGAGTGGAAAAGGTTGAGGTCTTTATGTTGAGGTGATGATCATGATGGAGACAGTCTCTTAAAAAATGCTCAAGAACTGTAAAGACAATGAACATACATTGTTCTTGGTCTTTTATACGTCTGTATAGCACATTCGTATAAAAGAACATTCCAGGCATATTTTCATATTATGATTTTGGCCTCCACACATAGAACTTTAAAATACCTAATATCTGCACTAGCACCCAATTAAGCAAATCCACAAAGATGTTTTCTTCATAGTCTCATGTACAGAGTTGAAGCTGGATAGATGAATCTGATCTTCAAACAAAGGCCCTGTGCTTAATGTGGATTGCTCACAGTTAACCTTGATAGAAAGGAACTTCTGACATCATGCACCAGGAAACTTAGGGCATATGAGGGCTGGGCTTTGTGAAAGAAGGGAAAGCTGAAAGCAGATGGAGTTCATTGGATGGAGCTCAAATGATACAGATGATTGACTAATTTGCAAAAAAGTTTTCACTGAATGGCTTATTTTGATCCCTGTCATTTCATCTTTCTTAAAGGACTGTTTTTTTGGCTGCAGTTATGGTTAGTAACATTAGAATTTTGCCATATTTTGTAATGTTTTGGAAGTAGAGACTAAAAACTTGAAAAAAACCCTGTACTTTTCTACTGAAATCAAAAGTGAGTTTGCATGTGTCTTTATCTCTAATGAAACCTTTACTCCAGAATAAAAAAAACAACTCAAAACTGTTTAGGAAATGCAGAAGACATTTTCAATGATTTCTGAAAGTGAATTACTATTTTCTGACATGTATAAACTGTAATATTCTCCTCTGTCAAAGAAAAAAATTGTTATAAAAGACTAGTTTATGTCAAATTCATATTTAGAGAACGAAAAAAGATTTATTCATCCAAGTTGCTATATAAAGGATTTATTCTGATCAAACCTCATGAACTTCTGGGATATTGGGAAGACTTTCTTTCCTAAGCAATTGAAAATGAGAGATTCCTGCAAAAGAAGAAGCAAAATTAAGAAGTAGGAAGGGATTCTGGGACATGATATCTCAAGTGGATGCTTTCTGGAGGTATTCAAATAGGCTAAAGACACCTACCCATATGCTTTAGGACATTTATAAATAAAGTACTGGGGGATACATTGTTTTTCTACTGATTAAATCAATTTTACATTTATGGCATGCTGCTCCATAAATGAGTTTACCTTGCAGCATTGGTGGTTAATATGCTATTGTCACCCTAGACTCCATTGGAAAGAGTTTAGAGTTTATAGACAACATTTTGCATTTACATCAGGATTCATCTTGTTTTAAAAATCAGCAAGAACCCCAAAATGATGTGGACACATCATGACTACTTTCCCAGCTACTGGAACAAAAGTATGGTTCAATAAGCTTCAGATATAAATCAGGCAAGTAAATATATTTGAATACAGTTCTCATTACTGTAGTTAGAAATACAAATTGAGACACTCTCTGGTTCCCACATTACACTGATTTGATAATGATAATTTAATGGGATTTTTAAAATCAAATGAGTATTAATAAATCATTACTTATTCTTGCTGGTACCATTAGGAATCAAACAGTTTCTTTCAGTATCATTATTGTTCTGCTGCAATTTGATAATCAAAAATCAAATGTACTACCTGCCTTCCCCCTGGGTCTAGGTCCCCTCAGTATCTACACATAATTTGATGAGAGAGAGCAAACTTCATCAATAACACTTGAATAAATCAATGTTTTCCAGTTGTTATGTTGCTGTGTCTTGTGGCACTCTTTACTTGCAGCACAAAATCTTCATTGCATACTGATGTTCACTGGCTTACCAAGACCAGCTCTGCTGCTGTTGGATGAGGAAAGAATTGCAAAATTTCTGTTTTCTTCTTTCAATGTAGTTGATTAAACTGACAGACTAATTTTAAAGAGGATATGGCATACTGACAATAACTGTTTCAATGAAGAGGCACTCCTTTCATTATTAATTTATATTGTAGTAACCTTCATTATTACAGTTATATGCCAATGCAAGTTAATACCAGAAATAGTTTGGACTTATTATTGAAAATACATAATCTACTTAATTTCCTAATACATAAAAAATTATATACTGTGATGTAGTCCAAATCTTTCTCTCATTGAATTTCACATGAAATAACAATACACTTAGACCTCAGATGCTAAGAAAATTTAAAATCTAATATTTTTTTTGAGAAAATAAAATGGATTCAGATTGTGCTCTCCTTCCTTTTAGACAAGTTCCAAAAGACCTGAGAGAGTTACAGGCAGCTCACTTATGATGAAAATAAAAAGAATAATTTAGTCTAGAGCTCACAGATGGAATATCAATATGGCTGTGGTATGTAGAAATAGGTTGCTTGAACATCAGAAAAAAAAAAATCCTGGTATCTAGCATTGATTGAAAAATACATACTTAACCATAGACATTGACTTGCCAGAAATTTCCTAATAAAGGAAAATATCTGGGATGAGTCCTGTTAGAAAAGACTTGGACTAAAATTTAATTTTAAAAGGCAGTGTTTCAGCTATTTTTAGAGAATTAATATTTCAATTAAAGCTTTGTTTCTACAGACAAATCATTCATAGTGAAAACATCCCAAGTTTTTCTGATGAAAAGGTAGAAAAACCTGATGACTGCAATCTGGCAAGCAAATTGTTTCACAGAAGAACCCTGTGAATGAGAATATATTGCTCCATCCTTAGAAGGAATAGTACCTTCTTTAGTAAGATTAAAGAGATGATGCAAGTACCACCAGGGTTTCAGGATACAGAAATAATTTCTTAGCTTGAGGAAAAAATCTGACCTTGTTTCTTTCCCATAATATTCTATTCAAGAATTTTGTTGGGTTTGAGGTGGGGGTTGGGGAAAGGGGTAAGATTAATATATGTATAGAAATTTCTTCCAAAGTTAGGCTATGATATCACAATGCCAGACTTCAAAATACCAGATTTGTATAAAAAGATGGGAAGAGTTTCAGTCTGATGCAGTAATAAAAATGTGCTCTTTTCCTAGGAATGTAATCAACACATTGCATTGTCACAAATGACAGTTATCTCAAACAAGTCATAGAAATAAATAAATAAATAAATAAATAAGTTTTGCATTTCTTTCATATAAAATATGATTAATTAAATTATGCTTTAAAAAAACCTTGAAAAATAAAGTAAAAAAACCAAATTAACAGAAATAAATAGATGAAATTATTTTAGGAATGCTTTGTACCAAAGTTGTTATTGATCCCATTATTTTACTCTGATGGGACCTAAAGGAAGTTACCTCACCTGCAAGTACCATTTTGAGTTGCCTGATCATGCCTTAGTATACCTTGAGGGACACCCTTGAAATCTGTAAGAAATGTCAATGTTACTGTAGCTTGTCATTGAAATAGCACCTAACAAACTCATATATTCTCAGAAATGTATATTATTTCTTTAATGAAAATCCAAAATTGAAGATATTTTGTTTCTTTGCAAATTTTGGGGGTGGCGATTTTTTTGTTTTGCTTTGTATCAGTATACTAAATGGGGAAAAAAAAAGAAGGCTACTAGAAGAGAGAACTAGTTTCTTTTCACCTAGGCTTGCAATTCTCAATATCAAATATTTTACTGAAGTGGTTCTGAAATGAATGTTCTCTCTAAGCCAAACCTTGTATTTGAATTTTTGAAGAGTCACTTTGACTGTAAAATATACATGTTTCTTTTCACTGGATTAATTATATATTCTCAATAGCCAGCATTGATTTTCTCAGTACTTTCAATATTTAGTACTCAGTCACTTTTCTGCTGGAATTAGATTCTGCATAATTTTGCACTCAGCCTTTCTTTTATTGGATTTGACCAATTTATTGTTGTCCTTTCTCACTGTAGTGCAAATAACTTTTAGCTGCGTGTGGGCAGGGAATAATTATCAATCTATTCACCAGCAACTGTTAGGAACAACCATTGTAACTGAATTCAGAAATAAAAAAGGTTACAAAATTTTAATAGAAATTCTATTTTTGGCAAAACTTATTTTGAATAAAAAAAGTATTCTTTACAACAAATCTACGAAAAGAGATATCTAGAAACCTGCTTAGGAAACCTTTACACCAGAAAATTTAAAACTTCTATTTGAAAACTACTTTATTTGGACAGTTATTTTGTTATTTTATAGTATCATTACCATTTTTCCTTTTATTCATGATGTTTTAGTAGCAAATGCATTTAGTAAATATCATATCACATTACATCCTATGATAGATCATGTCATGGCAGTGCAACAGAATTTAAATATTGTTGTTTCTTTTCTGTCTACTTAATTTAAAAAATGACGGGCAGATGTCACATAGAGTAGGATTAAATATTTTTTCAGAAGCATGTTTGGTACACATTTGGAACCAAATAATTTTAAAACATGAATGTTTTCTGCAAAGAAAACTCTCAGTTCTCTCTTAAGCCTAATTACAAGTGTAATGGTACATTCAGTAATGTTTTTTCTTTTACAGGGAAAAATTAGACAAAGTATATAATTAATAATGCAGTGCCTATCTCCTACACTGCATACAAATTGCAGTTTTATATATCTAATGAGGAGAAGAGAAGTAATTTCTGCATGCAGAGGGAGAAAGATGATGTGGAAATAATGGGGAAAGTTCTGAGTATAATGGAGTTGTAAAATTTGGAGTTGACCCTAACAGACTGCTGAGGTTGGACACTTAATGAATACAGCAGTCTCTCCATTAATTTCTTTTTTCCCAGGAAACACACCTCTGATAGAGACCGTGCTTTAAAGAAGATTTCTCTTACACAGTACTCTGCTGCCAGGAGTATAAGTGTGGACATACACACCTTTTGGCTATTTCCCTGGGCTTCATCTGACAATCTAACCTGACAGAGTGCTGATTTGCTCAGTGTGTTTTCTGCCTTATTACTTCTCTCAGCAGCAAATTATGATGCCTATATACCTATTATTTGCTCCTTTCTAGATCCATCTACTTTACTTTTTTAAATTTTCCTCTCCTTTTCCAGATTTCTCACTGTCCTTTCTGCCAGCCACTAGCCACACTATGAAGTATGACAAGATTCCAATAAATTCTGGTGACAGTATCTGTAGAGATGACAAAATTTTTCCTGTTCATTTTTCAAAAAAAGTTTTTCAGAGCACAAAAATTTGATCTTATTCTTTAAGCTAATGTTTGTATTTCTCAATTTTTTTTCCTTTTATTTTTTTACTTTAGAAAAAGAAAGAACCAAATGAAAATCTTTCTTCTCCGTGGGATGTTTAATCCACTTTGACCTACTCATTCTTCATATGATCAAGTAAGAGTCCACTAGTGCACAATATTAATAGGGAAACAGCTGCTATTTTTCCAGACACATTTTTTAGATGATTCATGTCTATCCCTGCATCTGTTGCTGTGGTCACCCACTATGTATTCTTCTCCATGAACTTCAAATGTAAGTAATTTCTATGAAGAGTCCACTAGCATACTTTAGCATACTTTCTCTCTCTTATTCTTCCTCCTGACAACAGTGACAGTGTCTTTGTAGTTATTAATATATTTGAATGCAGTAGCAAAAACCCCAGAGTCAACAGAATTAATTCAAAACTCATTGTAATAATGCAGAAGAATGTTACTCGTCATCTGCACTCCCTTCATTGGTGTTCTGCACTGGGGTTAGTGAGAGAGATGGTGTTGGGCTCTTACCAGATCTCCATAAGAAAATTGTGACAAAATGGCATCAAAAATTCTGCTTTTTTAAAGCAGAATATTAAAATGTCTCTTATATCCTTTCAGAGGCTGGGAATCTGCATTTTGTGTAGCATCAGGCAGGCTCTAGATGACCTTCCCTCTCCATTCATGAAGAGGTTTCTCCTTCCTCTGATATTGTGATAACTTTTATTTTGTGCAACAAAAAACAATCACATGTTGTCCTGATGGCTGGAATGCCATCTCTGCCCCAGCAGCCACCAGCACTCAGCACAGCCCTGCCCAGGGAGCTCCAGCAGGCTCAGCAGCTGCCCATGATAATGGCGCTCTCAAATCTGAAGTGAAAGTCCCAATAGAGTAGTAATGTTTTGCTCAAGATCACTAAGGCCTTGAATATAATGTACTCCATAAGACTGTGAAATCTTCATATTGTACACTCTTTTGTAAGAAATTAGCTTTCTCAATTTTGTTCATTTTTCCTTATATTTTTTGCGACTGTATCAAAGTAGAACTACATCAATGTATTTCTACATGTTTACAAAACAGTATCAATGTTAACATCATCATATTGATATCCTTGGAGGCTATTATATAATTTCATTGATACAGGAAACAAAACTGTGCTTTTTTGCTTTCTGTGATTTAAAGATAACTATAAGTTAGGTGGTATATGTTTGCTAAGAAAAACTAATTAAATCAATTGAAAAAAAATATAATTCCTTACGTCATCAAAGATCTTAGAGCAGTAAAAGCTTTGATATAAAAGCTTTGAAAATTCCATCTCAGTATATCCTAGACAGTTTCTGAATATTTGAACTATAATAATCAGCACTTAGGATGAAAAGAATAACTGAACATAATTTTTCAATAGAAAAGAGAAACTCTGTAAATTAGAAAGCCACTGGTAAATATTGGCATTCTGAATAGAAGAATAATGCCATGAGAACAGAGAAGTGATATTATTTAATTAATTAAATGGAAATAGAAAAATATCATTACTCATGTCATTTCAGCCAAAAGTCAATATTGAATTGTTTAGCTGAAACAGTAGTTAGGCAGAAGGCTATGCAGTCCAAATAAGACCTGTGGAAAGAGCTACATGGTTCACAGCAGGCTAATGTTGTTGTTGCATTTAGGCACATAAGTAATGCAAAACAAATTCATCAAAATGAGCAGGTAAATGACACAGGATTCCAAATTCTCTCTGAATATTGCAGCATCAACCATTATCACTTTATCTGCTTATTTCAGACTTCATTCAAAGATTGTCAGCACTTCTCTTAATCAGAATTCCTACATCCGATGGTGGTTGTAATGATCCTATTGAAAACAAAAAATACCCCACCCGTAGTCATAAAGCAGTAGCATAAAGAAGGAAATTGTTGCTGGAAATGTTTCTTGTATCATCTGTCCATTGAGTGCTAGGGAACAGCCCTGTCTGACCATCCAGGAGCCTCTGGCACAGTCACTCTTGCACCCCTGAGCAGGGACCGAGGCTCCTTGGCAGCTGCCCCTCCTGCTCTCACAGTCACACCTGGTTTCCTCACCTGCTCAACCCCAGGCTTCCCATAACACAGTCTCTGATGTCCAGATCCTTCAAACAAATTGATCACGGTGCAGTAACTAAATATCAAAGTAACAGCTCAAGCTCTGCTCTAGAAGGTGTAACTCTTTTTTCTGAATATGCTGACAAACAAATGGCCACAGTAAACGTGGATACAGCTGCACTTCATCTTAGGGACTTCATTAAGGCAGTCCAAAAGATCAAGATCACATGGGTCCATATAGATGATAGCCCTGTAGACATGGCTCTAGGCATGGCTAGAGGATACTTTCCAGAGCAAGAGAGACTACATGTAAATGTAAGAGGCAACAGGAAGGTGGGTTTCAAAGTATACTCTGTATAGAACTCCTTCTTTCTGCCAATCAAATGCTTTGTGGGTACACTTTGGAGTGCCTAATTTTTCCATCCAGGTCATTGGCATAATTTGTCCTCAGCCATTCCTGTTGTCTTAACAATAAAACACAAGTTGTGCATATATATATATATTGGCTGGTATGATGTGTTCCAGGCTTGCAGTCACCATTGTATTAAATAATTCACATTTTGATAAAGTTTCTTCTCAGAATTGCTTGTATCTGTGAAACTGTGAGGGTAATTAATCATTGACACAGTAATTTTTTCATTGCTTGGTGAATTTAATTAAAACTGGATTTCCTCCTAGAGTAATGAAGTAGCTTTTCAGCTCACAACACTTAGGCTCCTAATTTCCACTTTTGAAACTCCTATGTACTTCAATGGGGAGAATTTCAAATGTTTTGACAGCACCCCTGACAGCCTGATTGACTGGTGGCAGTCAGAAAGAGTTTCAGGCTGCTTCAAGTGATTCATGAGTGTGACTAGTGCAGAATTGTCACTGTCAGAATCACAGAATATTCTCACTTGGAAGAGACCTACAAGGATTATCAAGTCCATCTCCTAAGTGAATGGCCCATGATTGATGATACTGTCAACTGAACGGTGAATCAGACTGTAACACCAGTTTATAACTTAATGTCCAGCTATGTGTTTGACTCCCAAACTGTATTTCTGTGATTTCACATCTTATTTTGTGAAATTAGGCTTGAAATCATGAGCATTAAACGACACCCTCAGAAGATATATAAACACTTATATTTAGAAAAGTGAACTGCCTCACTTATCACAAGGAAGGACTTGATATCTTGTTTACCAGCCAAGTTTTTCTGCCCATCTGGTGTAAGCATCAAATACAAGGAAGTGATTTTATTGCAACTGTGAGAGTCCAAGTGCATAATCTTTGCCAAGGCTCAGAAACCCCCTTTCTATGAATTGTACAAGTTTCTGACATGTTTCACTCATTGCTACAGGACAGATATGACTACATTTCTTCAATCTGTATGTCTGGACAGCAGAAATAAGTTCTTGCCAAACTGTGTTTTAACTAAGACTTGATAGTCAGTTCTTCCCACTAGCTTCCACATATAATCACAGAATGGTTGAGGTTGATGCCTCAGATTTCAGCTTTAGCAAGGTTAGAAGGGATATTTGGAGATCCTACAGTCCAACCCAAGCAGTTCAGCCCCTGTCAACCATAGCGCGTTGCCCAGGACTGAATCCTGCTGAGTTTTGCAGGTGTCCAAGGATGAAGACTCCACATTCTCTCTGAGCAACCTCTTCCAGTGTTTTATCACTCTTATATTACTTTTATGTTTAATGGAAATTCCATTTAGATTTCTTGTGTTTCAGTTTGTATCAATTGCCTCTTGTCCTTTCCTTGTGTGCCAATGAGAAGAATCTGGCTGCATCATTTTTTATCAGGTACTTACACAAGCTGATAAGCGCCTCCCCCTCCCCCAGGACATGTTTGTCACAAGTTAAAAATTCCCATTCTTTTCAGCCTGTCCTTATATGACAGTTGCTCAATCCTTTAATCATTTTAGTGGTCCTATGTGTATACACTTTCTTCTGCAATGCCTTTGCCTTTATCCCTCACAGCAGCTGTCAATTTTTTATTAGGACTTTTGGAGAGAAAGATGGTGTTCTCAGTCAATAAATCATTTCTGTGGCCATAAATGGTTTGAGGCATTGTTTTCAGACAATCTGCACCTCTATTAATTTAGGACTGTTTTCACAAAAGATTGGCCCTTGAGTAAAAAGCCTCTATGAATTATTTATTTCTGTACTTTCAGAAGAAGTTGAGCTGGACTATTGGAATCTTGTAAATAATTAAGAAATATAACTAAGTGTAGAATTCGCGTAATTTCTATTGTAGGACTCAAAAAATACACTAGAAGTTTCTGATGTATTACTTGTAAGATTTAATTGTACAAAAAATAACTTGCAATTTGAAAGGAAATTTAAAAAAACTTTAGTCTCCTGAAGTGTGTAGGTTGCTTTCATATATTTACGTACATATACAATCATGGTGAAAATTTACACTCAAGATGTGCATCCCATCAGTAAAGAACTCTTTATTCAAAACTATTTAGCTAATTGTGTGTCATTGCATCTTGCAAGGAGTTATTTTGCTTTTCAACTGAAACCTGTATTTTGTTTTAGTTTAAGTAAGGTGACAGGCTAATTTTAAAAATACTTGGATTTTTTTAACATCTCACAAAGACCTAAATCCTAAAGAATTCAAGGTCAAACAATTTCCTCTTCCCTAGTTATATTTTCTACATATTTTACAGACAGTTTTGCATAAGAAAATTCTACTTTTGCAAGGGCAACTATTGTAGATTATGAAAGATACTTTTCAAATTGCAGTTACCAAACAACCTGTCACTGCCAGACAGTTATTTCTCCTGTTTCATAATGCCTTTGTTATACATTTTTTTTAACAAAAATAAGCTCCCACCAAATTCTTTGAAAGCAAATTGCTATCAGCATAGAGTTTTCAAGCCCAAATTATTTAATTAAAAAAGCTCAAGTTTATATATTTAATTTGGAGTAAAGAAAATGGTATATATTGCAATTATGAAGTAACTTCTATAATAATGCCATTTGGACTGGCTTTTTTTTTCAAATGTTTTGATTATACTCTGAAATATTTGAATCTCACAATTGTATTGTGATACTATAAAATGTAATCAGTATGAGCATTATCTTTTTTTTTTTTTTCCTTAAATGCTATATGTAATCTTCATGTTGATAAACTCTTTTTTTCTTAACCACAGTTAGGAAGCTTTTTATACTGACCTTGCTTGGAGGCAGAGCAAGGCTATTTGTCTTGCTGGCAGACAGCAGCAACTGATAAAAAATACTGGTACTGAATGTGGTTGCTCACTTGGAAGGGTAAGAACTAACCAGATGTATTCTCAAAAGTGGGATAGGTGGAAATTTTTCAGTGTGCCCATAGTGCAAACACCAATCAAGTGGTATGTTTTAGGTCGTGTTACCAATAAAATCGGACTGTGCTAGTGAACAAAATAGCCATAAATAGTACAAACCCCAGTGTCAGGCCTGTAAATGAAGAACTGAATCTGTTAAGGAGTGATCCTCCTGCATTATTTCTTGCTCTGAAAGGTGAAGCATACCAAGGAGTCACCCACAGGCACAGGGAAAAAAACTGTTGAAGGGACAGTGTTCAAAGGAAGATGAGCATGCAGGATTCCATTGGCAAAGGGAATGCCCTGAGTTCTGAGCTCCTGTGCCTCGATGTACCTTGTCTTGAAGACAGAGCGAGCCTGTGAGACACATCAAATAAACCCACAGTGAGATGCAAGGCTGTTTGACCTCCTGGCACAAATGTCAGGTGTGAGAATTAAAATGGACCCCCGGCTCATCTTCCTGTGCTCACCTACTGTCTCTTCTCCAAACCCTGCTGCAGCTGTTCCTTCAAACTGCAGGATGTGGCTTGCACTGCAAGCAGATGTGTGCATTGATGGCAAGCCTCTGAAACTGGCTCCTGCTCTGCCATGGGACAACAAATGTGATATGTTCACTGTGACATGCTCTTCTTCTATCTCCTTCGTCTTCTCCATCTCTCAGATCTGTATTTTATCTTTTCTTTTATCTGAGAGAATATGAGCAATGTATGGTAGACATCTTACACAGGATGATATTTTCTCATCAGGGCATTATTCCTGCTCTTTTTCAGACTCCCGCATACCATTCATCTTTTATAAAACAACAGAAACATAACAGAGAATTAGGTCTTAAGTCTTTTGATGTAGGTAAGTAGATACAGAGTAAGTAGATATGGATAAAATAAAAATTGCATCTTGCACTTTAGATATGGTTCAGATCAGACTCCTGAGATGAAATTAAAAGAAAAGAGAAAAAATTACTCCTTTTTTGAATCCTGATTTTGTTTGAGAACAGAGCATGGAACTTCAAGGGACTGTAGAGCCATATATCCAATTTGAATCAAATCCAGCATCTACTACAATATCCTTAAAAATCCCTCTTTTTCTGGAATTATAAGCCTGTTCTTAAATCTTAGTATATCAGAGCCAATTTAAAAACTGCTTAGTCTGGACTTCACTGTTACAATAAAAAGAAAAGCAAAAATTAGAAAAATAGAAAAAATATATTGGTCTTCTTGTTCAAGATGGGAAAAATATTAATTATGAAATTGTCATAAAATAAGGCAGAATGGATTAAAGAAAGACTTTTGCCTGGTTTAAAAATTGAAAGAGAGTTCTTTATCGTAAGATCTTCTTTACAATATGATTGACAGTGTTTATTATGGTCTTATAAAAGGAGAGTTTGGGAATTTGACAAAGCAGGAAAACCATGAAGAAAACCATGGCATTTTATTCAGGTTAGTTACTTTGGCATTACTTGAATCTTTATGAAAAATATAGATAATTATGACAGTTGACACAAAAAAGAAAATTATCAAGAAATACATCTCAGGAAATATATGAAGATTTGGCCAATTTGATGAACTATTTTCAAAGGTAGCTTTTGGATACGAAAAAATGTCTATTCAGTTTTTTAAAAAAAATTATTCATTTTTTCCTATATGCTTTTTGCTTTGATTTGTAACCTGAAACAGGGACTGCCTGTTACCAGCAAAGAGGTATTGGGCATTATGGAATATTACTGTTGTGTTTTCCAAACTTAAACAAACCAGAACCCTAAAATGCCTGTGTAAACACGGTCAAAATATTTCCTCTTGCAAGTAAAATTCATGTTTTTGGACTGGTTCACATCCTTATGAAAAGGACTGGTGACCTTCTAACTTAGTATAAAATACTTTTGTCTAACCAACTTTTCGAAGAATTGACCATTTCTCAATACCTGAGTTCCATGAGAAACATAGAAACATTCTCCATTCATTTCAACCTCTTGAAATTTGCAATTGTTAGATGATCTTTTTGTGATGTCTTAATCAATGTGTCTCATCAACTGAAGAGAGAGATAAAGGGGTCTTTTAAAAAAAATTAAGATCTCAAAATTGCAGTATCTGATTGAGTTCATAATTTCACACAATGTAAATTTCCCCTCAGAAATTCCAGCTCAGAATACTGGACTATGACACAAAAGGTATCTTTTAAATCTATCCAGCTGCTATTAAAACAAGACAGAAATCACTTGTGTCGTGGAAACTGACTCTTCTGCAATCAGTGATAGGAATGATGGACTGTGTGAATGAGCTGTAACTGCATAGAGTCATCAAGTAATCCCTGATTGCAATTGGAAGATGAAGAAATAATCCAATTAGCTTGATATATGTATGTAACATGTATAACTGGTAGTGTAACAGACATGCAACAGGAAATGTGCATAGGATCATTGTTCATCCTATTCCAAATTCTCACAGCAGGGAGCACAGTGGGATAGCTGTTCTTCATGCCTCACTACAGCCATAAATAGGAGGCATAATTTTTTTGCCAAAAATATCTCTGAAAGCTGGGGAAGGTTCTCAGCAGGAGCTGGGCAGTGGTGCAGAGTACTGGTGTAGCATTAGGAATAGAAGTGCTCTGGTATTGCTAATCTCCAGCATTCAAGAGTCATGACTAAGGCTGCATAGAAATCATGAGATGGCATAAAATAGTCAGATACAAACAAACAAGCAAACAATCTCTAGAAGTGGATGGAATTTTAATTAGCTCCCGGCTTGGGAATCTTTCAGGTTTCACAGAGGCCGTGTATTCCAGCTTATCTCAGCAGCTGCAGAAGCTAGATATCCTTTGTGAAATGAAAGTGTATGTTTTTGTATAAGCAGAAAATGTCTTGAAGGGTTCAGCCTTAAGCAATACACAAGCACTAAAAAAAATTGCAAAAATTTATAACTGTTTTTTCTTACTGTAGTATTTCCTTTGTTCAGTACTGAAGAAAGCTGCTCTGAAGAAAATTTTTCTTTCTTTCCCCACAGTTAATGTTGGCCCCTTGTTCTGCCTTATAGCAAGAGAGTCAGGGTTCTTCTAAGTCTTGTCAAGGAAGGGCGAGAACTAACCAGAAGTTAACTTCTAACTAAGTTAGAATTTAGTTAACTTCTATGTTAACTGTGTTCCATGTCATAGAAGTTAGTTAACTCCTATGCATAAATTGCATTCCTCTCAGGGATGGAAGGGTGGGACTCTACCGGTCTGTTTCTCTCCCACACTCCCTGATAGGCCTCAGCTTCTTTGCCACCAGGCCAATCATCTCCCTGGTCACACCACATGCACATGTCCTCTCTTTTGCCCTCACACACTGGCGCCAGGCTCAAACACTCCCGACAGCCTGAGGAAGTGGAGATCTGGGCAGCTGCACGTTTCTGAGGGAGCTCCATCTGCATCACCCTGCTCCTTCTAGCGATGGCTTTCAGCTTGGAAATCATCCTTGGGCGTGTTCTAGTTGGGCAGGTGAGAACTCCCAGGTGAGCTTGCCTCAGCTTGCCTCCTACATGCTCCATCATTGTGAAGGGCCACACCTTGTCCTGACAGCCTGTGCTGGTTGCCCCCACTCCCTGGAGCCATTTGCATCTCCCGTGGTTGCTCTGGCCAGGCCCTCAGCACGCCAGCCTCACTCGTGAGAGCTGCCATGTCCTGCCGAGTCTCTGCGTTTTCTCTCAGGTTTCCCTGATGGCAGGAACCCCTCCTCCAGCTCCTTCAGGTGTTATGTGCCAGAACTTGTCATTGCTGCTGCTGTCACTGCTATCACTACGTGCCTTGTTGATTGACTAATGTTAGTTTAAAATGAGCAATAAAAAAGGGGAGTTTGTTTTTCTAGATGCAGATGAAAACATGTCTGTAAACTGCTGAAATGTACGATTTTCCTCTTTTGGTCTTTTCTTGCCCAACTTATCTACACTGATTCGTTAATTTCAAGTGTTATTACCCCCTCTCACCCTTTGCTAAAGTCTATTACTAATACTTTGAGTCCTTTTTCAATGTACTGCAGCCTGTATAAAGTACAGCCTTCTTTCTCTATAGTCTATCAATTTCAGTTCTATAAAGTATACTTTTTTTTCAGTGCAAAGATAAATCAAATCAGAATGCTTTATCACCAATTTCAGCTCAGTCTGTGATTAAGAATCTACTCTGAAAGTGCTCAAGATGCAGGACTGATCAGTTAATTTTTATTATCAACTCTTCTTTACTCCTTGTTCCTCATAATTGCTTTGGCTAGATATTCACTCATTTCAAATTATAACTCTATTGTGGACAATAGTTATGGACCATATCCATGTAATCCTTTCTTTAAAAACAACTCACTGCTAATGAAATTTTATTGATCCCACATCAAGTAATCTCTCTCCAAGGTTAAAATGCCACCCTTCAACTGTGACAGATCAGTTGACCAGGGATTTAACATTTTAGACTGGGCAAAACAGAAATGTAACTCCAGTTTCATCTTCTCCTTCCCTTCTTCCTTCCCTCCCTCCCCCTCTCAGTCCCTCCCTCTCTCCTGTGGCAAGCCTAGGTTTCAGATTTCTGATGAAGAAAACCATCAGGACCTAGTAAGGAGTATTAGCCCCCTCTTGTGGAAAATACCTTTGATTCTTCAACCTCTTAACATAGTGAATGTTACAGAAAGCATACACAACATTACATAATACAGCTTGTGAATCAGTGGAATACCTATACAAAAGTTTAAGCATAATATATTGTCAATAAGCTTACCTGTCAGCAATCATTATATATAGACAGCTAATATTAACTCACTGCTAGAGTATCTTCTTGTGTGTATGAGCAAGAAAGCATTTCAGTGGTGTTATTTTCAGTCCTTTCCTCAAGAAACTCCTGCTGTGCTTCTGACTGCCCAGAGCTGGTAAAACCAATGGTGGTAATTATCCCTTTGGATGTTCTTTTTGAAAGATTTCTGGTTATAAAAGAGAAGGTTTGAAAAATTAAAAGGTACTGGGAATAATGTGTTACAAAAATTATTACATTGCTTATTTTATGTCTATTATAAAATCTACTGATCATGTGGAACTAAATCTGACATTTAAGGCATTTCTATAAATAACATTAAAGAAAATTCTTTTGATGAAAACTACAGTATTACACTAAAGTACACAGCATAATACCATTTAGTGTAAAGGTATTTTATCTAAGATTCAGAAGTTAAACTAAGTATATACTGCAGTTTGTTTGGCCCAAATTAGCAAAGCAGAAAAATCTCATTGCCAGCTCATTCCAACACTGGCATAGCAATTAGATTGTAAGGACCTTTTAGAAGTTTACATCTTGGATTGGTATTTGGGAACACAGCTTGTGGTGCTCTGACAGTCATCTGATATAATAAGGATTTCAGACACTGAAAACCAGCATTCTGGACCTCATATTTTACAATTAAAGAATGTAATATACAAGTATCATGTTAAGAGTTTTCTTCATGAGGAGCCCAGTTCTAACTGATGGCATTACATAATTAACCATATTTCTCTAAGATGTAGTCTTGCAAAATTCAGTTGAACTGCATCAAGGAGATCATTAAAAAGCACCATGAGAAAAGGTAACAGATGGTTCTATATTAAATATATGAATTTAAATATCTCCTACCCTGAATATTTTGTCTTTTGTGGATTTACAGAAATATACCCTTTTTCAGTAATTTGTGGACTGAAAAAGTCTTTTAGCCTGTTTGTCCATGGTAAGTCATAATGTTGGTGAATATGACAGAGATTCCTACTTTGTGTTTCTTATGGGTTCAGTCAAAATCTACTCTCAATATTCATATTTATCATTATGAATTATATTCTAATATAATTCTTTGGAACCTTTGGAACCTTAAAAATTGCATTAGTGTTATTTTTTAAATAATATGACTGAGATGATTGACAAATTATATTTGCTACTGGTTTCATGTTGACATCTGATGCAGTCAGATGTTTTTCTCTTTTATAGTGCTTCTACCAGGCTTCAAGGTTGTAGAAAATTTCTTCTTATTAATCCCCACTACACAGCCTTTTATTTGAGTTCACATTGGAAATTTCTCTCATCTCTAGCTCTAAAATTCCACAAATCAAACTCATACTTTGCTCAAATTTAAAAAGGTATTAAGATCTATTTCAAAACAAATAACTTCCTTGTGACTGATGCTTTTTTTTAAACATAATCTACTCTGATTTCTCTTGGCTGAGTTATTTACCAAACTTAGCATTCACTCACTAATCTCTATTCAGCATACTTGATTTGTAATATATTTTTATTCTAACTAAATTGCCAACATTACTGATACAGAATCTTATTTCATTAGAACTATACACTGCACAATGAGTAAAGTTCCTTTGAGACATACTCATGCAAAACTCCATTGAACTGAAGGAAATAGTTCATAAGCGGAGCAGAAATTAAAATGAAACCCAATTAAGACTACAAGAGACAACTGATAAGAATTATGTGATAGAACAGTAATGTGATGAGGATTTCTGTTTTATTTTCAATTTACAAACATATTGTATGGCAAAGAACATCTCTGTTTATAGTAAAACATGGACAATTTGATATATACATGCAGAACACACTTCCCCTCATAAATATGCATTTTGATCTCATATTAGCGATGACTTACATATTCTGTTGCATATAGAATAAGATCTACAAAGTACCATGTCTTTCCATCTTGACTTTGAGCCTTTCCTCTTCCCCTTTCCCCCCGCTTTTTGCTCTTTTTCTTATTTTTTCCCCTTTTCATTTTCCTTTCTTTTTTCCCTCCTACTAGAAAAATTGCTTAGACAAATACTTGACATTATTAATTGAGGGAAATTAAATTAGAAACTTTAATGGTGTCTATAAATGTGCACAGGCATGGGTTTGGAAAGTTTAGCACTAATTTATACATTGTTTTGGAAAGTCTAGCATTTAGGCAGACGAACATTTAATTAGATTTTTTTAAAAATGTATTTTTACACTTTTGGAGTTTATTTCCATGGCTACAACCTGTTAAGAGAAAAACTTCCCCAGCAGAGCACTCGGCATTACCTCACACTGTGGAAAAGTGCCCGTACACTCCCTCCAGTGGGCAAAGTTAAAGCTGCTAAAGCGTTGCTGGATTTTTCCTAAGAAATTACACAAAAAATAAGCAAACCCCTCACTAGCTGGTAAGCAAAGCAGAGCAGGTAAATTAACTTATTTTTATGGATTTAAATGAATAAAAATTAATTTTTAAGTATTAATACTCATCTAAATGTAGGAAACAATTATTTTCATAGACAAACTATTTAGAGTTAAGCAATAATTGAGACAATGTATAAAACCTCTCACTCTGAGAAAGAATAGACATTCCAATTAAACATTAAAAAATACTCTTTTTAAATTCTGCTTTTACTCCTTATTAGAAGAATATTTTACTGAGGAAAGCATAGAGAATAAATAATTTTAAAAAATGTTTTAATATGTACCTGAAGACAATATTGTATTTTTGGTTTACATCTAAAACCAGGTTTGGAAGATCCATAATACTATTTCCAAGAATGGAAGAGGGATTCACTCTAGAGTTTACCAGACAAATGAAAGAAGTACATATAATGTTTCATAACTAAAAATTATAACTGTAAACCGTTATTTCAAATACTCTTGCATGCTTTTATTGTTTGGAGTTGCCTTATATGACAGTGATATTATAAATCTACTCCAAAATCTTCCACACAGATGGATCATTCATGCATCTCTGAAGGTATGATACTTTCATTGTACTTTTACAGTTACCCATGCCATGCATGATTATTCAAAGCTGTTGTCAGCCTCTGCATTCTACATGAAATTGCTGCTTTCTGGTCTCTTAACTAAAATTCTGTTTTCCCCAAACAGTAAATGCAGTCAAACAAATCTGTTACATTCCTTGGTGTTGGAGAATTTTGCTCAGACATGGCTTGAAGGAAAAAAGGCCATGAAAATATACAGCTGATGGAAAACTAAAAGGCAGTTGTAAGCAGCAGTTCCCAAGCCTGTTTCTGTAAATAATAAGGTTCTCAGGCACATTTCTATAAACAGCTGAGTTCTCAGGCAGTCTTCTCATAACAGGTAAACATTCTGTCCTTGGCTGTTTTGGGAACAGACATGGAGGTTTTGAGAACCATTCATATCAGGGTGAGAAAACAAATCTTGGTTTCAATAACAAACCACAGGTATTGAAAACAAAAGGAGGGGTTGGTGTGTAATCTGTGGCCAATGATGAGCTCGGGTTTTGCAATATGTATGAGCTTAATTAACACTGTTATAAAGGGTGCCTGGTGGATCAATAAATCGGAGTTCGATGCTGATCAAAGGATGGGTCGTCTCCCTTCGCTTCAATACCTTGGCATTTTTGTTTATTGGCAGAGCTATTGAGATATTTAAAAAATAAATAAACCCTGGATAATTTAAAAATAAATGGGATGAAAAAATAAGAAAGAATGCTAAAAGTCTCATTGACAAAGCGGGTGAATGAAAACACTTTATGAAAATCTATTCCTTGTTTACCTAGCAATCTTCAATTATGGTGCCTTTCCCCCCGTTGATGAACACCTTGAAGGGTATCCAAGGAAATGCTACTGAAGTATTTTCTGTGGTAGGACTCTACACAATTGAATTGTGAAACAATCAGTTCTCAATGGATTGGTTTCCAGCTGGGGAAAATTACTTTGAGTGACAATCCAGCCAATGTCAAGGAAAAGGAAGTGAATTGCTTCCAATTCTATTGCTAGGAGCCACAATATAATGTAGGTTATACTATTTGCAATGAATAACTGAGTATCTTTTGCAGCACATGCAGACTGTTTGTCGTTTTTTCCTGGAATGAAATCATGGTTTTCAGCAGTCCAATGGATTATACTGCTATGCCTTAAGAATGGCACAGAGTCAGTAAAGCAAAAAAAGTTATTGCTTGTCACTTGTTTCACAAGAAGTCATCCTACAGAACAGAATACATGGAGTTTTCATACAATAGTAATAGTTTACACTATTAGAATGTGAAACTCATTACTAATGGATGAACTCAAAAGTATTGCTGAATAAAAAAATGGATTTATTTATTTTGAAATTGAATCAGTACTCATTCAGTGTCTGTATAACAAGGTGGTCCAAATTAAATTGTTATGTATACAAGACCATGCTGTTGATGTTCAATCCTTCTGATGAAATGAATGCTACTAGGCATCAGAGGAAGTGAAAAACTAAATTTTTTTATTTCCTTGAAATCTCAAGTATTTCAATAGTTGTTTATCTATCAATTAAGCTTTAGACATTGCTGCTGCTGCAAATGAAAACAAGGGTTTGTAAGAGTATTCATTCTAGCATGCAGTATAATAGATCTATGAATGTAAGATTTTGGGGTTTTGAAAGCTTTCAATTGAATCAGGTTGGAAGCATGCTCTGATGAAGCCTAAGTTTAATGAAGGCAAAACAGAAATCTTTTTCATACACAAGAACTTGTGTTTAAGAATGGGTTAAATGACTCAACATGCTGCTTCAGCCACTTTCAGAAACTCTAACATTTCTAGAAGTAGATCTTTTTTCTCACTTCAGAGAAAATTGCTAACAAACTATCTGAAGTGAAGCTTGAAAATCTATATCTCAGCTGCATGCAGGCTCAGTGGAAATTTTGACTGACAGAGGATTGATCCAGTAAAACTGATGGTCATTTACTGAATTTTGCCTTTGTTATGGGTTGTGGGTACTCACAAATTTGCCCTGTTCAGGGAGAAGGCTCGGAGAGAGTTTCCATCTGCCCTCCCATCGCAGCTGCCTCCCTTGGCCATACCCTCTCTGGGTTTCTGACAGCACCTGGCTCTCAGCAGGCACTCTCAGGACTCTCTGCAACTCACACACATAACCTTTTTCATCTTTTTTACAATCTGCTGTTTTCTTTGTTGCTCTGCAAAGCCTTGCAAGGCTCAGGTTACTCTTGCAGGGCCTCAGGAACTTGTTACCTCTCTTGCATTCTGATGTTTTTCAAGAGTTTCCTTGTTATTTTTTCAACACATTAGAAGTATTCAGCAGTTGCCAGAGTCCTGCCTTATACCCTAAAGTTACACCTATGCACTACCTTACTGTATCTTTAAAAAACACAATCCAGAAGATGCTTTATGGACTCATCATGTTTTTAACTTCTCCAGAATTTTTATCTGCTTGAAACACACATTCCTCTCTTTGAATCCTTATCCTAGTTGCTAAGCTCTGTAAATTCATTTAAATTATTATGCTCTTTCTTAATAAATATACACACATGCAATTCTTATTTGCTAAATTGTTAGCTGTAATTTTTTTTTCTATTCCTTTTGAGAGTCACTTTACTGATTGATTACTGTTCTCCATTCTTTACATATGTCAGAGAAGAAAAATCAAATACCTTGAATCATGTGTTTGTGGCAAATTCTTTGCTTTCCTTCCCATACTTGCCACAATGTCTTAGTTCTTAACAATATTTAAATTTGCTTTAAATGAAACAAATACATTTTGGAATTGAAACTGGAGAACAGCTAGGCTGTTAAAAGACTTTGTGCATGCTCTAGCAATAAAGCACATTGTCAGAAGCTGTCATTAACAAAACTATTCCTAAAAAAGACCAGATTTCCAGTTGTTTCACTGTATTAATTAATAGATCTCTGTTTAATTTGACATTTCACTAGTTACGGGACAGAAACTTTTTCTTGACATTGTACTTAATATATGTCTGCTTGGCTGTGGTTAACGCAAATCATGATGATTTGTATCAGTCAAATTTTTTTAGGAATTTTATTTTATCAGTTGATTGCTTTGATTCAATTGCAATATTTGTGCTAAGTACAGGGTGCCCATATTACTCACATTTTTATGAAGCTGGGATATTCAAATTTAAGATGTAAGCTCTTTTCTCAATAAGTGGAGAAAGTTTTGTAACTCATCAAGAAGAAAGCAGTGTCCCCATTGGGAGACCAAAAAAAAAAACATTTTCAAGGACTAAAAATGCAGTTCATCTTGCATTTAACATTCCTATTGCATCTTGTCCATTCTAATATCATGCAGTAGCAAACAAAAGGACAGAGCCCATTCTGTGACTTTCATAGCAGAGACTTATTGTTTTGTCACTTTCTAATTTTTCTTTCCAGTTTGATTTTCCAGTTATTTTTTTATTTTTTTTAATGTAGATCCCCTCCATTTATTCTTGTCTCCTAGTTCACCTAATTTGGACTAGAAGTTCTCATCTGACTTTAGTTTATGGAGGCTGAAAAAGAGGTAACACTCTCCTGTACAGCAAATATTTTTAACATACCTGTCATAAGTCAGATGAAAGTCACAGAGAAGATAAGGAATGTG
Source organism: Melospiza georgiana (assembly GCF_028018845.1). Lineage (NCBI taxonomy): Eukaryota > Metazoa > Chordata > Aves > Passeriformes > Passerellidae > Melospiza > Melospiza georgiana. The sequence goes on from NC_080435.1 coordinate 35,370,043, forward strand.
GCCATCTTAGAGCCTTATTGAACAGAAAGGGTGACCTTTACTGGCAAAAGTCTTGGGGCTGATCTTTTTCACATGAAAACGGAGTGGAGGGACATAAATATGGACACAAGCCAAGGTTTGTTTTGAAGTTTTTCAGCTCGAAGTTTGTTTTTTTGAAACAAGGTTTCTTCTACAGGAAGAGACAGATAAAAGACATATGCCCTTTCTAACTCTGCAAGGGAGGAGAGGTACAGTTCTCTGGTTCTTCTTTTTGGGGAGGCTGCTTCAGCAAGATGATGTCTGGTGACTGTGGCTGCTCCCCTCTGCCCCCTGCCCCAGCTCCACCTGTGCACACACACGGGAGCACACATGGCCCAGTGACAGTGACACTGCTCCTGCCTTGCTGGTCTGGGATGCATTTCACTCATTCTCTGCTTCTTGTCTTCATCTGCCCTCTTTTTCACAGCATCACAGAATGGTTCAGGTTGGAGGGGACCACAGTGGTCATCTGCTGCAACCTCCCTGCTCCAGCAGAGCAGGCCTAGAGCACGTGGCACAGGACTGATCCTGACAACTCTTGAACATCTCCAGTGAGGGAGACTCCACAGCCTCCCTGCACAACCTGTTCCAGGCTCAGGCATCTGTGCAGTACAGTTATTTCTCATGCTTAGGTGGAACTTCCTGTGCTTCAGTTTCTGCCAATTTCTTCTTTTTCTTCTCAAAGAAGCTGTGGAACAAAAATTCCTGAACATTTTCAGAACTTGTCTTGACGAGATTCTGAGCAAACTGATCTCATATCAGAATTCTGCTTTCAACAAATGCCCTCAGATATGCCTTCCAACTTACTTTGTCATATGTTTCTTTTTACTGAGATGCACTTTTTCTTAAATAAAATTTACATTTCAATTTACTGTATGATTCTAGGTAATTAGTCAGAATCACCTGCCCCATTCTCCTGCATTCTTGCTTTGTGGGAATTGATTTTTGTTTCTGAGTATAAGCACAAGCAGGGATGGTTGTCTGGTAGTAAAAGAAAAGTAAGCAAGTGTTTTGGTGCAAGAGATCATCTTCAACCACTGTTCACAGTCTGTTCAGAATAAGAGAGATGTCTAAATGGCAAAGAAAAGAAACTGACCTGGCATATAACTCACCCTTAGATCATTTCACTTTTAGGTATTACCCATGTTCATCTTTGTATCTTACTGTTCCCTGTTCTTGGGGCAATTTTCATGAATTTTCATTCAGCTAGCAATAAAATTGCATTTAAATGCATTTTTCAGACACAAATTCATTAAATATGTGAGATGGGATGGAACAACCTTTCACAAAAAGTCATGGAAGAAAAAGAGTGCCTGTCATTTTAAAGTGAAATAAATTATAGATGCGACTGTCTAGGATAGTGGGGGACTGGGCTTGATATTCAGCGTTAGCTTTTCTCTATAAATACAAGGGGAGTTTTGAAAATAAGTTTAGTGAAAATGTAGCGCATCCATAGTGAAGCTTTCCTCTCCTCGATTAAAATCCTGGTTGAAAGCGGGGCTGCTGTCTGCTCCCGATGCAATGCAGCAGTGATGCATGCTGCCATCTAGTGCCTCTCGGGGAAAGCAGTGGGCTGCTGAATTTAGGGTTTTCATGGACGCTGGAAGAATAGCAATTTTTGCTCTTCACTACCGCGATGGCTTTCTCGTTGCCTCAGTTTTAGCCCTGAAATTAAAATTATGGAAACTTGAGTTTTGGAAGGGAGTATGCTGTGAGGAACTAGTACAAATCTGCTTGGGAAGGAGTTGGGGACAAGGATGGGGATGTGGGAGAGATCTGGAAGAGCAAAACAAGTGATAAACAAGGCTGCAGGCAGTCACCAGAGGAAAAAAAAAAAATACACTGATTACAGTGGCAGCTATCTTACTGCTCAGAGAATCAGAACAAGTGCAGTGGAGTGGCCATCTGAACCAGAATAAACACAGCAAGAGATATAAGTGGAGAATGTCGTGACCTTGAGAATAGAAAAGGCATAGAGAGAGGAGATGAGGGACAAGTGTTTGTGCACTCACTGAAGGGTTTGTGATTTAGCTGCCTGCTTAATATTGGCTAAATAATACAAATAGTTTCTGTTTTCCAATTAGTGCCTTAATAAATACGCATACATTTATACAACTAAAATTAACTGAAGTCTTTAAAGACTGCTCAGTCAATTACACACGTCTGCAAAATGACTAGATTCCCCAAAAGAGTCAAAAAACTCAACCATGGAAAAAGGCATTCATGTGAAATACCACTGAAAATAACTATGTGGCTCGTAGAAAGGGTCTTGCAAAGCATACTGCATACCAATATAAATATATTGTAACTCATTGCATTTAATTAAAATAATTATTAGGAAAAGACTTTCAATTCTGATGGCAAAATAGAAACATGGGTGCATAATTACTTTTCCCTTCTTCAAAACACTTTTGATTTGAAATATGGTTTTAAAGGATTTATTTTTATCCTTACTGAAAATTAAGAGCTTAATTTTAGTAAAACAGTCTTTTAATATACACCTGTACAATCCCTCTGGGCAATTTTGTATTAAAAAAATTTTTTCCTTAAACATTAACAGTATTTTTATGAACTGTTCTTACTTACAAAATTGAAGAACAATATTGATTTTAATTGAAATTCTTCCTTGAATTGTAAAATTAATACTCTACCTAAATTTTTAGATACTTGAATCAACTAATATACTTGTAATTGCTTCTTTTACTGAAACTAAAATGGTATGCAGACAAAGAGACATATGGCATCCTAAGCAGTTTCAGAATATTCAAAAATTTGTAATTTCCCTTCGCAGACAGGCAGCAGACAGGCACATGCACATAAATAGAGACTTGTCTGAAGTACTCAGGCAAAATAGGAAAAACCTATATTGGAAAAGCCAATATTTTTTTCAGAATGCAATTATACAGCGACAAAAATATATCATTGTCAATCATTTAGATAGGACTTTAAAATACCAGTCTGAGGTTATAAATGTAGAGCATATTGCTTCAAATCAGCAGAAGTATATACTTCAAACTTGCCTTACTGTTATAAAATATTTGAGTCTACCAAACTGAAATAGATTTCAAATGGACAAAAATGTACTTACTGAGCTCTAAACACTTGATAGAGTTTAGCAGTATTCACAGAGACATAAAAGAAATAGAGACGTATTTTCCCTAGAAGTTATAAGAATTACAATGAGGAAGTTTGAGAAACTTCTTTTTGCTTTACACATTTTGGGACTATATCAACAAATAATTGTACATTTGATGGAATTTTCTTACTTATGTGATTTTTCAGGAGATGTCATATAATGCGTATATGCTTTTTTTTGTTGGAGAAATGGGTCACAATTGTTTTAAGCTTCCCCCTCTAAAGGCAATTTCTGTTTTATCAAACTGTGCAGATCTCAATAGGTGCTACAAAACCTACAAAAATATAAGCTTGCTTATACTGTGAAATGTCATGAATCAGAATGGTGAAAGCGAAAGATGGGCCTGGCTGTCACTGGGAGCAGCGAGTAGAATAATGAGAAAGCTGATGATGGCTTAGTTTGTGGGAAGCTTTCAGCATGCAGAGGACTCAGTTGTCTTTTTCCATCCTCTGAGTTCATGCTTGTATTAGCAACCTTGGTAGAGCTGGTTGGACAGCATAACAAGTGTCTGGAAAAACCAGGCAGCAAAACCACGTATTTTCAGGCCCCTTCTTTGTGTGAGAGGTGTTGTTTACAGAAACAGTAACTCTTTCTGAGATCACCAGAGATTCATTACTGTTGTGTCACTGTTCTTCTCTCTGACCCTTTTTATCCTCCATGCTCAGAAGAAAACCTTTTTTGGTTTAGAGAAGCACCTGGATGCCAAGCCACCTCTAGCTGAGACCAATTTAATTCATTTTGGATATAATTCTGATTTATCCTTCTACATTTATCCTATCAGTAAATAATTCAAGCAAATCTTTCTAATTATTGCCCAAGTATTAGCAAAGATAGTTACGCAGTAAATATTAGCACCAGTCACTTCTAAAAAGCCAGGGTAGTAATCAAATCCCTGTGACTCTGCTCCTACCAACTGCTGGCATTCAAAATCATCAGCTGAAACATAAATATATTTAGCTTTCCATGTTGAAAAACATTGTCATAAAAATCTTGACAATGAATTTCTAATTAGCAAAGAGTTTTAACAGACATAAAGAAAAGGTCATATGAATCATTTGCTCATAATCTGTGTTAGGACAATCAAAAATAATTTGATTCTTCAGAACAATATTTTTTGCCTGCCTTTGCATCTCTTAATCTCTTTTTGTTTCATTTCCCCCTCTTTTCTTTCTAGAAAATATTTTAGTTGGAAGAATATCTTGAAAAGGGAAGTTTTACATATGTGTTGTAAAAGCTTGCAGGTTTTCCAGCTGCATTTGTAGACGCTTCAGAATCAAATGTATGTCCTGTGCTCTGTGTCCTGCTGTGCAACTCTTCTGGGGTCTGGTGCTCTCAACATTACTTGAAATTTAGCCATTGTAGGGAGCAGTCACATCTTTAATCAAGGAATTAAAAAGTATATTTCTTCCAGCCAATTGCTAGTGAATGAGTTACAGATCAAGAATAATTCACAAACCCTATCACATAATACACAGATAATGACAAATTCTCGAAAATTGTAGCCAAAGCATGCATAATTCCTGAATGGAAAAACAATTGAAACGAATCGGTGGACCAATTTTTTATGATTAATTTCTCTTTCTAACACATCTGAAATTTGTTATCAAATGTTATTACGCAACATTCAGACACATCCACAGTAAAGACTACATCCACGTGTCCTTAGTAATGGCCACGTATAACATCCATATCTTAGACTGTTGGAGGATTCCATATAGCCCAGTAAACTGCAGTCCTTGGCATAGTGAAGGTATTTGCTTAACTTTTCTGCTTCTTAGAGTCAGTTGCATTGTCAAGGTAACAAGAGAACAATCTGATGTGCATGACAGAAAGCTCGGGATGTAACCCCACTGTCTCACTGCAGCAGACTAGCTTTCAGTAGCTTCAGTTTGCTAGTCAGCCTAAAAATGCATACCATGACTGCAGCGTTGCTTCTGAATAAAATGACAGTAAAATTCAGAAAAGGCTTACAAACTAATTTCAAACAACTATGCTAAGCTGAAGTGAGACTCCTTTTCTCTCTAAAATTCCCAAGGGACAGAATACCCTTTGAATTCCATGGTCATCTCACAGACCTTTGCATAGTAATACATTTTTCACACAAGATGTCTGGCAATTTGGATACAATTCAAAAAGAGGCTTACGCTTCAAAAAGCAGGAAAGCTGACATAAGCTTTAGAGTAAATACCAAAATCTCTTATCTTTCCATATTTGTCATATGTTATAATCCTTGCAAGAGCGGCCTACACAATAATAGGAAAAAAATCCTAAATATTGGCTTGACAGAATAACAAAGGCATTATACATAAATGGTGGTTAGGGAACAGTTGTGGGGGGTTTAAGCTTTCTAAATTATATATGCTCATTTATATTAAAATGTACATGAATTTCCAATGGGAATGTCTCCTAACACGTAAAAGTCCTACTTCTGAGGACTGATTTATTCTCTAGCATATATGAACAAGAGATTCCCCCCTGGGTATGTACCAGGGCAAGGACAGAGGATTTCTGTGTCCCACAGTATTTTTTATTGCCTTTTGTATTAAATACTATTTTTATTGCAAAACACGTTCTTTATGTATGCATAATTCTAAACTGTCTGATCCTCCTTCCAAGTTTTGCTGTGCAAAATAAATTACCATTGATCATTTTCTAAATGCAGTTCTAGGGAGATATTTCATACTATTTCTGTAGTATTTGTGCCTATATTTGTGATGGCTTATACATTCTGATAAAACTCTAGACTTCCTTCCTTCCTATTACCTGAATTAGTTTAGTTTCCACACTAAAACACTAATACTTTAAGATAGACTTGTATTTTCCTAAGATAACCTATCATTTATTTTAATGGAATAATTTTAAAGTACCAGTTTTGAAGATTCTCCCTTTGGAAAACCACACTATTAAAAACTAATTATACAAGCTCACTTGAACTCAACATTATTCCCATGCTAATTTCCATAACAGAGCACTTTTCATACGTGTCACTGATTCATAAAGAACTGCTCCTTTTATACAACATAAATAAATATAACTCCTTGAGGTACTCTCTAAAACAGACATCTCTACCTTAACACCTTCCCTCTAAATCCTAGAATTATGTTGCCTTGAGACTTACTTGCAGAGTCAGCTGAGAAGCCTTGGGAAATTGATTATCTCTGGGAGAAAGTAAGGTATGTACTTCCTTTTCCCAGCATCACTCTTATGTGCCTTTGCCTCTCTCTGTGAATAAAGAGGATGCAGTTGATTCAGCTGGTGAAGGAATGAGCCAATGTGGAACTGAAGTAAATGTAACTTTTATCTTTCTGTCCTTATGTATTTAGTTGCATAAAGGAAAATTTTAGTGCAAGGTTATTTAGATAAAATTTCATCTTTATCATAGCAGATGTACTTCACCATAGATTTTGAGATAATTGCAGGAAGTATTTTAAAGCCAATAATATCTATTACCATTATTACCATTATTAATATTATTATATTCCAAAAGGAGATATAATGATTGTGTAATCACAATAGATATTAAATACATATTGTACATAACTTATGGGCTAGGATACACTATATAGAACAGCAACAGAAACTACAGAAAAAGAACACAGGAAGGATGCACATTACTACTCTCCACCACTTATTTAACAATTAAAACTAATATTTTTCCAGCAATTTTTATTTCTTTTTTTAAAATAGGTTTCTATCCACTGCATGAAATACGTTTTCTTATGAATTTTCTTTTCATAAGTAACATCTCACTAATGTACCACAAAGAGGTGCTCTAAACCCACAGTAGCTATTGAGAGCAACTCTTCCAAGAACAGATAGAACTGCTGCAAGCTCGCCTCAAGGTAGGGGTTTGTGATTTTAGAGCTCTGTTTTTTAAGTAAAAATGTTTCTCATGGCAGTCATTGCAATAAAACTTGTGTCCAGCAGTCAAAACTTAAAATAATGAGATTCATAGCTGTCACCACATGAACAAGTCAGGTGAGATTTGTTCTGTGGAACAGATTTAGGCAGAATACTCAGCTATCGATCATCTCATTTTTTCATAAATAATCTATCCAGTTGAATAGAATGTCTTTTTGTCCCTTGAAGTAATAACTATTTAATGAGTGATTTGTCTGGCACAATTTTACAGAGGTTTCTGTCCTGACAACTGTCGTGTATATTTTTAAATACCATTTTTGTGAATTATTCTGTTGTCTTCTTAACTTGCATATGTAAAGATAAACACATATACAAGTCTTCACACAATCAGGAGTGAAAAATAAATTTCCCTTGATATCTAATTTTTAAATCTTCCTTTAATCCAACTGAAATTAGTTTTGTAAACCCAGTAAATTTTAACAATTTTTCTGAATCCCATCACTGTTCCGACTGCCAGAGAGGGAAAGTATGGCTGAGGCAGAGAACCCTGAATGCTGCATTATTCCTCATCTGTATCACTTCATCCTAAAACAAATAGGGGTGAAACTTGATTGCAGTCTTTGCAAGAAGCGTATAGCTTTGACCTATTCAATCAAAAGAAGAGTCACCTGCTGTAATGGCATCATCTGTGGGGTCTTCATGTAGGTCTACAATTACTTCGAGGCCACCGGTGGTAAAAAAATCTGCAATTCTAATTCTTGAAATCTGAAATTATGCATACCGCTGAAGGAGTATTTTTTCCATCTTGAGTGGAAACCTGGATCTGAATAAAGCTGGAAGGGTATAGTTCTAGTTTATTGAAAATACTACTTGAACAGTACTAATTTTAGTCATAATTTATTTCTGAATACAATTTAGAAAGTGATGTACGTAATACAAATTATGTGCCATTCTGATATGTCTTCATTTTTCTTATGAAAATTAAAGTTTATCTATATATTGGATAATTAAAACTTGTCCCAGTGGACCTGTTTACTTAAGAAGAGATATATTTCATTCTTGAGACACTTTAATTTCAACTTCAAAATTTAGCTCTGTATTTGTATTCAAATGTGAAAATATTTGGATGCTTTGGAGCATTAAATATGAAAGTTTTCAAAGGTGATTAGCACTTTGTTTCCATTTTATTTATACTGTAAAGAATCAATTCTGTATTTTGAAAGTGTACTGTCTGTGATAATCAATATTTATAAATGAGAAGGAGTGAAAGAAAGAGAAAGATAAAAAGAGGAAAAGAAAAGAAAAGAAAAGAAAAGAAAAGAAAAGAAAAGAAAAGAAAAGAAAAGAAAAGAAAAGAAAAGAAAAGAAAAGAAAAGAAAAGAAAAGAAAAGAAAAGAAAAGAAAAGAAAAGAAAACTAACTCCAAAATGGCGTTCCTACCACTATGATCTATATTTAATAAATGACTTTTCAAGCAGGTATGAGTTTTATTTCAGCAGGCACTACCCATCTATAATTGAAATATCATTTGTGCTAACCAAAGTCTGCATGGTGATATAATTGTTTAAAAAGCAAGCACAGCACTGGAAAACACAAATTATTTTGGATCTGCTAGATAAATAGGAATTTAATCTGAATTCTCGATTCTAAAATATAAGACTTACTATACAGGTTCCAGGTAAACACAGGATAGATGAAGCACAATTAGACATATAGCACAATAGAGATATGACCAGCAATATTAGAGATATCAAAGCAAATTTTTGTAAGTGCAGTAAGATAAACATTAGCTAATAGATATATATGTATATAAATAGCTATATTTTTCAGACTGTACATATGTATCAAGTATTTGAATGATAATACCATGTTCAAATTTTTGCCTTGGTACATTCACTGGGTCTCTTTTTAAGGGCTTATTAAGTATTTCATTCTATTATCTTTTCTGTCTAGATGCTTGCTAATTGAAGGTTCTTGAAAGGCTCTCTGACTATAGAAAGCTTAGGCTGTGCTGCCTGAAGTTGCATTAAGCAGAGCCTCATCAGCATTCAGCGCCACTACCATAGCGTAAAGCCTGGAAGAAGTGGGAAAAATTACCTACTGAAATATAAGAAGAGAAGATGAAAAGAGGCTGGCAAGAAGAAAGAAAAGCTCCTCATTTCTGTTCTGAGCTCCTTTTTCTAATGGATCCCCCTCCCAAGCAATGTTGCGAATGGCAGGTGATGTGTTCTGCAAATAGATCAGCAATGTCACTTCTAAAATTGCACTTTTTGGCATTCAGGTGTTGAAGTAAGTCAGCTGGTAGCCAGGCTTTATCCCAGGCTGTATTACAGAAAAAGAGTATATGTTAGATCATCTAGCAGCAATTACAGTAAAACACCTCTGGCTTGAGACAGAATCACTGTTACTGTTGCTTCCTGCAGAGAATTCTGTCACGATCATATTTGCTTCCTTTTGCACTCACAGGTGTCAGATATACTTGGCTAAGATTATTTTACTGGCTTGAATTACTTCCACAACTTCTTCAGACACTGAAGGGACTGTTATCTCTCCAACCATTCTCAAACACTGAGATCTCACTGAAAAATTACAAAGATATATATTAGAGTATATTTTAAAATGTATTGCAAAAGCCATTAAATACATTATGAGATATCCATTGTTAGACTTGCTCTAATCACAGCTGCAATATTTTTCTTCTTTCACTTTTTTCCTTTCGCCATAATAATCACTGCAGCAACTTGTAAATGCCATGAACCTCCCTGCTCCCCCTGCTATCTATGATGGAGAGGACACAGAAATTGATTTTTGATATTGATTTATGATATTGTACTGTGCAAAATTCAGGTGCAGTCATAAAATTTCGCTGGTTTCGGAAGGAAGGAAGGAAGGAAGGAAGGAAGGAAGGAAGGAAGGAAGGAAGGAAGGAAGGAAGGAAGGAAGGAAGGAAGGAAGGAAGGAAGGAAGGAAGGAAGGAAGGAAGGAAGGAAGGAAGGAAGGAAGGAAGGAAGGAAGGAAGGAAGGAAGGAAGGAAGGAAGGAAGGAAGGAAGGAAGGAAGGAAGGAAGGAAGGAAGGAAGGAAGGAAGGAAGGAAGGAAGGAAGGAAGGAAGGAAGGAAGGAAGGAAGGAAGGAAGGAAGGAAGGAAGGAAGGAAGGAAGGAAGGAAGGAAGGAAGGATAAAAGGATTCAAATGAAGAAAGAATAGGAAGTACCGAAAACATAATTTTCCCCTTCTCACATGTAAAAATATAAGGGAAATTTTCATGTACCCAGATACTATAAAGGAATATTTACTTGTTATTTGCAGTTTGTGTAACTCTTGCTCATCACACTAATTATCCAATACATTTGTATGCTCCTGTTCGTGCCATTTATTGTTTACTACCTGCATAATTCTCTGTGGTTTATGTGTTAATGTTCTGTCATAATTTAGGTCTTTTGTGGCTTCATGAATTATTTTCATAGGCTATCCAAAGAACCTAGAAATACTGTAAGGATAACCTATGACTTTTCCATGGGGCCTCTCCCCATGATGAGCCTTTAAAGGGCTTCAAGAACCAGAGAACAGAGTTGCTGTTTTGGGAGCAATGTGGGGCAATGGTCAAAGAATGCATGATGCTACAAACTGAGTGGATTACTTGGAGAGGCTGGGTGATGGCGTGAAGGCTTGCAGCTGCAGCAGGGAGAGACTGAGTAAATGCAGGAAGAATGTGGTTTGTTAAGGAAAATGGGAGACAGGATTGATAAAAGTATTCATATAAAACAAGGAAAGAAATTAGGAGTACTTCAGGCTTTTTCTGCTCTAGCCTCTCCCCTGTCCTTTGGTGCAAACCACTGCCTTGGTTTCCTAGGTATAAGGACATTTCTGTGCTCTTGATGGCAGTCATGAAGGCAGAGTTCCCTTGCTCCTACCCACATCGTCATTCCATCAAAGCCTGACTTAGAAGGCAATGACCAAATTCATTGATCCTCAAAAACTGCTTCTCATATCTTTAAGGAAAGCATATTAGAATTCTCTGATTTCTTGTTCTTTTAGCAGTTGCAGAAAACAACAGGGATCTAGAGGTCAGGTCCTCACTAGGGAAACTGATTGCCTGCAGTCTTCTTAAAAATCCAATACACACAGTATTGTGAGAGGAAAAATTAAAATGTTTTTCTCTCACTTCCCTAATGTCTTTGAAAAGTCATCTCTGCTCTTGCAGCAGCAATAGAGACTTATTCCAAGGAAAAGATCATCCTTATGCTGGAGTTTAGTGATTTTTACATTGTGATTTTCTGCTTTCATTTAAATAACTGGTGCAAACACGAGAATTCTTCTATGTCGGGTTCGTCCTTGCACTTTCACAATCAAAATCTAATTTTTAGTTTTGGTTCAGCCTCTAGGCATCCACACTTTGAAGAATGAAGATCACCATGGTTATAATGCTGTCAAACTTTCAACTGAAAGCATACAGGAAATTTTACCTTCCTCTGCTTCTTTTAATAATAATCTTTCTCATCTGTATGTGAACTAGAAACCTGTTTTTTCAATAAATGTAAATAGTAAAAACAATTTTCCATCTATGTCTATGCTCGTTTCATCCCTTGCAACAGTTCTCTGTTGGTAGAGAGACAGAAGAAGGGTACACATAGGGAATTTTATTTTGAGAATCAAGAATAAAACATATTTAGGCAAAAAAAATCAGGTTTACTCTAAACCATAAAAATATTTGAAACAACTTTGTGACTCTTGAAAGGTGGATGCCCTTTTGCTCCATATTCTGTGTCAAAGGCTTTTGATTTGGTTTGTTATTTTTATGGAAACATTATTTTCACAAGTATCAATTAATAATTTCCGTAATTTTTAAATTGAGTATAATCAAAAAACTGACTAAATATCAGAATATGATGGCCCCAGTTGGTTTGATTCCATATTTCAACACCTAGCCTTCATGTAAATACTTCCCTTTTCACTTTCTGCAAAAAATTATATGCAATAATTTTTCTACAACTAGATTAATTTAGGTATTGGATTAAATAAAAGAATTAACTGTAAGTCCAAAAGTGTTTGGAGCTAATATTTTTGAGCTTAGGATAGCTTTAAGAGTGGATAGATTGCACATGACTTCTTGTGTAGCCTGCAGTCCTGGAACAGCTACACATGTTGAGGATCTACAAATCAGTTAGAATCTGTGAGGCATTGATCCTGGAATGAAATTTCAGTATAGGAGCCATATGCAATGAGTGCTATTCATATTTAAAGGGGATAAAAATGAAATCTAAACCAGAGTTTGAATCACATGGAAACTGCATTTTAATTATTGGTAACAGTAACTCTTCAATCCTCAATGATAATTCCTCTCTTATGAGGTTCTTGTTTTAGTTCTTGTTTAGAATATTACAAGAAGACTCCTCCTCTAACCAAACCAAATGCTCTTTTTTCACACTGTTACATTTGGTAGTTTACTTCTACTTAACCAAGATCCACTAAAGAAAATTATTAGATCTACATGCATCATTAGGTAGGACAGAAATTAGATGCCAGAATTGGAATACTCATGAACAATGTTTCACAGTCTGCACCAGCTCGTGCTTCCACCAGAGGTTTGGCATCCCTCTGCCTATATGTGTTTTTTTTAACAAGAGGTTACAGCCATCCTATGACAAAGTCTTAAACTCATCCAGATTTTCCTATTAATTTTAAAGTATATTTATTGTTAAATATATTTATATCAATATGTGGACTGCTGAATTACTGAAGATGACCAACACATTTTCACCAGCCTGTGAATCTAATAGGATACTGACACCACTTACCAAAATTTCTGCTCTGTATTCAGAAAAAGTTTATGCTTCAACAAATATGAGTTAACTGAGGTGGAAGTCAGGAAAACATGTTCTTTATAAAACCTTTCCTTTTAAGCCTTTATAAAGCCTTACTTGAGTCAGTACAGTGGAAGTGGAACCAGTGTTTTTATCCAGCTCAGATAAAGAGGTAGAGTTAATTATTTAATCTCTTTTCAAATCATAGATACCACTACTAGAGCTGACCACTATCATTCTGAATCCTCCAGGACTATGACTAACTGATATTATTCCTTCCTGAATAGACCATTCAGTAATACAGACAGGAAAGAGAAATGGCTGTTAAGGTTTAATCCTGTATGATGAAGCAATATTTTAATGTGAAAGTTTGGCCTACAAAATGACATTCTTTACAGATCAAAAACAAAATATTACTTTCTATATGAATTTCTATTCTGATTTTCTTTTTTTTTTTTTTTTACACTTTACACACACTTTTACACATTAATGTACTTTAGTATCTTCCAGGAAAGTACTAAACAACAGGACTAACATCTGTTACTCAGTAAAACCTTCCTATTCCTGCTGCTAAGTGAGTTTGTTGTTTTTTTGTATTATACCATAGATATGATTTGGTGTCTTTCTGAAAACCATTTTTTTCCTTTTTTATTTTTTTTGTGTATGAATTAGGAACACGATACACCTCAAATTACATTTCTAAGGAAAAAAAAAAAAAAAGAGAAAACCACATACCTGTGTGCAAGTTGCTGATACCTGATGATGCACCGTTTCAACATTCAACATAAAATAGGGTCTATTTTCTGTTAATCTGGACTTAAAACATGCTGTGACTGAGTCAGCAGCACCTTCTTTATAAAGCAGTATGGCAACCAGTTATTGAATGCTGCAAAACATTCTAACAATTTTAATAATTTCCACAGTAAATAAACAAGCTCTCTTCAATTCTTGAAAATGAATGGAGAAAGACACATGAAAAAGGAGAAAGAGTGCAAGAGCTCACATTTTCCATTCCTCTCCAGTGTTGCCTTGGTAAGCTCCTGATGATCTCTTTGAAGTACAGGTATAGTCTGAGAAGCTGCTCTTGGCTTTGAAGGTACGAGCACACTTCTCTGTGTACCAAATGCACATGACTGCAAATGCAGTAGCAGATCATAAAAGGCAAGTGGCAATGCAGACTTGTGTCTGAGGAGTGGGCTGAACTCACAATAACTCAAGTATACTTGAAATTTAGATCACTGCTATGAGATAAAATGATGTGTTACGTTACAAAAACAAATGGGACAACATTTTTGAAGAACTAATAAGACTACGAAGTTACAAGGCATTATAAAACTAAAAGGTTTGAAAACTTAATTCTGCTTTGATTATGTTGTCTGTTGAGACAACCAATGCCTGTTGAACTGGATCACAGCCAAGAAATGCTTGTCTTGATGGTGTGCTCAATAAATGCTATTCTTTCTCACCTAGGACTTTTTGATTAAATTAACAGAAACTAGGATCTTATCTATTGCTGATTTAAGTTAATGTGTTCTGATGAGGAAACAGGATTAGCAAAGTAAAGAGGATACTCCAAGTTATCTCTATTCCATTAAGATAAGGTGTCATTTCTTCACTCCATTTCGTCATTTGCTTAGGTAAGTTTGTTTGATATTAAAGGTTAATATACACAGCAGATTAATTATATGTCAGCATCTCATGAACTGGAAAAGGTTCTGAGTGATAATGCATAAGATATAGAAATTAAGGATTCCAAATGAGAATCCCAAAAGGCAGTTAACTGTTATCTATACACTTTACATGGTTTTAGAGGCTTTTTTGTTGTCTTAGTTCTTTTTAAATTTTTTTTAAATCCTATGTGGCATGAACACATGAAATTATTTCTCATTATTACATGTTCTGACTACTAACTAATATACTGGCAAATAACAGGGAGTATATTTCCAGAACACTCAAGAACCTGTATGAATCTGGACAGTGTGTCTCTCCTGAATGCAGAGATCTGGAGCAGAAATTCTGACTTGATCCAGAATGACTGACTGTACATGTCAGAAACACTACGACTGGCTTTGAGTGAGCTTTTTTGCTTTTCAGAAGGATCAGTTAAATGCTGTGGAGAATACAGCAACTAAACTGCTGCAGCACTCAGGCTGGCACATTTTCAGTGACAGTGCTATATACCTCAACACTGCATTGCAGTAGAGAATGTAAACTTTAACTTGGAATGTGATTAAAAGAGCTGTGGAGCAAGTTGAGAGTGTTCTAAACAAAGAGAATTTCCCTTCATTTCACAAGCTGCAGTGGTCAATGCTACTCCCATAATGCAAAATTGTTGGTGTAGGAACTACTCTGGCTGGGTTTAGATCAACTAGTTTATCTCTGTTGGGAAAAATACAGAACGACTGCATTCATTGTCAAACTCATACAGTGAAGAAACTGGAAGTATGGTGCTTCATGTACTTGCCAAATGATGCCATCATTTATTATTTTACATTACCCAGGATTTACTTTCTGGGTGATTTAATTTTCCTTTCCTCAAGACAATTTCCATGGAGAAGATTGTGGGAGAAAATTTGCAGAGCTAGTCTCAGTTCCTACCTTTCTTCTAATATAACTCATTATCAACCCCAGAAAATATTTGATGTTGTAAATTAGTTATGT
Organism: Melospiza georgiana; assembly: GCF_028018845.1. Taxonomy (NCBI): domain Eukaryota; kingdom Metazoa; phylum Chordata; class Aves; order Passeriformes; family Passerellidae; genus Melospiza; species Melospiza georgiana. Next base: position 35,385,520 of record NC_080435.1, read on the forward strand.
GCAGCAGAGGAGCTTAGGGAATAATATATTTATTTGTACTGATCACAATACTGCTATAATTTTCTACAGGCTGGTGCTAGTGGCAATTTGTTTTAGTTTGAATTAGCTGACATTTCCTTTTGTACTCAAAATTCAAAGAGTAATTTTTCCACCAAAAGTAACAAAACTCTGTGTCCTGTTTTTAAAAGGTATTCCTTTTCCCCAAAGAGTTATGTATTGAAAAAGCTACAAAGTAGCTTAGTGTAAAAGATTAAGAATGAAACACACATAATTAAAGAATCATCATCCCAACTTATGGTAAAACAATGCTTCGCCCCTCTCTTTTGATTCTGTGCTTAATTTAGTGTGCCACTAAACTTGAAATGAAACCATCTGTATGAACAAAAACAACTTTCACCTCTTACTTTGGAGAATTATCTAGCACTACAGATTTCAGCTATAAAATTGTCAACATGGAAGGCCAACATTTAGAATGAGAGAGGCAACGAACTTAGTGTAGCTGAAATGATCCGAGTAACAATTCTATTGTTATTAATATTAGTCCACATCATTCTGTTCACCTGAAACTCATTGCCTTTTGGATTTATTGCTAAACATTAAAACTCATAGAATGAGTCCTTTACAACCTCTCATAAGATAGTCAGCATCTCTTCATAGCTTTGAAATCTGAGTATTTGCATTCCAAAAACTTTTATCACCAGTGAGGCTCCAGGAAAGTTTCCTTTTCCTTGACAATGTATGTAAGAAATAGAATTCTCAACAGAAAAGGACTTCAATTAGCAGCCAAAGTAAAAAATTAATTCAAAGTATTCAAGCTTAAAACAGGTTGATGGATATGGCACTATATATGAAACGTCAGCAGATCCTGTTATAGGATAAAGCTGAATATATGCCAGAAGAACAAATATTCTTTAATTAAAATCACATACTTCTCTGATAATTAAAATTGAGTTATGGGCCAAGGATTACAGAAACACCAAACAAAAAAAAGGATACTTTTAAGACATCCAAACTGGGCTCTTGGCCTCTACCCAACAGGAATTTTACTGTGACATTGGATGAAGTTTGTCAGGAAAAAGAAAAATGAATGAAAAAAGGGTTTTGCTTCTAGTAAGATAGTGGGAGGCATTGGAAGAATGATTAGGATAATATAAACCTGTAAAGTGAAGTGGGTTTTAAGAACTGGAAAAGAATGAGGAATAACTGAATTTAAAAAAACCTGAATTTAAAACTTATGTTTGATTTTATTTGGTGTCTCAGTCAGAAGTCTTTAAGGATACCAGATTCCTCAATCTAGTATGTTTCCTAATTCAGGAGAGCTGATAATTCTACACTAAATCTTGTTTTATTTTATTCATGATAAAAAACGAGCCCAAGTTAAGACAAGAGAATGAAAAATATGGCATATAGTGAATGCAGATGCTTTTTATTTCCTGACTATTACAGAGCTTAGAAAATTTCATCTTTAAAAATATAAACCAATGTCACCAGTTTCTCCCTCCTCTCACTACTGCTTAAACAGAAGATTAATTTAAAAATTCACTCTGACACCAGTGATTGCCTACAGAGAAAAACCCCAAATCCTATTTATTTTCTTTAAATAATTGAGAAGTTTCATTAGGTTATTTTTTAAACTCATCTCAGTCATTCTGGAATTTTCAAATTCACTGCTCAAGGACAAAAAATTTGTTTGTAGTTTTTTTATTTTTCTCAATTTTTTAATTTTGCAGTGAACTGTGTAGATAATGGGTTTTCATGTAGGTATATTCAGACAATAAGTAGTTTCTGTATAGCAGTGGCTATCATTAGATTTTGTCCTCTCTTAAGTAACTTGATTTCAAGAACTGCCAATATTACTTGTTATGATCTTGTTTTGAGATTATTTGTTACACTTCTCTTTTTGCCTTGAAATCAACATGATTGGTTTGATATATTTGAAATATTTAGAAAATTTAATAATTTCAAGAAGATTTTCTGTTCGTTATTACTGCTGAATGTTTTCAGGTACAGTTCTGTTTTACACTGAATTCTGAGCATCCATTTAGATGCAATAGTTTATGTCTGTGAGAAATTAGACTCATGAACATTTATTTTCTGAACATTGTCATGACTAGATTTCTGTAGAGTAACTTCTCATTTACATCAATTTTAATTATATTTAAGTCAGCTCATTTTCCTTGCACAATTCAGTAGGGACAGCATAGAAATAAAGTCTGAGCACTGATATGAAAATTTTTATATTCAGTTTTCTTATTTTTCAAGTCTGTTATTTTGCCAATATTTGGCAATTAGCATAAAATAATATTTCTTTAAAAACTGAGAAAACCAGAGTTCTTCACAGGCTCCTATGATCTTTCATTTTGGACTAGATTCCTGTATGAGCCGCTTCTCCTGATGTCATTGGAGTCTGCTGAATAGTATAGTTCTTAAATAAAAGTATTAGCAGGTTTTCTTTCTCCTTGCCTGTTTTAATCAAAAGTAAACTTTTCTACAAGATTTTAGTTGAACAACCAGTGACTCCACTTTGTGTAGAAATGCCAGAAAACCAAATTACATTTGTACCTTTTGTAATCCCACAATAATATTTGAAGAACCATCATGAACAAAAGAACTGCTGGAACATTTTCAAGATGGGCTAATCTTGAATTGTATCCACAATATGGTTTGCTTATACATATGCATATATATAAAAAAATAAATAATACAACTATCTATTTTGTCTATCTACAATAAGACAGGCATTAGGCATTCCTTAAAAGAGGAATGAAACATCTTTTTTGGATTAAATTCAAAAATATTGACGCTTGGAGTATGACCAAATTGCACACCTAAATTTTGCGAGTGACACAAAACTTGAGAGGGGTGAGGATGGGAAGTGGACCAGGACAGGCATTCTGTTCAGAGGCACCTCACAAGGCTGGAGGAATGGACTTGCAGGATAACTTTATGAAATTTAGCACGGGCAGATGCAAAGTCCTGCACCTGGGCAGCGAGACCCTCTCGAGACAATGCAGGCAGGAGACGGAATAGCGAGGGCACAACTCTGTGGCAAAGACCTCGGGGCCCTCAGGAAGAAAGTGACCTGAACATGAACCAACGCAGTTTCCTGGCAGTAGAGAAGGTCATCAATATCTGGGGCTGCATTCAGCACAGCAGAGCCAATGTTTTGGGGAAAGTTATCCTCCATCCCTCAATACATGACATTTCTTAGGCCACACTTGGGTACTCTGTGCAGTTTGGGTCTCAACTTACAAGAAACTTGAGTACAATTTAGAGGGAAAATGCTGATGAACTCCAGAGAACCACCAAGATAACTGGGCATGGAGCACGTGGCCTGTGAGCAGCAGCAGAGGGAACTGGGGTTCTTGGCAGGAAAAGAGGTGGCTTGAGAGGGATCTGGCAGCAGCCTAACAATACAACTGAAGAGGAGATTGAGCAGAAGGCTGGACTTATGCAGGTTTTTTCCAGTAGGAGACCCATAATATGAAACCACTGAATTTGCACAGTATGATTTGTCTAATATAATATGTAGAAAATTGATTATAAAATTACTGTATTGTTAATCTGTGCTGAGTTTTAGGTAGATTCAGTGTTTGGGGTGTCTGTGGTTTGTTAATAATCTGGAACACCTAATTTTCCTTTCTAAGAAGTCTGTAAAAAATAAGACTGAAAGAAGCCTTAGTGAAACCTTTACATAGATATAAAATAGTTTCTTTTTTCTTTGGAAGCTACCTCTGAGCAGCCAACTATTTTCTAGCATAGCCTTTGACACTTCACAATATCTGAAAAAAACCCTCTTAAACTAGCATAAAAAAGAGGTTTCTCATACTCACTATGTTTTCATTTAATCTTCTTGATATTAATACATTATTTCAATAGAATGTAATAATAGTAGATTTCTGTATGACAGGAGCAAATTTTCATTTAAAGTAAGGCCATACATTATAATCAGAGACAGGGTACTTGAACTGAAGATCACTACTCAGTTAAAATAAAAAATAATGAAAGTGTCATCTTTAATAGAAAATGTCATATGAATACATGACAAGTGATGCATATTCAAAATGTTTTCTATAAGTCATGTATGCAATTTTAGAGCTTAAAAAGCTCTTTACTGCATTTTAGTTGGCATGGGACACTACACACAACATCTATATTTTTATTTTTATTTGAGGCATTAGCGTCCATAAAGCTATGTAACTGTATGCTTTATTTGAAAATAGACAACCACTGAAAAAAAAAAATGCATTAAATGCACAAAGGGTAATTATGAATGAAAGTGGGAAGACAGAACATAAAGCTCTAATTGACTCTAAGGATTCCTGCAATATAGAAAATTTAGAAAGGACTTTGAGTTGTATCTGAGCATCAGTGTGACCCCAGAACTACAAATCAAAACCTCGGGCTTCGTTGGAAAATATTAATAAAAGAAAAAAAGAAAAGATTTGTGACCTCATTATTTGGTACAGCTTTGTATATTTAAAATTGCTCAAACAAGAAGCTAGCATGGCATTTTATAACTGTGTTCTCATTATTACCGAGTGCATTTTAGAATATAAAAGGTTCATAGGGAAATGAAAAATAGTACAAATACCCAGTCATCATAAGCCTGTGGTGAAACAAAAAAGGGTTAAAGGTTTTTTTTTTGCCTGTTAATCATACTTATTTGTTTCTTATAAAGAAGGACACAAATCATCAAGAATCATAACAACATTTTAAAAATCAGGTTAATTTCCCAACTACATACATACATTTTTTCATATGCATTTCAATGAATGTTCATCACTCAAGTGTCTGGAAGACAAAAATTTATGGTCCCACATGCATTATTCTGTAACAGACTTAAAAATTGGCACATCAGCTGTAAAATGAACAATCAGTCTCCAGACCAATGGAACACTGTACTGCCTTGGAAATTCTCTCTGCAATCTGCAGTACTGCCTAACGTGTTTTGCTGAACTGAGAAAGGAAGAAAAAAGGGTGGAATTTGCTGTGAATGAATCCATATTCATCGAGAGGAAATTTCTTTGGAAAATTCTTGATGCAGAATAGGCCTAGGCTCACTGGCTTAGGGAGGTCTAAAATGATACAGAAGGCACTTCTCTGCTCCCACAGACTGAAGAGGAAACCTAGGGAATTTACTCCCACCAACCTGCAGCCAAATCTGTGAACACTATGTAGGATCTCTCTGAATCATGTGAAGAAATTCTATTTATGACTGTACATTATAGGTTTTATGGGCTTAAAATATGAAACAGGTTCTGGAATGAAAAAATAAATTAAAAACTCAAAAAAGCAGTATTTTCCAACCCACTATCCTCTTGTGATTTTTGTGTGAGGGTGCACAATAGAGTGAGGTTTAAATGGTTTGCCATTTGAACAACAACGAATTTTAAAAAATCCAGGAGAAGTTTTAGAATTAAACCTATCAGAAATTACATACTAGTCACCAAAAATTAAATATTTAAAGAATTTGGTCTTAGTGAAAAATTTGGACTTTACATATTATGAGATACATAACACTAAGGAAGAGAGACAACATTTGCTGTTAAAACTGCCAAGAGACTTAACAATTAACCTTAGGAACCTGTGGAAATATTAATATAGTTAAATGTAGTGTGAAGGAAGGTCCTATACCTCCAAGGTGTACAAATGACATCTTCAGTATCCAAACATTTCACCAATGACATTGTGTTGTCCTAAATTGTCCCTGGCCCTCAAGCCCTGTAATTTGTTTCCATATTGCAATGATGAATTGCGTTTTCTATGTAGTTTAAAAAAAATTGTATTTATTTTCTAATATCTCAAATATGTTGTCTTTTCCATGTATATAATATAATCTTATTTTATTTTATTTTGGTATCTTGGTGGCTTCCTTGATGTTTAGCAGTACACAACATATATATTGAGAAGGAATAATCTATAGTCTAAATTGAGTGACTAGTCATTCTAGGTTGAAAGTTATGTTAAGAAAAAATTTTTATGAACTGCTAGGAATAAAACGTTTGAAAACTCTATTTTCAAACTTTTTATATCTAACAGGTCGTTATTGGATTGAACAAGGTTCTGTGTGAACTGAAGTTACAGTAGTTTATTCAAGATCAAGATTCTTTGTCTTCACTTGAGCACAGGATGAAGTTCCTTTATTTTTGCATGTGCAATGAATACAGATAAAGGAGTTTCGATTTTTTGCTTTCTGCATCAGGAGCTTGATCCGAGGCCAGCTCAGTGGAAATGCTCCTATTGATTTCAGTAGCTTTGGATCAGAATTTAATTCTGTTGTGACTGGATTGAAAACCAATATATTTATCTCTTTGGAATTCTACTGATGTAGTGTCTTTTGAAAGGTTTTATTTAATTCTTTTCTTGATGCAATTCAGGTAATTATTCAAACCACTTCCTCTTTAACATATTGTTATCAGCTGTCAAAATAATTAAATACTCAATATAAATTTAAGCACTTAAACTGACAAAAATGTTGCTGATAAGAATAATGGAAGAAACAGAAAATCAGGAAAAAAATTTACAAGGATAATTCAAACCATCTCATCTGTAAATAATGAGAATTTAATGAGGTTGCTATCCAAAAAGGTTTTCACTTCTTACGGTATAAAACATTCATTTTTCACGTTGTCTTTTTAGTAACATTTTTAGGACACTGAAAAGAAAATAGTTATGTCCATATAAGTTGTTTTCATGGAATTTTTTTCTCTGGTCCTAGAAAAAACAGTTGAGCTATGGATTTCTGAAAAGAAGATTACATCAAGTGTCTAATCTGTCCAAAAATCAAAGCTCAGGAGACTCACATCCTATAAACAATAGGCTGGCTCTTTTAATTGAAAATCTGAAGCTCTGAATTCTCATGCTATAGAATGTGACCTTAGGGTAAACTTTGCATAGTACCAAGATCTAAAGTGAGCAAAGAAATAGCAAGTAATAAAATGACATTATAGCATTGGTCCACATTATTTGGACATTGTTCTTTCAGATCAAAATAGCACAACTCTTGGGGAAAAAATTTACGCTGATTAGTGATTAAATCCATTTGCCCTAGCCATCTACATTTATTGAGATTAATTATCCCCTGGTGTACTGGACTCTCTCCATTTACTTTAGGAAAGCCTCAATAGATGACTTAAATGGTATGGTCAGCTCTTAGAAAGACAAAATTGGGTAAATTGAGACCCACACTGGATACTGATTCATATGTGTGAAGTATCTCCTAAGAAGTTATTAAATAAATAAAAAGAAAAAAGTTATGCATACTTTGATACAAGAAGCTGGAACTATATGAGCCTCTTTCTGACATATTTCTTTCACATGTTTATTCAATGCTTTCTACTTCGAAAGCGCTTCTTTAGTTTATGTTAAACTAGATAATAGGGAAAATATAGGGTGTGGGAAAGATGGGGAAAAAACCCTGAGAGCAACAAAAATACCAAGAATTATAGCGAGGAAGAAATGACACGATTTAAGATTAGAAAAAGAAAACAAAAAAGGAGAAAAATAATACTGTGTAAAACTGAAAATTTGATGGTAGGCTGCTGATGCATGGCTCTGAGCAGCAATCTCAGTTACCTGCCTCTGTTGAAAAAGGTTTATTGCCAGCACATCACTGACAGCTGCAGCTGAGTGCCCCAAACAGGCACCCTTAAATGGGAGCTTGGTGTTGAAGCAAGAGCAATTTATTGAAGGGATTAAAGTAAATTAGGCAAATGGAACACACAAAAAAACCCTTGGAGTTCAGACAACTAAAATTTTAAAGATCATGAAAATATTTTGGTTCTGGAAACCCACAAAGCCAAACATAAGGTGGAATTTTTTTTCCTGACATTTTAAGAAACACCAAAATAATCTGGACATTATCATGAAAGACACAAGGGTCATTGTAATCAATATTTTTGTTTACGTCATCTAGAGATGGTCACAGTTAATAAAAAAATATCAGCAAGGTTTATGCTGACAGATAGGGAATTATGTACTTATAGTCTGGAAAACTGTGTTGGTATGTGTCAGCCAACAGCTATGACTTCTAAAAGTATTAAAGGGCTGAGTGGACCTGTCAAAAGTGAGAGAGTTTTACAAGTAGTGAAGAACAAAAATTTTGTGTTATGTTGCTACAAGAAAACTTGTACAAGTCAGCAATCAAAATATTTGCGAGCAATATGAGCTTAAGACACTATTATCATAAGAGAGTAGAAAGACTTGGGTTGGAAGTGACCTTAAAGTTCCAATACCATGTCATAGTCATGATTCATCCCACTAGATCATGCTGCTCAGGGCTCCATCCAACCCAGCCTTGAACAATTCCAGGGACAGGAAATCCAGTTTTTCTGGGTAACCAGTTCCAGTGCCTCACCACCCTCACAGTAAAGAATTTCTTACTAACATCTAATTTAAACCCATCAGTTCAAAGCCTTTTCCCCTTGTCATATCCTCACACATTGTAAGGATTTGTCACTCCTCTTTTTCATAAGCTCTAAGTACTGGAAGGCTCATTGAGGTCTCTCTCAGAGCTTTCTCTTCTCCATGCTCAAACCTCAGTTGTCTCAGCCTGTCTTCATAGAAGATGTGTTCCATCCACCAGATCATCTTATTGGCCCTTTGGACTTGGTGAAACAGGTCCACATTCCTAGTACTGAGGACTCCAGATCTGGACACAGGACCCTTGGTGGTGTCTCACAAGGACAAGAGAGAGGAGGAGAATCATCTTCCTCAGCCTACTGGCCTTGCTGCTTCTGGCTCAGCCCAGGATGCAGTTGGCCCATTGGGCTGTCCGTGTTGGATCATGTCTGGATGTTCATGCATGAAAATCTGCAACTCCTTCTCCACAAAGCTGCTCTCAAAGGGGTCTTGTCCTAGATTCTACACATGTCTGGGATTGCCCCAACCCTGGTGCAGGACCTTGCATTTGGACTTGTGGAACTTCGTGAGGGTTTTATGGACTCCCCTGCTGTTTGTGGCTGTTTCTCAGACATATTGTTGCCCAAGACAGCCTAACAGGAGAGGAAGTGGAAATTTTTCTATCTATCTCAACACAACCTCAGTGCCCACAAAGACATATTTTGACTACATATAATTTGCAAAACAGAAACATATTCTTATTTTGGGTTTGTGTGGCAAGCTTTGGGGAACCAGACCTGGCAGAGGGTGAATAGGTGGGGTTTTTCTGAGAAACTACCAGGAGCTTTCCCTGTGTCTGACAGATCGAATGTCAGCTAGCTCCAAGAAATATTGGTGGATAGGAAAAAAAAAAAAATCAGTGAGATCATAATCTTGCCTGAACAAAAGAGTTGAGAGTTATTCATAGGAGAATTTCTGAAAAAAACCCAAGCAAACCAGCTACACCTCTCTTTTGGAAAGAATTCCTTAATGGCTCTGAAAGGTGATTATAGGGTGATAAATTTGTATTTTGTTGAAAACAAGGACTCAGACACCACACCCTAAATGAACCCTGTTCTCTGACCTAACTATAGACAAACATTCCACAGTATGAAAATAAAATACATAGCTTCTGAAGGCAATTACAGAAACACATTCACAAAGCAAAATGTGTCAAAACCAAGTTGACACAGACAAATTTCCCATCTGTCACAGCCAACACTTATAAATATTGAATAATCAACACACAAAATTGAAGCAATTTTTTTTCAGGAAGCCCCAGCTTACCAGCTATATTTAGCTGCTTCTTACTTTGTCCTCATGAAAACTTGCTCATGTCTTCTATTTAGAGGATGAAGGGAATTCTCTACCTCATTATATAAATTAGCTACTGAAGCTACAGAGCCCAGACATACAACTAAACACCAATGTGTTTGGTGTCAGATGTGATTATGTTAGGGATTCATTCCTCTGTGTTTAAACAATAGCTGAAGGAGCCCATAGTAGCCCAGAGCTCTATGGAAAACAAACTACTCTGCTAATGCACGAGAAAGACCAAAAAAGCAGTAAGAATCTATCAAGGGAAACTACATCTACAGAGAACGGCAACAAAGAAGACAGAGTGAGTCAAAGCACACCTTTGAGTCAAAATGGGATTTTAATCTCATGTTTTTCTTTGTAGCCTGTGATAGCACAAGCCTTAATTTGGCTTCAGAAAGCAGCTTTATCAATATGTGGCTCCTGTGTATTGAGTACAAAGTCATATCTGTTACACCCAAGGAAATGAAAAGCATTGACTACCTAGAATTCTGTGTGAGTGGACTTAGTATCTCCAATACTAAAATACTAATACCCAATACTGACCGGTTTAGCATTTTTATAGTAAAACTGACTTTATTTAAAGCCAGGAAGACATATTATTACTTTTTTCCATTGCTTTCTTTTCAAACCTATAAGAAAACAGTAGCAATGTATGATGAGTGAAAAATAAACAATAAAGAAACAGCACATTCTAAAACTGCTGAAGTTATAAGATGTTCACTTGTGGTCTAAAACCGTTGAGTTTATATAAAATTTGTTTTCCTACTATTTACAGGTGTTTGAAGACCATTGACCTTAACCAGATGGTAAATGTCAATATTGTCAACAGCGATTAAACAATTAAAAATATATTGAACATTTCTGCAATGTACACCTGTTCAGTTTGATCTCATTTTCCTGCTTCTCCTTTGACTGTCCACACAATTGACCTAATTTCCATTGAGTATATAAACAGACAATTTCACCCTCCTTAACTCATTTCTGTCAACCTGTTTTACAGATTTTGTAGCATCAAAATTTTTCCTGAGTGCCTATACAGTTTAAGTATTTCCTAAGAAGTTAATTCTTCCCTCCAAACAAATGCAGCCCCTTTACATGATTTTTCTACTTTCTGTCTTGGATGTGATGTTGTGTAAAGAGAGAAAGTAGGAGGAGGGAAGATAGAGTTAAAAGAACGGCAGATTTATAGCTGCTTTCAATTAATTTTCATTTAATTTAATTTTATTCTCTGGTTGATTATTTACACTTTTAATGCTGTATCAAATCTCCTAACTTCAGATTTATTGGTTCTTCATGACCTAGAATAGCAATTGCTACATGTTGTCACCACCTACAGTAATTCCTAGAACTGTAGCTCTTTAAGTCAGAAGTGACCTTTACGGTCAGTCAGTTTAGCAATCTAGAGAATGTGGCCCATATGATGTCAAATAACAAGGCACATCTCTACCTCAATAGCTCTTACTCCAAAGAAAATAACAATGAATGGTCTGTTTTAACATGAACTGAATATCTGAGTTTTCTGGGACTCACTGTGCAGTTCATTACTGGTTACCTTTTGTTCATGACTCCTACACAAAGTGTTCAGCATCACAGAATTTGTTGCTCTAACCTGTAACTGCTCTAACAACTGCTGTCTTTACTTGTAGGCTAAATTTGGGATAAAGGAATAATTAAACATTTAGGAATTAAGTGCTTTTGTGATCCCTAGCTTTTGGAAGACAAATTCTGACTCTCAGGCAGGAGAATTAGGACTAACACTTCAAAAATAACATTCTTAGAATCCTGTCAGCTCTTTACTCGAGACCTGAGGAGTAGGTAGAGGTTTGAAACCCAAATGTGTGAGTGGAGCAATGGCATGTATAGAAGGGATATAGTTATGTTAGAAACTGGGGAATTTCTCTGAAGAAGGAAATTGCACAGGCAGCATAGCCTGAAACAAATCATAATGGAGTCAGGTAATGAAAATGAAAAGCGTTATAGACTAACATTCAGAATAAGAAGGGAGAAACTGGGAGAAAGCTAAGATATACTATAGTACACTTAGCTCAAAGTGATGCAACTTCTTGTGTCCTACCTCTGGGGACAGGAACATGAAGGATATAAAAAATGCTACTGCAGTAGCACTTACTGCAAGTTAATCCAGCATGTCAATGTTCAAATTCATGAGAGGCAAATAGATAAAGAGGAGAGAAAGAATATAAAAATAACAGTCCAAAAAGAATGAAATTTACCAATTAAGACTCTAAAGTTTTTTTTGTTTGTTTTTTTTTTTTTTTTAAATCAAAGCCCAAGTAAATTTATCTTACAATTCAAGAAGAAAATAAAATGGTCCAAACACCGTACCTCTAACAATCACAGTACACTGGGAAAGTTAAGAAAACTACCACACGAAAAGGCTGACTTCTATGACATGGAATGTTTGCTCAAATGGAAAGAGGAAAGGAAATTAGAGGGGCTAGAAAAGAACTTGGGATATGAACAAAGAATTCTCAGACTGATTTTAAAACTCTTCATATCAACTATTACTCTTGGTAATTTCATCTTTGCCTATGATCAGTAAAAATACTACAGAGATTCTAATAGCCTACTAAAATTAGGTGATTTTTGAAGAAAATCTCCAACTTTTTTTCTGAGGTTAGGCAAAAAGGCAGCTGGTACTTTTAGCAAAATATGCCACCCACAGTGAAACACTGTATTACTTTCAGTATCTAGTCTTTATCATGGAAGTGGTTGCTGTCATTGTATCGCAGAAGTTCTATTATCAGTACATTGCAAGAGTTCCATATTGCTAGAGTTTCATACCTCCTGGATGTTTCTCATCGGCATCTCCTCCAAGCACTGACTGTTCCTTGTCCTCACAGCAGCCAAATGACTCCAGTTCCCACCAATCCACTCTTTTATAACACTCTTTTTGTTGGCTACAGGTGTGACCTGTTAACATCAAGCCTGCTCCTAATCTTTAGTAATTGGTTCAGCTGCAACTCTTTAGGGGATAAGATTACATTCTATTCCACCTTCATTTACCCACACTGTATCCCCCTACAAGTGCTACCAAATCCAGTCATCAATTCCATTGCACAATAGTCCATTAGAAACCAGAAGTGGTTTTCACGGGAGCTGAGACAGTGTTACATGTGTTTTCTCTGTTTTCCCATCCAGCTGGGTAAAGAGATGTTCTTCCCTTGCAGTATTTAAGCTGATCAGTGGAAAAGAAATATGAAACAAATCAAACTAACACATTTTTTGAGTCAATTGTGGATAGGCATAAGTGCCTTTATGAACACTGGAGTTAATTTTTAGTTCCAAATTAAGATTTTAAGAAAAAAAGCTGGTTAGATGTTTCTTCCTTCATGTTCGGTAGTGGAGGAAGGGATCAGCAAAACGTCTGGGGACATGGGGAATGCTGTACTGGTAAAACATGAGAGATCTTCCTCTGTATTCCCGTTTACATACCTCTTTTTGATCAGGCATTCTGTACCATACCTGCTATCACTTTGTGATACCATCTAGCTCCTACTCTTTTGCTAAGGTGAGATTGCTCCACTAATCCACCAGATCAGCATCCTTTTCTACAGGAGACAGGACTAGAAATGATCTTGGGTTATCAAGTCCAGGACCCTGCTATCATAGGGAACCACAAAATCTGATCCCTTCCTTCAATTTATCTAGTTCCATTTTAGTGAGTGTTTTGCTGCACTGATACTACTGCTATAAAATATGTTCCAGAACCAGGTTACTCCACTTACAACTTTTGGTTATTTGAAATTACATGTATTTATTACTTATATGAACTCATAACTGCATATTTTTGAAGGTGGTTAAAATTAGCAAATTTAGCTAATCCTAATACCCTTATGGCTTTCCCCATGATAAAGAATGACATACATACAATATGCAGCATGGCATATTAAAGCCCAAAATACAATAATAACTTCAGTGAGATATTAAAATTAAAACGAGCTTTACAATCTCATTTTGAAAATCCATTTAATCCAGTCTTCTTGCAGGATGTGTTAGTCAGGAATTTCTTTGGTTAATATTTCATATATAATAGGCAGTGATGTGTTAAGTACTGGAGCTTCTTTTCAGGTATAGAAAGTGTTTCAGTAAGAAGGCTCATTTCAAGGTTCATTAGGAATATGTTTTTGTTGTTGCAAATTACTTAACACTCTCTTTTTTTAAAACATTAGGTGAGGCTTTGGTTCAGGCAGTAAAATTTAGCTTTTTAAGCTAGAAAGGCAAAAGGAAATCTTTAGTAACACTGATGCAGAGAAATGTTAGCCCTATGCCTTTCCCTTCTCCCCAGGCTTTAGAGCTACTTATTTTTAACAATATCTAATGTTGAGTTCAGCTTGGAGATTGGACGGAAAAAAAGAAGATACTGAGTACATCATGGTAGGGTGAAAAAGACTATTTTAGTCAAAGGATGATGGCACTAGACTGTGAAAGTCTGAGTTACTCCGTGACTCACTCTGAAGAACGGACAAGGGCTGTGCAGAAGTGCTTCACCAGTCATTTTCCAGTGCTGTGGCATACAATCAGTTTTTGATTACCCAGGTTGAGATTTCCTGAAGAGGAAAAGCTGTCACATTCAGAAATTATTTCCATAGATGCTAACCAAAGCAGGATTCAGTACTTCTCGAACTGTAATTTCTACCTATTTCAAAAAAACACACTTTGGAATGTGTCCACAAGAAGAGAAAGGCAGAAAATCTTCAGAAATACTTTACTTTTATTTCATGTTTCTCTAAAACTCATGAAAGACTTTAAAATCACAAATACTATTTAAAACATATCTTTTAGTACACAGGGATATAAAATAATCTTGTTGGTGCAATGCTTAATATAGTTTTCTGTGGTCCTTTGCTGAAGATGTTTAGAGTCCAAAGAGCTCAAGTATTTACCAAATTTCAAAAATTACATTTTTGCATAACATATGATGCCTATTATTCATAATTTTTATAATTTTCAGGGTTTTTTGGAAGCTAAACTGGAGTTCTTCCAGCAATATGTATTTTGGGGGGACTCTCCTGTGCACATTTTTTCATAAATAACTTGACTTAGGTGTCTTAGTCAGGTGTCAGGTATCATAATGGGCTTCCACATATAAAAAGCATGGTAAGTTTTTAATGGTCTGATTTTATGGAAAAAAATGCCTTAAGAACTACATACCAGTAGTTCTAAAAAAAATTTATAGACTGATACGTGTGAAAAAATTATTATTTAGTGATGGTAATGTTGTCAAGGAAGCACAATTTTCACTTTCTTAGGCATAGCATTGATTCAAGTAATGAACTGTTTAAAAGGCAGTATTAATGACACCTTCAAGAACTTGCTCTGTAGTTGTGCATTTGATGAACCTGCTCCTTAATCATTAAATGATATGACTAAAATCTGAAGAATGCACTGAAAAATTATTAGTTTAGAATAAGTGTATTTAAAATTATATCACTGTTTCAACATAGCAAGAGAAACAAGCTCTACTAGCTACTTAGTTCATGCAGCAGTCTTTAAGAGCCTTTCCTCTTCTTTCTCACAAAAACCAACCTCTCTATTATCAGTGTTGCTACATACAGAATCACTGTATTGCTTGATGGACTTTTGTTCAGAAATCCTACCTGTTTAACTGAGCTGATGTGACCACTGGCATTTTTTCATCTTACTCATGAGTGTTATCTAATGATGCCGAATTTTGCCCCAAAAGGCGAGAATAACTGCTTAAGAGACTCAGCTTAAGTCAGATAAGCAGGAGGTATTTTATTACGACGCGTCGGAGAAATCACAAAGTGGATTTCTGAGTTTCCCATAACAAAACAAGCCTTTTATACAGTTTTGAATATAGGATTACATCAGATCATATACATAATCATATCGTTACATGCATATTCATAGGAGGCGTGGTGTAGGCGGAGCGCGGGCAGGGACACTTCTTTTGAGGATTGTCTTGGTGGTCGCTCCGGTTGCCTTCATCATGGGCTGGGGTCTCCTAATGAGTCTTCCTCTTTAAACTTTTGAACTCTTCTCCTAATTTGGTCAATTCCCGGTGTGCTTGGCTTGGTCTCTATGGCTTGGCAAAGTTCTTAGGGTCAGTCTGACATTTTTGGCTCTGAACATGCTTAGCCCATCAGTTCCCTATACCTATCTCTCTTTCCTGTCATTGTGTTTCATACTTTAGCTGATTTATTGCTTTATGTGTTTCCTAATGCTATGCTTTCTTCAAATGCCTCACATTCTATGTTTTAACTCATGATTTCTTGAAGGCTATCTGTTTTGGGGCTTCACTAAGTCTCTTCTCATCTGCATTGTGTTGTATTCCTTTGTTATAGAGTTATATGTCACAGAAATATTTTGCCTCAGCCTGGTACAATGTGCTGGTGAAAATCAGAATATGTAACTATAATTAAGGCAGAACCTCTACAATGTCTTATGATTTCATATTACATTAATGTTTCAGGCAACTAAATACTATAGGCTTTTTTTCATTTTTATAAACATCAATATCTTCATTTTCTATAACTTCTAATTTTCTATAATTGTATCTACCCCCAACTCTCGCTTGTCTTGAGTCTTCTCATCTCAGGGATTTGATATTTAAAAATGGGTTTTTTTGGCTAATTTCTAAGACTTCAGAGATTTCACTAACACTTGATGTTTATAAACAACACCAATTCAACTGCCTTTGAATAACAGGCCATTTAATTAAAACTAAAAATGGCATCTTTTTCTGAAATCCTTATCAGGATGAATCACTTTCAGGCAATAACCATTAATAATTTCATGTTAGGATAATGTTCATCACAAGGATACAAGCTTGAATTAATATGCAGTGGTAAGGTAAGTATTTAAAAGGAATCTGTGGTCACCTGATAACCTACACAAGAAATTTGATGCATGGTAGAATCAAAAGAAATGGAGTAGGGCAGAGAGAAGCACAAGCAGACAGTAAGTTACATGTGAAAACTAACCCAATCCTACTTTTTCTTCTGAAGTGTTAATAAAAAATTCTAAAATTAATTTCTTGCACGAGTTTTACAAATTGCCCTTGTGGTAGTTTCATTCACATGTGGTACTTATTCTGCATTGCTTACATGGTAATCAAATAACCCACAAACAGTTGTTAGTCATCCTTATTGCACCACTGTGGCCTATTAGAGCTTTGTCACCAAACATTGGACACTATTAGGATGTTATTTAGTCACTAAGAAAAAGTTCATGCTGCTTATTTAATTGACAGCTTAAAGCATAAATTTTGTATAGTTGGCTGCTACATACATATAAAAAGGCCAAACTTATATTTCATTTCACACTGTTGCCTTTGAATTTATTGGTTTCCTTTGTTGTCCTTGGGGAACCACTTTAAATGCAAGAAACTACAGTTATAATAGTTAGAAAGAAATCAGTGGTTACAGGGGAGGTGATCAAACAGTAAATAAAATAACCATTTTTAGCTGTTTTAGCAGTTTGCCTTTATGTGTGCTTGGAATTGCATCTCAATAAAGCATGAACTAAGATTTAAAAACACACAATTTCAAAGGTAACATGCAAAACAACTTGACTCTTTTGCCAGATTCCACCCTGAGGGTACTGGCGTGCTTCAAAATATCGCTTGGCTAGGTTTTTATTTCTGGCAAAAAATATCTTCCACAAAATTGTTCTGTTCTGCAACATAGCAGCACTAATTTATAATCTGTGCTTCAGTAGCAAGAGGCTTTCTGTCTTTCCCTCTCCCATTTAAGATTTATATTTACTTTATTCTCTCCCCACTTTTTAGTATTCTTCCCCTACATTCTAGTTACTGTAGCAACTGCATTTTTTTGATAAAAGCTATAACAAAAAATGGAATTTAAACAAAGGACTGAAAAAGTAGTACCTGAGGAAAAGTTTTTCTCTGCATCTATGGGATATAATAATATAATGTTGAGCTCATATGCTATATTTTCTACTCAGAGATCTCTTGGTGCTTTCACAGAACAGAAGATGACTGATTTGATTTCATAGATGGGAGGGAAAGGTGGAAGCAGAAGTGAAAAAAAAATTACATACAAGGTGTATTCAATATTAGCACAAACAGAAAGCAGGTCTATTAATTTTCATATGCTCTAGATCAAAGCGTCTTTGCATGTTATCTTTGCAGTTTTCCTTAAAACATATCAGCTACATGTAGAATCCCCAACAGTTCAGCAGAACAGTGGTAATCCACTGTCAAGGGTGAAAGATATGGTAAGGATAATCTGTCCGCAAGGAATTGGAGTTAGAGCCATAATTCGGTACATGTACACTACTAAACATCTTAATTTGGCAATTATTTTTGGTCTTGTCAGCCTCACTGGATTAAAAGTGGGGATGAAGCAGCTGGTGACTTTTCACATACAGTTAATGTGTCATTCATTTCTTGAGTGTGCCTTTGCTCTCTAACCACTGCATTGTCACACACGCTCACTCTTCATTGTCACATGCAATACCATCAGCTATGATTTTTTTTTCAGGGTATTGTCATGAAAAATACAGCTCATCCTCAAGACCAAAGAAGTGATTGTGTGTAAAGTGCACATTACCTAATCTGTAGCAAGGAGGAATCTAGGGTCATATAGACATTTGCCTCTTCAACGAAGCAGTAGAAGCAATTTATGCTCCTGAGCAGCATTTTCTTTCTTATCAGCACAGCTCTTGCTGTTTCCCCCCTTTTTTTTTCACCCTTGTTACAGTTTATTTTACTGCTATTGTATTGCTTGAAAGAGAACTAGTGCACAATTTACACCAAAAAAGTAAAAAGCAATAGCAATTTGAGCTGCTTCAGTAGATTAATTACTTTTCATAATCCATCTTATCTAACTAATTACTGCTCATCACTTACCAATTTGAAAATATTACAAATCCGCTCATTCAGAATTATGATCAGTTTCCGGTTTTCTCACAGTGCCATATCCGTGATTCCTGATCTGATTTCTGATAGAGAAAAATCATGCTTCCATTATTGACATAATTGTGTTTTCTTACTTGATTTTATTTGCCACCTTTTTCAAATCTAAGGTATATCTTCTCCCTTATGTTATTCTATTAACATTCTGCATCAAATACTCTTCATTACTGCAGATAGCAAAGAATTATGTTCATATTACAGGAGTTGTCACCTGGGAATTTTAGTATGATCTAGTTTGGAGATTCTGGGAAACAGCTTGCTCAATTCTTGCCTTCCCTTATTTTTGTTATTGGCAGTACATCTGCAAACTGAAAAAGATTTATTTCCTTTTTTTTTGGATGCTTCTGAAGGCACTGGAAGGCTAAAGGCACTTGTTTACAAGGAAGTGAGAATAGCAGCACAAACCCATTTTGATAGATGATCCAGGTTACTCTTCAGACTTTCCCTGTTGTTTTACTGATTCCCTAAACAGAAAGACTAATTCAACTTTATGTTCTGTGTATTTGCTGTGATCTCTCCAGAATTCTTTCCTTCCCTCCCCCCCGCCAAAATAAAATGAAAAAATCATTTTCTTTTTATCTATCAACACAGTGACAGTGAAGTAACCACCAACTAATCAATTTTATTGCTAAACTAATTTTTGTTTTAAACAAACACCACCATATTTTGTTGACACAATTAAATGATTTGAGTGTTATGCCATATATCTAGCATGCACCCTTGGGAGCAGGTAGAAGCTACAGCAGAATTCATGACATACGTGCCTCTGCATCAAATTAAATATTTTTCCCTTAATCCTAACACCAGCAGCTGTTAGACACTGTGGCTTGCTGCATATAGCCTATATAATGAGACAGATGCTGGCAGTTCAAGTTCCTCTGCTGAATGCTGAATAAAGCCCATCTCTCCAAGGCCACTAAGTCTTATTGCTGTTGAAATAGTCCTCCTCAAGCAAACAAATAAATTTGGCATTCAGATTTCATAAAGATGAAAAACAGCACTGTGTTTTTTATTACTAGGGAGACAAAAAATAAAGAGGCTTGGTAAATGAAATGCAAGAAATTTCCATAGAATTTGGTGCAAAACTAATCTCTTTCTGTTATCCAAAAAGGAGTCAAATTAATCCTTTGCAATAACTACAGAAGTTCTTAGTAATCCCAAAATTGGAGATGGCTATTGCCAACCATTGATACAATGTCCTGGAAAAAGTAATTTACTGGTTGTGCAAGAGAACAGAACTGTCTGCAGGTGGATGATACAGCTAATTGACCCTTCGTATTGAGAGCAGACGTAATCTGTTTCAAGCTCCATTTTATTTATCTTCTGTTCCACTGCTTAGCAGGCTGCCAGGTTAAGGGCAATCCTTTCATGCTACCTGACAATGTGAAGACAGCTTTTCCATATTTGAACAATAAAATCCTGTTCAATGGGCTACAGAACCACCAACTAAAATTCTCCAGTAAAAGTAATCTGAAAATATGATCTAAAACTGAGAACAAAAACATCTGAAGCAGATCACTTCTTGAAGCAATGTGCTGATTACTTCCTACTGCAACGTGTGTTGTTGGGCTTCGTTACTAGTGTGGGAAGGGGGCTTTGATTGTGATTGGGATTTATGTATTAAAACAGATTAGTCTAAATTGGAAGAATAGTATAATTATGTGTTTTGGGTTTTCTTGGGTTTTTTTTTTGAGCTGGATGAAAGTTAGTTGGGGCATGATAACTGAAGTTGCTTGTGCTTAGAGGGCCAAATCTTCTCCCTGCTGTGTAGCCAAAGTAAACAAGTTGTTCAACAGAGTCTGAGGATTAATTGAAAATATTTCTATAAGCAATAGTTTACCTGTAAAACCAGAGAATAACTGCTTTGTTATATTTGTGGCATCTCCTGCAAGTCTTGTGCTTGTACCTCAGACGTAAGAATTATCCTGACATGCTTATATGCAAAACTATCAAAACCTTCTATTCTTCCCATCCCCTTTTCACATACTAGCAAGACATGAGGATAACAGCTTTAAGACTACCAAGTATGCTCTTGCTCTTAAAGACTCCCACATATAGAATTTTAAAATTAATTTCAAAGATTCCACTTCACAGAAATCAATATAAAAAAATAAATATATATACCTACTGTTGGTTACAGGGAATTGCAACATTCACTACTGCTGTACCTGCTACTAGTTTATATGTTTTGTACTAAAATGACACTTTCTTGCCTTAGATATAAAAAGTCTCATACAAAGGAAGTCTCTTGCTTTACAGTAAATATTAAGTGTATCCAAAATCTTATGTTTGTGAGTTTTTTTAATAAAATGGACATATTTAAGCTAAATATTGCCAACACAAATTTAGATCTAAAGTGTTGTTGTGTAAGTGTGAATTTTCAAATAGATCTCTGAGTTTCTAGAGCATATTGTGAGATCCATGTCTCCCAAAGTGAATATTCACACTGCTGTATGAAGTGGAACAGAATGAGCAGAGCTGGTTTTGAAGAAATGTTTTATATGTATGCATCACAAAAGTTATGTTTTCATACATGCAATATGAGGATTATGAATGAACTTCCCAGTTTTGGTCCCAAATCTTAGTTGGGAGGGACAATTAATAATTATTCCCATGCTTTGCCAGCATTAAAGCTCCAACAGGGAGATATTTTTTATCATCTTCTCAGGTATTAAATAAGTAGAATCTGTTTTATTTTACAATATTTAAACTAGGACTAGTAAGTGCTAGTCCTAATTTCATAATAAATGTAGTTAGGTTCTACTGTGTTTGCTGTAGGCATTTCAGTCCCTTTCAAGCATATCCAAGCTTCAGTCCAAGAACAGTGAATAGGCATACATGACTTTATATCCAAACACAAAGCTGCATTAAAAAAACCACAAAATACCTTCCCTGCTACAACCAGCTTTCTTAGACCCCTCTCTCATACCTGGCTTTTCCTATGAATCAAGCAGGTCCCAGAAGGGGACAAAAGCTGCTCTCCTGGTCTCCAGGGCTCCCTCCAGGGCTTTATTCCTTGGCACTCTATCAAGCAGGTCCCTGAAGGGGTCAAAGTCGTCTGCTCTCCTGAAGTGTAGGGTGGAGAGCTTACTGTGCACCCAACCCCCTGCCCTGAGGCCCCAGAACTCCTCCATGTCACGGTCATGGCAGCCAAGGCTGCCCACATAATAGGACACACAATAACGCTCAGGTGTTAAACTCTAGCATGTCTTGCCAGCATCCTTTTGCCTCCTGTAAAAGCATGGCTTAATAAACTATTTTTCAGCATTTTTCTCTTCTATTGCTACATGTACATTTGGTTTAGTGAGACTGTGCTAAGGTGATGAACATTTTTACCAAGGATATCATAATCCAGATTTAATTTCTGGAGCATAGGTTACAGTCCTAATAATAATATAATCATAATTACTGTACTAAGTTCTCTGAGCTAGGTTTTTGAGGAATTTCAATGTACAAGGAACTTACAGCCCCCCTTGTTTCTGACCCTAGCAACAATTAAAACAAAACCAAGACAGAATTAATGCTATACAGTTTGGACCAATCTGATGCTTTAAACTATTAACAGTTTAAAGTTCTCTACTATAGTTTTTAAAGTCCAATTTAAAGCCCAATTTTTAAAATTGGATTTCCTACCTTTATTTTGTGTCCATGAGTCAAGATGAGATTCTGCAGCTATAGAATACAGTATTTCTATGACCACAAAAAGTATTTTGCTGGTGGCATCCTGAGCTGCATCAAAAGCAGTGTGGCCAGCAGGATGGGGGAGGTGATTCTCTCATTCTACTCAGCTCTTGTGAGAGCCCACCAGGAATGCTGCATCCAGCTCTGGGCTCCTCAACATAAGAGAACATGGAATGAATGGAGAAGTCCAGAGAAGGGCTGTGAAGGTGATAAGAGCACTGGAACACCTCCCCACCAAAGACAGGCTGAGAAGGCTCAACCTGAAGAACAGAAGGTTGCATGGAGGCCTCATGCCTGCAGTTGCAAAGTAGTGAATGAATTACTTCTTTTATTTTATTTCCACATGCAGCTTTTGCTCCACCTACTAAATGGTCTTTATCTGCACACAGGAGTTCTC